>NC_142441.1:31655000-32315000 GCF_059453495.1 Arachis ipaensis | reverse complement strand
AGATGAATTCTAATAGTTTTCTCTTTTTGACGACTATTTGGTGGATTTGGAGAAATCGTAATAATGATGTTTTTAACCCGATTGACCCGTGGAACATTGATAAGATTTTAGCTTTTATTCAGGCTTCTCAATCTGAATGTCACGATATCTTTTCCATGCATCATGATCTCTACTTTTTTTCTATGTTGCTTTCTTGGTCTCCTCCTTCTCTTTTTTTCTGTTAAAGTAAATTGTAATGCTAGCATATTAGGTGAAGCTGTTAGTTTTTGGTGTGTTTACGTGATTTTAAGGGATCTTAGTTGTGTGGTTCTGCTGGCTCTTTGCCTTCTGCATCTATCATTCCAAACGAGTTATTTGCAATATAAAAAGGTTTACTTTTTGAGTGAAAAGTTGGGTTTAGAGATGTTATCTATGAGACGAATTGTTTAGTGGCCTTTATTCTTATCAATGAAAGGAATAGCAGGATTTAAAGCATTGATCATGACTTGGTGTGTAAGGTTATTAAGATCTTAAGTTGGAATTGGAGAACAAAGATCAATTTTATTCAACGAGATACTAACCAAGTTTCTGAAGTTTTAGCCAAATTTATAGCTTTTAATAGCATTCATTAGGTGGAGTAGGAAAAGTCTTGGGGGAGTTTGTCCATGTTGCTACGAGACTACATTTTTAGCTCTTAAAAGAGGTCTTTTTTTATTTCGAGTGTTTTTTTCTTTCTTTTAATCTCTTGTCACCAGAAAATAAAAAATAAATACTAAAATAAATTTTATGATACTAAATTTACTTGGATTTTTAATATAGTCTTATAAACGGTAACTTTGTATAAGGAGATTGTTAATAAAATTTTATAATCTCTATATTTATACCTATTTAATTAATGTATTTTATTTTAATCTACTTTGCATAAAAAACTTGGGACTATCTTTTTTAATTAATTATTTAAAAAGGATAATGAAATTGGTTATATCACTACAAGAAAAATGCTGAGTACTATCAGAACTACCTAGATTTAGTGTCAAGTTGTACCGGCGAAATTTCCATCGAATTTTTCGACGGAAAGGAAGAGAAATTTGTTGCTATAAAAGATTATCGTCGGAAAATATTTTTCGTCGCAAAACTGACGGTAAGTGTTGACACGAAGATATTATTCAATGGCGCCAATGCTACCGTCAGATTTTTCATCGGTATAATCTGTTGGTACAACAATTTATTGAAATGCATCATTTTGGTGATTTACCGTCAGGTAAAGCCGACGGAAAATGTGGCTTAAAATTCAAATGCAGAACTCCTTTCTGTAAAACTCGCAAAATTGATAAATAATTAGCCAATAAATTAATTATTAATCTAAGAAATTAGAAAATAAAATTTTATAGTTTTATGAGATAGAGCTAATTAAAATAAGAATTTTGACACTAATTTTAAAGAATTTGGCCTAACATTGGGCCGAACCATACCTGTATTGAGCCCAAGGCCCAACCCACTATACTTAGCTAAATGAGCTTCAGCTCATTCTCTCTCCCACTTCATGCATAACACGCTGCAAGTGCAGAAAAGGGGAAGAACATATCACAAATTCACAAACCCTCACTTGATCTTTAAATTCAAATAACTTTTGATCCGAAACTCTAATTACCGCACCGTTTGCAGCCACGCGACTAGCGCGTCGAGCTCTACAAAGTCTAGTCATTGATTAGGTATGAAATCTACTTTTCAGTTTCAGTCTCCTCATCCCTAAATTTTAAAATTTATGAACAAAGATGTTGAAAATTATTTAATTTCGGTGTTTAGACTCGAATTAGCTTGTGAATTTTGTTGGGTTTAGCTCACTTGAGCTGTGAGCAAGGTAAGCTCCCTCAATCTCTTTGTGTAATGTTGAACTAGTGAATCTATATTAATTATAGTGGTAATTATAATGTTAGATTGAATATTGGTTGTAGGTTGGAGTCTATTTGAGGAAATAGAAGCTTAAGATCAAATTTGGAAGCTAGATTCGTTGGTGAGGGGCTGTGGTTGATAGCTCGTAGTGCAGAGAACGCTTGAGGTGTTTCGGGTTTATCAGGGAATTGGCCAAGGTATGGTTTTGATTTCTTGTAACTAAAATATAATGTGTCGTGGAAATTTAGGCTAGTTAACTTTAAGATAGGATTGAAATGTTGTTGTTGATGCTGATTGTGATGGATTGATATGCCTATGTATTAGAGTGTTTGAGGTTGTTGTTGGTGCCATATTGGTTGTGGTGTTGGTATTGTGTTTGATATAGATAATTGATGATGTTATGATAATGATAATGATGATGATATATATTGAACTTGAATGGTTGGATATAATAATGGTGATGTATTTTGTAATATATTCTGTTGAATTGAATGTGGATTGGCTAAATCGATTGTTATTTGATATGAAGAAGTTGATGGTGTTGATGATGTATATATTTATATATATGTGAGTTGTTGGTATGGATTATATTATTGTTGGGAATGAATTATTGTGTGGAAGTGACCATATTTGTAAAATAAGTGACTTCTTTAGGGAGTTATGCACTACAAAACTTAGCATTCACTACAAGAGAGTACGGACATTGTGGCGGTTTTTTATTATTAGCGGCGGTTTTAAACCGCCACAAAATCAAAGACCGGCGGTTAATTAAACCGCCCTGGATAGTGGCGCGGGCAATTGTTTTAGCGGCGGTTTTCAGCAACCGCTGGTATAACCGCCGCTAAATGGAATGACTTATTTGCGGCGGTTTAAAACCGCCGCTACTTGAAAAACAGGTTTTAAAAAAAAACGTTGTGGCAGTCAAGAACCGCCGCAATTCAGCATGCATTTTTTAAAAAAAAAAACAGCAGATGTTTATAACCCCCACAATCTTCACTGTTATAGTAAAAAAATAATTTCTCCACAAAGCTACCTAATTTTTTCTACAACTAGCCAAAAAAACAAATTTTGATATTCCTTCAGCTTCCCCTAAAGAAGAATACAACGGTAATAACTCGCTCAAATCCATCACAAGATTCAACAATCCTCAGCCATATCTAACTGCAAAGACAACAAGGCACTCACTTCAGAATATTTTGACATGGATAGTTAGAAATGAAATTTAGCTTAGGTGTTGGAGAAATACAAGTTTCAAATAACATAGAAAAGTACCCTTCCATTAGACATAGCTAATTCTCCCATCTGCTTCCATTTAGACTCACTCTGCATTTCTGTTGCAATACTCTGCAGCGAAAGAAGGCAAAAATTATTCATGGCATGGAATAGCAAGTGAAACACAAATATAGAAATTTGATAACCAAGTTAACAACTTTTACAAGCCAACTAATATCTCTTTGCAGGCATTACAAGAACAAACATTTGTAACTTCTAATCTTTCAAATTGTATTGTGCAAAAAAAAAAAGATAGTTCACCTATGATTTGGAAATTCTGAAACTTTCATATGAAAATAAGAGCAACAATTGAACAAAGATGTAAAAAAAGAAATATAGTAGCCTGTGTAGATACTTGTCGCACACAAGTCTGAACTGAATGAAAGATCAATTGCATCGGTATAGTAGCCAAGCATGGAGACGGCAAGCATGGAGACTACCAAGTATGAGGTGCACATGCACATGTAAATGTAGTTCAGCTTTGGTACAAAGTAGTGGCACTCAGCAAAGATTACCAAAAATAAATGAAAGTTCACAAGATCAAGTGTGTGTCATTTATGGTCGAATATAGTATAGATTGTAGGACGAACTCACCTTGTTTGATATGACATTCCAAAGACCATCACCGGCGATTATGATAAAATCCACACCATCTATTTCTTCTTCCTAAGCCAGAACAGTTGCAACAAGGGGAAATCAGCTGACATAATATCTATACATCACTGGAATACAAATGGATGATAATCAGATGTATGGGGTTAACAACCTTAATTTCTGGGTCGGCAACAACGTATGGTTTAAGAAGTTTATCTCCAAATGCCCGGGAAACAACAAGAACACCACCAACCCTCCATGTCCCTGAATCAATACCAGCTAGTAAACTATTTATTGCTATCATTAGTTTATTGTAAACCAAAATAAAAAGAATGAATGTTAACACCAGTGCATAATGAAACCCACCTGCCCAACTTATGAATCCCCCTGCGTCCTCCAATCCTTTGACGCTCATCAGATTTATCAGGTTTGTGATCGATAGACAAAGGAACAGCTACAGTAAAACGATACACTCATAAGTCATAACAGTGAAAAGCAGAAGAATAAAATAAAGGGGATGAGGGAAGAGAAAATTATTTTGCTTGAGCTATTTTGGAGTGGAAATTTACTATGTATTTGACAAGCATATCACCAAAATTGGGCTAAAAGAACTAGGCTGAATAATCCCTTCACTCGACACCAAATTCAGATAAATCCCGCACATAAGTGACACAGTACCAACCTGTACCAGCTCTGGATGTAACTACTCTAGAATTGCCAACATTTGCAACAAGAATTCGGTCGCCCAACACCATAGCTGTTGATGCAGTGGACCCAGCATCCCTCTGATGGCCATTTTCCTTATTGAGGTAATCAACATCTATCTGTTATGATATATAAATAATATATAAATAATATAATGTGCATTGGATATAAATATAAGATCCCCATCTTCATTGTTGTTATATATAACGGGTGAGTGACTTAGTCCTCCTGTCATCTCTGCTTCATGGCACTTACTATAAATAGTGTTCCAAATAGTAAGTTGTAATCAAGTGAACAATTCAAGTTCTTTTGTGGCAAATGAAATGGACATAATTAAAGACATGTTGAATTGCAGATACCAAATTGGCAGGATATTTTCCTACTATATCTTTGGATATCTCGTAAGAAAATGGAAAAAGAAGAATACCGGTAGAGGTACTGATGGCAGTTAAGTTGCAAATGGTGTCACAGAATTCTTGCTGAGGCTGGCTATGGTTAACCAAGAACTCAATCGGTCTTGAGGGGTCAGAAGCATCATCCAGAGGCCTAGGAACAGCATCCAATTCCTCCTAAGTGAACTCCAATTCAGCATCCCTTTCAATACGGAGTAGTTCAGACATGTGGTTGGTGAAATCCTCAATCCTTTGCTGCATTGCTTTGACCTTGTCCAAGTCCATTCCTAAAACACCTTGGACGGTATTGGGAAGGGGAAGGCTATCTTTCTGGCCACTGCTCGATGCTGAGTTGTAATTGCAAATATGATTGTTAGTTTAAGTAAGCAATCACGTGTTAGAAGTGCACTTAAAACTAAACCCCAAAAGCTAGTTCATGCGATAAGTCCAAACTCTTACAAAAACTGTCCAGGCCTTATCTCAAGGCAAGGTATGACTCTAACCATAATGGCATATATTTTATTATGAAATTGACAAAGTTAGTTACCAAATGAAAGTTGTATATAGGTTAATCTCTACAATGTAAAAACTACCTGAATTGGCGAGAGTTTTAAGTTGCTTCCAAAATTGCGGTTGGTGCCAGTCTTGGAGCAAGGACTTATTCTGAAGGTCCTGGAGAACCTCTCGAAGCTCCCTCTGGAAATGATCAAAGAGAGTTGGGTAGTGTGTGCAGGCCTTGAAGCACATCACTTTAAGCCCAAGTGGCATCAAAACAGCATTCAGATAAGGCTGAGCCTCGATCACAAAAGTCAGACCAGGCCCCATTGTGCATTCACACAGCTAATAAGAATGGACATTGGCAAAACAAGATCCCCACTATCATTGTCGTTGCGATATATAAATAATATAATGAGGACAAATTAATATTAATTATGTACCTATTAAAAACAGAGAATGGTGGCCTGGCCTGGTGGTTGATTGAGAAGTCAATCCCTAATGCACGAGAAACTGGCAAATTATGTCCCAAGGTAACTATCATGGGATAGGCATGTCTATATATATATATATATATATATATATACACGTTTGGTCAAGAAATCAAAATATATATGTGTTTTTTTTAAATACAGGATAAATACATCTAGCTAAACACTTGGAAGGTTTAAGATTAATTATGTGTTTTTTTTTAAATGAAAGTAAAAATTTGAAAAGAAAATTCACCTGAAACACTTGCTTTAATTGCCAAAGAAGTGTAGCAAATCTACAAACATTTATATTCAGGTTAATACAACAAAATCATCATTAAAATTGAGTTCCCGTCTGTGAGCAGACCGAAATTACATAATAAATAAAGACTATAGAAAAGGTGAAGATAGGAAAGGCATCTATCTAATTGTCTAGTAAGAGAAATAAAATGTTTTGTCCCTTTTCTTAAATGCCAACTAAATAACATAGCTAACTAAAAGTAATCACTTTTGTTATTAATCTGCAAGACTTTTAATTTTCAATTTTCAATTAGGCAAACACTAGCACACTTACACAATTCTGAATAATGTAAAATTTCAACAATTCTAGTTCTATAAAATTAACAACAGTCCTAAAAAACTAACAACAAAGAAAGTTGACAACAACAAAATAAATAACAGTCCAAAAGCAGAACAAATTGTTAGGTGACATGAAAATTTACCAAGTATATATACAACAGTCAGTAGCAGCAACAACTTATCAAAACAGAAAAACATCAGCAGCAGCATTAAGCAACTAAACCCTAAATAGCTGACACAATATTCACAATATTCACAACAGAATATACCAAGTCTAATTATCCCTATGTACCAAATACAAATAAATCGGCAAGGGATGAGAAATTGAATACAGAGTGAATAGAATGAAAGAAGGTTCTCATAGAATATAAACATATTTGATGTTTTCAGATTAGGGATTTCGCGTACCGTGGAGGAGGAAGCAGGGGTTTCGCGCACTGTGGAGGAGATCCGAAAGGTCGACGCCGGGAAGAGAAGGATGGATGGCAGCCGCGCGACTCCCAAACCCCATAGAGGTGCAGGGTGGAGCAGAGATTAGGGATTTCGTGCACCCTGGAGGAGGAGGGAGTAGGGGTTTCACGCACTGTGGAGGAGAGCGAAAGGTCGACGCCGGAGAGAGGAGGATAGCTGGGCAGCAGTGGCGCACAGTGGAGCAGCAATGTCAGGGCTTCGTGCGCTACCAATCTCAGTTCGCCGGTTTCTGCAACTTTAGGAGAATTATTAGTTATAAGATAAACTCATAAAAAAGAGATAGGATAAATGATGATAATAAAGATCCTGATTAGCGGCACATGAAAATCAATTGCTGGTATCCCTGAAATTTGCAGCGGTTGGGTAAAAGGCTGGCAATGTTTGGCCGCTATTCTCCGCCTCTCTTGTAGTGATTAATGATCTCGGATTGAGGGCAGCATCTGTGAAGCATTCCTAACTAAGGAAACATCTATATTTTGCTCATTCTATTTTTAGTCTCATGTTGAGTCCTGTAGAACAAGAGTTGCAAGGAATAATGATAGGGGAGAATTCTTGTCAAGTGGAACAACATACCCAATCTTTTTGTCGGAAGGAGCTGCAATGGGTGCGGGTAGTGACTACTGGTTAGAGCAGAAGGAAATCGATAGTGCACATCTGCATGTATTGCTTAACTGTGACCAAATTTTAACATACCTCATGTGAATTTTTTAAGTCTTCGTAAATACTGCAATCAATAAGATACTAACTTCTTAATCTAATTGAAACATCTTTATCCTATGATGAATCATATAGGTTATTCCAAGAGGCAAATTCTGATACTTCATTGAACAATTTTTCACGTTGGTTCACCGAATACGTCAGCGTGCAGCTAACTGACATAACAGATTTGGAACTAGTTGCACTTAGTTGGAGCCCAATGAATAAAGAAACTAGCTACCCGATATACACTGTTAATGGATATCGATTCCATACCTTATAGTGGCCGATTAGAAAGAAAACAGATAACACCTGAGTTTGGTGTGGGTTCGTGGTGATTCAAGCTGGGGTCACTCTGATTGGTTTGGTGTGTTACACAATATAATTGAATTAGAGTATTTCTGTCATACTACGTACAAGGTGTTCGTGTTTAAATGTGAATGGTATGATCCAAGTTCGCGATAAGGAATACGAAAGCACAAGGACTATAATATCACTGAAATTAATGTAACCAGGAAATATAGGCACTACGATCCTTTTATTCTATCTAAAAATACACGACATGTATACTATTTTCCTTATCCGGGTTAATGCAAGTCTAGTTGGGTGGTTGTAGTTAAGACTAAGCCAAGATGACGAATCGAGTATGATGATAGGACAGAGGATCAGGAACCTTACCAGATTGACAACCCAACTCCTTCGAAAATAGTGATTGATACCGGTGAGCCGATCACCCTTAGGTCTGCTGTTATAGATGATGATATCATAATTACCATTGATCTTGGATAGATGCCGACGCACTTCCATCAGAGGACGATGATCTTCAAGAAGAAGATAAGATAAATGGCAACAAAGAAGAGGAAGACGAGTTCGATGATAATCAGGAAACTACCTCGGAAGAGGAGGACGGTGAATTAGAGGAAGATGATGATGAATATGAATAGAATTAATGTAAACATAGTTCTGTGAGATGTATTTCTTTAAGAAACTTTATGAAGAATGTAATATAGTTAGTATTATTTCAGATATTTTAATTCTAAGTCATTCCGTATTTTTAATTTATATTTTTGATATTTCACATCAGGTTTAAAGCACTATTTCAATTATTAATTATCAGGGAAACATTATAGATGAAGAAAAAAAAGATTATTTTTAAAAAATAAAAAGACTACTGCCGAAACATTCCGATGGTAATAGCCCAACCAAACTAATTTATTTTTAAAAAAAAAATTAAAACCATTTCTGTCGGAATTACCGTTGGATTAATTTGACGGTAAGTTGCCAGGGAGATGTATGACATGGCGCCAATGTTACCGTCCAAAAAATTCCGCCGGTAACGTTTATTAGATTTCGTTTTCGTACTAACTATATTCTGTCACTAAATTCGACGAAATTTACCATTAGACACAAGAAATCTGCTGGTATTATGTTATTGGCAAGGTTTATACCATTAAATTTTGCTCATTTTTTCTGACGATAATCAGTATTTTCCTTGTAGTGTATGGTAATTTAAGGGATAACTATTGTTTTGGTCCCTCACGTTGAGGGTCGGAATCGAACCCGTCCCTGATCTAATTTTCGATTTAGAATCGTCCTTAACGTTTTTTTTTTCGTATTAAAATTGTCTTTTTTAATAAAATTTTTAATTTTATTCCTAAACTACCCTTACTTTAATAAATTTAAAAAATTAAAAAAAAAATAAAACACCCGTGGGAGGGGGGAGGGGAGACGGACCGCAGGGTGGGGGTGGGGGGAAGGGGAGACCGGGGTGGGGTGGGGGTGGGGGTGGGGGTGGCGGGAAGGGGAGACCGGAGGGTGGGGGAGGGGGAAGGGGAGATCGGGGGTGGGGTGGGGGTGGGTGGCGGGAAGGGGAGACGAGGAGGGGGAGGGGGGAAGGGGAGACCGGGGGTGGAGTGGGGATGGGGGTGGCGGGAAGGGGAGATCAGAGGGAGGGGGAGGGGGGAAGGGGAGACCGGGGCTGGAGTGGGGATGGGGGTGGCGGGAAAGGGAGACCGGAGGGTGGGGGAGGGGAGAAGGGGAGACCGGGGGTGGGGTGGGGGTGGGGGTGGCGGGGAAGGGGAGACGGGGAGGGGGAGACCGTGGGTGGGGGTGGGGGTGGGGGAGGCGGGAAAGGGAGACCGGAGGGTGGGGGAGGGGGGAAGGGGAGATCGGGGGTGGGGTGGGGGTGGGGGTGGTGGGGAAGGGGAAGGGGAGACGGGGAGGGGGAGACCGGGGGTGGGGGTGGGGGTGGGGGTGGGGGTGGGGGTGGGGGAGGGGAGGGGGAGGCGGGAAAGGGAGACCGGGTGGGGGGAGGGGGAGGGGAAGGGGAGGATAATTTTGTCCATAGGACGATTTTAATACGAAAAAAAAACGTTAAGGACGATTCTAAATCGAAAATTAGATTAGGGACGGGTTCGATTCCGACCCTCAACGTGAGGGACCAAAACAATACTTATCCCGGTAATTTAACTATGTAATATCTTTTATTTTTTACTCGAGTAATGAAACATGATTGTTGTTGCATTCATATATAGTATTTAGAAAAATTTATTAGATATTATAGGACAAACGATAACTCTTACACTGATATATTAACGGAATGATAAGTTATTAATGAGTGTCTACAACAAAGTTCCTTTGGCATGATTAGAGAGAGTAGATTATTTTATTTTACTCTTAGAGCACTTAATAATGACTCTAATATTAGTTGATTTTTACTATCTTTATTTTATATTAAAATAATGTATTATAAAATATAAAATTTAATAATTATGTTACTTTTACAAATTCAATAATTATTTTCATGCATGTATAGGAATTTCAGTCAAGTATTATTAGAATTTTTTAATTAGCAGTTTGTTAAAATTTTTAATTATTGAAAATAACTTATCAAATTTGACTTTTAAAAAATATATTTTTAAAAGTTTTAATACTTATATTTAGTAAATTAAACTAAAAAATAAATGTGTTTCAGTAAGGGTAAGAAACAAAAATTTTGTTTGGTAAAATAATTTTCAAAATTTTTAAAAAGTATAATAGACATAACCATAAGAATAAATTTGAATTTTATCGATATATGAAGTTATGTTAGATTTTTTTAATTTTGATAAGTATAAATTAATTTTAAAAAGCACTCTAACTTTTAAAAGTGTGCAAGTACATAAAGTTAATTTTGTTAAACCAAATTGATTATAATTTGTATCAATTATTTGATTTGATTTGGATAAATATCAAATTATTTATGTTATTTTTTTGTATTAATATAATGATTTAAAAACATAATTTATGTTTTTCAATTGAATTATTTGTTTATTATTATGTTGAAAATAATACTGAGAATAGAAGGCTAATCAGGTAAAGCAATAATTATCAACTTTGTTTCTTTTTATAAAATCTTAAGAAGTTTTAATTTTCTACCTAGATGAGAATGTGTTTTATTTTGATCAAAAATTAAATTAGTGTTTTTATAATATTTCGTTAACTTCATGGTTTTTTTTTTTGGTATGTCTAAAATCACTCTAATCATTTTGTGTGCATTAGATGCACCACTTTTTATGAACTATTAGATTTTATTAAATGAAAATTAAAGGATGTTATAAAAGAGAAATATTGATAGACTTTATAAATATAGAATATATTAGTATATATATACATAAATACATTTTAATACATAATATTTTAAAAATGACAAATATAATCTTTTACATTAAAATAAATATAAAACATATAAATACATACAAAAATATTTTTTATTTATTAAAATTAATTATTATACAGTACTATTTTTAATTACATAATATAAAAAATTAAATTATTTTATATTACTTGAAAATAATTAAATTATTTTATATTATTAAAAAATAATTAGATTATTCATTAAAAAAATATTTATTAATAGTTAACTTTATTAAAAATATATTATTATATAACATAATTTTTATTTAAATATTTGTAAACATACGTTTTATTTAAAATAGTATATATAATATTATTTTAATAAAATTAATTATTATATAATATTATTTTAATATACGTTTTATTTCTATGTATTATATCTAATTTAAAAAAATATTTTGACAAAATTAATTTCAAAAATATTAAACGTGTAATATTTTTATGTATTATATATCATAATAAAAATTTGAAAAAACAAAAAAAAATATTTTCATGTATTATATATAATATTTTAAATAATTTTTTTTACAAATATTTTGATAAAAAATTATATGATATAATAATATATTTAATAAAGTAATTAGTTAATAAAAAAATACAAAATGTCTGTAAATTATTAATAAATTAAAAAATGGATTAAGTGAACATCAATATCTTCATATTTTTTTATTATCTTTATGTTTTATTTAATTTTATGTTTGTTTTAGTTTATATCCTTTGTTTTATCAATATCTTCACATTTTTTTATCATCTTTATATTTTGTTTAGTTCTATATTAGTTTTAGTTTATATTCTTTTATTTTGAATAAGTTGTACTCTTTACCAGTAATTTAGTTTTACTCTAATTATTCTATTAAATTTTTTTTGTTTTGCCAAATTTAAATGTATTGAGATTCCAAAGATGATACATTAACGTCAGTTTTACTTTTAAGCCCTTTTTAAATTATTATTTGTCAACGGTCACGTTTCTATTTTTGGTTAACTAACTTCTGATGGCAATTTGATTTTATTATTATTTGTTGTTGTTGTGGTGGTATTTACAGTTATTATTGTTAATTTGTTGTTAAAGATTGGAAAACTGTGGAAGAGAAAGCATGGAAGTAGAAAATTTTATTATTGAAATGTCATATTTGTGATATTATAAATCAGAAATTTAATTTATTATTTTATAATATTATTTTTTTTAAAAATGTATGTATGTATATAATGAATTTTTTATTTATGTTCGTTAAAAATTGAGACCAAATTGTAAATTAGAGTATAATATCATGTTATAGAGTACGTAGCATGTAAGTTAAGACTAATTTTTTTTTCTTTATATATATATATATACACTATCTATTAATTTTCTTATATATTAAATAATTATAATAATATAATAATATTGAAATCAAATAACATATTAAATTTGTTACATTAAAACTAAAAAATTATATATTTTACTGTTGGATTTAACAAAATATATTTTTAATAAATTATATATGATGAAAAATATTTTGTGAAAGATATTTGTACATCAACTTTTCATATATATATATATATAAGTCTTGTCGTTAGAGAATAAAAAATTTAACTAGAAAAATAAAAAAATAATTGAAAATAATAAAAAATAAAAAATGATCTTATTATAAATATATAATTATAAATATTATATATATAAAACTATAAATATTAAATTTAAAAAATAATTTTAAATTATTATCTGCTTATTATTACAACAAAATAAATATGAATAAAAAAGATTAGAGGAGAGAGTCATGAGATGACATATATATTAGAGAATCTAAAGAATAAAGAATATATATCAATTCTATACCGATCACTATTACATACACATATACAATACATATACGTAGTTGATACATATTATTTATTTAGTTTTTTTAAAAAAATAAAAATTAACATTTTCATGTATTATATATACTATTTTAAATAAACTATATTTATACAAATATTTGATAAAAAATTATATTATATAATAATATTTGTAACAAAAGTAGTTAATTAAGTATTGAATATAATAATCTAATTATTTATCAAATAATATAAAATAAAATTTAATTATTTTATATTTTTATGTTGCCATGTAAAATATCATTTAATATAATTTTTTAATATTATAGAAATTTTTTGCATAATAATTAATTTTAATGAATAAAAAATATTTATATGTTTTATATTTTTTAATTACGTAAATTTGATTAGTTTAGGCCTTACTAATATAAGTAAATATATAATATGATAGGCATGTATTTAGAATTATATTATTTATTCTGTTTTTCTAAAAAAAATTAAAAAAATAAAAAAGTTAATATTTTTATGTATTATATATAATATTTTAAATAAATTATATTTTTAAAATATTTTGATGAAAAATTATATTATATAATAATATCTTTAACAAAAGTAGTTAGTTAATAAATTTTGAATATAATAATTTAATTATTTATCAAGTAATATAAAATAAAATTTTAATTATTTTATATTTTTATGTTATAGTTTAAAATATCATTTTAATATAATTTTTTGATATTATAAAAATTTTTTGCATAATAATTAATCTTAATAAATAAAAAACATTCATATATTTTATTTATATATTTTATATTTAATTATTTAAAAATTAAAGATTCTGTTGTCATTTAAAAGTTTGTATTAAAGTATTGTCATTTAAAGCATTTAATTATGTATTAGGATATTCTATATTTATTAAAGTCCATCAATGCTCTTCTTTTATATTAACCTTTGATTTTTATTTAATATAATCTAATAATAATCTATATAAATGTAGCATATCCAATAAACACATATTTGTTGTGCTCATTTTAGACATATCCGTTCTTTTTAATGGTTTTTTCTTTGACCATCTTAATCTTTTTTTTGTTTTTTTTGTTCATCTACCACCAATCACATGTGACCTATCCATGTCGACATAGTATAGATACAAAATTAAACAATATTATTTGACAAATAATACTAAAGAAAAGAGTGAAAGTTTTGGTGAACAGTAAAGATTTTTTTAATAATAATAGAAAAGATTCACCAATAAAAATTTATTTTGTGTAATGCACATATTTATTCTAAATTTAGTAAAAATCTTCACCTTTTACTTAATTCTATTCTTCATTAGAATAATTCTTTTATTTGACTTTGACTCTACAATGTGAATGATTGAAGTCATGATAGAGAGAAGAACATAAGATCTAATATTATATTATTTTACTTTTATATTTGACTAAAACACAAAAGAAAAATTATTAATTTTTTCTTTTTACCATTTATGATACCATGTATTCATTAATTTATTTTTTATTTTAAGTATGTGTTTATGTTATTATTTTATTGATTATTTTTAAGTTAAATTAATCTTAATATTATTGGTGTATAATTAATGGTTATCATTTCTATTATTTGTGCAATCTTTTTTCTGTAGAACTTTTTTGTTTTTCAATCACTAGTCACATTTGCTTATAGCTGAGTTTTTTTCCTTGGCTTCTTTTTTTATTTTGATTAGAGTAAATTACATGTATAATTTTATACTTTATTTGTGCATTTAGGAATAAGTATTATTTTGGTCTCTAAAATTTAGGATCAAAATTAAAATTGTCCCCAATCTTATATTGGAATTAAAATCGTCTCCAACGTTTTATTTAGTATTAAAATCGTCTTTTGGAATCAAATAATTTTTTAAAAGACAAAAATATCTTCTACTGCACTACTGTTTTTTCTGCAATCCCCACCACAACCTCTCATTTTGTATTCCCCACTAAGAAACTTATCTGAATTAACTGATGATATAACTAATGCATAAATTATAAATAGTCTTCCTATAAGTTTTTAACCAAACAATATGAAATAGATTTTTCATCTCAGATTTCATCATTATTATCAATATATATTCTTTAATTTCACTATAGGAATCCCTAATCTTCAGGTAAATAAAATGATTACTTCCAAAAATTCACAAGATAAATGTGAACAACACAAAATCAAATAGTAAGAACCAAAAATTTCAGTTCAATTCACAAAACCATACAAGATCATAGTTAACAACAGATTGTACAATAGAAGCTAGCCCTAATTACACAAACAAACTTAAGAAACTGTCATGAACAAAACAAAAAAATTAAAAAATTTTTAAGAACCCAAATCATGATTTAGCTTCAAATTTCATAGAAACGAATCAAAATTGATCCTTTCGAAGAAGGAAGATCTAAAACGACCGAACATCACTTAATGAAAAAACAAAGGAGGGAATTAATAAAAAGGAGAGAATTTTACATTTTTGACAAGGATGAAGTTGACGGCAGCGACGGTGGTGACTATACCACCGAAGAGAGTGGCAGGACTGGTAAGGAGACTCTATGTTTGGTGAATCATCTTCTTCTTCTAAAATCGCCACTCTTCAACGGCGACAATGACACTCAATCCCGCTGCCACCATCATTGAAAGAAGAAAGAGAGAGCACACACGGAGAGAGAGAGTGTAAGACCCAAAATTTTTGAAAAGTCTTATTATAATCAAGTCTCAAATCATAAAGTTATTTATAGCCTTAATTTCGGAAATCATTTTATTAAAGATAATTAAGGCAAGTTTTGATTTATTGAATTTGAGACAAGTTATGATTTATTATCCAATTTTATAATTATTGGATTATTTTCTATATTTAAATCGTATAGTTGGTAGTTGTGAAATAAAAAGAAATTTTATATGATTTTGGACTAAATAATTAATATTTTAGAATATTGATATTACTATTTTGGAAAATGAAGAAAATAAGTATATTATTTCTAATTATTTGGTGGGGACATTTTATTGAAAATAATTTATGAAATTGATGAGCAAATAGTATTTTTATACATTATTATTAATGGATTAGAATTTATTTCTAATTACTATAATATCCCTATTTTTATTCGAAATTACTAAAATGCCCCTAACCCTAATTTTTGAAAGAAAAACCCTAACCCTGAAACCCTAACCCAGTACCCGTTTCCCCTCCCTAAACCAGCAGCAGCAGCTGCCCCTCTAACCTAAACACACACACACATACGGTTATTTGAGGAAAAGAAAACAACGAAGAAAAAACAAGGGAAGGCAGAATGGGAAAAGGGTAGAAGGACTTGGCGCCGCCGCTGTTTCTGTGTTCCCCAACGGCACTGCCGGCGAGCGCGAAGCCAGAGGAGAGAGAAAGAGCAATCGAAGGAGAAGAAGAGGAGAGGAGAGAGGAGGCCGTGCCGGCGCGTCGGACTTCACCACTGCCGTCGCGTTGTCGTCGCCAGGCCTGCGAGTTGCCATCCGCGCCGCTGCCGCCATTCCACGACGATAGGAGGTTCGCAGCGAGTAGCGCCGGAATGAGGGAGAGACCAAGTGGGGGGCTTTCACTGTTCTCCTCATCGCCGACTAGCTCGCCGCCGCCACCGTGATGCTCACGTCGTCGTCCTCCTCACCGCGAAGTCTGAGTCCTCACCATCCATGGAGGGCCGAAGAGAGAAGCTCGAGCAGGAGAGAGAGAGAGAGAACGGCAGAAAAGGGGGTCCCTGTTCTGCGGCCGTGCCTCCGCTGTCGTGGGTCCTCCGCTGTCCTTCCACCATCACTGAAGTCCCCCACCGCCATGGCTTACTGTTCGAAGCTGCGACCTCGCCACTGCTGGAGGTCTGCTCCGATCCAGTTCGAAGGAGAGAGCGCCATTGAGTGGGAAAAACGCTTCTGTCACGCTTCTCGGTTACTGATGGTGGAGCCGCGCCGCCGTCGGAACCACCGCCGTCTCTGCCAGCTTCCACCTCCATCGTGGTTGATCATGGAGGAGAGTGGAGGAAACTGCCTCTGCCGTCGCCGGAGAACTCTGCCGGTAAGGGTTTTAATTTGTGGTTTCGGTTATTTTGGATCTTGAGGAGGTTTTGATGCTGCGTGGTCTTTATAGTTAATCCACTGGAGCTTCTGGCCGCCGCCGGAGCTGTTGCCGGGGCCGGTTCGAAATCGCAGCTGCTTCGTGTTGTTATTTCGATAAGAAATTATGTTTCGAAAAGCCTCGCGTTAGTATTCTGTTGTGTTCGGTTAATGAATATGAGTTTTGATAACGTGTGGTCGAGTCCTGATTATTATATGTTGCGATGAGTGTTGCTATGGTTATTGCGAAAGTGGATGGGAGCTGAGGTTTTGGTTGCCAGTGATTTCGAGTTGAGGCGGAAAGGACTCCGTGAGACGTTTAAGTTATGAAATTTGCGTTTTGAGGTAGGGGCGCTTTCCAAAAACTATGTTTTGTGTATTGGAATTATTACATATGGATACTGGTGCGAGATATTGTGTATTTGGTGATTGTATTTGCCTTATGTATTATTTGATTGACTCGAATGACTATGGATGTTGGTTTGGTTGAATTGTTGTGCGGCTTTGTGAAATGTAATGTCTGAAGTTGATTCTTTAAAGATTTGAGATATGAGTTTAATCAGTTGAGGATTGGTTTGAATTGATTCAATTATTTTGATGATGTGAAAGATAGAATACTCTTGAAATTCAGCCTGGGTTGCTTAAATTGATTTGGTTTTGATAAATGATTTAATGCTGAACCGATTCTTTAAAGCTTTGGAAATGAGTTGATTCAGTTGATATTGGTGTGATTTTGAAACGGTTTTCTTGAGATATGCCAATGAGGCGACTGTTGGATTTAGCTTGATTTTGAATTGATTTTGGATTCTGGACTGTTGAAAAGGATTGTGGAACGGTTTAGTGGGGACCCGAACCGGGTGGCAAAGTCCAAGTTTTAGGGGAGGTGCTATCGAAATTTCTATAAAATCCGAGTCTTTATTGAATGTTGTTTGGAAAAATGATGAGTTAAAGACTTCTACTATTTTACTTGAATTATCAAGAAAAGAATGATTTATGCTTTTGAAATGAATTATTAAAGAGGAAATTGTGATTCAGTCTTGCTTCTTAAGAAAGGCATTGTATCTCTTTCAGAAGAAAGTTATTTAGATAAGACTTGTGTTTTAAAGCTGTTTGGATGTGAAAAGGGTTTATACCTTTGAATTTGACTTGGGGGTTTTAATTAAAGAAGTTTCAATGACTTTGAAAGAACCTGAGTGTCTATTGACAAGTTTCATTTTGAAATGTTTTGAGAAATATTTTGAGTACTCTTTGAATTCTGAATTCTTGCAAGACTAAAACAATTTTTAACAGTTGAAACGTTTTAGAATTTGTCATGGGGTTAAAGCTGGTTTTGCCTAAGTAAAGGAAACGGCTTTGAAGGAAGTAAATGATTACGTGACTCGGTTTGGCTTAGATCTTATTTTATTACTCAAATCGGAAAGCCAAGGTTTTAATGATTTTAAATGAATTTGGCGAAATGAGTTATGCTGTTCTCCCCTAAGGACTTGGGACTCTGCCGAGGAACTTTTGTTACAAAAATCCCATTGTTGGATGGGTGATTTTGAATGATTCAAAAGGAATCTTTAACTTTCCATGGTTTTGGAAGTTTTGGAAAGAGGAAGCCGAGAGTGGCTTATTTCAAAAAGGGAATTTTCCTTGAGTAAAATTGGCTTATGAGCCTGAGATAATTTGAGAAATGAGATCTTTAAAGCCAAGGCTGAAAAGAGTTGAAACTTGATTTCAAAGTGAAATGAATTGAGAAAATGATTTATGGCTTAAATGCCGATTTCATGAATTTGATGATTTTGAATGTGGAAGTGCTGTTTTATTATGAGCCGGAATGGCAATGTATGATTATGAATATTGACTGGTTCTGGATTGAACCGTGAGCCAAAATGGCTGTGTGTGATTATCAATATTGGCTGGTTTTGGACTGAACCGTAAGCCGGATGGCTGAGATGGATGTTGATCCATGGATGAGAATGAATGCATGTATATGCTGAATTATTGATAATTGTGATTTTTGCACTTCCACTATTGGAGATGAGGGTTTCCCTGGGTAGTAGCAATGGCTAGCCACCATGTGCTCCAGGTTGAGACTCGAAGCTCTGTTAACCCAATGTCGTAAGTGTGGCCGGGCACTGTGAAAGGCCCGGATGAGCTCGCCCCCATAAATATTCACCAGTGATGGTGATGGATAAATATTCACCAGTGAGGGTGATGGATATGGATCATGATTATGATCAAGTTTATGATGAGTATAACTCGAGTTGGGGATGCACGACAGAGGGACAGTCCAATGGTTAGCTACCAGGACTTGTCGGGTTGGCTCTATAACCGACAGATGATATCATCATCCACTAGGGATAGGCATGCATTTGTGTGACATTGGTTGGGTGTGCATATTATACTTGGTTTGCCTATGTGATTAATTGCTAACTGTTCTACTTGTAATAACTGTTTGTTTGTGCTTGAACTTCCTATCTGTGTTTGCATCTGGGACTCTGTTGGATGGTGGTGATTGGTTGTTGGTTGGATTGTTTGGGTCTAGGGCCGTGGTTGGAAAGAGATGAACTGATGGTTGATTTCGGTTTTGTGTTTCTGGTTTGGAATAAAATTATGAAAGGCTATTTTGGTTCCGCATAGATAAATCGTTTTGAAAGGCTTTTGGGTTTTTGAGAATTGAACGGTTCTTCTTTCCGAAAAGATTTCCGACTTTACTTTCATTGTAAACCGTTGTTTTTGAAAAGAGGCATAAGACGGTTATGAATCACTGGCGCGGTTATCTTCACGTATCCTATTACAGTAATTCCCAAAAACCCTCTACTGAGAACCCTTTCGAGGATGATGTTCTCACCCCCCTACATTTTTCTCCTTTCAGGATATGGGTGCAGAAGTTACGAAGAGCTTATTTAATTGTTGTTGTGATGCCCTGTATTGTTTTAGTTATGGTTTATTGTACCCTCGCCTTTATCTTGATATATTCTGTAAGAGGGATAGGAAATTGTATTGGATTATGCTTGTAATAATATTTACATATATGTATGTATATATATATGTATGTACTCTTTATGAGTTTCTGTAAGTTGTATGGATGTACGTTGTATATCAAAAGTATTTTTGGGAGCGGTATTGCGGTTTAAAGTTTCAAACAGGCTCATATTTTAGTATTAATTATTATAAGTGTCGTCGTAATATCCGAGCTATCGGAGTTGCGCAGCCGGAAGCGTTGTCTTTGGTAGTCAGGGTGTTACAGAGAGCTCGCATCGCAACTGTCGCCATTGGTCTTTGAAATGGTTGCTGGAGAAAGGAGGGAAGGGAGATCTGAAGTCGAGAAAAGGGAGATCCGAAATTGGAAAATGCGAGGAACACCACTACCACCACCACTATCACCTTCCCGATGATGACGAGGAACGCGAGGAGGGCGAGGGCCAGGGGCGTTGCTGCGAGGGGGAGTCACGACGCTGCGAGGGCGACAGTGAGCCGCGACGGCGACAGTCAGTCCCGGCGAGGCTTCCTTCTCTCTGAGTCTCTACTTCTCTTTCTCTCTCTGGAGATATCAATGAGAAGAAAGGATTGTGATGAACGTGATGACATTGAGGGTATAATTGTCCAAAGAACGATTTTAATATTAAATAAAACGTTGGAAATGATTTTAAATCTAAAATAAAATTAGGAATGATTTTGATTTTGATTCTAAATTTTAGGGACCAAAACAGTACCTATCTCGTACATTTATTTAGGCATAGATGTAGGAAATTGAATGTAAAGAGCTATTTGGATTAATAAAATTAGGACAATTTATGTTATTAAATCATTTGAGGATCCAAATTACGTAATTACAATATTTGAGTTTTCGTTACATGTGACTCAATTTATCTTTTTATATAAACCGTTATAAGTCATAGCGATTTACAAAATTTCACGTTATCTGCTTTAACCCATAGCAGATTACTGTTACGACTTGTAGCAATTTATGATGACATGAGGAAGAAGCACAAATTATAACTACCAACAGCAGTTTACGGGAGAAATAGAATAGTTTTAATTCGCAACGAGTTGTAGAGGTGTATGCTTAAGTGTTGATGCCAATGGTGGTGGTAATGAGACTGGCGTTGGGAGGTGGGGTCAAGGTTAAAATCATGGTTAATGTGATAAAATTGGATTTTAAAATTGACTAATTGTTTATTAATTGAACAATTCTTGCTAAATAATAATAATAATAATAATAATAATAATAATAATAATAATTCTTGTTAAATTATTATTATTATTTAACAAATTAACGTATTAATGTAAAATTTAAATTTAATAATAAAATAATAATATTAGATTATATTCTGTGATTTTGATTGGATTAGTTCGGTTTTGAAAAATGGATATGAAATTTAATTCAATTTATGCAGTTTGCCAAAAATAGAATACAATTTAAATCAAATTAGTGCAATTTTGATCGATTTTTGATCTTGGATTGGACAATGACTTTGTTTAGATTGGTTTGGATTTGAACACCTCTACTTATAAATAATGATAAATTTATATTCAACTTGTTTTTTTTATGACTTCACATTCAACTTTATTTTCATATGTTTAATGATTTATTTTGAAGTCTTAACATACATTCCAAATTCATTTTATTTGATTTGTTGATACTACAAAAATATTATTCATATAACTTTTAGATATTATTATAATTTAGTGCTATATGCCCTATAAAATTCTATCATTATTTCTCACTTTATCAGAAAATATTTTATATGTATATAGAATTTTCTCATAAATTTTTTTAAAGTGAAATTTTAACTAATGTTTTTTTAAATAATAAAGATTATTACCAGCAACTTCTCTTAAATTATAAAAAAAAAGTATAAATTTTCAAGACATAAGAACTCTAAAAGTAATATTTCAAACTATTTATACAGATGCATGTTTTACTTTTGAATTGATACAAGAGATGAAAAATTTAATATGCCATTAAAGAAGCAAGCACATATGCTTCAATATCATATGTCAAAAGGTTATTTCTAATATCTCAAGACCAAAATATGTATAGAATAGTTATTGGAATGTGTTCTCAATGATATTTTATATTGAAGATTTTATAGGTTTTGAAAAAAAGAAGAATTTAAATCAAGACACTTTTTTTTTAATTTATTTGCGTTACTGATTAGGCATGAGATTTTTTTAATTTAGTCTCTTGCAATTTTAGAAGATAAAAAAAAGGAAGGAATAGAAAAAATAACATCAGCGTATATCTTGATTCAACCTCAAGGTACAATAAAATTTACGTCCAATCTCTACAATAATTATAATAAAATTTCACTAAAATAATCTTAAGATTATAATCACTAATTTTAATATCAAAACAAAGACAAAGACATAAACTCCATTCATATTGATGTATGTCCTAATTTAGACTCACTTTTCATATTAATAAAATATCTTGTTTTTTAGAAAAAAAAATTTAAATATTAAATTTTAATAATATAAAAATAAAATATTAATTCAAAATAAGATTGACTAATATTAATAAAAAGTTTTAACTCTTTATCATTTCTCTTTTTTTATAATTTTTTAATTTATAACTTCAATATATACTCTATAATATGTTAGCTAAATTATATATTTAATTTGGATTGGCTCGACGAGCCATGTCTTAGCAATAACAACATAACCGCAGTTGTTAAGCCGAATCAATTGAGTTTAAAATAAATAAATGAGAAAAAATATATATATTTAAGAAAATTTAACAACATTGAAATTTGTGAAATTTAAAAGAAGTTAACAAATACTCTCTTTCATTCGGAAGTAAGTCAAGTAACTATATTTTTTTATAATATATTTGGATATATTTAATTTGAAATTATAGTTGATTGAACCGTTGTATGTTCCCATTGGGATGGCAAGATCACGTGTATAAAATTTTTTATTTAAATACACCCTTCCAACTTCCAAGCTCTCTAAATAAAGAATACTATGATGATTTGAAATGGGTCTTTGTATGGATATGGATAAATTGCAGAGGCACATTGTTGTTGCGAGTGATAAAAATGAATGACACACTTTCCCCGCATTCCAAAGCCAATACTTACAAAACATGTGAATCGCATTAAAAGTAGACATGTAGTCAGCTTTCAGTTTTCACATGAAAATGTCAAGTAAAGGTAAGAGCAAATTGTATAGTTAAATAAAATACAATTTCAAATTATTTAATTATAACACTCGGAAAATTATTGCGTTTCGATTCTGTATTTATTTTATATAAATTGCAGTAGGATTTAGATTTTTAAAATTTATACATAAATAAGAATTTATGTGAAGATTGATTATTATTATAAATTTTTAAAAGAGTAAAATATATTTTTGAGTAAAGTATTGTTTTTATTCCGAATGTTTGGGGTAAGTCCTATTTGTGTCCCTAACGTTTAAATTGTCCTATTTGTATCCTTAACGTTTATAAAAGTGATTCAATGTTATCCTGCTATCAATTATACTAACAAATCAGATTATATTTTTCAATTATTTTCATTTGGATGTATTCATTCTCAATTAAGTCTCACTTGGATGTGTTTGATTTTAATATTATACCAATTATTTGTGTTTAGATTCAATTATGTCCCTAGAAAAATAATGAATTATGTAAATGATTGTAGGAATTAGTTTCAACATTTGATGAGTTATTTTGCAGAGTAGATCATCGATTCTATCCCAGACATTTGTATTCTAACTTCAAGAAGAGATTTTTAAAACTCAAACTAAAGCGCTCATGATGTATAATTGACGGCAGGATAACATTGAATCACTTTTACAAAATTAGCCGTCAATAGTATATTTGATGCAAATAAAATTTTTGCGACAAAATTGAAACAAAATAAAATTTAAAGATATTTTAAAAAATTTTAATAAATTTTACAGATAAAAAATACATTTTATTCTTTTTAAAAATACTAAAATTTATATAAAAACTGAGTACTATCATAAATTTCTAGAAACCGTAGGAATTTACATGTAAAAAATGGAAATATGAAATCGTTGGTAGGTCTAACCGTTTATGTACATTTTCTTTGTGTGTAAATTTTGTTTTTTTTTTTTTTGAATTTTTTTAAATAAATAAAATAAATATATTAATTATTGAAATATGTATTTATGAGCATTTTTACCAAAAAGCTTCACAACACTTATCTCGTTTACAGTGTAAATAAAATAAATTAATACTGTAAATGAGTTAAGACTGAAGAAGACATGGTCGTATCACATTTATACACATGTTGTGTAATGGCCTTATTTCATTTACAGCGTAAACAAGATAAGAGGAGCGCAGGCCTATATATGTATCTCATCTATAGCATCCATTTTAACCATTTAACTTTCCTTTTTTAGCCTTTTCTCCCCTTTTAACCCTTTCTAATCATATTTCCGAGTTACTCGAAGAATATAGCGCACGCTAATAACCACGATGGAGATATTAACAGTCTTAACGCGACTTGGCACATTGCAGGGGTAGAGGACTTTGAGATTAGTATTATTTTTCGTTTTATGGTTATGTTAAAGTATATACGTAATTTCTTAATTAGGATAGTTTTATGTAGGTAGTATGTAGTACATGTTAGGGGTACACATGGCCCGGTCCGGCTCGAAGACCCGGCCCGGCCCCGAACACTTTAAGGGATAATTTGGTGTAATTTCACCGGGTTTAGAGTCAGGTAAGGGTATCAAAAATAGACCCGGTCATTATTTCGGGTCGGGTCACCCGAACTCGGTCAGGTGGCCTGGTCATCATACACAATTAATATTTTGTGTTCTTAGTGATGGATCATGTCTATTCTTATATGAAATTTAAGTATTGTAAACCTTAATATTTTGTGTTATTAGTCATTATAAGATTATAAGTTAATGTTTTATATTTAGAATGCATAAGACTTTAGACTAATGCATAATATTGTGTTATTTATATTGATTTAAATATTTGGTGTTATTAGACAATATTAGTATTGATTGTGGTTATGCTTTAGTATTGATTGTGGTTATACTTTAATTTTGAAGAAGGGTTGGTTCTTGTTATATTTTTCTAAGTAAATTTTACCATGTCAAATAATGGTTGGAGTCTTGAAAATTTGGATATTTTACATGCTAGCTTACAAGAAGGTATCAACGTAATGTAATGTTAACGGCCCGGTTTTCACTCGATTTTCACTCGATATAATTGTGGCCCGAAAGTGTGTTGGTTTCATCGGGTCTAGGGTCGGGTTCGGGTCTAACAAATAGACCTGGTGTATATTTCGGGTCGGGCCTAGGTCACATCAAACCCGGCTTCACCCGACCCATGTGCACTCCTGGTACATGTTATGATCAGTGTAAATGTTAGGATATGATGTTAGGTGCAAGTTAAATTGGATGTTATTGATTTAGTTATTAATTAAGGGAGTTAACCACCAAAAATGCCCCCGAATTATTTAAACGCTGACAAAAATACACTCAAATTTTATTATCGACAAAAATGCCTTCAAATAATTTAAAAACACAACAACAATACTCAACAATAAATATATATTTTCAAAAAATACCTTAGAGATTGAATTTTGATGCAATTTTTTGCAACAATGATTATAAAAATAAGATATTATTAATTTATTATACATAAAAATTGATGATTTTTCGTTAAGTATATATTTTTTTATAATTTTTTTGTTAACAACCAATAATACTCTTAAAAAATCATAAAATAATATATAATTAAAAAAAATAACCAAATTTTAAGAATAATAATAATATCTCATTTTTCTAATCATGCTTGCAAAAAATTGCATCAAAATTTAATCTCTAATTATTTTGGGAAAAATACATATTTAATAGATAACCTTGCAAAAAAACTAACATTAAATATGTATTTCTCAAAAAATACATTAGAGATTGAATTTTGATACAATACGAATGCAGCTATGTTCGACTGATTTTGATTGATTTGAATCTGGGTAAAATGCGCTTTCATTGTTTTCGCACTAGGCGAGATGAATGCAAACAAGGCCAATTTAATAGCTACAAAGCACGTACGTTAACTACTTTACCTAAAGTAGTGGGCTTCGAACTGGCAATCCAATCTTTCTTCCCATCGCCATGGAGCTTAGTCCCGTCTTTGACTCTATCCATTGAACTACTATATAATTTATTCCTCTTTTCCGGAACTTACTTCGGAAGTAGAAGCTATAGGCGAAGACTTTCACGGCTTGCTGTTAAGTAAGGTTTAAGCTAGCTACTTACTTGTTAAAGGTGCTTGCCCGCAGCTATTCGTAGATCTGGAGTTCTGCCCTATAGCTGTGTGACTTTCAATCCTTAGCATTAGGGGAGAGTGAGCCTATCTCATAGCTCTTACTTTGCTTATCCTCTCTTCTCGAAGGGACCAGGCTAATATAATAGAAGAAGGGCAAGTCTTTGTGGGCTTGAAGGCCCTTATGTTTTTGGCGAGGGGTAAACATCGAATTGGATGTGAACAACCGCTCTTAGAGTTCGAGAATCCAAGCGCTGGCAAGTCAGCTAGCGAACCAAGGGGCAAAAGTCCTATAGTCATTGAAGAACGAATGATTGACGATTTAGAATTCAGAATAAATTCCCGTTGCAAGTATAGTTTCTAAACCAAGTAATCATCATTTCTTACAAACGTTTTGGTTGTCACAAGTAACAAACCCAATAAAATTTATAAACCGAAGTATTCAAACCTCGGGTCGTCTTCTCAAGGAATTACAGGGAGGTGTTCTTATTATTAGTTATGAAAAATAGTGTTTTTGGGTTTTGAAAGGTTTGAACAAGGAAAATAAATTACAGGAATTAATAAATTAATATCTAATAAAACTCTTGGCAAGGTATAAAAATTCGGAAGTCCTATCCTAGTTATCCTTATGAGAATTGAGTTTAATCTCACTTAGTTAACCTTTACGAAAGCAAGGGAAAGTCAAGTGGACTAATTAGTTAGATCCCCAAGTCCTAGCCAACTCCTAAGGAAAGACTAGAGTTAGTGGAATTCAATTCAATTAGCAAAAATAACAATTAACAATCATGATAAGTTTGATAACTCAAGAGCCTCTAGTTAATCAATTAAAGCCAAGAATATAAAAAGCTAAATAAGAATCATAAATCTGAAATACCTCAATTTATATCAAATAAAGAAAATCCTAACATGAATGGTTCATAAGCCAATTTAGCAACATAAGTAATTAAATAAAAGCATTAAAGTATCTGAAAGTAAAAGAGAAATATAAAGTAAGAGGAATATTGAACCTGAGAGGAAGTTGAAATAATAAGTTGAAATAATAAGAAATCCTAATTCCTTTAAGAGGAATCCTAATCCTAAAACCTAAGAGAGAGGAGAGGACCTCTCTCTCTAAAAACTACATCTAAACTATGAAAAGTGAATGATGATCGAATTCCCTTTTTGAATGGATGCATTTCCCCACTTTATAACCTCTAATCTGTGTTTTCTGGTCTTGGATCTGGGCCAAAAGGGCTTCAGAAGTCGCTGGGGGTGTTTTCTGCAGTTTCTGGTGCGTGACGTCTGTCACGCGTCCGCGTGGGTCACGCGGTCGCGTCATCTGGGAGTTTTTCTTATCACGCGTTCGCTTCGGTCACGCGTACGCATCATTTGCGTTCTGCTGAAGGCACGCGTCTGCGTCAGTCACGCGTCCGCGTCGCTGCCTTTTTGCGCTGGGCACGTGGCCGCTTCGTCCATGCGTTCGCGTCGCTGCCCTTTTCTTCAAAACTCTATTTTTGTGCTTTTCTTCCATT
Source organism: Arachis ipaensis (assembly GCF_059453495.1). Classification (NCBI taxonomy): domain Eukaryota; kingdom Viridiplantae; phylum Streptophyta; class Magnoliopsida; order Fabales; family Fabaceae; genus Arachis; species Arachis ipaensis. The sequence continues at coordinate 32,287,135 of NC_142441.1, read as the reverse complement.
TTTGATATTTTTTTCCCATCCTCTAAGTCATTCCTGCCCTATAAAGCCTGAAAGCACTCAATACACAAATCACGGCATCAAATGGTAATAAAGGATGATTAATTTTATTATTTCTAAAGCATAGGAAACATGTTTTTCACATATATCACATAATAAGGAAGGGAAAGTAAAACCATGCAAATTACATGAATAAGTGGGTGAAGGATTGAATAAATCACTTAAATTGAGCACAAAATATATCATAAAATATGGGTTTATCAACCTCCCCACACTTAAACAATAGCATGTCCTCATGCTAAATCCAAGATAAAGAATAAGGTAAGGTTAAAGTGGTGGAATCTCATGCAATGCATTCTATTCTAAATGCAAACTACCTAAATGAGTCATGCAATTCTAGTTTTTATTCACTTGTATATAAAACTTACATGTAGTTAAATTAATTCATATCTTCAAGGAATCATATATGCATAGCCAAACCTTAGATAATGTTAAAGCACTTTTACAATTGAGATGGGTAAAAGTATTTCACAAACTTGCAAGACAATTAACAATTAAGCAGAGATATATGGTGATGAGCTATTGAACCCTCACTGGATTTTGTGTTTACTCTCTAGTCACTCAGTGTTTATTGGGTCACTCACTCTATTCTTCTTTCTATCCTTGCTTTCTAAAACTTTGTTCTTCATCTAACCAATCAACAAATATGGAATACAGACATAAAAAAATCATGAGGTCTTTTTCAAGGTTGTAATGGGGCCAAGGTAAAGGTAAGGGTATATGTATAAGGCTAAGTGAGCTAATAAGTGAATCCTTTGATTAGTCTAAGATCTCACCTAACATACATACTTTATATAATTTTAAAGTTCCTTTATCTATTTACCCAAATTTTTTCCACTTTGTATTGCAAGCTCATGCATTAATTTTAATTTTTGAAATTTTGTCCCATGTGCATTAACTCTTTTTATTTTGCATCTGGGGAATTTTTGTATCCCCTTATTTAAATACTGAAAATATTATTAATTTTTTTTATCAATGCACATGGTAATTTAATTGTTTTGATTTCACATGAGCGTGCTTCCCAATTTTTATTTTTGAAACAACTTGTTCTTTTTAAATCCCTACTTTGTTTCTATCATCCCATGTTCCCATAAAATTTCCCACTCTGAAATTGTACACAATATCTATCTTAAGCTAACCAAAGATTCAACTTGGGATTTTTATTTTGTTTTTCTACTTAAGGCTAGTAATGTGGTTATAGAACAAGAGGGGATTAAAAAGCTCAAGGGGGCTAACAAGAGTGATGTAAAAGGTAGGCTAATTTGGGATAAGTGAGGAAAAATTCAAATGATGGCCTCAATCATCTCTTGGTATGTATTTATATTCTATATTGGACATATAGATTAAAACAAAGTAAAGAACATCAGAATAAAAAAGAAGGGCAAAACACACAGGAATGAAATTTATGGTTTGAATGTAACCATACAATTAAGCTCAAAACTTATAGGCTGTGTGTTCTCTAGCTCAAAAATTATATATCAGTTATACATGTCATGCAAGTAGAATTCAAGAGTTCCCATTATTCTCAATGTAAATATTAGGGTGGCTTTTAAAATCTTAGTGTTCCTCCTTGATGAAATGTTGTTAACTAACTAACATGTAATGCTATATATACAAGGTGTGTGGATTGTTTTAATTTACTAAAGTCTCTAGTTTACTTTCTTTTATTTTCAATTGAACTAAACTATTATATGCTAAAGGGGTAAACTATACTAATTAATTTACATATTCTATAACTAATAAGTTTAAAATTGCAAACTAAACTAAATGTCTAAGGTATAAACTAAAGTGCAAAATGCAGAAATAAAGTAAAAATATAGCAAAAGAACAATGTGCAAGTACTAAAAAAAATAAAAATAAAGATAAAAATACAGAAAAATAAACAAAATAAGATAAAAAGAGTCTGTAGTGGTTCACCAAAAAGATACGCCAGGGATGGCGACCTCCCCACACTTAAAATATAGCATCGTCCTCGATGCTCACTCAAGCTGGGTGTGAAGAAGTGTCATCACCGGAAGGATGGGCTGCTGGAGTCTCTGTGGTGGCCTGAGGGTTTGCAGACTGGATAAGTTTAGGAGGATCTGTCTGCTACAGTGGAGGCGCTGACTGTAGAGGGATCTCTGGGTCTGCGGCCTGAATCTGGTGTGGCTCCACATGCTGTGGTGCAGCCTGCTCTGGTCCTTCCTACTCAGCCTCTCTCTGTGCATGTGTCTCCTCCTCATGCTCATCCGCCTCCTCCTCAGAAGGCTCTGATGGTGTGTCAGGCTCAGAGGGGATGTCGCCGCCGGATCGGATCATCAACTTATGGTGCTCATAGCGTCGCTTGTTGCGACGCTCAGATCTCTCATATCGCCGCCGGTTGCGGCGTTCCATCTGGTCCAACTGCTGAAATAGGCGGTGCACGAGGTGGTAAATGGGCTCTGAGGCAGGTGGAGGGGCGGTAGTGGTAGCTGGTGCAGCGGTGGATGAAGAAGGGGCAGCTGAAGGTGTGGCTGTCTCATCAGAAGCGGTGAGGAATGGGGGTCTGTGGCCTAAAGCTTGAAACTTCCTGCTGTGAGGGATAATCTTCTTGCAGTCCACAGCAGGTGGCTTCTCATCAGCAAGCTCCCAAGGCACGTCAGCTCGACGACCGAGCTGGGTGATCAGATAAGGGAAAGGGAGAGTGCCTCTGACATGGACCCTGGCCATATAGTACCGGATGAAACATGGAAAGTACAGGTCCTTACCCTCCATCACACACCAGATGAGGGTGATCATAGCAGCGGGCAGCTCTGTCTCATGAGTGCTTGGCATCACATAGTTGCTCAAAATCTGGTGCCAGAGCCGAGCCTCATCATTCAGGTAAATCAGCTTGATTCCCTTAGGCATCACTGTGTTCTTTCCCATGATCCAAGGGACAGTAGGATCAAGGGCTATTCTCTGCTTGACAGCATCCCAGTCAAATCTCATAAAGCGCATGTCCTTTTCAACCTTTTGGTAACCGTCAGGCTGATCTGATTTAGGCTGAAGGTGGAGGATGACCTCAATGGCTTCCTCAGTGACCAAAATCTGTTTCCCTCTGAGGTGCACTGTATCCAGGGAAGTCTTGAAATAGTTGCAGTAAAACTTTCTGACCCAGGAAGCATTGACCTCTGTCAAGTTTCTCTCCAAGAAGAACCAGCCTCTCTGTTTTATCTGTTCGGAGGTGTACTGCTGTAGTTCTTCTGGAATTTTCAGAGTTCTTTCTAGGTACAGGTTCCTGGAAGTGGCAAACACTGGATACTTTAGCTCACAGTATCTGTTTGCAAATTTAACTGGATCATTGGCAGTGAGGAGATGGTCAGCCTTCTCCTGTGGGGTAAAGTGCTTTTCCCGCCAGGAGTCGTCATGTATAATGTCGAGGATGGATATAGAGGATTCGCCTTTTTTCCGTTTGCCAGTGGTTGCTTTGCCTTTTCCTTTGCGCTGAGGGTCAGACATCTTGAAAAGCAGAAATTACAGGATATAATTGAAGAACAAAAGCAGAAAAACAAGTAGGCAAATAGAATAATAACAATATAAGCACATAGTGGCAAAGGAGCAGTAGAATTATGAAATGAGTTAAGTATATGTGCATTATGGACTGTATTTGAGTTAGAAATATGAGATGAAAAATCACAATCCAAAATGTAATATAAGTAGAATTCATGTTAATTAGGAAAAACAATAATCATGCCTTGAGTTAAAAAGTTAAAGTAGTTAGTTAAAAACCGAAAAGAGAAGTTTGAAAGTTAGATCGGTTAGGATTGAAAAAGAGGTTAGAAGGTGGAAAGCAGTGAGTTAGGAGAAAGAAAGTTGAAGTAAGTGGCATGATAAATGTTTCCTAGGTAACAATAAATTCACAAATTTAAAGAATAATCAACTCATATTCAAACAAAAATATCAGGTTATTGATGATAATTTAGAAGGATAGAAAAGTTGCAAAACTAACATGAAATCATCAATAGTGCAAGTTATTAACCAAGGGATCCAAAAGGAGTAAGAATGCTAGCCCGGGTAGTCATGAATCGGTTTGGTTGTAGCCAAGTAAGGCAAAATATGAAGTTTCCAAACTCAATACATGAAAACGAGTTGCAGAAAATTGGGCAGCATCTCAGCTAAAATTGGATGTTCCCGAGTAATAAACAGTAAGAAAAACAGTTCATATGAAAAAATTGCTGCAAAGAGTCACAAATAGTAGGAACAGTAAAGAACAGTCTTAACAGCAGCATGAAACAGTAAGGAACAGCATATGAACAGTATGAACATCACAGCCAGATCAAAATTGCAGAATAGGTAAAACAAGCAACAAGAACGGCGCAATTATCAGGCCTAAATCCACTAACCACATCCTAACTACCTAACCACCTAGAATCCACTACAAACATGAATCTCTAACTAGCCTAATTCGAACATAATCTGAAAAATAATCAAATAACTACAAGTGATAGAGAAATTGGCGTTCGGCGGAACCTGGTATGTGTATGAACAGAGGTGAGGGCAGAGAGATGGTGGTGGTGATGCGGTGGCACTGGGGGGGGCAGCACGGCAGCGCGGTGGCAGGGGCTTGGGTAGGGTTTAATGGTGGAGGGGGTAGTGATGGTTGAGAAGAAGGGGGTGAGGGTTGTAGTGGTGGCTGGCGGAGGTGGGAGACGGCGGTCTGAGGTTGGCCGCGTTGGGGGGGGGGGGGGCAGTGGCGGAGGGGAGAAAAGAGAAGAAGGGAAGAAAGAAGAGAGGGGGGGTGGGTGTCGCGGCGGGTTTTGGGTGGTCGGGGGTGGTGCGACAGTCGCGGTGGTCAGAGCTGGGTGGTTGGGTGCGGTGGTGGTGGTTGCAGAGGAGGGAGGGAGTTGCAGAGAAGAGAGGAAGAAGGGGGGTTATGCGGCGCGACGGGTAAGGTTTCGCGTGAAAAGGGGGTTAGTGATTTTGAATCCACGCGAATGCGTGGGGCACGCGATCGTGTGACTAGGGTGAAATGGGATTGACGCGGTCGCGTGATTGACGCGATCGCGTGGGTTGGGTAAAAGATGGATGATGCGGACGTGTGAGGCATGCGACCGCGTCGCTGTAAATTGTGCTAAACGCACAATTCCAGCGTCGTTTCAGCGCAACTCTCTGTTTCTATTTAGGGGGCCATGATATCCACGTGACGCGGACGCGTCGCTCACGCTTCCGCGTGGGATGAGTGTTTTGCAAGTGACGCGTTCGCATCAGGTACGTGAATGCATAGGCCGTTTGTGCTAAACGCACACCAGCCGCACGATTCCAGCCCAGATTTCTGGGCGTTGGATCTTTACGCCGATTTCCAGGTCACGCCCACGCGTGGCCTGCGCGCTCGCGTGGGGTGCCATTTTTTTATATGGAATTATGCAGTATGCAATGCTGATGCAAATGCTATGAATAATATTCAGGTTCAATGAAAATAATATAATATAAAAACAAACAAAACGAAATAAAATTGAAACAGGAACGATCATACCATGGTGGGTTGTCTCCCACCTAGCACTTTTAGTTAAAGTCCTTAAGTTGGACATTTGATGAGCTTCCTGTCATGGTGGCTTATGCTTAAATTCATCCAGAAATCTCCACCAATGTTTGGAATGCCAACAGCCTCTGGGGTCCCAAACTAGGCATGTAAAGCTTCTAAGCAGCTTCAAACAGATTCTCAGGCTCCCGGTGTGATGAATGTCAGAATAGATTCCAGGATCCCAAACTTTGCTTTTAAATCCGCCTTTGTCTTGATCTATATTCTTCCATCCGGGCGGTTTAGAAATTGTATTCTCACCAAGATGATCAAACGTCTTCCGAGACCCATTCAATTGAACTTGGTACCAATCCGTGCACTTCGAATTGAAGCGTGGAACCATATTGAATCTTGCACACCAGCTCTGAGCACGAGCCATTTTCCTCTTACTCTTAAAGCCGCAGAGAGCTCTAAGCTGGCCATCTGTTTCAAGCAAACCATATTCAAGTGGAAAAGTAAAGATAAAGGTTAAGGATTGTACCTACTTGAAGCTTGTATTAGGTGGTAATGGCCTTGGGATAGGTGTTTTCAGTGGTTCTGTAAGCTCTACTCCCTTGTATTCTTCTGTGAATTCCTCCACTTTCTTACAAAATTCTTCAACTACAACTGCGTCCTGATCAAAGTCTTCTATGTCTTCCTCGTCACTCAAGTCATACGTTGGATGTTGAGAGAAATCTACCTCGACGTCATCTTTGTATTCACTTGGATAAGGTTCTTTAGGCTCATGGAGTTTAGTTGCGGCTGTAAGTTCGTGACTAGGAGAGCTTGATTCATGATCATCACTGCCCATGGAATCAACTTCTTGGTCTGTTCCGTCCAATTTTTCACAAGGTATATGCATTGGAGGTTGTGCACTATCCTTCCTGGCATCAAATTCGAACTTCTCAGCAGAATCCTTTACAGTTCTCGATTCCCATGGAGGTTCAGCATCTCCTAAATCTTCAACCACTTCTTCCTCTACAACTATCATGGCTTCCTCCACTTGTTCCAATACAAAGCCATGCTCCTCATTGTCCACCAAAGTTTCTAGTGTTTCCTTCATGCTACGCTCTTCTTTTGATTCTCCACATGTAACCATGGGAGTACTTTGAGTGCTTAGATATCGGGAGGCTATTATATTTACTACCTCGGTTAAGGCAGTAGTGAGTTCCAGTACGTCCCTTTGCATCTTCGCTTGCCCTTGAAGAAGAACACGAAGTTTGTCATCCATAGGAGGTTGGGGTGGGTATGAGGGTTCATTGGTTGGGAGAGAGGGTTCATAATAAGAATGTGGTGGTTCTTGGGAGTAATTGGATTGGGATTGTGGTGAATAAGGGTCACACGGTGGTGAATGGTGAAAAGAAACTTGTGAGTGTGGTAGTTCAAAGCTACCTTGAGAGGATGGTCTATAAGTACAGGGTGGGGCTTGTTGGTAATTACAAGGTGGTCCACCATATCTATCAGCTTGGTATGCATTGCAGAGTGGTCCTTGCCCATGATATCTTGGAGGGTGTTGTTGCCAAAAGGGTTGATCAGATCCTCTTGGTTCCATCCTTCTTTGATTGCTTAGACTTTGATGCATATTCCTGTTATAGTTTCCACTCCTTTCAACAAACTTAGAACCAAACTCAAAGCGAGAGGGGTGAGAATTTATAGTAGCTAATAGAAATAAAAGGGAAAACAAAAACAAATAAACAAGTAAAAAGAAAAAAATATTTACAATAACCAATAATAAGGCATACGTTTGCAATTCCCCAGCAACGGCGCCATTTTGAAGAACGAATGATTGATGGTTTAGAATTCAGAATAAATTCCCGTTGCAAGTATAGTTTCTAAACCAAGAAATCGTCCTTTCTTACAAACGTTTTTTTTTTGGTTGTGACAAGTAACAAACCCAATAAAATTTATAAACCGAAGTATTCAAACCTCAGGTCATCTTCTCAAGGAATTATAGGGAGGTGTTCTTATTATTAGTTATGGAAAACAGTGTTTTTGGGTTTTGAAAGGTTTGAACAAGGAAAATAAATTGCAGGAAATAATAAATTAATATCTAATAAAACTCTTGGCAAGGTATGAAAATTCGGAAGTCCTATCCTAGTTATCCTTATGAGAATTGAGTTTAATCTCACTTAGTTAACCTTTACGAAAGCAAGGGAAAGTCAAGTGGACTAATTAGTTAGATCCCCAAGTCCTAGCCAACTCCTAAGGAAAGACTAGAGTTAGTGGAATTCAATTCAATTAGCAAAAATAACAATTAACAATCACGATAAGTTTGATAACTCAAGAGCCTCTAGTTAATCAATTAAAGCCAAGAATATAAAAAGCTAAATAAGAATCATAAATCTAAAATACCTCAATTTATATCAAATAAAGAAAATCCTAACATGAATGGTTCATAAGCCAATTTGGCAACATAAGTAATTAAATAAAAGCATTAAAGTATCTGAAAGTAAAAGAGAAATATAAAGTAAGAGAAATATTGAACCTGAGAGGAAATTGAAATAATAAGTTGAAATAATAAGAAATCCTAATTCCTTTAAGAGGAATCCTAATCCTAAAACTTAAGAGAGAGGAGAGGACCTCTCTCTCTAAAAACTACATCTAAACTATGAAAAGTGAATGATGATCGAATCCCCTTTTTGAATGGATGCATTCCCCCACTTTATAACCTCTAATATGTGTTTTTTGGTCTTGGATCTGGGCCAAAAGGGCTTCAGAAGTCGCTGGGGGCGTTTTCTGTAGTTTCTGGTGCGTGGCGTCTGTCACGCGGTCGCGTCATCTGAGAGTTTTTCTTATCACACGTTCGCTTCGCTCACGCGTACGCGTCAGTCACGCGTCTGCGTCGCTGCCTTTTCGCGCTGGGCACGTGGCCGCTTCGTCCATGCGTTCGCGTCGCTGCCCTTTTCTTCAAAACTCCATTTTTATGCTTTCCTTATATTTTTGTATGTTTCCTTCCCATCCTTTAAGTCATTCTTGCCCTATAAAGCCTAAAAGCACTCAACACACAAATCATGGCATCGAATGGTAATAAAGGATGATTAATTTTAATATTTCTAAAGCATAGGAAACATGTTTTTCACATATATCACATAATAAGGAAGAAAAAGTAAAACCATGCAAATTACATGATTAAATGGGTGAAGGATTGAATAAATCACTTAAATTGAGCACAAAATACATCATAAAATACGGGTTATCAGTCATTCCTCTCTCTGGTAGCAATCTGGTTTCCAGTCGATGGTACTATTGAAAGGTCCCAGGAAGTCACTTATAGTATCCTTTCCCTGAGCTATTTCATATCCTCATCCCTTTAAGACACTTCCGGAAGAAGGAACCCAGCTTACCAAACGAGTGAAGCGTAGGTCATAAAGCAGCTTTCCAGTTACAATCACCTTCCTCAGCAGCTTGTGTAAGAACCGGAGTTTTTCACGAAAAACCGTTTTAATAAAATAATTTTAGTACCCGGAATAGATTCAAAATATAGAAGTTTTAATTTGAAAATATAAATGTGAAATTTGATTTCAATGAATTTTTCTGAGTCAGAAAATGTATTTTCTGCGAAAAATCGAGAAAAACTACGAACCGACAGCCGAACCGGTCGAACCGGTTCAAGTCTGTCCGGTTTTGTGTTTTGAGAAAAATAAGATTTTGAAAATTGATTTATTGTTTTTAAAGGACAAAAATAATTTAGAAGTGAAAACTGGGCACTAATCTTAAAGGTTTCGGCCCAAAGTAGCCCAAACGGACCAAAAACACTTGGCAAGTTTGACCGGGCCTAAGTGAGCCCAAGTCCACCATATAAATGCCCTAACTAAGAGGCATTTAGCCTCATTTTTCAGAAAGGAAAGAGAGAGGGACGGTGGGAAGAGAGAAGAGAAGGGGTTTGGGGTTTTCACTATTTACCTAAACCTTGTTTTGATCATAACTTGAGCTACGGAACTCTGATTGACGAGCTCTTTCTTTCTATCTAAGAAAATTTGGTAAGATCTCTCAACTCATGCTCCAGAATAAGCTCATTACCCAGTAGCTGGCTGACCTCACCAAGAAGATGGAGAGGAACCAAGTAGCAGCAATCACTACTTCATCAACAACCCAAGAAGGAGTGAATGAAGAAGCAGAGGGTAGTCAGGAGCAAGCCAACTACATTGGGAATTCACCTAGGCAAAACCATGATCCATACTCTAAGACCTATAACCCTGGATGGAGGAATCACCCAAACTTTGGGTAGGGAAATCAACAAGACCAAGGCCTAGATCAAAGACGTTCAAATCCCGACAACAATGCAGCCCACCAACATTTCACATCTAGACCATATCAACACCCCCATAACAACACCTCTCCACATTCATATCAAAACCAAAATAACTTACCTCATCCTTCCACCTCTAATCCCAATCTACCATCATTTGATGACAGACTCTCAAGGATTGAGAATCTACTTGAAGGCATAGGCAAAGAGATTCAAGACAACAAGGCATTCAAGGAAGAAGTGCGAGCAAATTTTAAGAACCAAGGAGATACAATCAAGAGATTGGAATCTCAAGTGGGGTATCTCTCTGAGTAGATTCCCAAACCCACAGATGGATTCCCAAGTGACACAGAGAAGAATCCGAGAGGTGAAACAAAGAAAGTAAGATGGGAAGATTACAAGATGGTCACTATAAGTGATAAAGAGACTGAGGACAAGCCAAACAAGTCGGCAGAACAACCTGGAGACACCTCAGCAGAGAAGGAGGAAAAAGATTACCAAGAACCAGAAATCTCAAAACAGGAGCTGCTGAGACTCTATGCACCTTTTCCCCAACTGCTCAATGGTGCTGTGGAGAAGAGAATATACTCAAGGTTTCTAGATTTGTTTACATCTCTGCATGTCAACATACCATTCATCAAGGCTATTCAACAAATGCTTGCATACATCAAGTATATGAAGGAGCTGCTTTCCAGGAAAAGCTCACTCAAGGGAGGCCAAACTATAGTGATGAACAAGGAGTGCAGTGCCCTCATTCAACCACAGTTGCCTACAAAAAGAAAAGATCCAGGGAGTTTTCATGTCCCCTGTGCCATAGGAGAAACAACGTTTGATAAAGCACTCTGCGATTTGGGAGCAAGCATCAACTTAATGCCCTTATCCCTGGTGAAGAGGCTGAAGATCAATGAGATAATACCCACAGATGTAATCATCAGGCTGGCAGACAAAACTCAAAAACAAGTAATAAGAGTGGTGGAAAATGTGTTGGTAAAAGTTGGGAAATACTTTCTTCCCACAGACTTTGTCATTCTGGACATGGAAGAGAGTCACACTCACCCAATCATATTGGGAAGACCATTCCTAGCTATAGCCAGAGCACTCATAGATGTGGAGCGAGGGGAGCTAATATTGAGGATCCATGATGAACGACTCAGCTTTAATGTCTTCAAACTCTCACAAGAATCAGACCAAGAGAACAAAGAACCAAGCAAAGATCATAATGAGATGCTGACAGAGGAAGCAAGCACTGAAGCACAACCAGCCCATCTGGGAAAGCCCTTGGTTGATGAACAAGGAAATAAGCAGTTGTCACAGCTCAAGAAAAAGCTGGAGGAACCTAAACCACCAGAGACATGTGAAGACAACAACAAAATTTCCTTAGAAGAAGAAGTCACAAAGAACAAGGCAACATCAAAAGGGACAAAGAAGAAGGTACCAAGGAGGTGGAGGAACAAGAAGATCCCTACAGAGGACTTCTCTCCAGGGGATAAAGTGATCTCAGCTTACTTCCCAAATATCCCCCCTAATCTCCCCACTGTACCATCACAGTTACCTAAGATCTTCACTATCAACAGGGTTCTCTCCTTGGAACATGTAGAGATCATTGATACAACCAATGGATATAAGTCCACAGCAAGAGGGGAGGACTTTAAGCATTACCAACCACCCTGATGAGGGAGAAACGTCAAGCTAGTGACGCTAAAGAAGCGCTTCATGGGAGGCAACCCATGTTTTATATGCTTTTAGAAAATAGTGAATAAGTCAATATTCATGAATTCCAACCCAAACTTGACAAACACTTGGTGAAATCCTTAATAGGCAGCATATAGTGAAGAACAAGTTTGGTGTTCAAAGCATGCCAAGAAAGCATGAATGCAACTGAGAGCATGCTAGTCTTGGAGCTTTGAACAGAACTTTTCATCACAGTGCTCCAAACTAAGTTTGGTGTCACCCCATGGTTCCATCAATGAGCATATAAGGATACACAGTTAGTTAGTTAGTTGGAGTTCATGAATAAACAAAATCTTTTCTTCTTTTTATTATTCTAGCCGTAAAGTTTAACTTGTTTTTTTTTTATGATATTAATTCTTACTTTTCTTATTTGATCTTTATAGGGAAAAGGAGAGGAGCATTGAAGGAGATTGATTGGACAATTAAATGAGAAAGGTTCGGCCACTTCATGAAGAGAAACTACACACTTGTCTCAAGAAGGAATGCATTGGAAAATGTTGCCATGCAACATTGAAGAAAGGAGATTCTTGAAGACCGAACTAATAACCCTCATAAAGTGATGATCCTTGTCCTTTCTCCATGCACAACCCCAACCGTCCATCAAGAAACCATTCCATCAATCCACACCCTCCACTCACTCATAATCTCCCTATATAAATGAGTCCTAGTGCATACTTACCCCTCACATTCAAATTCCCACTCTCCACACTTCACACTTTCGACATCCAAAACCCCTTCATCACACCTCGTCTTAACCAACCAAATTCCTCATCTATCCTTACCTTCCAATCCCCTCAAACAGCAACTCAAATTCATGGCATCATCAAGTTCCAAGAGGCAAAAGAGGAAGGAACCAATGGAGAACATTCCTTTCGATAAAAAGAGATTCAAAACTGCCTTTCATGAACAAGAATTTGAAAGGATCAAGATCAAGAAGATACTGCCTGAGTTAACCTTCCAAATCAATGAAGACGAGTACCCACAGATTCGGGAGAAAATTGAACAAAGAGGGTGGCAAAGGCTCACTAATCCAGAGGGGAAGATCAATGCAAACCTCATCAAAGAGTTCTATGCAAATGTGGTTAGAGAAGATAAAACCAGGGCCCCAACCTTCAAAAGCTATGTAAGAGGAAAGGAGGTAGACTTCAGCCTAAATGCTATAACAAGAACTCTTCACTTGAAATCATCACATTTTGATGAGCCCAGTTATCATGCAAGGATAAGTAAGAGCCCTGACAATGATGAGCTCACAGAAATCGTGACTGACATCTGTGTCATAGCAGCTGATTGGGAGAGGTATGCAGATGGAAGACCCCAGTTCATCAAGAGGGGAGACCTTAGCCCGGAAGCCAAAGGGTGGTTTGAACTCGTAAGGAGGTCCATCCTCCCAGCTGCAAATAATTCAGAGGTCAATATTAATCGAGCGACTATGGTACATTGCCTAGTACAGGGTGGAGAAATCAATGTGCATGAACTCATAGCTGAGGGGATTCAAGAGTCAGCTGAGAAGGCTGATTCGGGTGCCAGGCTTTGGTACCCCAGCACTATTCTCAGACTATGTACAAAGGCTAAGGTGGTCTTCGAGGATAGCAATCCAGACTGGGTGAACCCTGGGAGGCTAGTTACAATCCAGCGTCTTGTCTATACTACACCTGCTCAGTAACAAAGAAGGCCACAAATAGGGAAGCTAAAAGCGAAAGAAGGAGCCCACCAAGAGGAGCCTCATCAAGAAGAATATCAACAAGAAGAGCATCATGACCCAGCCAACTTGAATATGAATCACCTTCTAAGGGCCATTTGAAGATCTGGAGATGAGACATATGGAAGGACAAGAGCAAATACTAAACCTTCAGTTTAACTGGATGAGCCAACAAGAAGAGTGGCAGAAACAACAAATGGAGCAGCAACAGGAACAATACTCCCAGCTCACTCAAGCCATCCACCAAGTTACTGAGAGGCAAGAACGTCAAGATAAGCATTTGCAGGAACTCAATCAGCGGCAAATAGCTCAGATGAAAGCATTCAATGAGTTTACTGTACTTAATGAAGGACGGCAACTACATAGGGAGGAGTTCAACGTAAACACTCAAGCCAAGTTAAACTACATGTCTAGTAATATGCATCATCTACACTATGCCATCCCTACATATGATGAGGTCCAAAAAGATTTTGTAGAACAAGAAGAGAGGAAGGTGAAACAGCAGAAGGAAACACTCAAGAAGAAGATGGAAGATGGTGGTTTCTGGAAGAAGCTGATTGGAAAAAGCAAAGGGAGTAGGAGTACAAGCAATCAAGAGGGACACAAGGAGGACAAGCAAGGAGGAGAGCATGGGCAACCACATGAGTAAAAGGTGGTGGAGTTCCTTCTTTGGTCCATCTTTCTCTATGCTTTAAATAAGGAAGACCTTGTATGAAATAGAACTTGCTTCCATGTTAGTTTGAACTTTTTTTTATTTTGTCTTTTAAGTTTTGTGTTGAAGAGGTACATGCTTGCTAGTCTTTATGTCACTGCATCATCACTAGGCTTACTTGTATGCTTGTTCCTTTAAATCAAATAAAAAGAGAATGAGTGTTTACAAAAGACCAGAGTGGAGCTCATACTATGGAGTAAGTTCATGAGTTTATGGTGTGATCATAAGTTAGCTAAGTTGGTTCAACCACAAGGTGGGAAGACAACTATCTGTCATGAATACTATGCTTTGAATACACCCCATGAGACTAGCTAAATAAGAAGATCCTAATAAGAAAAAGGGAAAGAACAAATAAAGGTTGAAAAATAAAAGAAAAAAAGAGTAAGCAATAAGGCTAGGCACCAATGGTTTTAATCTTGAGGCATGTGTCTGTGGTGCTCCTGTGTGAGGGATCTATTTGGATGAATAAGCTCTTAGGGGTGCCTTATCACTTGGTAACTTGGGTTAACTAACTCGGGATTATCAGCTGAAAGTCCACTATCAAGAGTAACCTTCACTACAGAGCATTTAGTAACCCAAAGAGGTGCTGGACACCAAGGTCTCGAGAAAAGAAAATAAATAAACTATATGCCTGTGGTGTGTATGGGGGAAAGAGACTTGAGGGAGTAAGTCCGTAGGGGTGTCTTAACACCTAGCACCTTGAACCAACTGGTTCGGGAGTGTTGGCTGAAAGCTTATCTTAAAGAGTCACCCCCTTACAGAGCACTTAGCCTAAGAACACAAATAAGCCCTGAAATAACAATAAAAGGATCAATGAATAAAAGTCTCATGGGATGCAATCACAGTGAGTATTCTAGGACATGATAAAGGTCTGAAAGCCAGTAAAGGAATGAATCTATGTTGCTATGCATGAAACTACCATAAAACCAGGGACATGACCTCCACAAGAATGACTCATTTCTCTTGGCATTCCATTCATCATTCTCTTGTTCCAGTACTTGCTTAGGGACAAGCAAGCTTTAAGTTTGGTGTTGTGATGCCAGGACATTTTGGCCAGTTTCACTGACCTTTTCTTTACTGTTTTTAGGGTAGTTTCATGTATTTCCTTAGAAAATAAGCTAGTTTTGGGTAGATATTCACTTACATCTTGATTCAAGCATACATTGTGCACTTTACATGATTTCATGAGGATTTTGCATGAATTTAATGACAAATTGGATGTTGTATTTTCCATGACTTGGACTAGAACTTTGATGTACTCTATTGCTTGATTTCAGGACAAAGGAAGCAAGGAAGAACCACGTTAGCAGCCACGTTAATCTAATTAACGTAACTCCTAACGTGGAATGGGAGTAACTTGCAAAGTTAATGAGAAAATTAATCGCCAATAACGCTCTCGAAGCCATCATTGCCCACGTTAAGAGTCACGTTAACAAAATTAACATGAACTCTAATGTGGAGGAAAGGAAATGGAGCCAACGTTAGTGACACTTACCTTTGTCACTAACGTTGGACCAAGCTCATAAGTGGCCACGTTAAGAGCCACGTTAACTTAGTTAACGTGGCCTCTAACGTTAAGAAGTAAAGGGGAAGCCAACGTTAGTGACATTCAACTTTGTCACTAACGTTGGCCAAGTCACAATAAGCCACGTTAACTTCCACGTTAACCTAGTTAACGTGGAAACTAACGTGAAGAAAGTAGGTGATCGACAACGTTAGTGACACCAAACATTGTCACTAACGTTGGGATTAACCCACACAAGCCCTAATAAGCCACGTCACGTTAACTCCCACGTTAACCTAGTTAACGTGGAAGCTAACGTGAAGAAGGAAGGTGATTGCCAACGTTAGTAACACCTAACATTGTCACTAACGTTGGAAGGAGCCCACACAAGCCACAATGAGCCACGTTAACTCCCACGTTAACTTAGTTAACGTGGAAGCTAACGTGAGGAGGAGAGATGATGAGCCAACGTTAGTGACATTCACCTTTGTCACTAACGTTGGAGATGGCTAGCACAGCTACGTTAAAGGCCACGTTAACCTAGTTAACGTGGACTCTAACGTGGGAGCTAGGGGCACATTGGAACGTTAGTGACAAAGGTAAGTGTCACTAACGTTCTCGAAGGTTGGCAAGCTTACGTTAAGGAGCCACGTTAACTAAGTTAACGTGGACTCTAACGTAGGGAAGGAGGAGGCTTCTCAACGTTATTGGGAAAGGTAAGTCCCAATAACGTGTGCAAAGGACAAAGAGGCAACGTTAGTGGTAACGTTTGTGCCACTAACGTTAAGGTTAACATGGCTCTTACTTGGGTGAGGAACGTTAGTGAAAAAGGTGATTGTCACTAACGTTCTCGAACACATATTTTTACTGAACGTTAACACCACTAACGTCCTGAGCTAAAGTCTCTGCCCACTTCACACTTTCTCTCTGCAAGTAAAGCCAAGCCCAATGAAGAAGATAACTGCTTCAAACTCAAGATCCAAAGGCCCATACCCAAGATTTGAAGAGCCAACTAGAATATCAGAAGAATAGTATATATAGGAGTAGCTTTGAATTATTTGGGAGTTGGGAAAATATAGGGAGCCTTTTGGCTAGAACTACTCTCTATATTTTACTTTCTCTGCACTTCTAGTTTCATCATGTATTCTCCATCTTTGTTTTCATTTTCCAGAGCTATGAATAACTAAACCCCTTTCATTGGGTTAGGGAGCTCTGTTGTAATTTGATGGATCAATACTAGTTTTCATTATCCTTCTTCTATCTTTTCTCTTGATTTTACTTGAAAGCTTTCGATCTTCATCCAATTTGGTAGTTATCTTGGAAAAGAAGCTATTCAAACTTGGATCTCTTCTGAACCTTGAAAGAGGAATGAAGAGATCATGCTAGAAATACTTTCTCATGCTGGACCAAATTGGGTTTGGATGGATATGTGACTATAATCCTCTCAACACTTGATTTGGGAAATGTATGTGGTATAATCAGTGACCTTACTTCATCTCTTCTCATGAGCAATTGACCAAGGAATTGGCTATTGATCAAGATTTGAGAGATTGAATTACAAGGAATTGTAATTCGATCACTTAAGATTGCCAAGGAGATCAATGAGTGCATTGATTGAGGAAGAGATGAAAATGAAATTGATCCGGAGAATGCAACATCTCCTGAGCCCAATGAACTCCCCATTTCTGATCTTACCCATTCTCTTTAATTTCTGTCATTTACTTTTATGAGCAATTACCCTATTCCCATTTAAGATTCTGCAATTTACTTTCCGTCATCTACATTCAGCTCTTTATTTCTAGCATTTACTTTTCTGTTATTTACTTTTCCGCCATTTAATTTTCTGCAATTCTCAACCCAAATTCTGATTCGCTCAACTAGAACATTCTTCTAATTAAAGTTGCTTGATCAATCAATCCCTGTGGGATTCGACTTCACTCTATTGTGAGTTTTTACTTGACGACAAATTCGGTACACTTGTCGAAGGAAATTTGTTATGAGACAAGTTTTCTGTGCATCAGTTGTGGAATGAAGGAAAAGTATATGAATATGATTTGGATACCTTGGAGACTATTTGGAATGTGGAATAAGTGATTTTGGATTGAGAGTTTGGTAAAATTGATATTTAAAGGATTTTTGGTAAAAATTGGTTTTTAGTAAACTTTGACGAGTTATAACTTGTGCCTCAGTTTTCAAAAATTGTTGAAACTTATTTAGAATTAAAGTCCATTGAGAACTCTTCAAATTGATATAAAGTTTGTAAAATTTGGACTTTTGTAGAGGAAGTTATGATCATTCAAAGTTTGGTGTCAAAATCTGAAATCCTACAAAGTTGCAGAATTTTGTGATTTCTGGTATGTGCGCACGCACAACCTTGTGCACACGCACACCCCTGCAAAAATTTAAACCTGTGCGCACGCACAGTCCTGTGTGTACGCACAGGCAGGGGAAGGCTTCCTGTTTAGAGCGCTAGCACAGCTTGTGCACGCACATACCCAATGAGGTTTTACAACCTGTGCGCACACACAAGTTAGGAAAGGCAGTCTGTTGGGGGCACTAGCACAGCTTGTGCGAGCGAACATAATTATGAAATTTAGTACCTGTGTGTACGCACACCTCTATGCGTATGCACACATCTTAAAAATCTTCTGGGCGTGCGCACGCACACCCCTATGCGTACGCACACGCCCTGTTTTTCAAACTTAAACTTTGTTTTCAACTATTTCACCTTCTCAACAAGTTTATAA
The DNA here is from genome assembly GCF_059453495.1 of Arachis ipaensis. Lineage (NCBI taxonomy): Eukaryota > Viridiplantae > Streptophyta > Magnoliopsida > Fabales > Fabaceae > Arachis > Arachis ipaensis. Next base: position 32,268,939 of record NC_142441.1, on the reverse strand, counting down.
ACTTCTGTGACACCTATATAAGACTCTTTGGCTTATTTTTGGGTACCAAAACAATGGAAAGGTCCTAGGAGATTTAAGTTGGGTTTTACTTTGAAAGATTAGAAAACGGAGGTTTAGGTTTCTGGTGTACTGAGGATGGGTTTGATAGAGTGAGAAGAAAGAAAGATGTATGAATTGAGAAATTGATGAACTATTGAGTTCAAAAAGGAAATTATGAATTGATGATGGTTGTAATGAGTTGAGAACTTGGAAAGGAATGATGAAATTATTGAATTATGTGGAGAGTGTGCCAGGCACTATATCCTTGGAATATTGAGAACTGATAATAAAAAGTGATTTGAGATGAGAAATGGTGATGACTGGTGATGATTTAAGGTCGATGGACAATGGTTGAGATGAGTCGAGGACTCGGAGTTGAAATGATGAAATTATTGGATTATATGAGAGTGTGCAGGGCCTATATCCCTGGCATAGAAGATTTTTCTGCTGCATGAGTATATGTTGTTGAGAGTGTGTAGGGCCTATATCCCTGGCGTAGCAGATTCCTCTGCTGCATGAGTAAATATTGTTGAGTGTGCAGGGCTTATATCCCTGGCGTGGCAGATTTTTCCGCTGCATGATTTGTTGTTGTTATTTCCTTTTCTGCTGCATGAAGTATGCAGGGCCTATATCCCTGGCGTAGTAGACTCCTTACTACATGAGTGTGCAGGGCACTATATCTCTGACGTAGCAGATTCGTTGCTGCATGAGTGTACAGGGCACTATATCCCTAGCGTGGCAGAAAATGCTACATCTGGGAGGATGTGTTGGGTTGGCATTTACGGACCGACAAGTGATATCACGAGCCAATAGGATAGACATTCATCATGTGCATCTCTTATATGCTTGTTTGCCTTGATTACTTGGGTTTGCCTAATTGTATAATATGCCTACTTGCTTCTTGAATTACTTGTTATATATGACTACTACCTGTGTATTACTTGCTTGCCTTATTTGTGATTGTCTGGTGATGAGGAGGTCTGGTAGGCGGTGACAATGGGATCGCACGGAGGTTAGGTTGGCGAAGGCTGTGGGATACAGCGGTGTGATTAGTATTAGATTAGAAAACCCCTTAAGTTAGATTACCCTTTTATTATATTATGGTTTTAAGTTATGCTCTAATGTTTTAGTATGCTTAAGATGAATCTTTTGATGGATATGAAGTTCTAGGATTACCTCTGGCGTCCTGGGATCTTATATCTTACATCACTAGGCACTGTTACCATACGGAGAACCTCTAGTTCTCATACCATATTCTGTTGTTGTTTTTCAAATGCAGGTCGCGACCCATCTCGGTGAGTTGTTCTGATGGTGACAGAGCAGAGGATCCTGGACACATTTTGGATGTCTTTTTGTTTATTTTGTCTATATCTCTCATCTTTGTATTTATTTTGCCTAGAGGCTTACTTTGAGAGAAAAACTTGTATAAACTGTTTTAACTTGCCAGAATTCTGTATGGTCTGTATACAACTATCTGGCTTAAACTCCGCGAGCCGTGGATAGATCTTTATACTATTATACTATTATCTTTTGTTATATCATATCTATATCCTGTGCTTTAAGTTAGTGGCTCCGTTTGTATGTTTTGCGCTTTTCAAATCCTGCTTTGAGCTATATCCTTCATCGGGCTTCTAGATTATATTAATCCTTCTATATATATTATGTATAAGCTTTAGAACTGTCGTAACCTTTGATTAACCTTTGCTTTACAACGCGAAGTAAGGCTTAGGCTAATTAGGGTGTTACAGCTTGCTTCAAATCTCCAACAGTTGCATGCAATGGAACTATGACAATCTCACCACAAGGTGGCTCTCTCAACTCAGATTTAATGTCAACAAAATTTGGTGTTAGCCTACAAATGAATGTCAATACCTGCTCCATTTAGCCTCGACTAGGCCAGCATTGATGAAAAAAATGAAAAAAAACCTCTCCCATTGCATCATTAACTGGTGTAGGATTCAAGATCAGATCCAGGATTCGAGTCAAATCGACCTTCCCTCTCATCTCAGGGTGAGGCAAGGTAGCTTGCTCAAATGTTCGTTGTTCAATATTCGATTACTTTTCCAGCACTATGATCACCGTCAAAGACAGGATTTGAGGCCTTTGTCCCCATTGCTTCTTAGTGTTGTAGGCAGCCCCATCTCTTGATTACGAATATCACTTTCACAGTAAGCATGAATATGCGAGAAGCTTCACTATTATTATATATATTGAAAGGATCTCCCCGGAAAAGCATGATGCCTTACTTGCCCCTGTTCGATCTGTTCTGGACCGCATAAAGGCCATTTCATTATCATTCTCGATCTAACAAGCATGGAATCACGCTTTATAGGATTTGAACCTACGACATCGGATTTTGGAAGTATAATTAAAAAAATAAGATATTATTATCCTTAAAATTTGGTGATTTTTTGATGAGTATATATTTTTTTGTAATTTTTTTATTAACAACTAATAATACTTTTAAAAATTCACAAAAAAATATATACTTAGAAAAAAATTACCAAATTTTAAGAATAATAATATCTCATTTATTTAATTATACTTGTAAAAAATCACATCAAAATTTAATTTCTAAGGCATTTTTTGAAAATATATATTTACTATTAGGTATTGTTATTGTATTTTTAAATTATTTAAAGGCATTTTTGTCGATAGTAAAATTCGGGTGCATTTTTGTCAGCATTTGAATAATTTTGGAGGCGTTTTTTGTGGTTAACACTAATTAAGATTATTAACTAAGGTTAGGATTTGTTTAAATGCACGAATATGATGTTAAGTTTAAATGCTAGTATGCTATGTTATTGTTAAGCATAAATTTATTAATATAGTTATTAATTTAGGGGATTAACAATTTGTAATAAATCTAATGATATAGCAAAAGTTTTATGTTTGTATTTACTAATATCTAAGTAAATTGTTTGTTGTGAAATTTTGTTGTTATTTAGACTAAGTGATCTATACAAATGTATTTGTTACTTAGCAAGTAATACTGTATTTGTTAGATAGAAAATAGGGAAGATTAAATCTTGAAAGAAAGAAATAGGAGAAAAATGTCAAATTTCAGCTATCTGGTTTGGATAAAAAATGCTAAGAAAAATAATCAATAGTGCCAAAAAGTAAAAGGGACCCACAAAAAAGTTTTCACTCTAACTTAGGCGAAAAAATGGAAGAAAAAAACTATTTCACTCCGTTATTTCAAACCCTACCTTTCTCCTTTCTTCTAAGACTCATCTTCCATCCTGTGATTCAGCCGTTCATGCTATCCAGTTTCAGCACTATCAACCACTGTAACTGTTAGCCATTGTCCATTCATCCACCACTATACAACCAGTCTAGTCACAATGTTTTGCCTCTACTAGTGAAATTAGGTAAGTTTTTATGTTACTATTATTTCACATTTAACTCCATCTATCCATGGATCTGTGTGTTTGTGATTCAATTTTAAAGTGTATGGACTGAGATTACATTTTTATTTAGTTTATTAGTTTGTTTATTTTCATGTCTTTAAACTGTTCGATAAAATGTTCTAATAAAAAGAGTGGTAAATTGCATATCATTTTGAATCCCCAAATGTTAGCTTTCCAACGCAACTGGAACCGCCTCATTCTATAGCTCAAGTTATGGTCGATTTAGTACGAAGAGGTCAGGCTTGACAGTTTAGCAATTCCTTCAATTTCTTGTATTCCTTCCACTTTTGCATGCTTCCTTTCCATCCTCTAAGCCATTCCTGCCCTATAAACCTTGAAATCACTTAACAAACATATCAAGGCATCGAATGGTAATAAGAGAGGATTAAAATTAGCAAATTTAGGGTCAAAGAAGCATGTTTTCAATCATAGCACAAAATTAGGAAGGAAAATGTAAAACATGCGAATTCAATGAATAAGTGTGAGAATAATGGATAAAATCCACTAAATTAAGCACAAGATAAACCGTAAAATAGCGGTTACCAATAATATCCGCAGTTGTTAAACTTAGATCCGATCCGATCCGCACATTTGCGGATCGGATCGGATATATTCGCAAAATACAAAAATATTTTTAAAATCTCATTTTTATTAAAAAAATATCAATAAAATTAATTTTTCTATTCTTTTAAATATGTTTACTCTTAAAATAATATTAAACATACTTTCTTTAAATAATAAATTAAAATAATACAACATATATGATAATTATTAGTTGAAATAAAACATAAAAAGAATATTTACTTATTTATTTCTTTATTTTTGTGGACACGCGGATATACAGATACCTACACAAAATCTGCAATCCGATACTGTTAGTGTGCAGATCAGATCGGATCCGATAGCCTTGTGGATCAGATCCATATCCGCAATTTTCGAATTAGATTCAGATAAACACCGCGGATATACAGATTGGATCCGATTCATGAACACCCCTATGCCTTTGTATTTGTGACTTTCATAACTATAACTATTGTTAACTATGCTATTAGTAATGACTTAGTCAAAGAAGTCTATGCTATTAATAATTACTTGATCAAAGAGCTTCTAGTGTTAACTTTGTTAGTTTCATGTGTAAATTTTGTTTTTAGCTAATCTTAACTTGGTATTATGTAAGAAATTTTTTATGTGTATTTGTTAATGTAATAAAGATATAATATATTAATCAGATGATATAATGTGATGTGTTAGTATATTTGGAGCTATGAACATGTAACTGTTAATTTATGTATGTTTTCTTCTTGAAATTATTTCTAATTTATGTGTTGGGATGAGTAGTATACAAAAATAAAATTTATATCTAAATAGATCACCCTAATTTTATTATTATTATTATTATTTATAAAATTTATATTTCTAACTTGTTATATTAAAAATATAGTTAAATTTTGTTATTATTATTTAATGAAATTGTTAAATATATTACATAATCATACCCGGACTACACGCTAATAGAGAGCCTGTGGGTGGTTGCTTTCATGACTTTCACATGTGGTGTGGTATGGTACTGGAGCTTGCGAGTTGGTTGAGAGGCTACTCAAAGCCAGGCCTCCAGTAGTAGAGAACACAGAGGAAGGAATCCTTCTCCCTGAAGCTGGCATGGCTTCGGGATTGTGTCCGACAAATGCCACCCGGTACTAATGACCCAACCACCCTCTGACAGTATGTGAGGTGCTACATATTGTTGATGATCAGAGGTTACCTGATGACTGATAAGTCCAATAATCAGGTTCATCTCCGGTGGCTCCCACTACTGGACGACTTTGCGAGGTACCGTAGTTGGTCATGGGATCTGCGGTGCTAGCATGGACATACCACTCCAGATGCTCAGCGGCACACTGCTCCACCACAAAATATCGCCGGGTGCACTCCTTTGCTGGTTTCTTAGATATACCAGAAGTTTCCTAAGTGGTGTCTCCTTGATCAACAGATTCACATATTCCCTATGGTTGCGAGGTAACTGTTTAGTTTTACTATTCTTCATTTTTCTCTTAACATTATTAATATAGATTGACTGAATGGTGGTTAATGTTGCACAACCTGCTGTGTGTACACTGGATGGATGTGTGGTTCCCATTCGATACTCGGGGCGGCATATGCGGCCAGAGCATGAAGACATGGAAAATGGAGTGACTAGAAAAGGCCATAGTCACATGTGCCTTCCGCCAGGGGAACACAGAACAACCCATGCGACCAACCCTCGAATGGCTCTAACTCTTCAAACACAAACATAGAAGTCTGTCTGTCGTAGTGAGTGACGCGCATCTTTGAGATTCCCTCTCTGTTCTTCTCAATAGCCGTCATGAGCCATTGCGAAAACTGATTACCCACCACTAGCTTTGCATGTGCCTCCCATCCTTTCCTCACGAACAACTGCTGCAGCCTCTCGTAGGTGCATCGCATGATAGCCGATATTGATAGATAGCGTGTACCCATAAGAATGGCATTCATGCACTCGGAAAGGTTATAGCCAGATCTCTTTGTTGAATCTACTATCCCAATCAGCCATCTCCTGGGACAACAACGTCAATGCATCCATGTACCACTCATACCCATCCTTACTTGGACTATAAGCAGCATTTATCAGATACCTCTTTCCTTCAACAGACTTGAAACGAGATATGAAGTTTGCTGCCATGTGTTAGACACAGTAAGCATGAAATACTCTCGGAGGATGTCAGCCATTGTCCTCAGCTCTCAATGCAGCCTTGATCGCTTGAGATCTATTAGAAATAATCAACATGCCTTCCTGTGTGGTGATGTGTCACCTCAGATTGGTAAGAAATAAAGACCATGATTTCGGTCTCAGACTCAACAATTGCAAATGCTATAGGAAGGATATTGCTGTTACCGTCTTGTGCAACTACAATAAGGAGAACACCACCATATTTTCCATACAGATGCATACCATCGACAAAGACAAACGTCTTGCAATACTTGAACGCCTTGACACAAGGAGGGAAGGCCCAAAATACATTGTCAAACATGCTACAGTCACGCACCATGAGGTGACCATCATAGTACAGTACAACACTGATCTCACACATTGTTACCGGACAACAACTCTGTAGCACTTGCATTAACCTGGGCACCTTATTATAAGACTCTTCCCAATCATGGTATATATGTGCAATCCCCTTTTACTTCACCTTCAGACCTTCCTGTACGAGAGTTTGAAGTGATAGCTCTGCATAATTGCACCTTGTAGGACTGAGATGCTGATGGACGGGTTTGATTGTATCAACGGGAGGATGACACGGTAGATGAGGCTGCTGTCCAAATGTCGGTGGTCCTACCACATTGTGGGTGCTAAACACGTGTGCGCTCCTCCCACCCTACGTACCTCCTTAACGAAATAGAACAACAGTGGTAAACATGTTCAACAAGCATAACAACGACAACTGACAACATTGAATACAATGAATCCTTAATGTACTAGTATCCGAAATTCTGTCAGAGAGCAACACGGAAACTCCAAGGGCAACCTGCTACATGTTGTCCGCAACGCACATGGTACTTTAATCGATCAGACTCCACCACTCGATATTCAGTACTTCTGCAAATACTGTACTGCATCTCTGCTTTTGAATCTATGGTCAACCCTAAACTCCACCCACCATCCAAGTTGTAATCATCCTCACCCGTGTTGGAAAATGGGTTCTTTTTGTGCATCGCGTCCAGACGTAACGTGCCATAGTGACTGGGTACGGATGACAAGATTGGAATTGGACGCGGGGGAGGCAGAAGATACCTATATGATGCCTTAACTGGGGTCTCCGGTACAAACTCTTCCTCATCATCATCCTTGGAGGAACCGCTCTCGTTTCTATCCGCAACATACTCCTCGTCGGAGTCCTCACCGTCGACCTCCATATCTTCTACTGGACTGGCAACATGAATCGGTGGTGGTACGAAATGTGGGTCATCCTGGACGAAATTTGACGACCCAGATCCACCGCCACCAACGTCGCCAACCTCCGCAGAAAGCTCCATCACTTGCTCCGCCATGATTCTCTCATGGATGTCAAACATCAGGCACACATGCTCGTCGCCATGAAACCAAAACAGACGGAACCGAAATATTCTGTTTCCCATCGGTGCTAGCAACTTATACCCCACCCTTTCGATCTCTTTTCTCCCACTCCCACCAACGCTACCCAATATCAGACTCTTCAATTCCGCCAATGAGCTTACTGGCCGAGTATGCAACAGAATGTGATTCTCACACTCAAATGTTATCTCATTATTACTATTTCTCATACGACAATTCGGATACACACTTACAACCAAGAAACTACTACTACTAGACATTTTGGCTTATTTTCAGAAGGAATAGATAGCAAAGAAGTAGTGAAATATTTGTGGAGGATACAAAGGGTTGCAAATCCTTTTATAGCCGTTGGAAATTTGTCTTAACCTATCTCGTTTACACTGTAAACGTTATAATTACCCACTTATCTCGTTTACAATTTAAACGAAATAAGTTAACATGTATCTCATTTACAATGTAAATAAAATATACGCTGCATTTATTCTCAGGTATATTTCGTTTACACTATAAACGAGAACAGTGATGTGATGCTTTTCAGTAAAAACACTCGTAAATATATATTTCGTTAATAAATATTTTTATTTTATTTATTTAAAAAAAATCCTTTTTTCTGTCTTATAATTTTATATGTTCAATCTAAAATAATTATGGAAATGATTTTATAAATATTCAAAGAACTTAACCGTATATCTAAATTTTAATAAAATGATTCTATATATCCAATCTAAAATAGTTATGAAAGTGATTTTATAGATATTTAAAGAACTTAATAATATATCTAAATTTTAATAAAATGACTAGTACTAAAATTAAGTATATTTTTGTCAAACAAAAGAACACCCTATTTCTACTTTGGCTTTACATGTGTATAAAAATTAGTTGTTTCATTTTATAATTTCAAAAGTAAACTCAAAATGGTGGCATAAGACAGAAGAAAACAAAATACACACACAAAGAAAATGTACATGTCATTGGATCTACCGATGGCTGGTTTCATATTTCTATTTTTTTAGAGGTTTATAATGGCGGTTAGTTTTCACATAAATTCCTATAATTTCTAAAAATTTATGATAGTAGCCATATAAATCTTTATAATTTCTAGCGATTTGTGTATAAATTTAAAAATTTTAAACTTTATAATAATTTATATAGAATAGGTATAGGAGCAAAATGTAACCATTTTTCACCTATTGTAATTAGATAATTTTAAATTCTATTTTATTTAAATATGTAATTTATTCTAAAGTAAGTGTTTTGAAAGTTACCTGAAATTGTGATATGGACTGAACGTGAAGTTCAGATTCTTTCTAGGACAATATTTGATTTGTGTTGGAGTCGAGGTGCCGCTATCTTTGTTCCTCATGAGAAGGTGGGGGTGGTACCTGCAAAAGACTCCAATACTTAAGTTAACAAGAATTTAAGCATGTTTTCAGTATACTGAGTTGTGAATATACTTGAGATTTTACCAGTGTATTTATAATAAAAAGGTTTAATTACTCTACAGGTCCCTATAATGGTGGATAACCACTTTTAGATTAGTTCCACTTTTAATGATGGATGATTGCTTCTTTTATTTTGAGAATTTATTGAGATCTCTTTTAGATAAAATAACAAGATAAAAAGAGATATTTCAAAAAATAATTACTTATACAAATAAGTACGGTTGAACCACCCTTATCGTACCCACCTTTTTAGATGGATTTTTATTTTTATTGGACTAGACTTTATATTTTTATTTTTATTTTTATTAATATATTACTAGTACCTTTTATGAAATTAGCTTTTGACACCAACTAAAAACTATTAACTATCATGCATTAACAATTTAACATTCATTATACCTCTAAACCCATTAATTATTGGAATCATCACTAATCACTAGTCATGATATACTTTACCAATTTGAATTCTTTAAATTTTAAACTTTTATTTTAGAGGATAAAATATAATTTTTTATTTTTGAATATTTTTTTATCATATTTTTTTTATCTTACTTATAAAATAAATAATAAAAAAATTATACTTTACCCTCTAAAATAAAATCTAAAATTTAGAGAATACAAATCTATATTTTACATGATCATTTTTATTTATTTGTTATTTAAAATTATGTAAACAAATATAGTAAAGTGATATTAATAAGAAATAGATGATATTTACTGTATTTATCTGGATAAATTACTAAAATGTTACCCAAAATTTATGTCACAGACAAAATAATTTCAAAAAATATGAATGACAAATACATTTTAAAAAATAAAAATAAAAATAAAAATATTCCTTTTTCTATAAAGGATAAACGACATTAGTATTTTGCAAAATATTTATGTATTTAATTTGAATTTTTTATGAAACACTAAAAAGTATATACAAAAAATAAAGCAAATTCGATTCAGAGATCTTGTTTCATTTTTCAAAAATATTTTAGGTCATTCACGAAAAATTTACCTGATGTAAAGTTACCAAATTTTAAAGATTAATATCTCTTATTTTCCACTATACTCATAAAAAAATTACATTACAATTCCATCTCTATATTTTTTGGAGAATATAGTTAATATTTGGGTTTTTTTTCATATTTTTTAATTTTTAAGAGTTTATTTATTATTGATATTTTTAAGATTATTTTTATCAAAAATATAGATTTGTAGCTATATTTTGATAGTTTATTTTGTTCAAATGAACGACATAATTTGGACACACATAAATAAGAAATATTATAGATATGGATGTAACTTATATTTTAGACAAATAATATATATTTTATCTAAAAATAATATATATTATTTTGTCATTTTTGAGTATGCTTTTACAGTTTTTTTTTAAGTTATACTTTTTAGTTAAATTAGTATCTAAAATATTAATGTATGATTATTTTTTAAAAATGACTTTAGATGAACATGAATAATTATACCTTTATAAAATGGAAGTTACCCTATATTTAAAGTGCTTATCACTTTAATGGTGATAACAAAATAATGAGAGAGCATCTAACTTGCTTCCTAATTTAGGTCGAACACAGATTACAGAGACCTATATTTTAGTTCGTCCGAACTATGTGAATCGTTATTGTTGAGTCGAGTTGTAGGGTAGGACCAAATATGAAGAATATGTATTGAATTCATATTTACTTTTAAGATTTCGTTGTTTTTCTATATATAATATTCAAAATTATATACGTCAATTAAATATTGTATCAATTCAAATTAACACTATATATATATACACCCTCGTTGGGTCTATATATTATAGAATGACCCAATTTTATTTATTTATTTATTTTAACAAATTAGATTTAAGTTTAACTAAATTCGTTTAAATTCACGCACATCTTTTAAAGTTATATTTTTTTATTATTAGATAAATTTTTTAATTTGAAAATAAAAAAATAAAATAAAGAATATACTTGTTTCAGAGATGAAATTAGGATTACCTGATATAGTTTTAGTTATAGTTGTAGGATATGAATTTGTAGGATTAAGACATGACACTCAACAAACATCTTTATTTTAAGTTGTCAGATTCGCTATGGTAAAGATGTAATAGTATGAGACTTTGATATTCAAGCAAGCCAATAGTGTGGGATTATTCGTTTTTTTTTTACTGATTAAATATTAATCAAATTTTAATAAAAATGTTGTTACTTAGACTTTTTCAATTTGTTATTCATAGTGTTTGAAAAAAAAAATTTTGCTTAGACCCAAAATACAACAAATATGTTCTAAGAGAGATGTTCTTACGCGGACCATAGGGGTGCACAGACCCGGCCCGGCCCGAAGGTCCGGCCCGGTCCCGAATACTTTAGGGACTAATTTGGTGTGATTTTATCGGGTCTAGGGTCGGGTACGGGTCTCAAAAATAGACCTGGTCATTATTTCGGGTCGGGTCCGGGCCATAACTCGGGTCACCCGAAGTCGGCCCGGTCATCATACACAATTAATATTTTGTGTTATTAGTGATAGATCATGACTATTCTTATGTGGAATTTAAGTATTGTAAACCTTAATATTTTGTGTTATTAGTCATTATAAGACTATAAATTAATGTTTTATGTTTAGAATGCATAAGACTTTAGACTAATACATAAGATTGTGTTATTTGTATTGATTTAAATATTTGGTATTATAGACAATATTAGTATTGATTGTGGTTATGCTTTAGTATTGATTGTGGTTATGCTTTAATTTTGAAGAAGGGTTGGTTCTTGTTATATTTTTCTAAGTGAATTTTACCATGTTAATTAATAGTTGGAGTCTTGGAAATTTGAATTTTTTTACATGCTAGCTTACAAGAAGGTATCAACGTAATGTAATGTTAACGGCCCGATTTTTACCCGGTTTACACCCGGTATAATTGTGGCCCGAAAGAGTATTGGTTTCATCGGGTTTAGGGTCGGGTTCGGGTCTAATAAATAGATCCGCTGTATATTTCGGGTCGGGTCTGGGTCACATCAAACCCGGCTTCACCCGGCCCATGTGCACCCCTAGCGGACCACTTCTTTTGACCCGAACTTGGAACTAGAGTCTAACAATGATCACATTAAAAAAATAATAAAATATAATCTTAATTTAAGTTATATATTTTAAGTATTGCGAAATTTTATAATTACTATGTTCATTGTAATAGAGAGAGAGTCTATCAGATATTTGCTTTCTGTTCTTTAGTGCACTTTTGATAGATTAATAATATAGACATTGTAACTATATCCTTCCCTTTATATGATGAGCGTTTATTTAATGAGTGTCAGAACTAATAATATTTACTTAAGTCACAAGATACAATTTGATGACAATCTCAACTCATCAAAATTATATGTTTTTTTATTTTCTTCTCTTTTTGGTTGCGTATTGGCAGGGCATCTCACGGGCTAGCCAGGTACCAATTGATTAACCTATTGGGACTTAATATCATTGACTACTAACTTCCCTTTGGGTCCAAGAGATGGCCCAATATTGATCCAGACATTTCCTTAACATATCATGGGCCCAGTCCCAAAAAAAAATATTATGGGTAAACCACAACTAGACTTTGTTTAAGTGGCTAAATATATTGTTTTTTAATATGTTGCACTCAGATTTAATCTTGATGGTAATTAATTAATAGATAAACCTTTAAATATATGTGCGACTATGTGGTGTATGTGAGTGTGTGCTTCTTAGGACTGGAATCTATTGAATCTATCGGACTAAAAAAAAAATTACGTGTAAACCAAGTAATTACTAGTTAACTTATTTATTTTGGTTAGTTCATTTGTTCGCTTAAATAACTGTTAAAAATTTAAATTTTATTTTTGTATATAGTAATTCAATTGGTTAATAATAAATTTTTAAATAGAATTTGAATTCACGTCAAATTAGTCATAAATCTACCCAACTAAAAATAGTGTGAGAGGATTCATTATATGGTCCCTTAGACTATCTCCAGTAGAAAACTCATCTCAATTCGTATTTATAACCCACCTATCATTAAAAGTAACTTCATATTAGCTTTTGCATCATAAATAATAAATAGGAACTTAAAGCATCTCTCTCTTCTCCATTAGGAAGAACTAACTTTAGTCTTGTTGTAGTCCCACTTAATTAATTAATTAATTAAAATTAATGTAATTATTTTTTTTCAATAATATTATTTAAATTTATAAATTTAAAAATAATTCACTATTAAAAGATATTAATATTAAATAAATTCATATATAACAATAATACATAATATATAATTCGAGATTACACTAATTTGTAAAAATAAAAATAACCAACCCAACCAACAATTATTTTGTATAGTGTAAAAATTAAATTTATTTTTAATATAAATAAATTTAATTAATTATAATTTAATATAATAATATAAATAATTAATTAAATAAAAATTTAATTATTTAATCTAATTAATTATTATTTAAATAATTAATATAAATTATTAATTAAATAAAAATATAATTATTTAATATAATTAATTATTATAATTATTACTAAATTAATTATAATTTAATTATTTAATATAATTATTTATTATAATATAATTATTTAATATAATTAATTAAAACTTTATATAATTATTTATTTAAATAATAACTTGCGATTTGAAAAGTTATTATTGGTTATCTCAAATTTCCATTCAGAAGGACTCATTCCTCTTAAAAATCGTGTAGAACTTTCTCTATTTTCCTCCAACAATTGAAAACTCTGTTTGTCAGAAAAAGTGTTATTAGAACTGAAGTGTTAGAGTTGCTCTTAAAATAAAAGACCAGAAATTCAAAGTCCAACTTAGACATGTAAACCATCCCATGATCATAGTTTATCGTCAAGTGAATGACAAGTAAAAAGAATTATTAGTTATTTGTTAAGATAAGTCTAGTGATGTGGATGCCCATTTAATAGGCGGTTCACTCTTTCTAGGATGAGAATTCAGTTTCTCAATATAAAATGAAATAAATGAAACCAAATATCAATGCTTTTGTACGCCTATAAATAGGCATGACCTGATGCAGAAAGAAAATACAACAGCAATAAAAATATTTCCTTCTCTCTCTCTTACTACAATATTTTACTCTTTATACACTCTAATAAATTTTCTCTTTTATCTCTCTGTAATTTCAAACTATAATATTTATAATATTAATAAATAGATAAACTACTTATATTATAGTGAGATAAGAGCATATTTATATTTCTCTATTTTATATTATATATTTTCTTTTCTTTTATTTTTCTTAATGCATATGATTAAATTATTGGATGCATGAATCATGTCCTAAACATTTTTTTTCACATTTTTAGAAAATTCTAACATACTCAATTCTCAAACCAAATGTTTCCAAATTCAACTTTCCCCATACTTAATTCATGAGCACTCTCACTAGTCTAAGCTAACCAAGGATTCAAATTAACGACATTATTATTTTCCACTTAGAGTTAATGCTGTGCTAAAGTAAAGAACAAAGGGGTATAATAGGCTCAACATTGGTTTGCAAAGAATAATGAAAGGGTAAGGCCATATGGGTATGTAAACTTAGTGAAACAAAGGCCTCAATCATGTAAGTGTATGCATATATCAAACCATGAAAATATAGAATTAAGCAAGACAAAGATCACAATTTTAGAGAGAAAAACACACACCAAAAATAAAATATTGGTTGGTAAAATACAACCAATTCAAATAGGCTCAAAAATCTCACAGGTTTTGTGTGTTCGAGCTCTAAACCATGTTCCAGTATAATATTTCTTCAAACAAGTGTAACATTAAATTTTATTCAAATTAGTGAAATGCTCTAAAAAAATTTTTCTGAAAAAGAAAATATTTCTTCAACCAAGTGGTAAAATATGCACAAAATCAAACAAATATGTAACAACTAACAAGGAAAATAAACCATTGGTGTTGAGATAGAAGAGTAACTAATCCATGGAGATCGATATCGACCTCCCCACACTTAAAGATTGCACCGTCCTCGGTGCATGCTAAGATGTGCAAGTGGATGGGGGTTGTGGTTCCTCAGCTGGGGCTCTTTTTGTTCCTTTCCTTGCCGGTGGTTTGGGAGTAGCTTTCTCTTTACTCTTCTTGGTGGCCATCCTGAAAAGGAAAAAAGAAAGTAACTTTTAAAGCTAAGGGTTAGAGTAAGGAAGAGAGCGGAAAAGGTGGTAATCAATGCACAATAAAGAAGAATGACGTTAACACATGGTCATGACTACATGTGAAAAGTTCATCAATGGAAATATAGCAAGTGCATGTGATGACAATTAAATGCAAGATGTTTATTGGCACGCTAGCAAAGGCATGAGTAGCATAGATCAAGCATTCAATGTCCAAGTTAGATTACCAAGTATTTCAAACTAACAACATGTTTGTAATAACAATTATATTGAAGTAATAAAATATAAAAAGGGTTTTATGAAAAGCAAGCATTTAGAGTAGTAGATAGAAAGAAATCGAAAAATAGTGCACAATGCCATACGGGCTTTTTCACAAACACATAGCAAGTATGGTAAATAAGCTATTAAAAGTTTTAAATTGAACATGCAAGCAACCCTTTAAAAAGTAATATATAATTGTCAAACCATTTTAATAATCCACAAAAATATAGAAAATAATGACCCAAATAAATTTCTAACACTAAGAAAATAATGCAATGAATGAAAGTATGCAATTAAATTAAGTAAAATAAAATGAAAGATAAGAAGAATGAGAAGGAAAAGAAGGGAAGAAGAGGTAAGTAAGAAAGGAGGGAGGAAAAATTAGGATTGGGGAAGAAAAGATAAGATTTTTTGTGCTGATTTGGATAAGTTGTGCGGCGCAGGCGACGCGGACGCATGAGTGACGCGGTCGCGTGGTGTGCAATAATTATCAGGTGACGCAGACGCGTGGGTCATGCGATCGCGTGGCCTGATTTGTGTGATTGGCGCAAGTGCAGCCTCATGTTCGCACAACTCTCTGTTTAAATGCATATTGCCAAAAATCTGGGTGACGCGATCGCGTGGTTGACGCGATCGCGTGAATGGCCTTTCTTTTAAAAATGACGCGAACGCGTGGGGCACTCGTTCGTGTGGTAGGGCCTGTGCGTCTAGCGCCATTCCAGCCCCACTCCAGCACAACTTTCGGCCATGCACCCTTTCTTACGTCGATTTTTAGGTCACGCGTCCGTGTGGGTGACGCGGACGCGTGGGAGGCATTTTTCCCACATGACGTGGACGCGTCAGCGACGCGGTCGCGTGGATCAATTTGTGCCTAAGGCACGCCTCCAGCCACGCTCTCGCGTGACTTTCTATTCAATTTTCTT
This sequence comes from Arachis ipaensis, assembly GCF_059453495.1. Classification (NCBI taxonomy): domain Eukaryota; kingdom Viridiplantae; phylum Streptophyta; class Magnoliopsida; order Fabales; family Fabaceae; genus Arachis; species Arachis ipaensis. Next base: position 32,252,609 of record NC_142441.1, on the reverse strand, counting down.
TTCTTCCCAATGCATTGGCGACGCGGGCGCGTCGGCGACGCTGTCGCGTCGCGTGAGATTTTTTTTTATTATGCAGTATGCAATATGCAGTGCTAATGTAGATGCTATGAAAACTCCCAGGTTCAATGAAAAATAAAATAAAATAAAACTCAAAAACAAACAAAAAAATAAAATAAAATAAAATAAATTGAAGAAAAGGAACGATCATACCATGGTGGGTTGTCTTCCACCTAGCACTTTTAGTTAAAGTCCTTAAGTTGGACACTTGGTGAGCTCCCTGTTATGGTGGCTTGTACTTGAACTCATCCAAGAATCTCCACCAATGTTTGTGATTCCAATGGCCTCCGGGATCCCAAACTAGGCGTAGAAAGCCTTCAAGCAGATTAAAGCAAGTGACAAGGCCCCAAGAGTGTTGATTTCTAGACTGAATTCCGGAGTCCCAAACCTTGCTTTTGCACCCGTCTTCTTGTTGAGCAATATTGTTCCATCCGGGTGGCAGGCAATCTGAATTCTCACTAAGGCGGCCAAACAACTTCCTAAACCCATTCAATTGAGCTTTACACCAACCTTTGCATTTAAACTTTGAGCTTTCCACCATATTGAATCTTGCATGACGACTCCTACCATTAACCATCTTCCTTTTACGCTTAATGCCACAAAGAGCTCTAAGTTGACCATCCGTCTCCAGTAGCCCATATTCAAGTGAAATTAGAAAGCAAAGGGATATGAATTTTACCCACTTGAATGTTGTGAAGGATGATGGCAACTTAGGGAGAAGCATTTCTAACGAATTTGCAGGCTCCACTCCCTTGTGCTCTTCTCTGACAACTTCCACCTCTTTGCAAGTTTCTTCAATATTAACCTCTTTCTCTCGGTAGCTTTCTTCCAATTCAATCTCGTCTTCATTGCTCACCAAGGTCATGGGAGGCTGTGCTTCTTCTTCTATAATCTCCATCTCTTGACCAACCTCTTCCAAGTCTTCAACTATGATATGCCTTGGAGGTTGTACACCCTCCTCAGCATCAAATGCAACCGTCTTGGAAGGAGGCTCTATGACCTGATTTTCCCATGGAGGTTCAGCATCTCCTAAGTCTTCAACTATTTCTTCCTCTGCAACTATTATGGCTTCCTCCACTTGTTCCAATACAGAGCCATGTTCCTCATTGTCCACCGAAGTTTCTAGTGTCTCCTTCATGCTTTGCTCTTCTTTTGACTCTCCACATGTAGCCATGGGAGTTCTTTGAGTGCTCAGATGTCGGGAAGCTATTATATTTACTACCTCGGTTAAGGCAGTAGTGAGTTCCAGTACGCCCTTTTCTATCTTTACTTGCCCTTGAAGAAGAACACGAAGTTTGTCATTCACTAGAGGTTGTGGTGGATGTGAGGGTTCATTGGTTGGGAGAGAGGGTTCATAATAGGGAGGTGGTTCTTCTTGATAAGGATATGGAGATGGTGAATATTGAGGTGGTGGTTCATGAGAGTAGTTGTGTTGGAATGGGGGTGGTTCTGTATATGGTTCATTTGGCTCATAAGGTGGTTGGTATGGTGGATACGGGTTAGGGTCATATGGAGGTGAATGGTGGTAGTTGGCTTGTGAGTGTGGTGGTTCAAAGTTGTGTTGAGGAGGTTCATAGGCATATGATGGGGGTCCATCATATCTATCATCTTGGTATGCCCCCTGGAATGGCTCTTGACAATAGTAATTTGGTGGATGTTGGTTGTCACGGAAGGGTCCACCATAACTATTGTCTTGGTATGCATCGTAGAATGGTCTTTGTCTGTGGTACTGTGGAAGGTGTTGTTGCCGGAAGGGTTGATCAGATCCTCGTGGCTCCTTCCATCTCTGATTGTTTTGATCTTGATGCATGTTCCTGTTATAATTTCCATTCCTTGCAACAACATTGGAACCAAACTCAAAGCGAGAGGGGTGAGAACTCATAATAGTAATTAAAAACGAAAATAAAAACAAATTTTAAATTAAAAGGTTATTTAAATTTTGAATTTTAAATTTTTGAAATTTAAATTTTGAATATTAAATTTTGAAATTTGATTTTTTTGAAATAAGATTAGATAAGATTTTGAAAAAGATATGAATTTTGAAAAAAAGATTTGAATTTTGAAATTTTAAATTTTGAAATTTGAAATTTGAATTTTGGAAATTGAAATTTGAAATTTGAAATTTGAGTTTTAAATTTTGAATTTTTTGAATTTAATGAGGAAAGAGAAAAATAATAAAATGACACCAAACTTAAATTTTTTGGATCAAAACGAAGAGAACAACTAAGAACAACTTGAAGGTCAAGATGAACACGAAGAACAAATTTTTTTTGAAAAATTTTTTTAATAACTAAATAAAAAACCAATAACCTCTTAATTTATGAAAAAATAAAAATAAAAACAAATAAACAAGCAAAAAGTAAATATTTACAATAACCAATAATAAGGCACACGTTTGCAATTCCCTGGCAACGGCGCCATTTTGAAGAACTGAAGATTGATGGTTTAGGATTCAGAATAAATCCTCGTTGCAAGTATAGTTTCTAAACCGAACAATCAACCTTTCTTACAAACGTTTTGGTTGTCACAAGTAACAAACCCCTTTTAAAATTGATAACCGAAGTATTTAAACCTCGGGTCGTCTTCTCAAAGAATTGCAGAGATGTATGATTTATTATTGGTTATGCAAAAAGGTAGAATTTTGGGGGTTTTTGAAATAGGGAACAAATAATTTAAATGGCAGAAAAATAAATTAATAAAAATAAAATCTCTTGGCAAGGTATAAGAATCAGAAGTCCTATCCTAGTTACCCTTATCAACGGTGATGAGAATTGGATTTTAATCCCACTTAGTTAAGTCAAGTGGACTAATTAGCTTGATCCTCAAGTCTTAGTCAATTCCTGTGGGAAGACTAGATTTAGAGCGATCTAGATCAATTAGTAATCTGCCAATTTCAACCACTGCTTTATTTGATAACTCAAGCGTCACCAATTACTTAACCAGAGCCAAAAGGGAAGAGAATCTACTTGAATGAAAATAATTTGGATAAATTGAAAGCATTCATAACATAAATAAAACAATCTTAAATCTGAAATACCTCAATAATGTGTATTAAATAAGAAAATCATAACATGAATGTAGCATAAGTCAAGTTGAAAAGATAAATAACAATTGAAGTAATAGAATAAACAAAACTAGAAAGTAATTTAAAGAAACATTGAACCTGTGATTGAAGAGATCATAGCTTAAACATAATAAAAATTCTAAATCCTAATCCTAAGAGAGAGGAGAGAACCTCTCTCTCTAAAAACTACATCTAAATCCTAAAATTGTGTATTATGAGCTTATGATTGTGAATGGATGCATTCTCCCACTTTATAGCCTCTAATCTGTGCTTTCTGAGCCGAAAACTGAGTCAGAAACAGCCCAGAAATCGCTGGTTGCGAAATCTGCCACGCTGGTTTTTCGTCACTGCGACGCGTCCGCGTAGAGCACGCGTTCGCGTTGCCTAGCGTCAGGGCAACTATGGCATATTATATATCAAATCGAAGCCCCGGATGTTAGATTTCCAGCGCAACTAGAATCGCGCCGTTTGGACCTCTGTAGCTCAAGTTATGACTGTTTTAGTGCGAGAGGGTTAGGCTGACAGCTTTGCAGTTTCTTCAACTTCTTGTATTCCTTCCACTTTTGCATGCTTCCTTTCCATCCTCTAAGCCATTCCTGCTCTATAAACTCTGAAATCACTTAACACACATATCAAGGCATCTAATGGTAATAAGAGAGGATTAAACATAGGGAACTTAAGGTCAAAGAATCATGTTTTCAATCATAGCACAAAATTAGGAAGGAAAACGTAAAACCATGCAAATAGTATGAATAAGTGGGTAAAGAGTTGATAAAAATCACTCAATTGAGCACAAGATAAACCATAAAATAGTGTTTTATCAAGTAGCTATGTTCAAGAATCAACATATTAAACTAGGAGAATCAATAACACTATCTGAATTCTGAATTCCTATAGATGCCAATCATTCTGAACTTCAAAGGATAAAGTGAGATGCCAAAATTGTTCAGAAGCAAAAAGCTACTAGCCCCGCTCATCTGATTAGAATTTGAGCTTCACTTAAAACACTGGGATTCTATTGCAACTTGATCCTCTTTTTATCCTATTTTATTTGTCTAGTTGCTTGAGGACAAGCAATAGTTTAAGTTTGGTGTTGTGATGAGCGGATATTTTATACACTTTTGGTGATATTTTCATGTAGTTTTTAGTATGTTTTAGTTACTTTTTATTATATTTTATTAGCTTTTATGCAAAAATCACATTTTTAGACTTTACTATGAGTTTGTGTATTTTTCTGTAATTTCAGGTATTTTCTGGCTGAAATTGAGGGACGTGAGCAAAAATCTGATTCAGAGGCTGAGAAAGGACTGCAGATGCTGTAGGATTCTGACCTCACTGCACTCAAAATGGATTTTCTGGAGCTACAGAAGTCCAATTGACACGCTCTCAATTGCGTTGGAAAGTAGACATCTTGGGCCAGCAATATATAATAGTCCATACTTGGCCCGAGATTTGGTAGCGCAAACTGGCGTTTAAACGCCAGCTCCTTACCATTTTCTGGCGTTAAACGCCAGAACTGGCATAAAAGTTGGAGTTAAACGCCCAAACTGGCACAAAAGCTGGAGTTCAACGCCATGAATAACCTATGCACATGAAAACTTCAGTGCTCAGCCCAAACACACACCAAGTGGGCTCCGGAAGTGGATTTCTGCACTATCTATCTTAGCTTACTCATTTTCTGTAAACCTAGGTTACTAGTTGAGTATAAAAACTACTTTTAGAGATTTATTTTGAACCTCATGACATTTTTACATCTGAATTTTGTATCTTCTACGGCATGAGTCTCTAAACTCCATGGTTGGGGGTGAGGAGCTCTGCTGTGTCTCGATGGATTAATGCAATTACTACTGTTTTCCATTCAATCACGTTTATTTCTATTCTAAGATATTCACTCGCACTTCAACATGATGAATGTGATGATCTGTGACACTCATCACCATTCTCAACTTATGAACGCGTGCCTGACAACCACTTCCGTTCTACCTTAGATTGAGTGTGTATCTCTTTGGTTCCTGGTTCACGAGTTTGATTGCCTCTCCTGACAACAGAGCATTCAAATCTGTGAGATCAGAGTCTTCGTGGTATAAGCTAGAATCAATTGGCAGCATTCTTGAGATCTGAAAAGTCTAAACCTTGTCTGTGGTATTCCGAGTAGGATCCGAGAAGGGATGACTGTGACGAGCTTCAAACTCACAAATGTTGGGCGCAGTGACAGTGTGCAAAAGGATCAATGGATCTTATTCCAACACTAGTGAGAACCGATAGATGATTAGCCCTACGAAACTCGTAGCTGGACCATTTTCACTGAGAGGACGGATGGTAGCCATTGACAACGGTGATCCACCAACATATAGCTTGCCATGGATGGAGCCTTGCGTGCGTGAAGAAGAAGGCAGTAGGAAAGCAGAGATTCAGAAGACAGAGCATCTCCAAAACCTCAACCTGTTCTCCATTACTGCATAACAAGTATTATTCAATCCATGTTCTTTTACTCATTCCAATTAAAACTGAGAATTATTATTGATATCCTGACTAAGAGTTACAAGATAACCATAGCTTGCTTCAAGCCGACAATCTCCGTGGGATCGACCCTTACTCACGTAAGGTATTACTTGGACGATCCAGTGCACTTGCTGGTTAGTAGTGCGGAATTGCAAACGTGTGATTGTGATTTCGTGCACCAAGTTTTTGGCGCCGTTGCCGGGGATTGTTCGAGTTTGGACAACTGACGGTTTATTTTGTTGATTAGATTAGGAAAAATTTTTCTTTTTGGTTTAGAGTCTTCTATTATTGTTTTTGGTTAAAATTTTAAAATCCTTATTTTATTTTTCTAAATTATTTTCGAAAATTTTCAAAACCAATAACTTCATAATTTAGTCTTCTGTTTGAGTTTAGTTTCATATTTTAAGTTTGGTGTCAATTGCATAAGTTTGTTTTTCTTTCATTTTTTTCTGAATTATTAATGCTCAGAGTATAAAAATTTTTAAGTTTGGTGTCCTCTGTGTTTTTGTTTTCTTAAAAATTTTTCAAAAGTTGCTATCAGTGTTCATCTTGACATTCAAAGTTTCCCTGTTTGTTTTCTTTGTTTTGATCTAAAAATTCTAAGTTTGGTGTCATTTTATTGTTTTTCTCTTTCCTAATTAAATTCAAAAATATCTTTCATTTTTATCTAATTGAATTTTCGAAAATTTCATTCAAAAATTCAGATTTTTATTTTATAAATTTTTATTCTATCTTATCTTAGTTTTGAAATTTCTAAATTCAAAATCCCTTTCAAAAATTATATCCAAGTTTTTCAAATCTTTTTAATTAAGTAATTATTTTAGTTTTCAAAATTTATATTTTAATTTCTAATTATTTTATTCTATCTTATTTCTTTTTTATTTATTCGGTTTGTTTTTAATTAAATAAAATAAAAATAAAAATATAGTTTATCTGCAATTCACATGAATTTCCTTTTCTCCATCATGGACCTAAGTAGAAATGAACAGTCCAGAAGGACTCTGGGGTCATATGCTAACCCCATTAGCTGGACCATTTTCACTAAGAGGACGGATGGTAGCCATTGACAACGGTGATCCACCAACATACATCTTGCCATGGAAGGAGCCTTGCGTGCGTGAAGAAGAAGACAGTAGAAAAGCAGAGATTCAGAAGACAGAGCATCTCCAAAACCTCAACCTGTTCTCCATTACTGCATAACAAGTATTATTCAATCCATGTTCTTTTACTCATTCCAATTAAAACCGAGAATTATTATTGATATCCTGACTAAGAGTTACAAGATAACCATAGCTTGCTTCAAGCTGACAATCTCTGTGGGATCGATCTTTACTCACGTAAGGTATTACTTGGACGATCCAGTGCACTTGCTGGTTAGTAGTGCGGAATTGCAAACGTGTGATTGTGATTTCGTGCACCACTATGTAAATAAATAATGTAAAGAACTTATTGTTAAGTTTTATTTTCCATGTATTTAAGTTTCAAATGTAATGTACATAAATAATGAAATATTAATGTTTATTAATTTTGAAATCATTAAATGTGTCAAAATAAAATTTTAGTATATGACATTATTTTTATATACAGTGTTTCTTAGAAAAATAATTCCGATCAAGTATTCAATTTAACTGTGCATATTACTCATTTTATTATTATTTGTCTTTGAAGAGAATGGCAAAGATATATAATGAAGATGTATGCCTTGCGGATAGTGCAAGTTCGCACACCATTCTCAAAAGTGATATATATTTTACCCATCTTGTGCCAAAAGAAGAATGTGTTAATACTATTATTGGCTCAGACAATGTGATTGAAGGCTCTAGAAGAGCTATAATTTTGTTTTCCGGAGGAACAAAATTCATAATAAATAATGCACTATTGTCTACCAAGTCTCAAAGAAACTTGTTGAGCTTTAAAGATATTCGCCGAAATGGATATCATATTGAGACTACGAATGAGGGAAGTCATGAGTACTTATGTATCACAACTCATGATTCAAATAAAAAGGTTATATTAGAAAAGTTACCCTCAATTTTATCTGGGTTATATTACACCAAGATTAGTGTAATTGAATCACATGCCACTGTAAACCAGAAGTTTACTAGCCCAAATGAATTCATAACTTGGCATGATAGATTGGGTCATCCGGGAACAACCATGATGCGGAGAATTATTGAAAACTCCCAGGGACATTCACTAAAGAACCAGAAGATTCTTAAATCTAGTGAATTTTGTTGTGCTGCATGTTCTCAAGGGAAGTTAATTTTAAGGCCATCACCAGTAAAGATAGGATTTGAGTCCCCTGAATTCCTAGAAAGGACTCAAGGTGATATATGTGGACCTATTCGTCCACCATGTGGATCTTTTAGATATTTTATGGTCCTAATAGACGCATCTTCGAGATGGTCACATGTGTGCTTATTATCTTCTCGCAACCTGGCGTTTGCAAGATTACTGGCTCAAATTATTCGGTTAAAAGCACAATTTCCAGAAAATCCAATCAAAGCAATTCGTCTTGATAATGCTGGTGAATTTACTTCCCAAGCCTTTGATGCTTATTGTATGGCTAATGGAATAAGTGTTGAACATCCAGTAGCTTATGTTCACACACAAAATGAGTTAGCAGAATCACTTATTAAACGTCTCCAATTAATTGCTAGACCCTTACTTATGAGAATAAATTTCCCAACCTCGGTTTGGGGGCATGCTATTTTACATGCCGCAGCACTTATTCGTTTGAGGCCAACGAGTTACCATCAGTTCTCTCCTATGCAATTAGCATTTGGCCAACAGCCAAATGTTTCCCATTTAAGAATATTTGGGTGTGCGATATATGTTCCCATTACACCACCTAATCGCACCAAAATGGGACCTGATAAATCATTATTTTATGATTTATATTGTGTTTAAATGTGTGATTTTATCAGATCTTTACCCACTTATTCATATGATTAGCAAGTATTTACAATTCCTTCCCAAAATCACTCCATGGTTGAAAAATTGCTTCCTAGAGACTTTTAATTATGTATTTTAATTCTCTTTTATCCTATTCAATGCCATGATCCGTGTGTTAAGTGTTCCAGGCTTCATAGGGCATGAATGACTTGGAAATTGGAGAGGAGGCTTGCAAAAATGGAAGGAACACAAGAAACTAAGGAGATGACCAGCGAGCAATGACGCGAGCGCATGGCCCATGTGAACGCGCGAAATGGAGAATTCGTAGCAACGCGAACGCGTGCCTGACGCAAACGCGTGGATTGGAGTCTGCATGAATGACGCGAACGCGTGAATCATGCGAACGCGTGACAAGGAAAATTGCTGAATGACGCAAACGCGTGGACGATGTATACGCGTGACCTGCGCGATCTGCAAAAATAACAGAATACGCTGGGGGCGATTTTGGGCCGCATTTTGACTCATTTTTCGGCCCAGAAACACAGACTAAACTTAGGGAACATGCTGAGACTCAACATGTCCCACATACATTCAGATTCATCACATTAGGATTACGTCAGTTTTAGATCGGAGTTTTTTTAGATTTGCATTACATTGATAGTTTATGTTTTTGCTTGGATTTTTGGATGCTGAGAGTCATTACCTCTGTTGAAGACATTACTTTAGTTTGTTTCCTTACTTCCTTACGTTCAATTAGTTACTCATTGACTCTGTTCAGATAATTATGTTGCGTTTTGAATTTATTATTATATAGAGTTATTTTTATTTTAATTGATTTTAATTTCCTATTTTATTTTATTTAATTATGTCTTCTCATATTTTTATGATTATTAATTTCATGTCAATGGAGTAGAATTTCTACTTGACATGGGGATTGATTAAGAGGAGATACTTGAGTTGGAATGCTCAAGTGCTTGGTTGAATTGGACGTTGTTAGCTAATTCCATACCTACTAGCACTAGACCTCCCCAAGGGAGAGGACTAGGATTTGAGGGTAAGAGTTAGTTTAATCACCATACTTTTCCTTATTTAGTAAGGGATAACCGAGTGAGAACAACACCCTTTTATACTACACTTGAGAAGATCCCAACAAGGATAAAAATTCCATTTAATTATTCCCCCAGTCAAGGCCTTTTATTTAGAGTATCAATAATTATTCTTAGTTTATTTTTATTGCTTTAATTTTTAATCATTTTAATTACTCATTATCAAAACTTAATTTTTCTGAAAACCCCTAGTTAATAAAATAGCACTCTTTCCTGCAACTTGTTGGGAGATGACCTGGGACTCATACTCCCAGTATTTTATTTCTAAAATTTGTGACAACCCCTTTTTTAAATTAGTGAGGTAGATCTTAGCCGGTTAAGAACTATACATGCAATGCTGTCCTCTTAATTGAAATCTCTAAATTGGTTAACTTCTGCCACGCACCAATTTTTGACGCCGTTGCCGGGGAGTTGCAATAGTGTACTAAATTATTAATTAGTGTATATATTTTATTTTTATTTTCATATTTTATTTTTACTTATGTTACCATGAGCTATTTGTTTTTCTCATTGAATGACGCGTTCATTGCCTGATCCGAGTTTAGTCCTATTTGATCCTGAAATTGAAAGAACTCTTTTATATATTAGACGAACTCGACGTCGGTTAGCCTCCGAGGGTGGTGAAGTAATTATTATCGGTTCACCAGTCTCATCTGAGGGCGAATCTGAACCGCCATCTGAGAGCGAAACAAGCTCCTTTACTACTGATTCAGTTGATTCACGTGCAGATACCATGGCAGCACCTAGGAAAATTACCCTCCAGGAAGCTGGAACCCCAGATTTTACACTGCAGCCGTATCAAGTGCATCACCCGACTGTAGCTATAGATTTTGAACTAAAAACCGCATTGATCAACTTGATGCCCAAGTTTCATGGCTTACCTGCTCAAGAGCCTATTAAGCACCTTAGGAATTTCCAGACAGCCTGTTCTACTGTTAGGCATCATGGTGCAGATGAAACTTCTATTCTGTTAACCGTTTTCCCATTTTCTCTTGAGGGAAAGGCAAGGGAGTGGTACTACTCCCAACCTGAAGCAACTGTTACCAACTGGGATACACTCAGGAGAGAATTTTTGGAAAAATACTTCCCAGCTGAAGTCACAGATAGACTGAGAAAAGAAATCTCCTGCATTGTTCAAGGTGAATCAGAGAGACTCCATGAATATTGGGAGCGCTTCAACAATCTCCTAGACGCATGTCCCCATCACATGATTGGTAAACTAGTATTGATCAGCTACTTCACTCAAGGCATGAACCCCTAGGATAAGACTACACTGGAAGGTGCTAGTAATGGTTCTCTGAAAAAGTACAAAACCGCAGATGAAGCATGTCAACTGATCAACGACTTAGCTGAGTCCACTAGGAATCACAGACAGAGGCGCAACCATCCCAAAGCTTTTGCAGAGATTTTCTCTAGCAAAGAGACTACTGCTCTCACCCAGAGTATATGTGAAATGACCAACCTACTGAAGCAGATGCAGTTAAATCAACAATAGGCACAACAAGCTCAGCCTTCACCACAAGAAATCCAATAGTTAGTTCCACAAAGAGTATGCGGGATCTGTGCTGATTATAGTCATTATACTGATGAATGTCTGCACCTCCAAGAAGACAACACTGTGGCAACCACTCACAACTTCTATGACCGCCCGAATCAAGGATACAATCAACAAGGTGGAAACTACAACCAAGGTGGCAACAATAACCATGGATGGCAGGACAACTCCAACCAAGGCTGGAGAGATAATTCTAACCATGGCTGAAGGAACAACTACAACAGAGGAGGCAGAGACAACAATGGAAACCAAAGGTGGAATAACAATAATAACAACAGAAAGTAGAATCAGAATCAACCTTACAGAGCACCTCACCTAAGACAATCACAAGAAACCCAGCATAACCAACAATAGGTTTCTCAGACTGCTTATTCTAATTCCTCATCAAATGATGAGATGCTCTGTTCTCTTGCGCAAGGACAACAAGACATGCAGGCACAGCTGAACTCTAGTCTGAATGGCTTGACTGTCACTTTACAAGCTCTCGTCTCCCGGATGGATTCCTCACTTAATTCCACACATCAACCTTCAAGCTCTAATGGAATTCCTTCTCAACCACTACCTAATCCCAAAGGTGGCATCAACGCCATCACTTTGAGGTCTGGAACCACATTATAGGAGAGGAACCATAAGGAGCCAAACCCACCAAAAAACGTGCCAGCAGAAGATGTGGTAGAAGTGGAAGAAGCTGAAGAAGAAGAGGACGTACAGGACATAGTTGAAGAAGAAGAAGTTCAACCACAGAATGAAGCCCCAAGGGATGCTGAAGCTACAAATCGTGCCCCTCCTATTCCCTTTCCACAACTTGCAAGGAAACCCAGAAAGTAGATGGAACTTGACCTCAAAATGGTAGAAATATTCAAAAAGGTCGAGGTAACTGTTCCCCTTTTTTATGTTATTCAACAGGTACCTAAATACGCAAAGTTTCTAAAGGATTTATGCATACATAAAGATAAAATTAATGAATTAGAAACTATTCCTTTAGGTAGTTCTATATCTGCTTTAATGGGAAATATACCTGAAAAATGTAGTGATCCAGGTCCATGTATGGTTAACTGTACCATTAGAGGTGTAAATTTTTCTGACTGCATGTGTGATTTAGGAGCATGTGTTAGTATAATGTCTTTGTCTATATATGATACTTTAAGGCTCTCTCCCTTAAAAAGGTCGGCAGCTCGTTTTGTGTTAGTAGATAAAAGTATTATTACAGTAGTTGGAATTGTTGGAGATGTATTAGTGAGCATTAAGGGGCTCACATTTTCCATTGATTTCTACATCCTGGAAATGCCCCCTAATGACTCAGGAAGACCATCATCAATCCTACTTGGAAGACCATTCCTGAAGACTTCAAAGTTCAAGATGGATGCATTCTCAGGAACTTACTCCTTTGAGATAGATGGCAGAACAGTGAGTTTCAGTTTAAATGAAGCTATGAAGCATCCTTCGAAAGATCATTCTATCTTTCAATGCGACATTATTGATGAAACTGTAGCTGAAGTTCACCAGGAAGAATTAGAAGAGAAGTACATGGAGCAAGGTCCAAGTGTGGGGACACTTTCTGAAAATAATGAGAAGACTTTACCATTATCACCAGTCCCGGATGATCCAGAGCCTAGCTATGAGCAGAAATTAGAATTAAAGCCCCTCCCTCTACACCTCAAGTATGCTTACCTTGAGGACAAGCAGAAGTTCCCAGTCATTATTGCAAAAGAACTCACTTCTCAACAGGAAGAACAGCTACTCAGTGTGCTGAGAAAACATAAGAAAGCAATTGGATGGAGCTTGGAGGATATAGTAGGCATTAGCCCTCAAGTTTGTGAACACAGAATATTCTTAGAAGAGGGAGCAAAGCCTGTCCGTCAGCCTCAAAAAAGATTGAATCCCACCATCTTAGAAGTTGTCAAGAAAGAAGTAACCAGACTACTTGAAGCAGATATCATTTACCCCATCTCAGACAGTGAATGGGTCAGTCCAGTACAAGTGGTGCCTAAGAAATCTGGAGTCACAACAATAAGAAATGAGCATGGAGAGCTCCTGACAACTAGAGTGCAGAATTCATGGAGAGTTTGCATTGACTATAGGCGTCTCAACCAAGCCACTCGCAAGGATCACTACCCCTTGCCATTCATTGATCAGATGCTTGATCGCCTGTCAGGTAAATCCCATTACTGTTTTTTAGATGGTTATACAGGCTACTTTTAAATTCATATAGCTCCTGAAGATCAGGAGAAGACCACTTTTACACGTCCCTTTGGCTTATGCAATGCACCAGCTACTTTCCAAAGATGTATGATGAGTCTTTTCTCTGATCTTATTGAGAACTGTATGGAGATTTTTATGGATGATTTCAGCATATATGGTGATTCATTTAGCCTTTGCTTGGATAGTTTATCTAGAGTGTTAGACAGATGTGTTAATACAAATCTTGTATTAAATTTTGAAAAATGTCACTTTATGGTCAAACAAGGAATTGTACTAGGACATGTGTCTAATACTGGCATTTCTGTAGATCCAGCAAAGGTGGATGTTATTTCTAGTTTACCTTGCCCCTCCTTCGTGAGGGAAGTCCGTTCGTTCCTTGGCCACACAGGTTTTTACAGGAGATTCATTAAGGACTTCAGTAAGGTAGCACTGCCTTTATCCAGATTGCTGCAGAAAGATATTGAGTTCGAGTTCAGTGAGAGCTGTATGCAAGCATTTGATAAGCTGAATACCGCCCTGACTCAAGCTCCAATTGTGAGAGGACCAGACTGGAGCCAGCCATTTGAAATCATGTGTGATGCTTCCAACCATGCAGTAGGAGCAGCGCTAGCTCAGCGCGAAGGTAAGGACCCTTTTGTAATTGCTTATGAATCTAAGACTTCAGATGCTGCTCAGTCTAATTATACTACTACTGAAAAAGAGCTTCTTGCTATTGTTTTTTCTCTGGATAAATTCCGAGCCTATTTACTTGGTGCTAAGGTAGTAGTGTACTCAGACCATGCAGCTCTAAAATATTTATTAGTTAAAAAGGAGTCCAAACCAAGGCTAATACTTGGATACTGCTGCTACAAGAATTTGATTTAGAAATTAAGGACATGAGTGGTAACCAGAATTTAGTGGCAGACCACTTGAGTCACCTTGAGCACATTAAGGATGACTCCACTCCTATAAATGATAATTTCCCATTTGATAGCTTACAAGCAGTATCTGAAGTAGTTCCTTAGTATGCACCTGTAGCTAATTATCTAGTTAGCCACACTTTTTCTCCAAATTTTACTAAGCACCAGAGAGACAAGCTGAAAAGCGAGTCCAAATATTATATATGGGATAATCCATATTTATGGAGGTGTGGTGCTGACCAGGTAATTAGACGGTGTGTACCTCAATCAGAATTTCAGTCCATTTTAGAGGCCTGCCACTCATTTGAGAGTGGAGGACATTTTGGCCCTCAAAGAACAGCTAGAAAAAATTCTAGACTGTGGATTCTGGTGGCCTACTCTTTTTAAAGATGCTGCTGAATTTTGTAAATCTTGTTCTCCATGCCAAAGGTTTGGTAATATATCCAAGAAGGATGAGATGCCTCAACAGATTATGCTTTTTTGTGAAATTTTCGATGTTTGGGGCATTGACTTCATGGGTCCATTTCCAAATTCTAACGGTTACTCTTATATACTGTTAGCCGTAGATTATGTTTCTAAATGGGTGGAAGCACTTCCTACCCGCACTGATGATGCTAACACTGTTGTTTCCTTTATTAGAAACCATATTATCTGTCGCTTTGGATCACCATGAGCAATCGTGAGCGATCAAGATACCCATTTTTGTAACAGGAGACTAACAGGATTACTGAAAAAGCATGGGATAATTCACAAAGTAGCAACAGCTTATCATCCCCAGACCAATGGGCAAGCAGAAGTCTCTAACAGAGAGATTAAACGTATTCTGGAGAAGATAGTAAAACCTCATAGGAAGGACTGGAGTGCCAGGCTACAAGACGCACTCTGGGCATATAGAACAGTGTACAAGACACCCATTGGGATGAGCCCCTTCTGCTTGGTATACGGAAAGGCTTGCCACCTCCCTGTAGAGGTGGAACACAAGGCTTTCTGGGCTATAAGAGAGTGCAACATGAATCTTACAAAAGCTAGTGCTGAAAGAAAGCTGCAACTAGCAGAACTAGAGAACCTCCGCCTAGAAGCATATGACAACTCCAGGCGTTACAAGGAGAAAATGAAGGTTGTCCATGACAAGCACATTAAAAGGAGAGAATTCAGACCAGGGGAGTTAGTTCTACTATACAACTCCAGACTGAGGCTCATGCCGGGTAAACTGAGATCAAGATGGGAAGGTCCATACAGAGTAGAAAAGGTAGAGCTATATGGAGTTTTCCACCTGCGTCATCCTACTAACTCCAAATTTCTAAAGCTCAATGGCCATCGCCTAAAGCTTTATCATGGTGAGAAGATGAAGAATCAAAAGGAACTAGAGATTTTCCTCTTGGAAGACCCACCAAGAGAAGCAGAATGAGCCTAACAGCGTCCAACTTAAGGACGTAAAAGCAAAGTGCTAGGTGGGAGACAACCCACCATGGTATGATCGTTCCATTTCAGTCTTAGTTTTATTTTTACTTTATTTTTATGATGTTAATGACTCTTCTCATCATCCCTGCATATAGCTGCATATAGTTTGCATGAGCATTCTGCATATTATTTAAAAAAAAGCACGCACGCAACGCGGCAGCGTCGCTGACGCGTCCGCGTCACTAGTGCATTTTGAAGAAAAGAAAATTGGACAGAGAGTCATGCGAAAGCATGCCCTTAAAAATTGACGTAAAAGAGGTGTATGGAAGCAAGTTATGATGGAGTGGGGCTGGAGTGATGCTAGAAGCACCAGCCCTGTCACGCGCCCCGCGTGCCCTACACGTCCGCGTCGTCCTCCAAACATGGCCATCTACGCGATCGCGTCAACCACGCAATCGCGTCACCCAAATATTTTGGCAAAATGAGTGAGACAGAGAGTTGCGCGAACGCGTCGCTGCCCTTGCGCCATTCGCACAAATCACACCACGCGATCGCGTGACTCACGCGTTCGCGTCACTAGAAAAACATCACACACCACGCGACCGTGTGACCCACGCGTCCGCGTCACACGCAGCGCACAGAATATCCAGATCAACCAAAATTTCTTATCTTTTCTTCCCCAACTCCTAATTTTTCTTATCCCTTCTTACTTCCTTCTTCTCTCTTCTTCCTTCTCTACTCTTTCTCACTTTTTACTCTCCCCCTTTTCTTTTCTTTTTACACCCATTATCAAGGTTTATTCTTCTTCCTTCTTTACTTTTCCATTATTTTTCTTATTTTTTTATTATGTTTTCTACTTCTTTTTTTTCTTTTTACTTTCCTTATCTATATTTTCTCTTTCTTTTTCTTTCTTTCTTTTCATTCCTTTTAATTGGTGTTAAAAATTTATTTCGGTCTTTATTTTCTATATTTTGCTTGTGGATTATCATAGATTTGTTTGACAATTAATATTACCTTTTAAAGGGTTACTTCCATGTTCTATTTTATATTTTCAAAAAAGATATTTACCATGCATGCTATGTGTTTGTGAAAAAGCCCGTATGGCATCCTGCACTACCTTTATGTTATCCTACCACTTTAATGCCTGTTTTTTACAAAACCCCTTTTATATTTTATTAATTTAATTTAATTGTCAATACAAACAGGTTATTAGTTTGAAAGACTTGGTAATCTAACTTGGACATTGAATGCTTGATCTATGCTACTCATGCCTTTGCCAGCATGCCAATAAACATCTTGCATTTAATTGCCATCTCAAGAACGAAATTCTCGCGCGATCTAGAATTTTCACAAATAAATTCGCGTTGTAAGTATAGCTTCTAGACCGACAAGAATTCCTTTCTTACAAAAGTTTGGTTGTCACAAGTAACAAAACCCAATAAAATTTATAACCAAAGTATTTAAACCTAGGGTCGTCTTCTCAAGGAATTGCAGGGAGGTATGATTTATTATTGGTTATGTAAAAAGATATGTTTTTGGGTTTTTAAAAATAAGGAACAAGTAATTTAAATGACAAGAAAAATAAATTAATAATAATAAAATCTCTTGGCAAGGTATAAGGAATCGAAGTCCTATCCTAGTTATCTTTATCAGGTGTGATGAGAATTGGATTTTCGCTCCCACTTTTAATTAACCCTTACTAAATAAAGGAAAGTCAAGTGGACAAATTAATTTGATCCTCAGGTCCTAGTCAACTCCTATGGAGAGACTAGAGTTATTGGAGTGCAAATTAACCAGCTAAGAATTTCAATTTCAATCAACACCTGAGTTGATAACTCAAGTGTTATAAATTACTTAACCAAAGCCAAAAGGGGAAAATAAATCTAATTTGAATTGAAATCATTCATAAAGAAATTAAAGAAAAATCAAATCTGAAATACCTCAAAATGTATTAATTAAGAAAATCATAACATGAACGGTACATAAGCCAAATCTGGAAGATAAATATCAATTAAAGTAATGAAGTAAATAAAACTAGAAAGTAAATTAAAGGAACATTGAACCTGTGATTGAAGAGAGATAATCCTAAACTTGAGAAAAATCCTAATCCTAAATCCTAAGAGAGAGGAGAGAACCTTTCTCTCTAAAACTACGTCTAATCCTAAAAATTGTGTGAATGAAAAGTATGATGATTGAATGGATGCATTCTCCCACTCTCTAGCCTTTAATATGCATTTTTTGGGCCGAAAACTGGGTCAAATATAGCCCAGAAATTGCCCCCAGTGATTTCTGGTACGTACAGGTCCCTGCAAAGTCACGCGGAAGCGTCGTCCACGCGTTCATGTCACCTGGCTTCGAGGTAGCTATAGCAAATTGTATATCGTTGCAAATCTCCAAACGTTAGATTTCCAACGCAACTGAAACCGCATCATTTGGACCTCTGTAGCTCAAGTTATGGTCAATTTAGTATCAAGAGGTCAGGCTGGACAGCTTTAGCAGTTCCTTCAGTTTCTTGTATTCCTTCCACTTTTGCATGCATCCTTTCCATCCTCTAAGCCATTCCTTCCCTGTAATTCCTGTAATCACTTAACGCACATATCAAGGCATTAAATGGTAATAAGAGATGATTAATATTAGCAAATATAAGGCCAAAGAAGCATGTTTTCAATCATGAATAAGTGTGCAAAGACTTGATAAAAACCACTCAATTGAGCACAAGATAAACCATGAAATAGTGGTTTATCAACCTCCCCACACTTAAACATTAGCATGTCCTCATGCTAAGCTTAAGAGAACTAAAAGAGTGAAGGGGAATGGTAGAATGTATGAAATGCAACCTATGTATGCAACTAAATGCACACTGCTTTTTCCTACTTGGTTAAAAGTAAACAAATCCTTCAAGAACAAATATGAACTAGATTTCACTAATTCAAATCATAAAATAAAGTACAAGTAAACTTGCAGAAGAAAATAGCTCATGAAAGCCAGGAACAAAGAATCGAGCATCGAACCCTCACTGGAAGTGTATACACTCTAATCACTCAAGTGTTTAAGGTTCGATTCTCTCAATTCTCTACTAATCTTGCTTTCTAAGGCTTTCTCTTCTTCTACCAATCAACAGAAATTTAATGCACAAATACACAAATCAAGATGTCTTTTAAGGGTTGTAATGGGGTCAAGGTCAAGGTAGGATTGTATTTGGTCAAGTGGACTAAAATCTGAATCCTTAATTAACTTAAACTTTTCCCACCTAACTTAAGATAATCCATGTAACCAAAATACAAAACCTAACTATCCATTAACCATGTTTTCCACATATTCATGCATCCTAATTTTGAGTACAATACATATGCATTGCTTTCACCACTTACTTTGGGGCATTTTGTCCCCTTTTATTTATTTGCTCTTTTTCTTTTCTTTTTCTCTTTTTCTTTTTTTTTTATATTATTATTATTTTTATTTATTTTTTCTTAATAAATATATTATTTTTTTTTCTTTTTCAATTCATATGATTAAGGTATTGAATGCATGAACATGTCCTAATATTTCTTTCACATTTTCATTAAGATATATAACACCCAATTCTTAAACCAAATATTTCCAAACCCACTTTTCCCCACACTTAATTCATGAGCACTCTCACTAGTCTAAGCTAACCAAGGATTCAAATTAAGGACATTATTATTTTCCACTTAGAGTTAATGATGTGCTAAAGTAAAGAACAAAGGGGTATAACAAGCTCAACATTGGTTTGCAAAGGATAATGAAAGGTAAGGCCATATGGGTATGTAAGATCAATGAAACAAAGGCCTCAATCATATAAGTGCATGCATACATCAAACAATGGAAATATAGAATTAAGCAAGACAAATATCACAATTTTAGAGAGAACAACACACACCAAAAATAAAATATTGGTTGATAAAATGCAACCAATTTAAATAAGCTCAAAATCTCACTGTTTTATGTGTTCGAGCTCTAAACCTTGTTCCAGTATAATATTCCTTCAAACAAGTTTATCAGAAATTTTAAATCAAATTAGTGAAATGTTATAAAAAATTTCTTGAAAAAAGAAAATATTATTTTAACCAAGTGGTGGTAAAATATGCACAAAATCAAGCAAACATGCAATCAAACATGCAAATGCAACAACTAACAAAGAAAATAAACCATTGGTGTTGAGAAGAAGGTAACTAACCCATGGAGATCGGTATCGACCTCCCCACACTTAAAGATTGCACCGTCCTCGGTGCATGCTGAGATGTACAAGTAGACGGGTAGCTCCGACTGATGCTTTTCTCCAAAGATTGAGCAGATGGACTTGTTTGTCTCCCCATTAAGAAGCTTTTCCTCTCCCTTCGTGGTGGCCATCCTGAAAGAAGAGGGAAAAGAATAAAAGTAACCCAAAAATAAAGATAGAAAACAAATAAAATATGGGTGTTAATACCAAATAATAAGGGTCTCAAGTACATGGTAGCTACAACATACAAGTGAAAAAATAGTAGAAGCAAATGGCATATCAATAGTGCAAAAATTTGCAATAAAGGGGAAGAATATGGGTAATGAAAGGCAGTGTAAGTTCATGTCAATGCAAAAGGAATACAGGTATCATAAAAGATTGACATTGACAGAAAAATAATATCATCCACATTGTAAAACAAGTCAGTAAGCACCAAAATAATACCAGAAAAGATACAATGATTGAATAAGAAAATTTAACACCAATGAAAAAAATTAAAATGCAATGAATGAAAGTATACAAATAAATTAAATAAAATAGAATGGAAGTGAAGAGGGATTAGAGGTTAAAGGAATGAAGAAGAAGAAAGTAAGAAAGAAGGAAGAAAGAAGTAGAAAGGAGAGAAGAAAGAAGTAAGAATGCAGAAATGGGTCGCGACGCGTATGTGTGCATCACGCGGAAGCATGAAAACTGAACTAGCCATGCGACGCGTAAGCGTCGCCCACGTGTACACATGGATGGCCATAAAGGGAACATGATGCGCACGTGTCAGGGACGCGTACGCGTGAATGAATTTGTGCCTTTCGCACAATTCCCTCGCAAGGGTAGCACAACCCTCTGTCCAGGTGCTCTTTACGCCAATTTGGGTATCCATGCGTATGCGTCGTTGACGCTTATGCATGGGTGGTAAATATCACAGGGGACGCGTACGCATGAGTCACGCGTACGCGTGGAGTGGCTTGTGCGCCACGCACCCCTCCCGTGCGTCTCTCGCACAACTCACTTTTTGGTTACGTATTCACACACGACGCGTGTGCGTCGTAGACGCTTGCGCGTCGATCCCTCTTTCTTTTTTTTGATGCAGTATGCAATATGCAGAATGCAGAATGCAAATGCTGATATGAAAGTTATGAATAATTCCAGGTTCAATAGAATAAAACAAAACTTTAAAACAAACAAAACGAAATAAAATTAAAATTGAAAAGGAACGATCATACCATGGTGGGTTGTCTCCCACCTAGCACTTTTAGTTAAAGTCCTTAAGTTGGACATTTGGTGAGCTCCTTGTCATGGCGGCTTGTGCTTGAACTCATCCTGCAACTTCCACCAATGCTTGGACTTCCAATAAGCTTTATCAATACCAAGTAAGTTTTTCAAGCTTTGATGGAGTTCTTCACAAGTTTTGAGCTCCCAAATTTTATCCTCATATATGCCTGGATCCCAAATCTTGTTTCTGCACCCGTCTTCAAGTTGATCATCATGGTTCCATCCGGGTGGCAAGCACTTTGAATTCTCTATGGAGTACCAAACTCTTCTTTTAGATCTAACCAAATTATCACCAGTTGAGCCCTTACATCTTTCTCTTGAAGTATCAACCTTGATAAGCCTTGATTTGCAACTCCAACCACTAAACATTCTTCTCTTACGCTTAATGCCACAAAGGTTCCTAAGTTGGCCGTCCGTTTCAAGAACACCATACTCAAGTGGGATAGGAAGACGAACAGAGATAAGTTTTACCCACTCAAGTGAAGGAGTAGACAACAACCTAGGTGGAGAAGTCTCCAACGTTCTTGACAAAGTATACTCAACTCCCGTCCATCCTTTTCGAAGGGCTTCTACTTCCACATTATTTGCAGACTCAATCAGAGAAGAGTCTTTATACTCAAGGAGTTCGTTTGCGGATGTAGATTTATCACTAGGAGGACTTGATGCATGATTCTCATCACCAAGGGAACTTACTTCTTGATCTATCCCATCCAAATCTTCATAAGGAATATGCCATGAAGGTTGTGCACTGGCCTTCTTGACATCAATTTCAATCTTATTGGAGGGGTACTCTATAATTCTACATTCCCATGGAGGTTCAACATCTCCTAAATCTTCAACCACTTCTTCCTCTGCAACTGTTATGACTTCCTCCACTTGTTCCAATACAAAGCCATGTTCCTCGTTGTCCACAGGAGTTTCTAGTGTCTCTTTCATGCTACGCTCTTCTTTTGATTCTTCACATGTAGCCATGGGAGTACTTTGAGTGCTCAAATGTTGGGAAGCTAATCGATTTATTACCTCAGTAAAGGCAGTCGTGAATTCTAGTACTCCCCGTTTTATCTCTCTTTGCCCTTGAAGAAGAACACCAATAGTATCATGCATTGAAGGTTGAGGTGGATGCGAGGGCTCATTATTTGGGAGGAAAAGTTCATGATAAGAGGGTGGTTCATCATAAGAATGTGGTGGTTCATCACTTTCCATCTTTTCCACTTGTTGCACAGCACACTTTAATTCCGTATTCTCAAGTTGAGATTCTTTAGCCATGAAAGCTTCGGGTGCTGTTCGGCTTATCGCTCGGTCCAATTGACGCAGGGTTGCTTGAAATTGATCCATTATTTCCTTGAGACGATCCCTTGACTCTTGTTCTGCTCGGATATCATAAGTAGGATTATAAGGCTCTTGGATTGATGGATATTGATGTGGTGTATATGGAGGTGGTGGTCCTTGGGAGTAACTGGGTTGGAATTAGGGTGGATCTATCTATGGCTCATATGGCGCATAGGGTGGTTGATATGGTGGATAAAGGTTAGAATCATGTGATGATGTTTGGTAGTAGGGGGCTTGTGAGTATGGTGGTCCAGAGTTATGTTGAGGAGGCGGTTCATAATCATATGGTAGGCCTTGTTGGTAACTACAAGGGGGTCCATCATATCCATCATCTTGGTACACTCCCTGGAATGGCTCTTGACTATAGTAATTTGGTGGAGGTTGGTTGTCACGAAAGGGTCCACCATAACTATTGTCTCGACATGCATTGTGGAATGGTCTTTGTCTGTGGTACTGTGGAAGGTGTTGTTGCCGAAAGGGTTGATCAGATCCTCGTGGCTCCTTCCATCTCCGATTGTTTTGACCTTGATGCATGTTCCTGTTATAATTTCCATTCCTTGCAACGAAATTGGAACCAAACTCAAAGCGATGGGGTGAGAACTCATAGCAACTAATAAAAATTAAAAATAAAAATAAATAAACAAGCAAAGGAAAATAAAATAAAATAAAATAAATAAGAGAAAAGGTTTGAAAAAGATTTTTAAGATTAAAAAAAAGATAAGATAACTTAGGTAAGAGAAGATAAGTTTTTAAATTAAAAGGTTTTGAAATTCAAATTTTTGAATTTGAAAATTAAATTTTGAATTTTAAATTTTGAGATTTGAATTTGAAATTTGAGTTTTAAATTTTGAAAATTGAATTTTGAAATTTTAAATTTTAAAATTTGAATTTTTGAAAAAGTCAACAATATAAGATAAAGATTTAAAAAAGATTTAAATTTTGAAAAGGTTTGATTTTTAAAATTTTAAATTTAAATTTTGAATTTTGGAATTTAAATATTGAGATTTGAAATTTGATTTTTAAAATAAGATAAGATAAGATTTTGAAAAAGATATGATTTTTGAAAAAAGATTTGAATTTTGAAATTTAAAACTAAGATAAGATAAGATAAAAAATTTTAAAATAAAAATCTGAATTTTTTTTTCGAAAAAATCAATTTAAAAGTAAATATTTACAATAACCAATAATAAGGCACACGTTTGTAATTCCCCGGCAACGGCGCCATTTTGAAGAACGAAACTCTCGCGCGATCTAGAATTTTCACAAATAAATTTGCGTTGTAAGTATAGCTTCTAGACCGACAAGAATTCCTTTCTTACAAAAGTTTGGTTGTCACAAGTAACAAAACCCAATAAAATTTATAACCGAAGTATTTAAACCTCGGGTCATCTTCTCAAGGAATTGCAGGGAGGTATGATTTATTATTGGTTATGTAAAAAGATATGTTTTTGGGTTTTTTAAAATAAGGAACAAGTAATTTAAATGACAAGAAAAATAAATTAATAATAATAAAATATCTTGGCAAGGTATAAGGAATCGAAGTCCTATCCTAGTTATCTTTATCAGGTGTGATGAGAATTGGATTTTTGCTCCCACTTTTAATTAACCCTTACTAAATAAAGGAAAGTCAAGTGGACAAATTAATTTGATCCTCAGGTCCTAGTCAACTCCTATGGAGAGACTAGAGTTATTGGAGTGCAAATTAACTAGCTAAGAATTCCAATTTCAATCAACAGCTGAGTTGATAACTCAAGTGTTATAAATTACTTAACCAAAGTCAAAAGGGAAAAATAAATCTAATTTGAATTGAAATCATTCATAAATAAATTAAAGCAAAATTAAATCTGGAATACCTCAAAATGTATTAATTAAGAAAATCATAACATGAATGGTCCATAAGCAAAATCTAGAAGATAAATATCAATTAAATTAATGAAGTAAATAAAACTAGAAAGTAAATTAAAGGAACATTGAACCTGTGATTGAAGAGAAATAATCCTAAACTTGAGAGAAATCCCAATCCTAAATCCTAAGAGAGAGGAGAGAACCTCTCTCTCTAAAACTGCATCTAATCCTAAAAATTGTGTGAATGAAAAGTATGATGATTGAATGGATGCATTCCCCCACTCTGTAGCCTCTAATCTATGTTTTATGAGCTAAAAATTGGGTCAAAAATAGCCCAGAAATTGCCCCCAGTGATTTCTGGTACGTACAGGTCGCTGCAAAGTCACGCGGAAGCATCGTCCACGCGTTCGCGCGGATTGCGTTTTTGCCAGGTCACGCGTCCGCGTGACCCACGCGTTCGGTCGTCTGGCTTTAGGATAGATATGGAAAATTATATATTGTTGCGAATCCCCGGATGTTAGCTTTCCAACACAACTGGAACCGCGTCATTTGGACCTCTGTAGCTCAAGTTATCGTCAATTTAGTATCAAGAGGTAAGGCTGGACAGCTTTAGCAGTTCCTTCAGTTTCTTGTATTCCTTCCACTTTTGCATGCATTCTTTCCATCCTCTAAGCCATTCCTACCCTGTAATCCCTGTAATCACTTAACGCACATATCAAGGTATCGAATGGTAATTAGATAGGATTAATATTAGCAAATATAAGGCCAAAGAAGCATGTTTTCAATCATAGCACAAAATTAGGAAGGAGAATGTAAAACCATGCAAATAGTATGAATAAGTGTGCAAAGACTTGATAAAAACCACTCAATTGAGCACAAGATAAACCATGAAATAGTGGTTTATCACCATCACATGCACTTGCTATGTTTCCTTTGATGAACTTTTCACATGTAGTCTAGACCATGTGTTAACGACATCCTTCCTTACCGTGCATTGATTACCACTCATAATATTCGCTCCCTTGCTCGAACCCTTCACTTTACATATTACTTTCTCTTTCCTTTTTCAAGATGGCCACCAAGAAAGGCAAAGAGAAAGCTACTCCCAAACCACCAGCAAGGAGAGGAACAAAAAGAGCATTAGTGGCAGAGCCATCTTCAACAGCAGTAAAGCCCTCAACAAAAAAAATCAAGAGGATCATCAAGGTCGATGAAAAAGAAAAAGCCTTCCCAGCAAAGGACACTGCGCGGTTTCCTAACCGCTACTGTGAGCAGATGTTCCCCATCCTGGCAGCAAGGAATTATAACAACGAGCACCTTCTCATCCTTCCGACCCGCATTGCTGAATTTGTTGAGCCACAAATTGAACAAAGACAATGGGGATTCCTACAGAGACAGCCACGGCAGGTTAATCTCTCATGGGTAGTAGAATTCTACTCCAACTTTCACATGCCAACCACGCAGTCTGTTTATGTCTGTCAGAAGCAAGTCCCCATAACTGAAGAGGCCATTCAACAAGCTTTAGATCTTTCCCCTGCTCCAGAAGGATTGGACGCATTTCAAGAAACCTCACTCAAGCACCAGACATACCAATTTGACTGGGACGCCGTTCTCAGAGTTATAGCAGAACTTGGCAGCAGATGGATCTACGGATACTATCGATCCCGACCAAAAGGGATATCAGCTTCAGCACTTACCTTGGAGGCTCGAGTATGGGCACAGATTATGTCTCATTACGTCTTTCTGAGCATTCACGAGTCCTCCTTCACTACAGACATGGCTGTTTTACTTTGGTGTATCCTTACAGACCAGCACCTAAACTTACCAAGACACATCCGGAATGCAATGGGACACGTACAAATTGCGGGCAACTTACCTTTTCCCGCCTTGGTTTCAGATCTCGTCTCGGCAGCCGGAGTCTCCTACAGAGCTGGGGACACCAAAGCCTTACTTCCACGGGATGACCAGTACGTCCCTAACGGGAAATATATCAGACCGCCAGCAGCCACTACAAGCCAGCCTACAGAACCGGCTGAAGACATTCCTCCTTCAACACCACAAGCACCTACAACAAACCAACTGCTTCATCAGATACTTGAAAAGTTGGATCGGCAGGAACACAAAGCAAAGTTAAGAGAGCGCCGTAACAAGCACCGATTCACATACCTCAAGGAGCTACTTATGGAAAACTACAAAGACCCAGACACCCCGGACTCCACTTCATTTACCAACACAGGGAGCCATGACGGTCCCGATGGTGGAGATGCTGCTACTAGCCCCACTTTGTTCCTGACAGATGGCACTGAGGACGGTGCAAAGCCTTAAGTGTGGGGAGGTCGGTCAGTACCTGACTTCCGGAGGTAAATTCTCTTCCTTAAACACCAATAAAATAGGATATTTAGTTAATTTTTCTTTTGTTTAAGATAGAATAGATTGCATAGTAATAGGTTAATTGCATGCATGTTCTATTTAGTTAGAAAATAATAAGTTTCTTCTAAGACCTTATTTTTTGAAAAATTTCACTAATTTAAATCAAAACTTTTGTGTAAATTTGCTTGAAATTGTATTTGGAACATAGTTTAAAAAGCTAAGAACACACAACCTGTGAGATTTGAGCTTAATTACATGGTTACATTATTTAACCATAAATATTTTATTCTTGTGTGTTTACTTCTCTATGATTGCAATCTTATTTTGTTTCATCCTATATGTCCAATATTTAATATGTTATATGCATGCGTATGATTAAGGTCATTATTTGTTTAGCTCACTTGTCCCAAATAAGCCTACCCTTTAAATTACCTTTGTCAGCCACTTTGAGCCTTTTTTATCCCATTTGTTCTATATTTTACCACATTACTAGCCTTAAGCGGAAAAACAATTAAATATCCCAATTGAATCTTTGGTTAGCTTAAGATAGAAAGTGTGTGTTAATTGAGTATGGGAAGATTGTGGGAACAAGGGTTAAAAAGGGGGTGTGTCATGATAAAATAATGGGAATTTGGGTACCTACTCATGTGAGACCGGAAAAATTAAAAATCCATGTGCATTGATAAGTTATGTTTATTTTTTTTATTTTAATTTATAAAAAAAGAGAGAAAAATCCAAAAATAATCAAGTAATTAAGTAATTAAATAAATGAATAAGGGGACAAAATTACCCCAATGTTAAGTCTAATGAAAAATCAATGGATATGTGATGCAAGTTAAGAGAAAAGTTGATGCATGAGTATGTAATGCAAAAGTGAAAACTATGGGTAGCTAGACATGATTCTAAAGTTATATAGAGTATATGTATGTTAGGTGAAAGTTTAGGTTAATTAAAAATTCAATTTATAAGCTCACTTAGCCATATATATATATATATATATATATATATATATATATATATATATATATATATATATATATATATATATATATATATATATATATATATACCCTCACCCTTACCTTAGCCCCATTACAACCTTAAAAAGACCTCATTATGTTTGCATTGGTATGTTAAATATTGTTGATTGGTTAGGTGAAGAACAAAATTTAGAAAGCATGATTAGAAAGAGTAGAGTGATTACCCTATACACTTGAGAGACTAGAGTGCACATACACCATTAGTGAGGGTTCAATGCTTGATTCTATGTTCCCCGCTTTCATGAGCTATCTTCTTGCATTTTTACCTGTTTTTACTATATAAATTGAATTAGTGGAATTTGATTTATACTTGTCTTGAAGAGTTTATTTACTTTTAACCAAGTAGACAAGGATCATATAGTTGCATTCATATATATATATATATATATATATAGGTTGCATTGCATTTCATGAGTTTTACATTTCCCTACTCATTTACTTTATCTCCTTCAACTAAGCATGAGGACATGCTAATGTTTAAGTGTGGGGAGGTTGATAAACTATTATTTTATGATTTATATTGTATTTAATTGTGTGGTTTTATCAAATCTTTACCCACTTATTCATATGATTAGCATGTATTTACAATTCCTTCCCAAAATCACTCCATGGTTGAAAACTTGCTTCCTATAGACTTTTAATTATGTATTTTAATTCTCCTTTATCTCATTCGATGCCGTGATCCATGTGTTAAGTGTTTCAGGCTTCATAGGGCATGAATGACTTGGAAATTGGAGAGGAGGCTTGCAAAAATGGAAGGAACATAAGAAACTAAGGAGATGACCAGCGAGCAATGACGCGAGCGCATGGCCCACGCGAACGCACGAAATGGAGAATTCGCAGTGACGCGAACGCGTGCCTGACACAAACGTGTGGATTGGAGTCTGCACGAATGATGCGAACGCATGAATCACGCGAACGCGTGACAAGAAAAATTGCTGAATGACGCGAACGCGTGGACGACGCGTACGCGTGACCTGCGCGATCTGCAAAAATAACAGAATATGCTGGGGGCGATTTCGGGCCGCATTTTGACCCAGTTTTTGGCCCAGAAACACAGACTAAACCTAGGGAACATGCTGAGACTCAACACGCATCCACACACATTCAGATTCATCACATTAGGATTACGTCAGTTTTAGATCGGAGTTTTTTTAGATTTGCATTACATTGATAGTTTATGTTTTTGCTTGGATTTTTGGATGCTGAGAGTCATTACCTCCGTTGAAGACATTACTTTAGTTTGTTTCCTTACTCCCTTACTTTCAATTAGTTACTCATTGACTCTGTTCAGATAATTATGTTGCATTTTGAATTTATTAATATATAGAGTTATTTTTATTTTAATTGATTTTAATTCCCTATTTTATTTTATTTAATTATGTCTTCTCATATTTTTATGATTATTAATTTCATGTCAATGGAGTAGAATTTCTACTTGACATGGGGTTGATTAAGAGGAGATACTTGAGTTGGAATGCTCAAGTGCTTGGTTGAATTGGACGTTGTTAGCTAATTCCATACTTACTAGCACTAGACCTCCCCAAGGGAGAGGACTAGGATTTGAGGGTAAGAGTTAGTTTAATCACCATACTTTTCCTTATTTAGTAAGGGATAACCGAGTGAGAACAACACCCTTTTACACTACACTTGAGAAGATCCCAACAAGGATAAAAATTCCATTTAATTATTCCCCCAGTCAAGGCCTTTTATTTAGAGTATCAATAATTATTCTTAGTTTATTTTTATTGCTTTAATTTTTAATCATTTTAATTACTCGTTATCAAAACTTAATTTTTCTGAAAACCCCTAGTTAATAAAATAGCACACTTTCCTGCAACTCGTTGGTAGACAACCTGAAACTCATACTCCCAGTATTTTATTTCTAAAATTTGTGACAACCCCTTTTTTAAATTGGTGAGGTAGATCTTAGCCGATTAAGAGCTATACGTGCAACGCTGTCCTCTTAATTTAAATCTCTAAATTGGTTAACTTCTGCCATGCATCAGGACCCCAAAGAAAATTAGGGATATATGTTGGATATGATTCTCCCTCTATAGTGAGGTATCTTGAGATACAAACTGGAGATGTATCTAAATCCCGGTTTGCGGATTGTCATTTTGATGAATCAAAATTCTCAATATTAGGGGGAGAGAATAAGCTTCCTGAAAAGGAACTTAATTGGAATGCATCATCGTTGATGCATTTAGATCCTTGATCAGGGCAATGTGAACTAGAAGTTCAAAAGATTATACATTTGCAAAGAATAGCAAATGAACTGTCTGATGCATTTTCCGATACAAAGAGGATAACTAAATCTTATATACCAGCGGAAAATGCCCCAATTCGAATTGATGTCCCAGTAGGACAAGTAGCCACTGAAGCAAATTCACGCCAGAAGCGTGGCAGGCCTATCGGTTCCAAAGACAAAAATCCTCGAAAAAAAAAAGAGGTAAATATGATTCCTGTTGAAAAAGACATAGTAGAGACAACTGCAGTTATCCAAAATTCTGATATAGTTTTAACGCCAGAAGACGTTTAGGTACCTGAAAATTGTGAAAATGACGAGATCTCGATAAATTATGTCTTTACAGGAAAGAAATGGGACCGAAATAAGACAATTGTCAATGAAATATTTGCATATAATATGGCATTAAATATCATGCATGAAAGTAAGGATCTTGAGCCAAGATCAGTCGAAGAATGTCAACAAAAAAATGATTGGCCAAAATGGGAAGAAGCCATGAAGGCTGAATTAGACTCACTTGCGAAACGTGAAGTCTTTGGACCTGTAGTCCGTACACCTGAAGATGTAAAACCTGTTGGATACCGATGGGTATTTGTGAGAAAATGAAATGAGAAAAATGAAGTTGTGCGCTACAAAGCCCGACTTGTGGCACAAGGTTTTTCACAAAGGCCTGGTATAGATTATGAAGAAACGTATTCCCCTATAGTGGATGCGATAATATTGCGTTATTTGGTCAGTTTATCTGCATATCATAAACTGCATATGCATTTAATGGATGTGGTAACAGCCTATTTATACGGCTCATTAGATGGGGATATCTATATGAAAGTCCCTGAAGGACTAAAGATATCTAAACCATCCAATGAATATTCGCAAGGGTTATACTCAGTCAAATTGCAAAGATCTTTATATGGTCTGAAGCAATCTGAATGAATGTGGTATAATCGTCTTACGGAGTATCTGGCCAAAAATGGATTCAAGAATGATGATATCTGTCCATGCGTTTTCATAAAGAAATCTACATCTGGATTCATTATAATTGCTGTGTACGTTAATGATTTAAATATCATTGGGACTCCTGAAGAGATTCCAACAATTATAAAAACTCTAAAAGAAGAGTTTGAGATGAAAGATCTTGGAAGGACTAAATTTTGTCTCGGCCTGCAGATCGAGCATATAAAAAATGGGATCTTTATTCATCAAACAACATACACAGAGAAGATCTTGAAAATATTTTATATGGATAAGTCACATCTCTTGAGTACCCCAATGATAGTAAGATTTTTGGATGTGGAGAAGGTTCAATTCCGTCCTAAAGAAGAGAATGAAGATATCCTTGGTCCTGAAGTATCATATCTTAGTGCCATTGGAGCGCTAATGTATCTTGCTAATAATACACGACCAGATATATCATTTGCTGTGAATTTACTAGCAATATATAGTTCCTCTCCAACCAGAAGACATTGGAGTGGAATCAAACAAATCTTTCGATATCTTCATGGAACGGTTGATATGGGATTGTTTTATCCCTATGGATCCAAGTCACAACTAGTTGGCTATGCAGATGCTGGCTACTTGTCTGATCCACATAAAGGGAGATCTCAAACAGGATACCTGTTCACATATGGTGGTACAACTATATCATGGAAGTCCACGAAACAGATGATAGCAGCAACCTCCTCTAATCATGCTGAAATACTAGCGATTCATGAAGCTAGTCGCGAGTGTTTTTAGCTGAGGAGTCTGATTCAATATATTCTGTCATCATGTGGGCTGATTGATCATAAGATAGCTCCAACTGTCCTGTTTGAAGATAATACAGCATGCATTGCTCAACTTAGAGGTGGATACATCAAAGGTGATAGAACAAAGCATATTTCTCCCAAATTCTTCTTCACTCATGATCTTCAAAATTAAGGGACAATTGATATCCAATAGATCCGCTCAAGTGATAATCTGGCAGATTTATTTACAAAGTCACTCCCAAAATCCTCCTTTGAAAGATTGATACATGAGATTGGGATGCACCGATTTTGAGACATTAAATGATGTCGACAAGAGGGGGAGACTGTACTCTTTTTTCCTTGGTCATGTTTTTTCCCATTGGATTTTTCTTGGCAAGGTTTTTAATGAGGCAGTTCCCATCACAAAGGATATTGTACTCTTTTTCCTTCACTAAAGTTTTTTTCCCACTGGTTTTTCTTTAGTAAGGTTTTAACGATGCATATTCCTAAATGGTCATCCAAGGAGGGGTGTTAAGATAAGTCTGGTGATGTGGATGCCCATTTAATGGGCGGTTCACTCTTCCCAGGATGAGAATTCAGTTTTTCAATATAAAATGAAATAAATGAAACCAAATATCAATACTTTTGTATGCCTATAAATAGGCATGACCTGATGCAGAAAAGGATACAACAGCAATAAAAATATTCCCTTCTCTCTCTCTCTTACTACAATATTTTACTCTTTATACACTCTAATAAATTCTCTCTTTTATCTCTCTGTGATTTCAAACTATAATATTTATAATATTAGTAAATAGATAAACTACTTATATTATAGTGAGATAAGAGTATATTTATATTTCTCTATTTTATATTTATTTCTCTTCATTATTTATTTATTTTACAACATTATTGACGTTTTAGACAATAAAAAAAAAATCCCGATCAACCAAAAATTACTGGCAATGACAAAATAATTATTTTTTAATAAATAAAAAATTTCTTATGTATCATTTTTTGTGTAAAAATTCAAATTTTTTATAATCCTAAAAAATGTTTTAAGTATTTATGTTTCCGTATAGTATTTGTTCCTGTGTGAAAATAGACTCCGAGGTATAGCTCGTTTTGCTAGCGCTTGAACTGGCTTTCCTTGGAGCGAGGGGAGTGGAATGTAGCCTTCTTCTGGGGAGACGATGTTGGGTACCTGAAAAGGGATTCCAACGCTCAAGTAAGTATGAGTGTGAGAGAGTTCAGAGTAGAAACTAGAATGAATAATGTACCTCTTTACTTGCAGGTCGCTGTTATATAGATTTGAATTATTGTTGTGTTGTTTGTTATTCGTATCATGTTTGTTATTGGTATCTTCGTTGCTAGTTTGACGGAGTCTATGTTGGTTGTTATCCGAACTTGTTGGGGTAGTGATCGTTTGAGTGGAGCGGTTGTTAGGGAGGTTATCTCTGCCAGTTATACCAGGTTCCGAGATTGTTGCTATTGTGGGTCAGGGTTTGAGTAATGGATCATAGCCTCCAGGCTTGACCTGTTTTTCAAGGCCGAGCTATAACAGGTCGAGCTTATTGTATAGCTCGGGACCGAGTATAATGGCAGCCCCCAAGGTCGACTTGTTTGATTGCGGGGTTTTTTGAAAAATTAGTCAAGGTTGAAATTTTGAGTGGTAAATTTATTGTAGAGGAGAGAGAGTTTCGGGAGACGTGTGTTTTTAATACTGTTATTGAGAATGGGGAGGGTCGTGGATCAGGGTCGTTGATATGGGAACCGGTATTCGCAATCAATGGTTAGTATGAGTTTAGGGAATTTGGTTTTTTATCTAGGGACGTGGTTAATGGGTTGGTGGATTTTCTGGACTCTTGGTCTACTGTTCTTGTTCTACTTCCTTTCTGTCGCATTTGGAAATGAGCAAAAAAGGTTAGTGTTTTCTGCCTTCTGTTTTTGCTTCTCTTCATCTGGTTTCGTTGTTTCTTTGCTGATGGATAAGGGGAAGGGTGTAATGGTTGACAAGAGAGTTAAGGGTAAGAAAAAGAAAGGGGTGGCTGATGACACCGATAAGATTGTAGAAGAGATTTTTGTCTGGGATCCTTTGAATCCGTACGGGTGGGTTGCCGAATCAGTGAAGGGCTGGGGTTCTGGTTTTGATGATGACCTCAGTGTGTCTCAATTGGGTTCGCCGTCGTCTTGGGTTAGGGAGGGTAGTGATATAAACCTTAGGTTCTTTCCATGCAAAGCTAGTGATCAAGTTTTCCATCGGGGTTAGGGATTTGAGTACTTCTATATGTACAGTGCTGTTTTCGTGGAGTTACGGGTTAGGTTTCCGTTTACTGAGTTTGAATGTGGTGTTTTAATGCAATTGAAATGTGCCCCATCACAATTGCACCCCAATTCTTGGGCGTTTGTTAGGGCTTTTAAAATCTTGATGGATGTTTTAGAGATTGAACTGTCGTTAGAAGTGTTCTTCGCGCTGTTTCAATGTAAGGGTGTGAAGAGGGGTGTTGGCTGAATCTTGCCAGTGCTCCCGGGCGTGCTATTTTCAGCTTATACCGTTTGTCGTTTAAGGGTTTTAAATCCATTCTTTTGAAAATCAGTGTGGTTGAAAGTGATTTTCCTTGGTATGTTGATCATTTCTTGCTTGAAAGATTTCCCTTATTCTGGGTTCCAAGGCCTAGACAAATTCTAGGTATGAACACGATGGAGTATAGGAATGAAATGGTTGTTGAATTCTTAGTAAATCATATATCATCGTCTTCTCTACTTTCTGTTGTGGATATTCTTGAACTTGAATCTGAGAAAGATGCTTTGTTTAAGTATATAGGTAAATGATTCTGGTCTTTTTTGTTTGTTTGTATGTATATGTTGCACGTTTGTTTATTCTACTAGTTTTGGCTTTTGTAGTTGAGAGAGTTCCCAAGGTGACATCCAGTAGTTTACGGGCTTACTTTCGGTCAAAGAATGTTGAGAGGCAAGGTTCGAGCAGTCAGGTTGCTGCCGAGGTGGGTGCTGAGGTGAATCAGGGTTCCCCGGTTAAGAAGGTTAGCTATAAAAGGAAGAAAATAGAGAGGAAAGAGAAGGACATTGATGGGGCCGAGGATAAGCTCGGTGGTAAGGGCATTGATTTGGAACAGCTTAAAAGATTTACTGAGAACCAGAGGGCTTTGCATGGGTATAGGGGAAGTGAAGATGTGACATCTGTCTGGGGTGAGCATTTTCCCTGCCCTAGTATTGCTGATGAGCATGCTCAAAGTCCCTCTGACGTGAAGCTTATCCATGAAGTTGGTTATGTTGGTGTTGCTCAGTACTTGCAGGTAATCCTTCTTATTTTTGTATTTTAGCTTTCCTTTGTATTGTTTGCTTGATTGAGGTTGTTTCTGTGTTATTCAGGTTCTTGGAGTTCGTTTGATGTGTATAGGTCGGACTCAGGAGCTTAAACATGCTCGGATGCCTTTGATAAAGCTTCCCTGACTCAGCTTATGCAGGAGAATGTTGAGAAGTTGAGCAAGCTTCATGATGCTCTTGACTTGGTGAACACCCTCCAAGAGAAACTGACGACCTGTGAGAAGGCTGAGAAGGAACTGAAGGAGAAAAACACAGCTTTGGAGGCGAGACTGGTAGTTCTTGGAGTGGAAAAGAAGCAGACTGAAACTGAGAAAGAGGACCATGGCTTGGAGATGTTCTCGGCTGGATTTGAGAGGGCTGTTGAGCAGGCCAAATTTCTTGCTCCCACTGCTGATCTTTCAAGAATGAATCCTTGTAAAGTTGTAGTGGGGGATGAATTAGTTGAAGACGATGATGGTGTTGAGGGTGAGGGGGAGAACCCTGATATTTGAGTTCTGTAATAGATAGTGTTATGAATTTGTTTGACTTATAATCGTTTTGGTGTTTTGTTTTGAACTGCTGGTCTGTTGGCTAAACAAATATAATGGTTGGTTTTGTTCATGTTTCATGATTTGAATATTTTGGCGTATTTGATATATGTTCGCTTTCGAGGATCGAATGATTTAGAGGATTGAGTAGGGTACAGGTGTTTGTACCTCTGGAAAGTTTGTGTTTTGGTTTGATGTATAGGGTTTGTGGAACTGAATGCTTATTATCAGTGCTGTTTAGGCTTGCAATCGATTGATTATGTATACTTGGTGCTATGCGTTTTTGGTTTGAGGAAGTTTGATAAGGTTAGAACTGGATTTGATAAGCTTGTTGGACGTTTGATTTGTTTTGCAACACTTTGAATGCGTCGGAAGTTCTAGTATTGTTTGTTTGAATTTAGCCACGCAAATGGTATGGGAGATAGGATATAAGCAGTAGTGTTTTTTAGTTTGCAATGTGATTGATTGAAAAGAATGCGGGGTGGTGTGCCTCATTAAAACTCTCCAGCAAAATCCTCCTTAGGGATAAAATCTGGTAGTAGAAAAAAGAGTGCATCACCATGTCCGACTTATAGACTAACTGAAGTACATTTTCAGAGAGGATATGTTCCAAGTATTTGGTAGTATAGCTCCGTCGAGTCTTTGTATTTTGTATGCTCCCTTGCCGACGACTTTTTGCATTCTGAATGGTCCTTCCCAATTTGCGCTTAGCTTGCCATGTCCTTGTGGCTTTCGTATGTCCTTGAATTTTCTTAGTAGGAGGTCTTCTTCTGAGAATGTTCTCTGCTTGAGCTTCCTGTTGTATTTTCGAGCTATAGCTCGTCTTGCCGCTGTTTGTTGTAGTGCGGATTTGTCTCGAACTTCCTCTACAAGGTCGAGCTCGGCTCTTCTGCTTTCAGCATTGTCGCTTTTGCTTGTATTTGTGGTTCTGGTGTTTTGTAGGGATACCTCAATTGGTATCATTGCGTCGCTTCCGTAGACTAGCCTGAATGGTGTTTCCTTTGTTGCTGATTGTTCAGTTGTGTTATAGCTCCATAGTACTTCGGGAATAAGCTTGGCCCATTCTCCTTTTGAGTCATCGAGCTTCTTTTTGAGTCCCTGCAAAATGATCTTATTGGCGGCTTCAGCTAAGCCGTTAGTTTGTGGATGTTCGACAGAAGAGAACTGTTGAACTATTTTGAAATTTTATAAAAATTTTGTAAACTTTTCAACTATAAATTGTCTATCATTATTGATAAATCCCGATTTTGTGGTTTATCTTGTGCTTAATTTGGGAGATTTTATCACCTTTTCTCACATTTATTCAATGAAATAGCATGGTTTTGCAATTCTCCCTTGATTTGTGCTTAAATGTGAAAACATGCTTTTTAGGCCTTAATTTTGCCAATTTTAACTCACTTTAATTCCATTCGATGCCTTGATGTGTTTGTTGAGTGATTTCAGGTTCATAAGGCAAGCATTGGATGGAAGAAGTGAGGAGAAAAGCATGCAAGTGGGAGAACTCATGAAGAAATGAAGGAACCGTAAAGCTGTCAAGCCTGACCTCTTCGCGCTCAAACGACCATAACTTGAGCTACAGAGGTCCAAATGAGGTGGTTTTAGTTGCGTTGGAAAGCTAACATCTGGGGCTTCAAAATGATATAAAATCGTGCCATGTACGTGCGCACATCGATAGAGCACGTGGGTCCACTAAAGAGAAATTGTGGCCAGCAATTTCTAGCTCATTTTGGGCCCAATTCAACTCATTTCTGATGCTATTGAACCCAAAGATTAAGGGAAAAATGAACCAAGTAGTCATAGTTTAGTTTTCATCATGTTTTAGGGTAGAATTCTAGAGAGAGAGGCTCTCTCCTCTCTCTAGATTTTAGGGTAGTTTTAGTTAATTCTTCTTGGATCCAAGTTATAATTCTTGTTTTGATTTAGTCCTTCCTTTTAATTTCTTGTTATTACATCTCTATTCTTCTAGTTTTACTTGTCATTTCCTTTATTTTGTCATTTTTATGTTTATGAACAATTGTTGGATCTTAATTTTCTTTAATGCAATTTATGTTTGATGTTCTTTTAATTGTTGATTTGAGTTGTGAATTTACTTTTCTTACAATTGATAGTTGGTAGATTTATTATTCTTGCACTTTTACTATGCTTTCCTTTATTACCCACCAAGTGTTTGACAAAATGCTTGGTTGGGCTTTGGAGTAGATTTTGAGCATTCTTGGCTTGGAAAGAGTAATTGGGCAATCTTGAGTCATGAAAACCCAACTTATGTTGGTGACCTAGAGTTGTTAGCTAATATTGTTTTCATTGACGCTAATCTTTTGCTAATTTAATTAGTAAGTTGATTAGGACTTTTGGATTGAAATTAGCTAGTCTTATTAGACTTTCTCTCATGGAAGATAATATGATACCTTCTTCCAATGTTGGAGATGACGTAATAAGATAAATTCTTGTTATTATTGTGGTATGATTGATTAGTCTTGTTTGACTTTCTCCCTATTTGTTGGAGTTGACTAAATAAGATGAATTAATCATTGCATGGCTAGGATAGAAAGCCTATGATCTCAACACTTGCCATGAATGTCTCTCTTTATTAATTGCTTTTCTTTATTACTTGCTTTCTCTTATTTACTTGTTTGATTTACTTTCCTTGTCATTTAATTTCTTGTCCAATTATCAACCAACCCCCCCCCTTGCTCTTCATAGCCAATATGCATACACTTCATTGCAATTCCTCGTGAGACGACCCGGAGTCTAAATACTTCTGTTAATTTTCATTTGGGGTTTGTTACTTGTGACAACCAAATTTTTGTATGAAAGGATTCTTGATTGGTTTGGAAACTATACTTCACAACGAGACTTCATTAGCTAAAATGGCGCCGTCAAGAGTTCGTTCATCAAAATGGCGCCGTTGTTGGGGAGTTGCAATGGTGTTATGTTATTGGCTATTGTATATATGTTAATATGCTTCTTTGTTAGTTTTTGCTTGTTTTAAGAGTTAGTTTTTATTAGTTATTACTAGTTTTGTTTTTATTTTCTCTTGCTATTATGAATTCTCACCACTTTGGCTATGAGTTTGGCTTAAATTATGTTGTAGGGAATGGGAACTATAATGACAATATGCATCAAGGATGGAATGATCAAAGGTGGGAAGAGCCTCAAGGGATTGATCAACCTTCTTGGCAACAACAACCTCCGGATTCTTATGGGTATAACTCTCATCCTAATGCATATCAATCTAATGGATGTGGTAACCCTTATTGTGATTGTCAACAACCACCACCACATGCCTATGAACCACCTCCTCAACCTAATTTTGAACCACCTTACTCATAAGCCTCCTACCACCAAACACCTCCATATGACCCAAACCCTTATCCATCATATCAACCACCTTATGAACCATATGAACCACACATGGAACCACCACCATTCCAACACAATTACTCTCAAGAACCACCTCCATATACACCATCTCCATACCCTTACCAAAATGAACTACCTTCCAACTATAATGCCTTCCCCTCAAACAATGAACCCTCTCTTCCACCACCGCCCTCCGATGAAGCCTCCATGTTGGAATTGAGAGATCTTGAATCTCATATCTTAAGGCGACAAGAGGAGGATGAAAAGAAGTTTAAAGAGCTAGGAGGCAAGATGGCTATCCTAGTGGAAGCTGTTAGCAATATGGCCCCCTTCCGACTAAGCCTAAGCAATCAAGACACTCCCATTGACGAATGTGGAGAGGTAATTAAGGAACATAGTGAGGGAGTGAATTTAGAGCTTCAAGGTAAAGAAGAGGAGTTGAAGCAAGGAGTGCAACAAGAGGAGGAAGTTAAGATAATTGAGCCGGAAGAAGTGGTTGAAGCCTTTGAAGAGGTTGACCAAGAGATGGATTCAATCATTGAAGAGTTCCTATCTACAATTGAATCCTCTCCCATTGGGCTTGAAATTAAGATCAAAGAAGAAGATGCACAACCTCCCATGCCCTTGGTAAGCAATGAAGAAGAGATTGAATTGGAAGAGAGCTACCAAGAGGAAGAGGTTGAATTTGAAGAAGCTTGTGAAGAGGTGGAGGTAGTCAAAGAAGAGCACAAGGGAGTGGAACTTGCAAGATCATTAGGACTACCCCTTCCTAAGTCACCATCCAATACAACATTCAAGTGGGTAAAATTCTTATCCCTAAGCTTTAAATTCTCACTTGAATATGGTTTGCTTGAGAC
Organism: Arachis ipaensis; assembly: GCF_059453495.1. Classification (NCBI taxonomy): domain Eukaryota; kingdom Viridiplantae; phylum Streptophyta; class Magnoliopsida; order Fabales; family Fabaceae; genus Arachis; species Arachis ipaensis. Next base: position 32,212,777 of record NC_142441.1, on the reverse strand, counting down.
GGATTGGCAACTTAGAGCTCTTTGTGGAGTTAAGAGTAAGAGAGAGTTGTGTAGTGGTTGGAAACATCATTCTAGGTTCATTATGGTTGCTTGCTCAAAGTTTGATTGCAAGGTTTGGTGTGGAGCTAAATTTTATGGGTCTAGGAAGTTGTTTGGGGGCTTCTTTGAGAATTCCAAGGCTAAACCACCCAATTGGAATCATGATGATCAATTTGAAGATGGGTGTCAAAACAAAGTGTGGGATCCCGGATCGCACAAGGAAAATCAACTTTGGGAGCTCATGGTTTGTGAAGAACTCCATCAAAGCTTGAAGATATTAACATTGAAGAATGGAGCTTATTGGAGATTCAAGCATTGGTGGATGTTCCAAGATGGTTACAAGCACAAGCCACCTTAAGAGGAGCTCCCCATAAGTCCAACTTAAGGACAATAAACAAAAGTGTTAGGTGGGAGACACCCCATCATGGTAAATTCTTTTCATTTTTCCCTTTTGTACATATTGGTAATTAGTTCAATTTCATGTTTTGTTGAGTTTGTTGAGTATAATTGGTAGTTTAGTAGGTTAAATAAGGTTTTATGGTGTTTTGGTAGCTGTTTGGAGGTTTGGAATGCTTGGTTTGGTGCAAGAACTTGGAAAAATTTTGAAAAACAGAGCACCAACCCGCGCGTGCGCGCACATGGTGTGTACACGCGCCTCAAGCATTTTCGACCATCCACACGGACGCGCCATGTACGCGTACGCGTGGATGTAAAAATTTCACCCCTCCATACATTGACCCGAGAGTTGCGCCTACACTGCGCCAACACCATGCCTGAGGCACAAACCACCCGCGCGTGCGCGCACCTGGCGCGTACGCGCCGTTGAAGCTAATTGCGCAATGCGCGCGCATGCACGCTGTGCGCGTGCGCGCTAGCGCCACCTTCCCTCCTGGTACATGTTCCAGAGAGTTATGCCTAGCTTGTGCCTATTCTGTGCCTACAAGCCACGTGTGCGCGCACCTGGCGCGTACGCGTCCTTTGTCCAAACTGCGCATCGGCGCAGAAGCGTGCATGACGCGTCCGCGCCGGTATTAAAAAAAGGATTTCTTTTCTTCCATCATCTTTTATTGCATTTGCCTAGTTTCATTCATTGCATTTTAATTTTGTTTTTATAACTTGTTCTTGTTTTCTTTTCTAAGTCCTTGTTTTAATAATGGTGTTGGATTCTTATATTCAATTGTTGAGAATTTCTAGGTTAATCTTGGTGCTTTGTGACTTGTTTGGCATTAATCGTAATACTTGCTCTACACACAAGATTAGTTCTTTAGTTCTTCCTGACTCATGATCCCTTGTTTTCGTACATCATCATCATTGAGTTAGGATGGGACCAAATGCTCTCATGCTTATCATTAATCTTGTTTGTGTCAATTATTGATTGAACTTGATGCTCAATATGCTCTTCATGCTTTGACTTTACTCTTGCATCAAGTGTTAGTTAATATGCCTTAGCTTATATTGTTTTCTCACTCACATGTTGTAGCTACCATGTAGTGAGAACCTTACTCTTATTTGGCATTAGCCCTCGCCTATGTTCTATTTGCTTTGCTATCTTTGTTGTAGGCTTAATTCTCTTTCTTTCTCTTTCCTTTTAGGTTGGCCACCAAGAAGGAGAGGAAAAGGAAAACTTCTAGATGGAGCACCAAACAAGTTCACCCGCACAACCTTTGGAAGGAACTCATCAATTATAGAAATCCATCCACCTTGCTCTTCTTTGCATGTACCGAGGACGGTGCAAATTTCTAAGTGTGGGGAGGTCGTCCGACCGACCTCCATGGGTAACAACTTCCTTTTTCAACACCAATTTTTAATTTTTGTCTATGTTAGTTAGTTGTTGCATTGCATGATAGGTTGCATGTTAGTTATAATTTGTATATATTTTACCACTTCTTTTTATGTTAGGACTACTTGGTTAGGGTGATGATTTCTTTTCCAAGAAAAATTGTTTTTTTTTAGGGCACCCTACCAATTTGAAAAAAAAAAATTTGTGACAAACTTGCTTGAAGAATGTATTTTGGAACATAGTTTTTGAGCTAAGAACACAAGCATGTGAGTTTTGAGCCCAATTGTGTGGTTACATCATATAACCACTTATTTTCCATTCTTGTGTGCATTGTTCTCTTTCTATGATTGTAATCTTTGATTTGTTTGATTCTATATGTCCATTGTTCCATGTATATATGCATTTATATGATTGAGGCCATCATTTTAATTAGCTCACTTACCCAAATAGCCTACCTTTCATCAACCATTGTTAGCCAAATTTGAGCCTATTGAATCCTTTTTGTTCTTAATTATAGCACATCACTACCCCTAAGTGAAAAACAATAAATGTCCTTAATTTGGATCTTTGATTAGCTTAGGCTAGTGAAGGTGTGTATCATTTGGGTATGGGAAATTTGGTACATTGGTTGAGGTAAAAGTGTAATTTTTATTTTTGTTAAAAGTATTAGGAATTGGGTACATATTCATGCACCATATGTAAAACCATATGCATTGATATGTTTGTATATATTTTTCAAAAAAAAAATGTAGAAAAAAAAAATATATATATATATATAAAGAAAAAAATATAGAAAAAGAAAAACAAAAACATATAGAAAAAGAATACAATAAAAAGGGGACAAAAATGCCCCAAAGTAAAGTTCAATAAAAATCAATGCATATGGAATGTGAATTAAAAAAGAATGCATGAGTATGTGAAAAGTGGGAATCATGGGTAGCTAGGTACTATATTAGAATTTTATAGGTTGTTATATAGGTTAGGTGAGAGCTTAGATTAATCAAAGATTCAAATTTCAAGCTCACTTGACCATATGCATCCTACCTTAACCCTAGCCCCATTACAACCTATGAACAAGTCCTCATGATGAATGTATGCATGCATTGAATAATTGTTGATTGTTAGATGAAAAACAAATCATGGAAAGCATGAGTAGAAGAGAATTGAGTGAATCGACCCGATACACTTGAGCGACTAGAGCGGATACACTTCCGATGAGGGTTCGATGCTCAATTCCTTGTTCCCGGCTTTCATGAGCTTTCTTCTTGCAAGTCTATTTGAACCTCATTTTGATATTTGAATTGGTAGGATTTTTGAGTCGTCATATGACCTTTGCTCTACTTGTTCATACATGTTCTTGGAGATTGATTTACTTTTAACCAAGTAGATAGAGTCATTTTGCATCTAGTTGCGTTCATATAGATAGGTGTATATAGTTTCTTTGCATTGAATAAATGTTCATACCCCTTTTCTTGTCCTTCTTTATTCTTAGCATGAGGACATGCTTGGTTTAAGTGTGGGGAGATTTGATAAACCCTGATTTTGTGGTTTATCTTGTGCTTAATTTGGGGGATTTTATCACCTTTTCTCACATTTATTCAATGAAATAGCATGGTTTTGCAATTCTCCCTTGATTTGTGCTTAAATGTGAAAACATGCTTTTTAGGCCTTAATTTTGCCAATTTTAACTCACTTTAATTCCATTCGATGCCTTGATGTATTTGTTGAGTGATTTCAGGTTCATAAGGCAAGTATTGGATGGAAGAAGTGAGGAGAAAAGCATGCAAGTGGGAGAACTCATGAAGAAATGAAAGAACCGTAAAGCTGTCAAACCTGACCTCTTCGCACTCAAACGACCATAACTTGAGCAACAGAGTTCCAAATGAGACGGTTCCAGTTGTGTTGGAAAGCTAACATCCGAGGCTTCGAAATGATATAAAATTTACCATATGTTGCCTGACGCATAAAGGCGCGCACGTGCCATGTACGCACGCGCACCGATGGAGCACGTGGGTCCACTAAAGAGAAATCGTGGCCAGCAATTTCTAACTCATTTTGGGCCCAATCCAACTCATTTCTGATGCTATTGAACCCAAGGATTGAGGGGGGAATGAACCAAATAGTCATAGTTTAGTTTTCATCATGTTTTAGGGTAGAATTCTAGAGAGAGAGGCTCTCTCCTCTCTCTAGATTTTAGGGTAGTTTTAGTTAATTCTTCTTGGATCCAAGTTATAATTCTTGTTTTGATTTAGTCCTTCCTTTTAATTTCTTGTTATTACATCTCTATTCTTCTAGTTTTACTTGTCATTTCCTTTATTTTGTCATTTTTATGTTTATGAACAATTGTTGGATCTTAATTTTCTTTAATGCAATTTATGTTTGATGTTCTTTTAATTGTTAATTTGAGTTGTGAATTTACTTTTCTTACAATTGATAGTTGGTAGATTTATTATTCTTGTACTTTTACTATGCTTTCCTTTATTACCCACCAAGTGTTTGACAAAATGCTTGGTTGGGCTTTGGAGTAGATTTTGAGCATTCTTGGCTTGGAAAGAGTAATTGGGCAATCTTGAGTCATGAAAGTCCAACTTATATTGGTGACCTAGAGTTGTTAGCTAATATTGTTTCTATTGACGCTAATCTTTTGCTAATTTAATTAGTAAGTTGATTAGGACTTTTGGATTGAGATTAGCTTGTCTTATTAGACTTCTCTCATGGAAGATAATATGATACCTTCTTCCAATATTGGAGATGACGTAATAAGATAAATTCTTGTTATTATTGTGGTATGATTGATTAGTCTTGTTTGACTTTCTCCCTATTTGTTGGAGTTGACTAAATAAGATGAATTAATCATTGCATGACTAGAATAGAAAGCCTATGATCTCAACACTTGCCATGAATGTCTCTCTTTATTAATTGATTTTCTTTATTAATTGCTTTCTTTAGTTACTTGCTTAATTTACTCTTCTTGTCATTTAATTTTTCTTGTCATTTATTTTCTTGCAAAAATATAAAACCAACCCCTTAACCCCTTTATAGCCAATAATTGAGCACTTCATTGCAATTCCTCGTGAGACGACCCGGAGTCTAAATACTCCGGTTAATTTTCTTATTGGGGATTATTAATTGTGACAAACCAAAATTTTTGTATGAAAGGATTATTGATTGGTTTGGAAACTATACTTTACAACGAGACTCCATTAGCTAAATTCTAAACCGTCAAGAGTCCGTTCATCAATCATCAGTGATGATGGATTGAGGAATACTAAAACGGCATAGTATGTTTTTCCATACGAAAGAAATCATTTTTTCAGAAGTGATTTTTGCCAATGGTGTAGCCTCTATCCATTTTGTGAAGTAATCTATGGCGACAATTAAAAATTTAACCTGGCCTGGAGCGGTGGAAATGGTTCGAGGATATCTAGCCCCCATTTGTTGAATGGCTAGCATATCTCGGATGTGCGTAATTGCTCGGCTGGGTGATGGATGATTAGTGCATGACGTTGACAGTGGTCGCAATGTTTGACTTTATTCATGCAGTCTTGTTGTAACGTCGACCAATAGTAACCAGCTCAGAGGATTTTGGCAGCTAGACTTCGGCCGCCGATGTGTGTGCCACAGATTCCTTCATGAACTTCATCTATTGCCAGTTTGGCCTCTGCTGTATTTAGGCATCTTAGCAGGGGTCTTGTGAATCCTCTTTTGTATAAGTCGGCTCCGAGCATTGTGTAGAAGCTCGCTCTTCATTTAAACTTTCGTTGATTTTGGATGTTGCTGGGGATGTTACCTGTTTGCAAGTAAGTGATGAAGGGTGATCTCCAGTCATCCTCCTGCGAAATACTCGAGATTGATGTTAGTATAACACTAGGTTCTTCGAGTGTTAGTTGGGATAAGATGGGTGGTGTAGTTTGACTTCTTGTTGTTGCTAATTTTGAGAGAATATCTGCTCTGTCATTTTGTTCCCGAGGTATATGGGATATGTTGAATTTTTTAAAATTTTTGACGAGGTTATTGACTATGATATTGTATTTTTCTAACAACGGGTCTTTTACTTGGAAAATACCTGTTACCTGTTGCACCACAAGGAGGGAGTCGCATTTGACTTTTAGACGTGCTATTCCCATTGTGTGAGCCAGTCGAAGTCCTGCTATTAGGGCTTTGTACTCTGCTTGTTTGTTGCTTGCATGAAAAGTAAACTGCAGGGATTGCTCGAATTGTGTTCCGTGTTTGTCTTCGAGGAGTATTCCTGCTCCGGAACCTTTACTGTTTGAGGCACCATCAATATATAGTGTCCATATGTTATCTTCGGGATCTTGCTCTTCTGTAGTGAGTTCTGCAATGAAATCGGCTAGTGCTTGGGATTTGATGGCTCTTCTGGATTGGTATTGGATATCGTATTCTGACAGCTCGATCGACCATTTGATTAATCTTCCTGCTAGCTCGGGCTTCGTCAGTATTTGTCTTAAGGATTGTTCTGTTCGGACTACGATGGTGTGGCTTTGGAAGTAGTGTCGTAGGCGTCTGGCCGTTGTGACCAGAGCTAGGGCCAGTTTCTCTATCTTTGGGTAACAGACCTCGGCATTATGAAGGGATTTACTGACGAAGTATGTAACAACCCAATTTTCAGTACGCCTAGGACATACCAGAAACTGAGTGCTACCAATTTGTCCTCCTAATTATTATCTATTATTTATTATAGGAGCCTGGTTCGTTGTTAAAAACGTAGTTAATTTGCGGGGTATTTTTTTTTTTGAAAACATTTGGATTAATAGACGGAATCATTCATAATGAATTCACAACTGATAACAGATAAAACAGTTATAAGCAACCACACATAAATACATCACAAGTAGCTAGCAACATTCAGTTATCCAGCCTTTATTAGAGTATAGACCTTTAGTTAGAACACCTCTAGATATAGCTAAATAATATCTATGTACATATATATACATACAACATCCTAGGCCCTGACTTGTTCAAGAAGTCCCTAAGCTGGCGCCCAGGCTAGCCTAGACTCTATACTCACCTAGTCCCTCTAAACTACTAAAGCGAGGGAAAGTACGTTCTAGGTCTTCAAAACTCAAGTCAGGTGGAACGTCACCAAAAGGTAGAACATCATCTGCTACTCCTCTGCACGATCATATGTCATCAAAGAGCGTCTCTCAAGTACTTCATCGAGTGGCCACATAACAGCAACATCGTACGGAGGACTTAGGCTAAAGTTTGTAGAAAAGCGGGGTGCAGACGTTGGCTGGCCTCATAGTATATACATATAAACAGGTAACGGAGTTCACTCTAGACTCAGAAGACTATTTAGAGTGGAATCCTTTTTGTGAACGATCATCAGCGAACTACGGAAGGGTACTCATGCTTCCATCTGAAGGGGGAAGGGAGAGAGAAGGGGTAAGAACTGGGGAGTTCTTAGTAGGGTCGGGGTTATTAGTTAAGTTCATTAATTCTATGTTGTCTAGCAGATAAATAGCAGAATACCGAGAAGCAGTAGACAGAAGAAACAGATAAATAGAGAAAATAGAAAGCAAAACACAAACAAAAGAATACAAGAAAACAAAACACAAACACAGAGAATAGAATGAAAACAAAGAAAGCATACATTCAAACAACAATCATAACAGAGGAAATGCGCAACCAAGTATGATGCATGTCTGTCCTATGCAGGTCATGAGCTCACGTGTCAGTTTACACCCTGCAGCCCGACATTACCCAGGAACTAGTCCTAGATATGGCTTATTCTCTGTAGGTGAACTTCGGCCTACAGAAACAGCACTCCTGTAAGTGAACTTCGGCTTACAGAAATAGTTCAATCACAACATAACAACTTTCTATAGGTGAACTTCGGCCTATAGAAATGGCACCTCTGTAAGTGAACTTCGGCTTACAGAAATAGTCTAATTACAGCACAACAACTTTCTGTAGGTGAACTTCGGCCTACAGAAATGACACCTCTGTAAGTGAACTTCGGCTTACAGAAATGGCGCCCCTGTAAGTGAACTTCGGCTTACAGGTATCACAACTCACTGTAGGTGAACTTCGGCCTACAGGAGCAACACCCTGAGATACACAATTGATATTCACTGCAGGTGAACTTCGGCCTACAGGAATAACAACTTACTGTAGGTGAACTTGGGCCTACAGGACCTCTAGGGCCAACAGAAAAGCAGCAGTTGAATATACAAATATCTCTGGAGTTGCCTTAACGCAACAAATGACCTTTCAACAGGCCCTCTGCTTGTTCTCTATTCTCTTTATCATATTACTCTTTTCACTTTGTCTTTTTGCTCTGCTCTGATTACTCTATTCTCTGTATCTCTTTACTTTTTTCTGATTACTCTTTCTTCTGTATCTATATTACTCTTTTTCTCTTTATCTCTTTACTTTACTCTGGTTGCCCTGTTCTCTGTGTTTCTCTACTCTGCTCTGATTTCTCTATTTAACGTATGTATTTAAAGCTTATGTAAATTTCGGTATGAATAGTTAGTCTGTCCCAAGTATAGGTTCATTAAGTCTATACTGAAATAATTTAACTTTTCATATAATACCTAACCCTAGTCGCAACTCAAGGACTAACTATGTTTCCCTAGTTCATTCACTAATTTCTGTCTGTTTTTCTGTCATTAAAACTTTACAGACTTTTTCTTCGATTTTTATCTTTTCTTCAACTTTTTATCTTTTATTTATCTTTGCCTCACTAATATGTTTTTACCACTCCCTAAGTATTTTATGAAAGTAATTATGAAATTTTGCACTTAAAGTTGTCTTTCTAAAGCTTTTACAGAAAACTGCCTTTTCCGTATTATTTTATTATTTTTATTAAAATATTATTTTTAATTAAATATTATTATTTAATATTTTATTATTTTTTATTATTTTATCATTAAATTTTCGAAAATTAACTTACTTTTACTTTTAACCTTTAAAATTCACTTTTTACCACCCGTAACTTTTAATATTTCTACTTTTACCACCCTAACTTTCAGAAATTACTAAATAACCCCTAAAACACCAAAAATTTTACTTCCTTGCCTTTTTTAAGATCTAAGGCCTGTTCTTCATTGTTCTTCATCACACTCAAAGTGTTCTTCATGTTCTTCATAAATTCTTCAGATTCCTTCTCTGTTTTTACCCGTTTTTCAGTCTTTTCAGCAACCGATTTTTACTATAATTCATAATAAATTAGCAGCCACTAAAGCCCCATCTTTTCTACATGATTTTAACACAAATTGATCCCCAATTTAAGCTTAGGGTTTCGTTTTTCCAGCTGCCCAAGAACATGAACTTTAAAGCTTGAATTTCATCAAATTTCATCAAAATTTCACCAAATTTTCACCAAGAATCAATCATATATGCAACTAATTTTTAGCACAGCCAAATAATACAACATTCACACAACTCAAACACAAATAATCAAGATTAATTTCGTGACACCCTACCTTGATTTGCTGCTCCAAATCCGGTTACTCTTTGAAGTGTTCTTAAAGCACTTTTTCCTCCTAAAACACATCAAAAACAACTTTAAATCCACAAACTCTCAACTGACCAAATCTCCCTCAGAATGTTAGGAAGAGATATCTCACCTTAGACTTGGAGGAAATTAACATTTCTTGGCCCTCAAGTCAAGTTAAGCATGATTCCTAAGGAAGAACATCAAGAAAACACATGTTTTGCATGGTTTTCCTTGAAAACCGAATTTAAATGGGAAAGGGACAGCCATCTAACCTTATTTCCAGCCTTGATAAGTTACTTGGTTATGTAGAGGAAGAAGAGAGGATCATTTTGGTGAAATCGGAGTTTTGATTTGAGTTTTGGTTCAGAAGAAATCAAGCTTTGAAGATTAAGTGTTCATGAAAGTTTCTCTCTTTTCTCTCTTGTTATTTTTGGCCAAAATGATGAAATGAGACAGCCTTGGAGGTCTTGGGGGTGTAAGGTGAGTTGTGATTGGTTGGCTTGGAGGTGGATTAAAATAATATTAAAATATCTCTGGTGTACAACTACTAAAACTAGGTGTATCGGAACACTCGTAAAAACATCTCTAAAAATTATTTTCTGAGCTACTAGCATAAATGACACTAGTAACATATTTATTATGATAATAGAACATGTATAATGAGGCCTTAGCATTGCTAAAGTCATCAGAGAGTGCTGGTGCTAAGCTGCACTAGTAAACCGTAAATACGGTTAAACCGATTTTCTGTTTTTAACTAAAATAGACCAGGTAACCTTATAATATTATTCAAGAAGCTTCTAATACTAATATAATGATGATATTATCATATTATCTCTCTTCTCTCATGAATCGAGTCCGGTTCATCAAATTGAGACTATTTACGAAAAACCGAATCAAAACTCCTAACCGATACGGTTCAAAAACTAGGTTCTTCGTGACTGCGTTATCGAGCTTGCCTCAGAAAAGGTTCTAGCTTAAAGATGACATAATGACAATGAGTATCGAGATACTTGTTGATATAGAAGAGGTGTTCTCTTTACTGATCTTCCGGAGAAATCCGTGCCTTTAGAAAAGATCTCGCGTACTCGAAAATCAGGATTGTTACAAAGTACACTGGGTGTTGTTGCTTTTCTGCTTCTGTTACCAAGACAGAACTGATAGCCTGGTCAGTAATAGATAAATATAGATAGAGTGGTTTACCAACTTTTAGAGTTTGGAGGATTGGAGGAGCTGAAAGTATGGCCTTGAGCTCGGTGAAAGCTGTTTCGCATTCCTCGGTCCAGTGAAACTCTTCTTGTTTTCGTAGATTTTTGAAAAAATTGTGTGATCGGTGAGCTACTCGAGGCAGAAATCTGGCTAAGGCTGCGAGTCGGCCAGTTAGTTGTTGGACCTCCTTGACTGTTTTTGGGCTTCTCATGTTTAAGATTTCTTGGCATTTTTCGGGATTTGCTTCAATACCTCGGCCAGTGAGCATGAAGCCGAGGAATTTTCCGCTCTGTACCCCAAAAGCACATTTATCAGGGTTAAGCTTTATATTGTACCTTCGGAGTTGTTGGAATATCTCTGTTAGGTCTTTAACGTGGTTTTCCGTGTGTGTTGATTTCACCACCATATCATTGACATAGACTTCTATGTTTCGTCCAATTTGATTTGTGAAAATTTTGTCCATCAGTCGTTGGTAGGTAGCACCTGCATTTTTGAGTCCAAATGGCATAACCTTATAACAGAAATTTCCATTGTCAGTAATAAAGGCAGTTTTATCCTGGTCAGCCTTATGCATAAGGATCTGATTATAGCCAGAATAAGCATCCATGAAACTTAAACATTGGAACTAGAAGAATTATCAACAAGTTTATCAATGCATGGGAAGGGGTATGCGTCCTTTGGGCAGGCCTTGTTAAGGTCTGTATAGTCCACACACATCCTCCACTTACCGTTGTTCTTTTTTACCATTACCACATTGGCTAACCAGGTAGAGTATCTGAGTTCTTTGATGAATCCAGCGTTAAGTAGCTTTTGAGTTTCTTCCAAAGATGCTGCTCTCTTTTCCGTGCCGAGGTGTTGTTTCTTTGGGGCTATAGGTCGGATTGTTGGATTGATGGCCAACTTATGGCAAATGACGTTAGGGTCTATTCCTGGCATGTCTGCTGGGGTTCATGCAAATAAGTCAGCGTTGTGTCTTAGTAGCTCAGTTAGTTGATTATGTTCTTCTTCTTTAAGCGCATCGCCGAGGTATGTGCACTTGGATTCGTCGTCCTTGGTTAATTGGATTTTGGTTAGATCGTCTGTTGGCATCGGCCGCTCTTGATGGTTTGTTCTAGGGTCCAGGTCGGCCAGGGCAGGCAGTTGATCTGAGTTATATACTTCTTGGACGTATTTTTGTTCGGGTTGTTTTGGCTGTTCGCTTTTCAGACTGGCGTTATAACACTGCCTGGCTTCTTTCTGATCTCTGTGGATAGTAATTACTTTGTTGTCCTGCGAAAGAAACTTAACACACAAATGCACAGTAGAAACAATAGCATTGAATGCGTTCAAAGATGGTCTGCCTAAAATGATGTTATATGGACTTCTGCAGTCCACAACAAGATACTGTATGTCTATTGTCTTACTGTTGGGGTATTCCCCGAAAGTGGTTTGTAACCAGATATAACCCCGAATGGAGACACGCTCACTTGAGAAACCTACCAGTTCTCCGGAAGATGGTTGGAGATTCTTGTCGCTTAGTTTCATCTTTTGGAAAGTTGAGTAGAAAAGTATGTCGGCGCTGTTTCCTGGGTCCATCAGGATCTTCTTTACTAACGGTTCCCTGACTTGTGCTGTGATGACAACTGGGTCATCTAAGTTTCGATCGTTTGCTTTATAGTCTTTGGGGACGAATAAAATTTCTGGCTTGTCCTTGTTGACGGGTTGGGATGGGGTGGATTCTGTCATCGTCATCATAGCTCGGTACGACCTTTTTCGTGCCGAGTTTGTGCATTCGCCACCTGCAAAACCACCAGAAATGCAGCTTATTATCCTGCGTGGTGGATTGATATCGTTGTCTACCTTCTTCCCTTTGTCTCGGGAATTGTCAGTTGCTTTGGGTTGTTGGCCGAGGTCTTCCACATTCCGCCTTCGTCCTCAGCTGTCAATGTACTTGTCAACGAGTCCCTGGCGGGCCAGCTTCTCAAGGACATCCTTTTCTATTACGCAGTCGTCTGTGGTATGGCCGTACTTTTGGTGGAAAGCATAGTATTTTGATCTGTCCACGTGTCGCTGGTCCTGATATGTCCCATCTCTATTTGGGGGTTTAATGAGCTTTGAGTGTAGTATGTCTTTTATAATGTCCTCTCTTTTTGCGTTGAGGGGGGTATAGCTATCGAACTTAGGAGTTAATCTGAATGATCTCTGTTCTGTCCTGCCGGTTGGGTGTCTGTTTCGTCTTTCTTCTTCCCTATTTGTGGTGGGTTTTTCCGCTCTTCGTAGTGCCCGAAATTCTTCGATTTCAATCTGAGTTGTTTCCTTTTCTCGAAACTCGGCCAAGGTTTTTGGTTTCGCAACCACTATGGATTCCTGGAATTTTCCTGGTCGGAGGCCACTTTTTAGGGCGTGGAGGTGTACTTCGGGGTTCAGGTTGGGTATTTCGTTGGTTGCCTCCGCGAATCTAGTCATGTAGTCTTTCAGGCTTTCGTTCAGTCCTTGTTTGATGGTGCTTAGGTAGTCGGAATTGTGGACATATATTTTGGATGCGGCGAATTGATTGACAAACTATCGGCCAGTTCATCGAAGTCTGAGATGGAGCCTTCGGATAGGTTGGAGAACCATATTAAGGCGGCTCCATCCAGGAAGGTTGGAAAGGTTCGGCATAAGATCGGGTCAGACTCCTTATTCATGAACATCATGGCGTGGAACTTGGTGACATGGACATTCGGATCTCCTATTCCTTGGTAGGGTTTGAGGGTTGAAGGTAATGTGAAATTTTTAGGCATTTCGAAGTTCATAACTTCTTTTGTGAAAGGGTTGGTTCTTTTGGCGGTTGTTTTTGTGGTCTTTGGGTTGGTGTGTTTAGTTTTCGATGTGTGCTCGTCATTGTCGTCCTTGTTTTCAGCATTTTTGTGTTCTCCTTTGCTGCGCTCATGCTCCATCTGTCGCAGGAGCTCGGCCATTCTTTGATTTTCGGCCCTGAGGGCCTCATTGATTGCCAAGATTTCCGCCTGATTGATGGAGGGAGCATGACTGTGCTCGTCCGCCATCTCTCGTGTCCTGCAAAAGGAAATGAGGAGATATACAGAATAAAGGAAAGTGGGGTTAGAGAGATTTCGGCCCACGGTGGGCGCCAAATGTTCCTGTGTGAAAATAGACTCCGAGGTATAGCTCGTTCTGCTAGTGCTTGAACTAGCTTTCCTTAGAACGAGGGGAGTGGAACGTAGCCTTCTTCTGGGGAGACGGCGTTGGGTACCTAAAAAGAGACTCCAACGCTCAAGTAAGTATGAGTGTGAGAGAGTTTAGAGTAGAAATTAGAATGAATAATGTACCTCTTTACTTGCAGGTCGTTGTTATATAGATTTGAATTGTTGTTGTGTGTTTTGTTATTCGTATCATGTTTGTTATTGGTATCTTCGTTGCTAGTTTGACAGAGTCTATGTTGGTTGTTATCCGAACTTGTTGCGGTAGTGATCGTTTGAGTGGAGCGGTTGTTAGGGAGGTTATCTCTGCCAGTTATATCAGATTCCGAGATTGTTGCTATTGTGGGCTAGGATTTGAGTAACGGATCAATATTAAATAAAAGAGCTTATTTAACAGGCACATAAATCGCAATTTATTTCTTTAATTTTACACACACTATATATATATATCGGGAAATTAACAAAATACGTAAATAAATAAATACAAGTACCAAGAATTTTGCTATAAGCTTGGGAACTTTTTGAACTAATCATATATGCATAAATGCTTTTTGCTTCTTAGAAGATGACATTCTCACTTTTATAAGCTAACAAGAATTTGGAAAATAATAAGAATCAATAAAATTATTAAACAATTAAACATGCCAAAAAAATTTTGTAAAAGTAAAGATAAAAAAATGAATGATTCCATTACTGGACAAATTTTGTTTTGCTTTAACGTTCATTATTATATATCTTCAGCTATCTGATATAATCGACAGAAATTAGTGATTTGAGATGGTGCGAGCACGAAAATTGAAACGCCATAGCATAATTTTGGAGCAGTCCTCTGGTGGAATTCCCTTTAGTTTTGTCTCATCTTCTAGAACCACTTGCTTCACAAACTTGATTGAATTCTAAGAAAACCAAAAAGACAAGCTAATAAGTACAAACATGATATTCAGAAGTAAAAAAGAGACAAGAATTAAAAGCAACAAAATTCCATTGTAGAGATTCTTTTGCAAAAGTGATGAATGTCTTGCTATTTTGTATTTAAAATATATTATTTTAATTTTCTTATTGAGATAATATTGTTAGTATGTTGGGCTGTGTTTTCTAATTAAGATAATATTGACAATGGGTTGTACCTGTATCTTGTAGCAAAAGGAAGAAGGATTGCCTTATAAGTAGAAAACACAACATAATAATAGTATTCTGATTAGTTGAACTAGTCAATCAAATTTTTTTTTTTTTTTTGGTTTCCCACGGTATCCCCCAACCCGGCAGGTCAAGGACTAATCCGTCGCGGTACTGAGCTCCATTTAAGGGTTTGCCGCTGGCCAATGGGTTGCTGCATGCACAAGGCGGGATTCGAACCCCCGACACTTGCTTAAGCGGACTAGTGAGCTAACCACTAGACCAACCCAACTTGGTTAGTCAATCAAATTTTAATTACCTAATATCTTACTCTTCTTTTTCACCTTGATTTTTTCTTTCTAAAGTAGTTGGAGGTTGGCCAAACGTTAACTAAACCTAAGTAACAAATTTCAAGTTGTTAAGGCATAATCATGTTTATCACAGATCATTTAGATTTAGGAAATATATGAAGATACCAATTTTTTAAAGTCTCAACAAAATTATTAAATAGTTAAAACAACTTTTTGTTTTATGTTTTAGGGATAGCATTTGTATATTGGCGAGAAAAGTCTACTCTTATGCATATTGAATATGACATCGACTCATATATTATTTATTATTAAATTGAATGTGTATCGGCTTAAATAAATTTATATTTATCTAATCAATTAATCTAATATAAATCAACATAATATCTTATGTTATTTTTTATGTGCGTATATTCTCTCATAATGATATTCAAAAATATTATATACACACAAAAATCAATTATCAAATCAATTATCAAATTAATTATTATACAATAATGCTAGAGAATCAAGATGGTTCTAGCAAAAAACCAGCCAAATATCTCTGAGTAAATTCAAAGTCTCTACGTAGATGGTACTTATGTTAGAGATTAGGATGTTTCTTTTCTTTATAAATTGGATGGTTCTGAATCTGTTTTCTGATTTATCATATTTTAGGCATTTGGAGAGAGAAGGAGGGTGAAGAGACGGAAGTTAATTGAATCAGTTTCCGTGATTCACGTTGCAATGATACTGAATGTATTTCCTCCTAATTTGAATGTGGTAAAACATTTAATAACCAATATTTTAAATTATAAATAAATAAAACTAATTACTATATTTATAATTAATTAAAGGGAGTCACTTAGATAAAGGTGTCAAAAACGTCTTTTTTTTAAAATGTTTTTTAAAAATTAAAATTTAACACGTATAATCAATTAAATTATATTATTTTATTAAAATTAGATCGGATAAATTAGTTTAGCAAAAAAATTAATAAATTAAATTTTGAACCGATATAAATTAATATTTTTTATAAAAAATTACTACAATATCCCTATTATAAAAACACAACTAAAATATCCCTATTTTATATATATATATTGAAAATTTTAAATTCTAATCCTATAACGATAGCAAATAAAAGAACTAGAATTTAGGATTCTTAAAATTAATATATATAATAAGAATATTTTAGTCATTTTATATAATAGAAGTATTGTAGTCATTTTTTATAAAAAATAATATTAATTTAGACGGATTCAAAATTTGATTCACTGTTTTTGGGTTAAATTAATTTGTCTGGCTTAATTTTGACAAAAATAACATAATTTAAGTGATTATATGTATTAAATTTTAATTATTAAAAAATATCTTTAAAAAAAAAGACGTTTTCTGCGTCTTTATGGGAGCATCTCCCTTAATTAAATTGTTCCATTCTCAGCTGATTTGGAGTTGGTTCCACATACTTTTCCATTATTATATATTTATGTATAAATATATATATTATTTAATATTTTTTGTATATACATAATATGATTGGATAATATTTACCTGCGAGGTGTCTTGAACAGATGAGGTGCGGCCCCATCTTTCAGGATCCCAGAGAATGGAGCTGTTGAATGCAAAGCTTGAAATATGAATTGGAGGAGTGACTGTCTCGGTTTCATTGTTCATATTCCTAAGATGCCAACCAATGACTTGTCTTGAATCACACACAGGTCCTTCTATTATCACTCTCTTTCTGTTTGCAGCTAACAATGCCGTTGGCCATGTTCCAAACACCCTACAATATTAGCCATTAACACATAATCATAATAATAATTAACAATGGAAATCTTAACTTGATTGATATCACACCTAAGATGTGAAATATAATGCATAATAATTGTTGTTACTATCCCCCAGCTAGTTTGGTATACCTAAAGAACTCCCAGTCGCTCCTTATTTTTCTAATGCTTCTACCCACTACATGGAAATATAGAATATAATAATTAATCTATACACACTAATCCAAGTTCACGAGCTTCCCATAAATATATATGATTATATTGATTAAAAATTTAAAGTGTTTTATATTATGTGAATTAAAATTATTATATATATAAAAAATCAGTTACTAAATTAGTCATATCATATATTTGTATATAAATATATATCTTGTTTCACATATTTTTAATATTTATTTTATATTTTAAGATATATTTAATACAAGTGACTGATTTAATACTAATTTTCTGTGTAAACAAAATATGATGGTACATGAATAAAACAAGATTAGCAAATAGGAGGGAAAGAGTGACATACTCAATGTCTCTAAGTTGTTGGAAGAATTGGAGATCATAAACATTGGAAAGCTCAGCAAAATGAACAATACCACTTAGCCTATGGTGTTCAATGTGCTTAAGAGCAAGGTTCCTCTGGTGATTCAATTCAGCTTCCAAATCAGTGAAGTTCTCTTTGAAAACCACATGCCTATACATGATCCCAGTCTTCCTCAACATCCCTGGAAGTTCCATGGATTCGGTTTTTGCTTCCACGACGATCCAAAGCAATGGTTGTGGAACAAGCCTAATGGTATTTGCCAACCGCCGCAAAAACACTGCTTGGTAAGGAAGCTTTGTGCTTGTTGGTGTTACAATGATGATGAGCCTTCTAGGCTTCAATTGTGAATGTGACCTCACATTCAACATTGTTGTTTTTGAGATTCTTGGCTTCATAGGAACATTAACTGAAGAAATTGGAGAAATGCTCCAACTTCTATTGACATTTATCGAAGGTTGTGGTGAAGAACCTGTTCTATTTGAAGAAGTAACAACTTTGGTTGAAGAGAACATAGAAGATTTACCGGTTGGAGCTAGGCCTGTGAAGAACCCCATAACAAAACAGAGAGAAAAATGGAGCATGGCCTTCTTCCATAGCTGGGTTTTCTTCTTTGATCTCTCAACTACTGAACCCATTATTATTTCAAAACTTTTAGAGTGGAACAATGGAATGAAAGAGTTGTTGTGGTTGGGAGAGAATGAAGAGGAATAATTAGGCCATGTAATGGAATATAAACATTGGTGCTTGAAGGGCACAACAACATGGTATTTTTGATTAAGGAAAACGTTGGTGCTAACTATTGAGGTTATGATTGGTACCGCCAAACTGAATGCTTAGCTTTTGTTTGGAGGTATTTCATTGCTTCACTTGGTTGTCACTTGAAGTAAAAGTAATAATATTATAAAAATAATTAATTAAAAAAGGTTTTTTTTTTTTTTAAGAGCATGAGTTGCTATCTGCACCAAATAGCAGTTGGGGTGGTACCCATCTAACTATAGAATATGTACCAAGTGAATTAACTAATATTAGTGATTAAGCCATATATGGTTTGGGGTTTAATTTTTAATTTAGGGTTGACCAGGCCAGTCCACCAAAATGATGCTAAATTAAAAAAAAAAAATCAATTTAATAATGACATTGGAATCTCATGTCAAAATAATTATGATTTTTCTTTATGATAAGACGGAATTATAGAACTAATTATTATCAGCATGATGAATAGTTTATCTTTTGCAGTTAGTTGGGCAGTGTTTATATATTTTTAGAGATTAGAATTAAGATTGGGAGACTAGAATTTAGTATTTAATTTGGTGGTTAGAGACTAAAATTAAAATTTCAGTCGCAAGACATAAAATTTCAGTCTTTTCAGTATATCAAAAAAAATGGAAATAGAGGGGATTGATATTTCTAGGATTGAAGACTGAAACTTTAATAATATTTCTTTCTAAAAATATTCTCATTTAACTTTTTAAATTCTAAATCTACCACTCAATATTCATATTTATCTTAAATTAAATATGAAACTTAGACATAACTCAATTCAATACATTTTACACCAAATATAATATAAAGACTTAATTTAGTCTCAATCTCTCTGTCTCTATCTTTCAATCTCTATATCTCAGTCTTAGTCTCCACTCCAAATACAGCCTTACAAAATGCATGCTAAGTAGCATATACACATAATCCAGAGTATGCCTAGAAGCATAGTTAGTCTGTCAGGCTCTACAGGAACGAACTGTTAGCTTTATGCTTAAGTCGTAAAACAAAGATAGTGAAGTATTACGACCTCTAAAAATTAAAATATATACGTAGATATAGTTGAAGTAATTCATAACTAAAAGTTTTGAAGGAAAGTTGAAGCAAAACCGTAAAAAAAAAAAAAACACAACACCCTCGAAAGCGTAAAACCGGAGACAGAAAGGATAAACCATAACTCTAAGGAATAAAATACCAATAATATAGAATATCAAACTCCAAGACTCACCTGCGAAACCAAAAAAAATTCTTCTTGCTCAAAACGGGTTGCAAAATACATATGGGAGCAAAGCATATAAAAGAGAAAAACGGTCAAATCAATGTATACATGTCAAATATGCACGGCGTTTTAACACAATGCACCTACAAAACGCAAATTGCATTTTGCCATTTTGCTCTTTCAAGGGAAAAGTGGTCAAAGCTGCAGGTTTTGCGTTTTGCAGGTGCGAGTTTCTTTTTTTTTAATTGCTTTGCGTTTTGCAGGTGCGAGTTTCTTTTTTTTTAATTGCTTCTACTAACAAACGTAGGTTGAGGACGAAAATCCACATTTCTGCATAACACACCAAGATACACCATTTTTCAACCTATTTTTAAATTAATTTCTGTTGACAATTTATGACCAAAAAAAAGAGAAAAAAATAGAAAAAACATATCCAAGGAACCCGCAAAATATATCTAAGATCACAAGGCAAGGGACAAATCGAAATCCCCTTTCAAAAACATAACACAACATGGCTCCACTTGGATATGCAGGCAATATAGTACTGTTTACAAAAATCAAGGTGTGAACTTCCATTAACAAAAATGTTTACGCCCCACCCTCTCACTTGTCTCGATTTTAAATTTCTCTATTTTTTGAGGCGAGGAATAACTCCTAAGATTCCTGTAAATTCCTCTACTGTTAAATATCCGTCATTTTTTTGTTTCAAAAAAAAAAAGTAATCTGATTATATATCTGGTTTGGTTGAGATTGAATCTCTTTTTGGCCGGTGTTTTCTCCACTTCTTTTTTTGTAAGTCCATGAGCCATGATGGAACCTCACAACCTGATGCTGCCATTAAATTAGCTACGTTCCGCAAGAATGGAATGTCTTCCTCCGTGTACAAAGTAATTGCTTCTCCTGCCCTCCCTGCTCTGCCAGATCGACCTATTGAAAAATTAACAATTTCTATTCAACAAGGCCCCAGGAGAAAATGAATGAATAATCCAAACTATAGTTATCCTAAATGTTTCTTCAAGATTTAAACAGGTATAGTAACTACACGTACCAATCCTGTGGATATATGCGGCAGCAGAATCTGGGAAATCATAATTGATCACACAGTTCACACCTTTGAAATCCATGCCCCGAGCAACTACATCAGTGGCAATCAAAACCCATGTTTTGCCAGCTCTGAAGTTATCAACAGCATTTTCCCTCTGAATACATTTCAAAAAATTAAAACAACGAAAAACTACTAAATTACCATGTATTCTGTAGTAGTTAGTGTAGTACATACTAAAATCAGAAGCGAACATCAAAAACAGATTTCGCTGGAACTATACTAATGATGAGTAGAAGAGCTATCAGAAGAATACAAGAACAACATAATTTGACTATATTCATGAGAATTACCTGTTCTTGAGACAGATCAGAATGGATGACATCCACTCTAATATTGTCAAATGCAAGTTCACCATACAGCTCCTTGGCTCGCTCCTTGCTTTGCACAAAAAGCAATACTGGAGGATTTAGACTCTACAGGACATTGCAGTGAGAAAAAAGCTCGTTATGAAAGTCAAATAAAAGGGAAATACTGCAAGGAATGAGCTAATAGGCAATGCTGCAATATTACACCGTGGATGAATTCCAAAGGTAACTGTTACAGCACTGCGGTAAACATTTTAGTCAAAAGGAATGTTCAATTAAATATAGGAAAGCACATAGTGAGAAAAAAAAAAAAACATCAAATGATCAAAAAGATAAATTAACAATTGGAAAATACAGATCAATTATAAACTGCATTAGCCAGTGCTTCTGATTTCTTTTTAAATTAACATATTACAATAACTAACTGTAATCGTGAGACACAAATCTCTTTATGCATTGGAAAATCAAAATGAAACGTAAAGCATTCATGTACCTCTGCAAAGCTTTGACGAATTGCTAGAAGTTTTCCTTCTTCACTTCCAGTAAAAATCAACTTTTGCTTAATTGTTTCAGAAGCCATATTCCTGATTTACATAAAGGCATTAGAATGTGAAGGCAAGTTAGAATAATATAATGCTGTGTAAAACTTTTGCAACGAACTTACTTTCTGCCAATAATTACCCGAACAGCATCATGCATGAGTTCTCGAGCTCGATCCTCAACAAAATCAGGTAAAGTGGCACTGAATAGTGAGCGTATTATTGAGGGATTTGAACATGCTTTGATAATAGAATCAATCTGCTTAAACAGTTCAGGCTCAAACAGCTTATCGGATTCATCCAATACAAGAAACTCAACTCTGCAACATCCAGAATAGTTGGAAACAAAACCAACACATTATAAGCAATTCAGTAGATGACATTGAAACATTGAATGTCTACCAGTTCATTGAAACAGAAAAACCCTTATATATTTATATAAACAACTAGTCCGGTTTAGAATTCAATTCTTGATATTTGTTTTGCCAGTTAACGGAGTAATTGACTGATCAACTGGTCATGTGTCTAATTCACTGGTGTAAAGGGAAAAAACAAATCAGATAAACAATGGTAAAAGTCCACCTAACTACCAGTTGTGCCCACTAGTTTAGGATTTGAAACCAGTAGTAATAAAATGTTGCACTACAAATAATCTCCACAAACAAAAACAAGGTATGTAGCTTATTGATATCAGAAACTCTATTATAACTGTGACTGCATCCTAATTAATTTCACCACCAAGCTAGCGCTTTAATTTTTGAGTTAGCACACTTCCATTAAAAGCAACAAAGTGCTCCTCATGGTTAACATACATACCATCCCAGGAAAATATTTCCAAATTTTGACAGGAATGTTCCTCCTAAAATGCTAAAAACAAGGTTCTAACAGATTTAAAACTCACTACATAAACGATTCAACTAAAACGACAGGACAAGCGTCTAGGCTATATCTATCAACAAAAAATGCAAGTCATCAGTAGCAATCCTAGGACTTCAAATTTTAGTCAAGAATAGAATACTCATCATCACACACCTGCTGAGATCAACCTTCTTCCTCCGGATAGCCAAGCGTAACCGAAGTGGCGTGGATATAAGTATATCACATGGAAATTTTGAAAAATCAGCATTTCTAGAAAGATGTTTAGTCATTAACTTGATACGAAACTTTTTTCCCTTGGCAAGCTTTTTGCACTCTCGGTATGTTTGAGCAGATAATTCACGCGTATGACAAAGTATAACAGCGCGAATGGCACCTGTTTCTGGCCCCTGTAAAAATACAGTTAGTTTATAGGAACCATGGACATGAGGAAGTTGGAAAATACAAAGACAGTTGAACAATAAAAGGAACACCTTGAGTTTCATAAGCATAGGACACACAAACGCGAAGGTTTTTCCAGAGCCAGTAGGTGCACAAGCAAAGCATTCCCGATCCTAACCCAAATCATTGAAGGAATATTCAATTCAACATAGCAGTAAAAGAACATCACTAACACCTAAGTTGGGCAGTAACAAGACGAAACGAATCTTGATCGAACCACAGTAATAATCTCTAAGGAACAAAAGACTTCAAAGCAACTCAATGCAGAATCCAGACCTGCAAAAGTACTGGAATAGCCTGCCTCTGGATTGGAGTTGGTTCTTTGAATCCAAGTTCTGTGATATTGCGCATTAAATATCTTGGACATTTGTATCTGCAACCAATTTTCAGATTCTGAATCATGTTGATCGTGTAAACATGATAAGCAGAACAAACATCAAACAAAATATAGACAGTTCTAGTAGATGAAATATTTGTTATAACACGGAACATTAAAAGGCTAAATAACATACCTAGTTTTCAATTCATCAAAACTTTGAAGCGGGGATGGCACGTTATACCCAGCCACATGGATGTTATTCTTCTTCCTGAATATAGCATCTCGCTGAAACAAACATGGCGAATATATATAAGCTAAATTCAAATTATAAGTTCAATCGAAATTATTAAGTTGCAGAAGAGACATAAAAGAACCTCAAGTTGCCTATTGTGTTCCTTCTTCAGCTGAATGGCCTCATCATCAGCCCTCACTGCATCATTCGATTTATCCACAGGCTCCGCCGCAGAAGCAGAATTTCTAAATACACTGAATCCTTCAACCGCATCTTTTATTTGTCAAGTAATTGATTAATCAAGAACAGAAACGAAGTTAAAGAGTAAGATACAGAGTTCAATAGAATAAATCGGGTGCTAAAGAGGCAGAATAAGCAAAAGAAGAAAAGTGAGAGAGTACCAGAAGAGGTTCCCTTGCGCTTCCGCTTCTTCGAAGAAGGTGGTTTCTGTTGGAATTGTTCCCCCGTCGTTTTCTCGGTTTTGAGTTCAACAGGGTCTGTAATCTTGAGGGCGGTATCGTCATCAGTGGTTTTGTTCTTCCCGAACCTGGCAATGTCGTTTCCAAACTTCTTTCTGTCAAAACGAATGCCGGAAAACAAAAACGACGAGTTGTTGGCCATAGCGATTGAAAATCTCTTTCCCCCACTAGCTACTCCCCTCTACACCTTCTCAAAGATAACTATTTCCTGCTGAACAATCTACATGACCAACAAAATTTCTCATTTTTAGCAACACTTGCCAACAAAGGTATCTTTATACTAAATTCCAAGATTTTGAAAACCAAACCGGTCATCGAACCGCTCTAGCTACTGGTTCATTGGTTCACTGGTTTCACCGGTTCAACTGAAATAACCGTTCTATAATAAAATATAAATAAGCATACTAAACATAATTACAGTGAACTCAATATTTGTATGGAAATCTTAATTTTGCTGTTTGACTTGATAAATCTGAAAGAAAGCATATGTAAAAAGACAGATTCAATGAAAATAAGTAATCCCCACTTAAAGTGAGAACAATGTCAAATATTTTTAAACCAAATGTTTATATTATTCAGCTTTCAGCACCAAAAAATTCTGTGCTAATTCTGCACATAGTTAGGGTTATTTTAAATGGACCTCTCACTCAGGTAAAGTGGCCGTCTTGAGATATTTACATCATAGAGTTTGATCATAGCTTCAGCATAATTGAAGCTAAAGCATGCCAGTTAATAGCTCGTTACTCATTCAGCCCTCACTCTCATGAATCAGTAAACATCCCTTTTCTTAATCCTTAAAATTTGTGACACAAGAAAATTGATCTAGCTTAGTGTGGTGAAATAATAAATTTAATGAAGAAACTTTTTGACAACAAGACAAATGATAAATCATACTCTTAACTACTTCATTCAAAATAAGGGCAACAAAGTTCACCAGATGCACATATTCTTTGCTGCTACCAAACTTCATCGTAAGATGCAACAATGCAGAAGTTACATTACAAAAATCATTATCATGATAAGAAAGACAAAGCTTCAGAAATACATACACGATAAATCGTTAAATTCATAAATAAAGAAACAGGATCCACCTATTAGTTACCTCTTAGAAACTCTACAGCTTCATCTAGGACAAGGTTAAGCAACTGATCATAACCCTTTAGAGTTCCTGTCACTTTAATTCAACAAAGTAAAATGTAGTGAAAGTATGTACAAGAGTCTGCAGCCATTTTAATTCAAGAAAGATGCACAAAATCTCAACTTAGTATTGATTATCAAATGTTCATAACTTGCAGTTGAACACTATTCATTTGAACTCAAAATGAACAGCAGTGATTTAAAACCAAAAAAAAAAAAAATTGCCAAACTGACATGATTTTATTGTTCAGAAAAAACAGGAACTACATCAACATTCAAGAGTAAGCATAACAGAATCAAGAACATCATCAACAATCCTAAAACCACAGTAATAACAACAATAATTGAAGAAGAAAAATCAGAGAGTAACAATCCTAAACCAATTAAAACAACAATAACAGAAAAAATACCTTCTAGAGCAGAGGTGAGGGAGCACGACGGAAGACTGGACGCGGTAGAACTGGAGAAGAGGTGGTCCGGACCGGCGCGGAACTGGAGCCGATGAGGGTGGTGCACGGCGGAACTGGGGCAGAGGAGGGTGGTGCGCGGAGGAACTGGAGCAGAGGAGGTGGGTCGTGGCGGAACTGGAGCAGAGAAGGGCTGGAACGAGGTGGAACAGAGCCGGCGCGGCGGAACAGCGGCTGCGCGACGGAGGAACGACGCGAGACGAGTTGCAATGGGGACGGCGGCTTCGAGAACTGTCGGAGATGATCGTACTGGGAATGGCGGCCTCGAGCAGTTGCGGCTTGCGACGACGGCGGGGGCTAGACGGAGCAAGTGATGGGACGACTTCTGAGGGAAATGCTGAGTAAGTGAGTAAACTGCTGACTGCTGAGCTTAGGGAACTGAATTAGGGTTCTCCTTTTTTTTTGCATGAACGAAACGGCGTCGTTTCCTTCAAAATGTGAAAACCGGCCGGTTCGATTTGACCAGGCGGTCTCTGACCGGTTCGACAGTCCGAAAGTTTTTTAAAACCGGCAATCATGTCTATTAGTCGACTCACTTTCTTTGCTGGTTCAATTCGACCAGTTCGATTGGCCCAGTTCAAACCAATTTTTAAAACCTTGCTAAATTCTAAATCTTAAACAAAAATAAATAAATAATATATAAGATTATAAATAAACACAAAAAAATATAATTATATTCTACATCATATGAAATTTTAAAATATCTTTTAGACGGTCACTCCAATGAAATCATGAAAAATGACTTCCGTTGAATCTAAAAGCTGGACCATTGGATATATTTTGGGATTAAAGATCTTATGGATATGTGTCCTTTTTTATGGACAGAAATTAAAATTAGAATAACATAATTTTTTTATTTTAGTTTAATGTGTTGAATGAATCTGGTTGGACCAATATAAAAAATAAACTGGTTTATGACAACAGTTAAATTTAATTTTAATTATTTTTATTAATTATTAGTTGGTATATCTCATTCCTGCCTTCTCTCTGAGCCAGCAATTTCTAAAACCCTTACTCCCGCCCTCCCTCTTCTGAGCCATCAATTTTCAAGACCCTCAATCCCACTCTCTCTTCCTTTCTCTGAACCAAGGGTTAAGAATTTTAGAAGGGGAGGGTAAAAATTTGTTGGAATTTCTTGTAATAATTTTTCAGAAGAAGTAATAGAAGTTGTGTTTCTGCAACAAGAGGTAAGTAGAGTGGTGATTTTGAAGGAGCCCAATGTTTCACTAATCCATGTCCCTCCCACCACTAAATTTTCGATGGTCCTCTCTCACAGGAGGTATAACACGACTGTTTAAATCTCGTCACCACTAGCACTCTCGACAGCTGTTGTCGCATCTTTCGTCAGGTAAGCATCCACGAACCACTAGCACTTTACTCCTTTATTCACTACCTTCCAACAAAAATGAAGTAATGGATCTCTATATTTTTAATTTTTTTCTGTTCTAATTCTTGGTTTCGTTGATAATTTGTAATTGTAATTGCTAATTGTTAGGTTATTCTTTTTAATTGATAATAGTAATTTATGTTGCTGAACTTTAATCATTGATATAAATATTAATTTGTAAACTATTTATTTGTTCAAAATTTGTGGTGATTACTTGCATTGAGCCTAATTTTAGCTAAACACACAAGGAATAAATTTTGTTTTCATGTATTCTAGAATATACTCTTTCATATTAGAGGTAAATGGTGATAAAATATCATAAATAAATTCTTTAAATTAATAAAATTCGTTGACAAATTCTTTGCCAGAATAGGGTTTTAAGGATAGTGTTTCATGACTTTTGAAAATGGGAATAAATAGCCATCCAAAAATTTATAAAATTTTTACCTGTTTTAAAGTTGAGCATATTCAATAATAACCCTTGTAATAATGTAGAATAATGTTTTTTCTACCACATCATTTTTTGATCATTATTCTAAAAATGAGTAATTGTCCCCTCTAATTTATTAAGCTAGGTCTTAATTGAGTGAATTGAGTAATATTATATTATATACATATTTACTTTGATATTAAATTGCACATTGATATACTTTATTTAGGTAATTTTCAGATAGCGATGGAAACTATGGAAGTGAGTTCAGCTAATGACAATGATTGTAGCTTGGACTAAGAGATGAGAACGGAAAAATATCAATGTAGTGGCTGCAAGCAGTGTGGAATTGTTATCGCTGAAGATATTATCAATCATACATTTTCAACATTTGAGGTAGCATATGATATGTATGTGAGATATGCCAAATATGTTGGCTTTGGAGTTTGGAAAGGTGATTTTGTGAAAACCAAAGATGATTGTTACTCAAAGCAAAAATTCTTTTGTAATAGGGTCGGATTGAGAGAGAAGAAATACTATGACAATGTTCACAAAAAAGGAAACGAAGGGTTGAGACACCAACTAATTGTCAAGCTAAATTGTGTTTATACTTTGATAAATGTGCAACTGTTTAGAGGGTTAAGAATTTGTTCGATGAACATAACCATGACTTAGTACCACAATGCATGGTTCACCTAATTCTGAACCATCGGCAGTTAACTAATGCAAACAAGGCACAAGCTGACATCATCCATATGTATGGTGTGCCAACATCTCAAATTATGGGGTTTATGGCTGGGCAAGGTGGTGGGTATGTCAGAGCTGATTTTACAAAGAAAGACTTAGATAACCACCTTGATAGGAGTCGATGGTTACGCATTTTAGGTGGTGATGCCAACGCCACCATAAGCTACCTATTTGAAAAGGCTGACGTTGACCCGATGGCTATGGCACGATATAGTTCAACTGCGACGGATCGGTTGGGTAGCTTATTTTCGGCCGAAGGAATATGCCGAGCTGATAAGTACAAGAAACCCTTGGTAATCTTTTCTGGGAGTAACCATCACAAGCAAACGTGTATATTCGGGTTTGCCATACTTGATAATGAAATGACATCTACGTACAAGTGGCTACTGGCTAATTTTTTAGAGGTTATGATGAACAAGCATCCTAAAGTTGTTGTAACTGATGCAGACGAGGCTATGAAAGAGGCGATGAATGAGATTTTTTCAAATATAACCCATAAATTGTGCGGATGGCATCTTCAAAAAAATGCTACTTTGAGAATCAAGGACCTAGACTTATGTGAATCATTTAAAAAGTTCATTTATGCCAAGTAGAATGTTGATGAATTTGAGGAGGAATGGTCAAAATTGGTTGAAGAGCTTGGTGGTAGTGACACGTCATGGATTGACAAACAATATGAAAACAAAGAAAGTTGGGCTAGGGCGTTTCTTTGAGATAAATTTTGTGCTGGTTTTAGAAATACTTCATAAAGAGATTTTTTCATTCAAGGCAGCATTTTAGAGTTGGTGGAGAATCTTGAGCGGGCTTTACGAGATTATCGCAACAATGAGATGGTTGCTCAATTCAAGACAAGCAATTCTGATCCTGTTTTGACAACTGGATGGCTTACAGTCTCTCAAGTTTTGTGCTGCAAACATCTACACTAGAAAGATATTCAAACTAATGAGAAAGCAAATTGAAGAAGTGGTTTCTTTAGACATTATACATAGTTAGCCCCTTTCCACAACTATAGTATACAAGATTTGTGCTTTTTAAGATAGAGTCAAAATATTTACAGTTGTATATGATCGCAATGAGAAGAAATTGAAGTGTGAATGCTGTCATTGGGATCACGAAGGGTATCCTTGTAGTCATATGTTGTGTGTGCTGAGACGAGAGAATATAGATGAATTGCCAGAAAATCTAATTCTAAAAAAATGGACCCAAGATGCAAAGAAGTATACTAATAATCAAACAGTCAAGCACTGCAAATGATGCTAAAAAAGGTTTGATGTATTGCATCTTGTTGCTGAATTTGTTGGTGATCCATGTGTCGCAAAGACTAAAGGTGCACCCAAACTCAAGAAGAGTGAAACTAGGAAAAGGTCATGTTCAAATTGCTTCGTGAAGGGTCATACAAAGAGGCATTGTCCAAAGTTGGTTGATGAAGGTGACCGGAGCTATGACCATGTCCCTTTTCGATGTACAGATACAGATGAGGATATTTATGCAATGATTGCTAAATTTTGTTTTTGGAAAATTTTTTATCAATTATTTTCATATTAGTATGTTAATCATATTTATTCTCATAGCATGGTTAAATATTTTGGTTGTGTAATTCCATCTATGTATAGATATAATAAGGAAGAAAATGTGACAATAGGTTGTAATTAATTGTTTTTTATTTATTTTGACATGCTTGATAGGCAGCAAAAGAGACTCTTGGTGCCACTAGGAGTGAGAATAATGGGCGTAATTGTACTGCGGAGTCTAGTACTAAGCTCATGGATTCTCAATCAAATATGGGAGAGGCGGTCATAGGATCGCTTTCAAGGGTCCAATTTTATCCAACTCTTACTAACTTGTTTCCAACACCACAGGGTACAGTAGCTGCCCAACCAACGACTCTGCAAAATATTAGGCATCAATGGCTCTTACAGGTGAAAATTATTTGTATTTTGTGCTTTAACCTCTACAAAATAATTCTTCATGCTTTTTGACATGACCATTGATATGTTTATATAGGCCATGAAAGCTAGGAATACTTGGAACCAATAGTGAAAAATAACTTAATTTACAGAACAGATGAGCTTTTTGCTTTTGAGATGTTACATTGTCTTTCTGAACCTTTTCAATATTCTAGTGTTGTTAGTATGTGAACTGTACAGATATTTTGTCCTTTTGTAATTTATTTTTCTTAAATGAATTGTACTCACGGTATTAGTTCAATGAATTCTGATGGCTGTGTTGAAGTATTTGATATGGAGATTCTTGTGGACAGTAACTCTGATGAATTGTACTCACGGTATTGTACTCACAATATTATTGTTGAACCTTTATTATTTAAATACTTAGATCAACCATTCTGATAAGATAATACCATGAGTGCATGACTTACAAACTCTAATGAATTATCTTCATCAATGTCTTTTTTATGTTGTATATTCAAATGCAAAATGGCTTTTGTAGTAAATTTTTTTTTGAAAAATATTGAATGAACCAATTCAATTGCAAAAGTATTTTTGTAATAAAAAAGTTCTTATGAAAATAAAGTCAAGAAACCAATCCAAATGTACATCTTAATCCAAATAGTCTATCAGGTATTTATAAGGGGTATTTGAACCATCTTAAGTGTAAAAGTAATTTTGAAAGACACAAACCATTGATGCCTATAAGACCAGAATTATTACAATGAGAAACTCACTTAGATATATACTCATCACGTCATCATTACTTTTGGGTTTTTCTTGGCATAAAAATTTTCCCATTCATCTATAGTAAAGAAAAACAACTTGAACTAGTTAAAAGTATATAAGGGTTGGCAGTGACAAAACACAAGGCAAGGTAATTACATTTCTACAATTTTAGAAATTATATAATTTTTAACATGGACTCTGAAAGATTACACAAGGCAATAAAGACAATTACATTTTCACAATTTTAGAAATTATATAATTTTTAACATAGACTCCGAAAGATTACACCTTAAGACTAAGTGATATTTTTGGGCATCTTCTTATTCCAATTTTCAATAGTAAGTCTTTGAATGTCTTCTCTCCTTAGATTATGAGGTCCATACACCAAGTCTATGGTCATCCTTACTCTACCTTATTCGTTGACCATCTAATATTTAAGGTGTATGCATCCATCGTTAAATTAAGATAGATGTTATAACAAAACAAAATCATAGTATATAATGCAAATTGGAGCAGGTGATCGTACTGGTATGGCACCACGCAACCATAGATGACAAAGTGTCTACTATTGTGCAACCCACACACCACAATCATTGCTTCAAAAATAAGAGTTTCATTATTTTTTACAACAAATTAATGCCTCTTCCATCAACGAATTAAATTTAAGCATTTAACTTACATGGTTTTGTATAATCCTAAATTATATCATGAGTTAAGTAATTGATTTATGATATTTACGATTAAACATCTTGTTGTGGTACCTCTGGCACTTGAAATTTGAACTTTGAAATCATCGACCTTTTAGTATTATCCAATTGGTAAAACCAATAGTCCAATAGTAGATTCTCTAAAAAGAAAATCTGAAAATCAAAGTACACAATTTGACTTGGGATTGGTTTCACAGTCAAAATAGAGATATGTTTTTGAAGGTTAAAATTTCATTGAACATACCACATCATCTATTGCCTTCATGCTCTCGTACCTTTGTTTTGAGCACTTTAAAAAGTCTAGATATGTAATCAACCCTCTACTTTTTTTCACAACTACTAGGAACCAATGATCTTTAACATTAATTGGTACGTATATCTGTGTCATTAGGTGATGCGTGAGCATCTTTTCTATTTTTTCCTAGTGAATTTGCACTTAAATTGTTGAATTTAATTAAGAATTAATTATATTTTAGCCACTATGGATGCTATTTTGAGTTTTGTGCAATTTTATTTATTTTAGGTAGCATTCGGATGGATTTGATGAAGTTTCTGCAGGGAAAGAGAAGAAGCCAAGGAGATGACCAGTGAATACCGACGCAGACGCATGGCTCACGCGACCGCGCGGAATGGAGGAAATTGCAATGACGCGATCGCGTGCCTGACGCGATCGCGTGCCTGACGCGAACGCGTGGACTAGAATCTGCACAAATGACGCGAACGCGTGGACGACACGGACGTGTCGCATGAACGATCTGCAGAATTGACAGAAAACGCTGGGGGCGATTTCTGGGCTGTTTTAACTCAATTTTCAGCCCAGAAAACACAGATTAGAAGCTGTAGAATGGACAGAACAAGTGGTCTCCATCCATCAACTGAAGATCTGTTAATTAATTCAAATTTAAATTCAAATCTTAAATTAAGAAAAGATATTATTTTAATTTTTAGTTTTAGATATTAGATTTTAAATTTAGGAGGATTAGTTATAAAAGGAGGAAGCTTTCCTTCCTTTGGAGAGGTCCGGGGGAGATTCCACCTCATCCCATCAGGGGAACATAATTGACAATCCTAATTTTCTCTCTTTTCTATGAGCAACTAAACCTCCACTGTTAAGGTTAGGAGCTCTGTCTATTTCTATGGATTAATTTTATTGCTTTTTTTATTTTAATTCATGTATGGATTTATAATTTAAGAATTGTTTTCACTCTTTATTTTATAAATTTGGGTGGAACGGAAGTATGACCCTCTTTCTATTTGAGTTCGTGTAAAACTTAGAAAAGCTCTTTACTTGAACAACAGCTTGAAAACATATTCTCCTAAATTTTAATTATTTAGACTTAACGGGATACGTGACATATAATCCTTTTATTTTTGGGTAATTAGAGTTTTGTGGCATATAAACTGTAATTTGATTATCACCCTCTAATTGGAATTAATTGACCAAGGAATTGGCTGTTGATGAATTTTAGAGGAGACTAGGAAGGTCTAAGGAATTAGGGTCTAGTCACATATAGTTTGCTATAAATTAAATCCTACATGATTAAAATAGTTAGTAAGAAAAATTAATCCGGGAAAATAGATAACTCTGAAACCTTAACTGCATTCTCCATATTTTATTCCCAACTTATTTATTTTACTATTTTATTTTCTGCACGATTGAATATTCAAATACTCTTTTCTATTTGTCTAACTAAGCCTATCAAACGCTATTGTTGCTTAATCCATCAATCCTCGTGGGATCGACCCTTACTCACGTAAGGTATTACTTGGTACGACCCGGTGCACTTGCCGGTTAGTAAGTGTGGTTGTAAATTACCGCACCAAGTTTTTGGCGCCGTTGCCGGAAATTGACTGTGATTAACAACTATTAGTTGTTTGATTGTTTAGATTAGGCGTTTTAATTTTAATTTTATTAAAAAAAACTGTTTTATTATTTTTCGAAAAAAAAAAAATTCCTTTGTTTCGCGTTAGCAATCCCCTGTTTCGTTCTCTTTAATTTTTTCTTTTATTATAAAAAAAATAAAAAATAAAAAATAAATAAATTTAATTTTCCTTATTTTTTTTTCGTTTGCTCCCTTACTGTTTCGTCCTATTTTTATTTTTTATTATTTTTTTTGTTTTGTTTTTTTTGTTTTGTCTGTTTTTAATTTTATTTTTGTTTTATTCTTTTTTTATTTTATTTTCATTTTATTTTTATTTTCGTTTTTTTTCTTCCATTAATTTTTTTATTAGTTTTGTTTTATTTTTATCTTTAATTTTCAATTAAAAAATTTATTTAATAATAATTTAATACTAGTAATTTTTTTTTAATTTCTGAAATTAAGTTTGGTGTCTCCTAGTTAATTTTATTTTGATTCTTCTTATTTTAATTTTTAGAATTTTGTTCTTTTTTTCTTTGCTTTCCTGTTTACCACATGGTGCGTTTAATTCCTTTTGGTGTGTTGTGCTAAGGAAAAATAATGGAGAGAGATCATATGAGTTACTGCTCACACCCGAGTAGTGATTCATATCATTATGAATGGGGAAACCACCCAAATTTTGGTTGGCAAAGTCAAAACCAAAGAAACTTCAATGCTCTATGTTCCAACTATCAAGAACCACCATCCCCATATCCATACCAAGAACCACCTCCTCTCTATCCATATCAAGAACCATCATCTTTCTACCTATATCAAGAGCCACTATCTTCCTATTCATACCAAGAACCATCCTCTTTTTACACTTATCAAGAACCATCACCTCCTTCTTATTCATCTCAAATACCATCGGATCTTGAGCTTCTCATGAAAGAATGTTTACATGATATAAAGACAAGTGTCAAAAATATAGAGAAGCATATGCAGTCGATTATCAAGTACCAGGAAGAGGAACAAGCAAATTCCTTCCCAAAAGATACAATGCAAGATCCTATGGAAGAAAGTGAGGAAATCAATCAAAGGAGTTTATACTCCAGTGCATTAGAGAACTTTCCATCATCATACATGGAAGAAGAAGAAGATGCAAAAACAAAGGAGGAAGATGCACCCACAAAGGAGGAAGATACACAACCTCCCATGCCCTTGGTAAGCAATGAAGAAGAGATTGAATTAAAAGAAAGCTACCAAGAAGAAGAGGTTGAAATTGAGGAAGCTTGCAAAGAGGTGGTAGAATTCAAAGAAGAACACAAGGGAGTGGAGCTTGCAAGACCTCTTCCAAAGTCATCACCATCCAATACAACATTCAAGTGGGTAAAATTCCTATCCTTAACCTTTACTTTCCCACTTGAATATGGGCTACTGGAGACGGATGATCAACTTAGATCTCTCTGTGATATTAAGAGTAAGAGGAAGATGGTTAGTGCTGAGAATTGTCAAGCAAGGTTCAATATGGTTGCATGCTCCAAATTGAAGTGCAAGGATTGGTGTAGAGCTAATCTAAATGGGTCTGGATGGTTGTTTGGATGTCTCTGTAAGAATTCAGATTGCTTGCCACCCGGTGGGAACAATGGTGATACACAAGAAGACGGGTGTAAAAGCAAGGTTTGAGACCTTGGAATTCATTCCCACAATCAACACTCTTGGGGCCCTGTCACTTGTTTCCACTTGCTCAAAGGCGTTATGCGCCTAGTTTGGGATCCCGGTAGCCATTGGATTAACAAACATTGGTGGAGATTCCTGGATCAGTACAAACACAAGCCACCATGACAAGGAGCTCACCACATGTCCAACTTAAGGACTTTAACTAAAAGTGCTTGGTGAGAGACAACCCACCGTGGTATGATCGTTCTTCTTCATTTTTAGTTATTTTTCGTAGTAGTAGTTTTTACTTAGTTGATTTTTATTAAGTTCTTACTAATTTTCTGATCATGCAGCTATTTTATCACAGGAACCGAACACCTCAGGCTAAAAAAAAAAAAGAGCGCACACGATGCACACGCGTCCGCGTCAGATGGGTGTGTGTGAAAAAAATAAATTTGACAGAGAGTTGCGAGGGAGTGGCGCTGGAATAGTGCCTTTGGCACAAATTATTCCACGTGACCGCGTCGATGACGCGCCCACGTCATATAGGAAAACTGCCTCCCACGCATCCGCGTCACTCACGCGAACGCGCGACCTGCAGAATCGACGTAAAAGAGTGCTTGGGCAGAGAGTTGTGCTGGCTTCGGGCAAGAAGTGTGCTAAAAACACAAATTTGGTCACGCGAACGCGTACCCCACGCGTCCGCGTCGTTTTTTCAATATCGGCCATCCACGCGATCGCGTCACCCACGGGATCCCGCCACTTCAACAACGCGCTAACCGCGCGATCGCGTGACTCACGCGTCCGCGTCGCTTGCGCCGCACTAATTCCACCCAGTTTTCTTTCCCTCTCTCTCCCAATCTTAATTTTCTCTTATTCTTTTATCCTCTTCTTTTTCTTTCTTTCATAATAAATTATCTCTTTCTATTTTCAGTTCTTCTTTGCTTGAGGACAAGCAAACTTTTAAGTTTGGTGTTGACACTTCGCTTAGAAGTTTTCTGTTTATTCCTATGGCACCAAAAGGGAGGCGAATCATCTTCAGTGAGGAGCACAACCTGAAGAATAAACGATTGCTAGGATAACTAAGGTGGTTGAGTTCCTTTCATTTTTTATTCCTCCCCTCTTTGTCTATGTTATGTTCCGATTTTCTGCTATTTTTCTTTGTTTGTTGCATGATTCTTTATTAGTTAGAATCCTAGGATTAGTTTAGTTTTCTTTTAATTACTTTAATGCTGAAAAGATGTTTCATGTACCACTCACTGAATTTGAACCTAAAAAGAAAAGAAAAAGAAATGACGTAGTGCATGAGAATTTGAGTTTAATTTTTAGAGTAGTCTTATTTACTTAAATGTGGTGGTATTTTCTGTGACTCTGAATGCATGCTTGAACAGTGCATATTTTTTATAGTGAAGTTTATGAATGTTAAAAATTATTGGCTCTTGAAAGAATGATGAAAAAGAGAAATGTTATTGATAATCTGAAAAATCATAAAATTGATTCTTGAAGCAAGAAAAAGCAGTGAAAAACACAAAGCTTGCGAAAAAAATAAAATAAAATAAAATAAAAAGCAAGCAGAAAAAGCCAATAACCCTTTAAACTAAAAGGCAAGGGTAAAAAGGATCCAAGGCTTTGAGTATTAATGGATAGGAGGGCCCTAAGCAATAAAATCCTGGCCTAAGCGGCTAAATCAAGCTGCCCCTAACCATGTACTTGTGGCGTGAAGGTGTCAAGTGAAAAGCTTGAGACTGAGCGGTTAAAGTCGTGATCCAAAGTAAAAAGAGTGTGCTTAAGAACTCTGGGCACCTCTAACTGGGGACTCCAGCAAAGCTGAGTCACAATCTGAAAAGGTTCACCCAGTTATGTGTCTGTGGCATTTATGTATCCGGTGGTAATACTGGAAAACAAAATGCTTAGGGTCATGGCCAAGACTCATAAAGAAGCTGTGTTCAAGAATCAACATACTGAACTAGGAGAATCAATAACACTATCTGAATTCTGAGTTCCTATGGATGCCAATCATTCTGAACTTCAAAAGATAAAGTGAGATGCCAAAACTGTTCAGGATTGCAGTTGTAAACCCCACTATAAGAGAAGACATGGGCTTAATCAAACTCTCATTCTCATGCAAATTCACATCCTAAGCTTATATTAGTTTTGGTTGCTTGAGGACAAGCAATAGTTTAAGTTTGGTGTTGTGATGCGTGAGCATCTTTCTTATTTTTTCCTAGTGAATTTGCACCTAAATTGTTGAATTTAATTAAGAATTAATTATATTTTAGCCACTATGGATGCTATTTTGAGTTTTGTGCAATTTTATTTATTTTAGGTAGCATTCGGATGGATTTGATGAAGTTTCTGCAGAGAAAGAGAAAAAGCCAAGGAGATGACCAGCGAATACCGACGCGGACGCATGGCTCACGCGACCGCGCGGAATGGAGGAAATCGCAATGACGCGATCGCGTGCCTGACGCGAATGCATGGACTAGAATCTGCACAAATGACGCGAACGCGTGGACGACGCGGACGCGTTGCATGAACGATCTGTAGAATTGACAGAAAACGCTGGGGGCGATTTCTGGGCTATTTTAACTCAATTTTCAGCCCAGAAAACACAGATTAGAAGCTGCAGAATGGACAGAACAAGTGGTCCCACCCATCAACTGAAGATCTGTTAATTAATTCTAATTTAAATTCAAATCTTAAATTAGGAAAAGATATTATTTTAATTTTTAGTTTTAGATATTAGATTTTAAATTTAGGAGGATTAGTTATAAAAGGAGGAAGCTTTCCTTCCTTTGGAGAGGTCCGGGGGAGATTCCACCTCATCCCATCAGGGGAACATAATTGACAATCCTAATTTTCTCTCTTTTCTATGAGCAACTAAACCTCCACTGTTAAGGTTAGGAGCTCTGTCTATTTCTATGGATTAATTTTATTGCTTTTTCTATTTTAATTCATGTATAGATTTATAATTTAAGAATTATTTTCGCTCTTTATTTTATAAATTTGGGTGGAACGGAAGTATGACCCTCTTTCTATTTGAGTACGTGTAAAACTTGGAAAAGCTCTTTACTTGAACAACAGCTTGAAAACATATTCTCCTAAATTTTAATTATTTGGACTTAACGGGATACGTGACATATAATCCTTTTATTTTTGGGTAATTAGAGTTTTTGTGGCATATAAACTGTAATTTGATTATCACCCTCTAATTGGAATTAATTGACCAAGGAATTGGCTGTTGATGAATTTTAGAGGAGACTAGGAAGGTCTAAGGAATTAGGGTCTAGTCACATATAGTTTGCCATAAATTAAATCCTACATGATTAAAATAGTTAGTAAGAAAAATTAATCCGGGAAAATAGATAACTCTGAAACCTTAACTGCCTTCTCCGTATTTTATTCCCAACTTATTTATTTTACTATTTTATTTTCTGCACGATTGAATATTCAAATACTCTTTTCTGTTTGTCTAACTAAGCCTATCAAACGCTATTGTTGCTTAATCTATCAATCCTTGTGGGATCGACCCTTACTCACGTAAGGTATTACTTGGTACGACCCGGTGCACTTGCCGGTTAGTAAGTGTGGTTGTAAATTACCGCACCATTAGGTTAAATTATTTATTAGTTACAAGGATAAAAATAGTTAATTATTTTTTACCACAGTTGAAATAACTCATCAAGGTAGTCTATTACCTTATAGAGGTCTTCAACCTTGCCCATAAAGTTTGTTTTGATGTATTCTATTATCCCAACAGAAATATCTCGTTGTTGGAGTGCTATTTGCTACAAGATCTTAACAATAACAAGAGTAATATGAAATCAAAGCTTAACTCAAACTATTTTGGGACAATAAATAAATAATGACCATAATCAAAAGCAAAATTATTTATGCCATTTGAAACTTAGAGCAAAAGTTGTTGGGAGGAACCATTTGTTGCCTTCCACTGTAACTGCTGCATGTTTCATAAGCATTGATGCCACCAGATTCAAAACCTATAGTTGACGAGCTAGAAATTATAAGTCATCAATCAAATTCAACAGAGTCAAAAAGGTATGTCACATGAATTACTTCATGACTTACATTATCTCCAACCTGATTTTTCAGACAAAGGGCCATCAATGCTTCCCGGCTTCCACAACAATGTTCATTAGGCACAAGAATCTCTCTATTAATGACAAAATCGCAGGTTATATCACATGAAATAAGCGTTTGATTTCAAATCTTCAAAATCAGTAGAAGTGACCTTTGGGGTCATAATCAACTCTAAAGATATAGGCAACAATAACCAACTCACTCCCCATGAAAACCATTTTCGATGTTGGCCTAAATGCCACCTCCAAGAACTATCAATTTTGGATAGAAACATGTCACTACAACATTTTGGGTCTATGGCTACAATATTTTGTCACGATTTTTTATCGTGACAAATTTGTCACGGTTTTTTACCGTGACAAAAAAAGGCTATGGTGATGGTTTTTTTGAAAATGGTGACCATAGATTACCTATGGTCACAGTTTCTTAAAAAAAAAGTGGCCTAAAAGGTCTATGATCACGGTTTACGGAGGTGACCTAAAGGAGTCTATAGTCACGATTTTTTGGGTGACTAAAAAGGGTCTATGGTCATGATTTTTTAAAAAAGAATGACCTAAAGAGGTCTATGATCACGGTTTTTTGGGGTGACCTAAAAGGATCTATAAGGGTCTTTGGTCACGATTTTGGGGGTGACCTAAAATGGTCTATGGTCACAGTTTTGAGGGATGATCTAAAAGAGTCTATGGTCAAGTTTTACCAAAGGTGACCTAAAACGGTCTATGGTCACGGTTTTGGAGAGTGGCCTAAAGGTATCTATGGTCATGGTTTTAAGGGGTGACTTAAAGTCTGTGGTCACGGTTTTAGGGGGTGACCATAGAGTACGATTTTTCAATTTTTTTTAAACCCCTCCCCAAACGGCGTCGTTTCCTCCTCCAGATTCCCCAATTCCCCCCAAAATCCCCCTTCCCTCACTCGTCGTTTTTCACTTAGGAGAAAAGGGTGAAAATAACCCTTGGTGCCAAAATCTCTCCCAGCCACGC
Source organism: Arachis ipaensis (assembly GCF_059453495.1). Classification (NCBI taxonomy): domain Eukaryota; kingdom Viridiplantae; phylum Streptophyta; class Magnoliopsida; order Fabales; family Fabaceae; genus Arachis; species Arachis ipaensis. The sequence goes on along the minus strand of NC_142441.1, from coordinate 32,172,981 downwards.
ACCCTCCTCCTCGTCACATACAGCGCCACCTCTGGTCGTGCTCCAGCTCCTCTCATCATTCGTAAGTCTATCGCCAGCACCTCTCCTCTGCTCATCAGTCGCCAACCCACCATCCCTCATTATTATATGTGGAGTCATCTATCGTGGTTGTCTCTCAAAGCCCCAAACCTCTCATCGTTCGTCTCGTCATTCTCGAAGCCTCAAACCAAACCCTAGATTCGCCAATCACCAGCGTCCACGGGCCCTATTTTGCTGCTGTTCGCTTGTGGTTCGTTGTGGTGGTCATCGTAAGGTTGCCGTTGTGGTGGTCATCACTAGGTTGCAATCATCTATTGCATTCAACTGCTCTTTCTCAAAATTTGATTAGCATTTCCTCCAGGAAAGTTCCTATTTATCTTAGTAATCATGTATCTATCTATGCCTTTGTGAGGAAGTTTAAAATGGTTTGAACTTTGAACTTGTTCATTTATTATATGTTTCTGTTTCATCGATCTGTTGAAGAGTATCCTTGATCAGTCTCTCCTTTTGGTTGAAATAATTTGAATATTTTTGCTTATTATGTTTTTGTTTCATTATTGTGTAAACTCTTTAGAACTTTCTGATGTCATTGGGGTTTGCTTTGAAGTGTTTTTTTCATTCATTAGTGAGATTTAATTTATATGGACATTGATGTTGTTTTGTATGTAATTGGTGGGGCTTAATTGATTTAATTTAACAGTGTATATCATTCTGTGTGTCTGTCATGGTAGAAATCCCTTCTTTGGTTTACTAAAGTAAATTTTGATAATGTACTTTAAATCTTGAAGACTTATATCCGTTTTCCACTCCTTATTTCTGTCTTGTTGAACAAAGTCTTGTAGACATTGAAGATGCCATATTGAGACAGTTTGATGTTAAAGATACGATAGTTGTTCTAGCAGCTTTATCAGTTGATGGCTTGAAAAATGTAATAGGTTCTGTTGAGGTTGGAAAACTAAAGTTTGATTAAAGTGATAAACAAATATTATTGGGTGATTATCAATTGTTTGTATAATTTGTTTGGTTAAGTGTGCAGAAACTAACTTGAATTGAAATAGGCCTAGTAAGCAAGCCCACAAACACAAACACATTGGCCAACATAAATTCTAACCCTACTTTCCCTCAAATCCTGATCCATAAAGGCTGGAAAGTTGAACTATAAGAAAGAAGGAAATCAACTGAGCCCAAATAGAGATCCAAGCCCAATACGGTGGTGACATTCAAACCCATCTCTTTTGAACCTAGTATCTAATCGGGCAAACAACTCAAAATTCAATTGAATTTTGTTTCACCTCCACCGAACACAATCCTTCTCTCTTCTCTCTCTTCCTTTTCTTCCCTATCATATTAAGTCACTAAATAAAGAAAGAAAAAAGAGGAAAGATCTGAAGCTAGGGCTCGACGAAGTGCCAAAAGCTTGTTTCCAATTTCAAACAAGAAAAAGGGCTACAACAAAGAAGTAAATCTCATTTGGACAAAGCATCTTCAAAAGTTACTTTCCCCATTTGTGCTACACCAAGGAACTATGAAGAAAGCTACTGAGCTTCAAGCATAAATCTAGCAACCATAGAAAAGAAGAAGTCAATGGTACTCTACCTTGAATCCACAGTACAAAACCAAACTTGGAGCCAAAGAAAAGACTCACGATCCAGATCAAAGGAGCTTGAAGAAAAGGGATAAAAGAGAAAGGTGTGTTGCATGTCAAAGAATAAAAGACTCAATGGTATAACTATTAAAAAGAAAGAATAAAGATCTTTGTTCAATCGGTGGACTACAACATATGAAAGATCATCATGAATGGTCCCCAAGTCCCTACCAAAACAGGAGCAGATGGTGTAGTTGTTCCCAAGATAGAAGTTGAATGGAATGATGAAAACAAGAAGAAAATAGAGCTCAACACTAAATTTGTCAACATGTTTAACTGTGCAATTAGCTTCGAGGAATACTGAAAGGTATCTGATGAGCGGATAATTTATACCCTTTTGGCATTGTTTTTACATAGTTTTTAGTATGATTTAACTACTTTTTATTATATTTTTATTAATTTTTATGCAAAAATTACATTTTTGGACTTTACTATGAGTTTGTGTATTTTTCTGTGATTTCAGGTATTTTCTAGTTGAAATTTAGGGACCTGAGCAAAAATCTGATTCAGAGGCTGAAAAAGGACTACAGATGCTGTTGGATTCTGACCCTCTTGCACTCGAAGTGGATTTTCTGGAGCTATAGAAGCCCAATTGGCGCGCTCTTAAATGCGTTGGAAAGTAGACATCCTGAGCTTTCCAGCAATATATAATAGTCCATACTTTTCCCGAGATTTGATGGCTTAAACTGGCATCCAAAGTCAGCCTAAAACATCTTGGCGTAAAACGCCCAAACTGGCACCCAAGCTGGCGTTTAACTCCAGAAATAGCCTATGTACGTGAAAGCTTTAACGCTCAGCCTAAGCACACACCAAGTGGGCCCCGAAAGTGGATTTCTGCACTATCTGCACTTAGTTATTCATTTTCTGTAAACCTAAGTTACTAGTTTAGTATAAATAGCACTTTTTACTATTGTATTCAGAGAGAGGCTATCATAGACCATTATTCATGTTTGGAGGCTGGCCTCACGGCCATGCCTAGACCTCTTTTCACTTATGTATTTTCAACGGTGGAGTTTCTACACCCCATAGATTAAGGTGTGGAGCTCTGCTGTTCTTCATGAATTAATGTAAGTACTATTGTTTTCCTTTCAATTCACGCCTACTTCTTCTCCAAGATATACTCTCGTACTTAATTCAGTTAAGTCAGAATGAAGGGGTGACCCGTGACAATCACCCAATCTTCGTTACTCGCTTAGCCAAGATCCGCGTGCCTGACAACCACAAAGTGGTCTACATGATGTTCAATGTAGTCATTGGACGACAGCCGGAGTATATTCTCTTGGATAGCTAATACATTGACCGAGTCCGTGAGATTAGTATCTTTGTGGTATAGGCTAGAATCATTGGCAGCATTCCTGGGATCCGGAAGTCTAAACCTTGTCTGTGGTATTCCGAGTAGGATCTGGGAAGGGATGACTGTGACGAGCTTCAAACCTGCAAATGTTGGGCGCAGTGACAATGTGCAAAAGGATCAATGGATTCTATTCCAACGCTAGCAAAAATCGACAGATGATTAGCCATGCGGTAGCTGTGCCTGGTATTTTTCATCCGAGACGAGAAATCCGACAGTTGATTAGCCATGCAGAAATCGTAGAGGACCATTTTCACTGAGAGGATCTTACAGCTTGCCATGGAAGGGAGCACGCATGATTGGAAGAAGGCAGTAGGAAAACAGAGGTTCAGAAGCAACAAAGTATCTCCAGACGCTTATCTGAAATTCCCACCAATGAATTACATAAGTAACTTTATTTTATTTCATGTTTTATTTATATTTTAATTATCAAAGCCTTATAACCATTTGAATCCGCCTGACTGAGATTTACAAGATGACCATAGCTTGCTTCAAGCCGACAATCTCCGTGGGATTGACCCTTACTCACGTAAGGTTTATTACTTGGATGACCCAGTGCACTTGCTGGTTAGTTGTGCGAAGATGTGAAAAGTGTGAATCACGATTTCCCACACCAGTATCAAGGTGCAAAACAGCAAAGGAGATCTGGGATAAGCTCCAAGTCACACACAAAGGCACTATCCAAGTAAAGTAGACCAGAATAGACATGCTATATAAATAATACGATATGTTCTCTATGAAGGAAGGAGAATCCATTGATGATATGTTCGAAAGATTCTCTATTATCATCAACGGCTTAGATGCTATGGGGATTACACACTCTGAACCAGTACTCGTAAGGAAAGTCCTGAGAAGTCTCACAAAAGAGTGGAAAACAAAGGCTATCGTTATAGCTGAGAGTGGTAACATTAGTCAAATGACTTATGATGAACCGAGAGGAAAATTACTTGCTTTTGAAATTACACACTTGAAAAATGATGCAAAAAAGAAAGGAGTTACTTTAAAATCATGTGCTGAATCACTAGGTGATGATTCTAATGATGATTCATCAGATGACAAGTTTGTATTTTTTTGTCAGAAAACTCAGGAGAATGATGAAAATGAGAGGAAGAGGCAAGGGAAGCAGTTCAAAAAGACCAAAGAAAGATCTAAGCAAAATCATCTGCCACAACTATAAAGAAGCAGGACACTACAAGTTTGACTGTCCTAAATTGAAGAAGAAAGACAAAGTCCACAAAGACAAGAAGAAAAGGCTTATGGCCTCGTGGGAAGATCTGGAGAATGATTCAGATGAAGATGAGGATTCAGAAAATAGTTCTCAAGCCTGTCTTATGGCCAACCACTCCGAAACTAATGAGGTAATTTTCATTGAACCCTCTAATGAAGATCTTCATCTCATGATTGATCATCTCATTGAAAAATTAAGAAGTTTTCTGAACCAATGTCACGATCTTGAATCGGTAAATGACATCCTAAAAGCTGAAAATGCTTTTCTCAAAGAAAAATTAAGAGAAGCTGAAATCACTGTTGATCTTATTTAAAAAAATAAGCGGCTTAAGGCTGAACTTAGTGGTTGTGAGAAACAGGATTCAGTGATTGCATACTTAAACTGTTTTGAAGAAAATGATAGGTTGCATAAAGAGGTTAAAAATTTAAAACAAGATCTAGTCATGTTTGCTCAAAGTTCTAAAAACTTAACTAACCTATTGGCTAGTCAAAGACCTCTTTATGAAAAGGCTGATTTGGGCTTTTATGAAAAATCTAAAACTATTTTTAAAAGATCACAATTTGAAAATATGGCTTCCACTTCTAATGACACAATATTTTAAAGCCCAAACATTCTAAAAGAATAGCAACCTAAAAGATTTTGTCACTTATGCAATTGGGATGGACATTTTCCCATTCAATGCTTTATAACAAAAAAACTGATTGGTGATAAAGTCTACAAAATAGTTGGCAACTATAATGGTCTTGGCAAAAGGAGATGGTTTAACATTAAAGGATCCAAAAAGATTTAGATACCTAAGGTCACTTAATAATTTTTTGTAGCTTTGCCTAGCATCCAAAAGAAGGGACAACATGTGGTACTTAGACAGCGGATGCTCTAGGCATATGAATGGAAAGTCCACGTTCTTTATCAAGCTAGAATGATGGTGGCTTTGTGACTTTCGACGATAATGGTAAAGAAAAAATAGTGGCCATAGGTAAAGTAGGTAAAAGCTTCTCTTCCTTCATTAATGATGTTTTTCTTGTTGACAGATTGAAACAAAATTTACTGAGTATTAGCCAATTATGCGACCTAGGATACTTGGTTATCTTTAGGAAATTGGATTGCCTAGTCATTTGTGAAAAATCCAGTGAAATTTTGTTTGAAGCAAAAAGGTGCAATAATGTGTACGAATTAACTCTAGAGGAATTAACAGAACAAAATGTAGCATGTTTTACTTCCATGGAATCTGAAAAATTGCTATGGCATAAGAAATTAGGACAGCAAGCATGTATCAAATTTCTAAGTTTGTAAAGAAAAACTTGGTTAGAGGCCTTCTTAACATAAAGTTTGACAAAGACATCACTTGTGATGCTTGTCAATTGGACAAACAAACCAAATCTTCTTTTAAGCCCAAGGATGGAATCTTTACCAAAAGGCCATTGGAAATGCAACACATTGATCTTTTTTGTCCTACTAAAACACAAAGTTTGGGAGAAAAACATTATGGTTTAGTAGTGGTTGATGACTTCACTAGATTTAGGTGGGTTCTTTTCTTAGCTCACAAAAATGATGCATTCATTGCTTTCTCTTCTCTTTGCAAAAAGATTCAAATGAAAATGATTTAAAAATTATTTGTATAAGAAGTGATCATGGAAAAGAGTTTGAGAATCAAGATTTTGAAAACTTTTGTGATAAATTTGTAATTTCTCATAACTTTTTGTGTCCTAGAACTCCTCAACAAAATGGAGTTGTTGAAAGGAGAAATAGAAGTCTCCAAGAAATGACTAGCGCAATGCTTTGTAAAAATGAAGTTCCAAAATTCCTTTGGGCAGAGGCTGTAAACACAGCTTGCTATATTTTAAATAGAACCTTCATTAGAAAAGGGTTAAAGAAAACTCCTTATGAGCTATGGAAAGGAACACCTCCAAATCTCAAGTACTTTCACATATTTGGATGCAAATTCTTTGTGTTAAATAATAAAGATAATCTCGAAAAATTTGATCCAAAATCATATGAGAGTATATTTATAGGATACTCAATCAATAGTAAAGCATATAGGGTTTATCTCAAAGAACATAGAACCATAGAGGAATCCATACATGTCTCTTTTTGTGATACTAACACCATTCCAAGTTCTGTTATAGAGGATGATACAGGTACTGAAGCTGAGCTGAACTAAGGAAAAGATAAACCAGTTTCCTCTGTGGGGAATACTAGCACTGACCCTATAGTTTAGAATGCAGGAAACAATTTGGTTTTGTCCCCTGATGATGCTGGAGATTCCAAAACTGAGAGTGCTGCAGAACCAAATCAAAGCCAAACTGAAATCATATCACAAAGACCCAGGGAATAGAAGTTCTTGAAGAACTATCCTCATGAGTTCATCATTGGAGATCTATCCCATGGAGTCATCACTAGATCCTCAAGCAAAAAGAAAGTCGAAGTCAACAACTTTGATTTGCTATCCCAATTGGAGCCACAAACTGTAAAAGAAGCACTTGAAGATCTTTTTTGGGTTAAAGCTATGGAAGAAGAGTTAGGCCAATTTGAAATGGATGAGGTTTGGGCTCTTGTGTCTTACCCTAATGGCAAGAAGGTAACTGGCACCAAATGGATATTTAGAAACAAGTTGGGTGAGGATGGTAGTGTGATTCAAAATAAGGCTAGATTGGTGGTCCAAGGGTACGATCAAGAAGAGGGCATTGACTTTGATGATTCATTTGCTCCGGTGGCTAGAATAGAAGCAATAAGATTATTGCTTGCCTATGCTGCCCACAAAGGTTTTAAACTATTTCAAATGGATGTCAAATGTGCTTTTTGAATAGATTTATTGATAGAGAAGTATACGTAGCTCAACCCCCCGATTTTGAAAACAAAGAGTTTCCAAATTATGTTTTTAAACTTTCAAAGGCTCTTTATGGCCTTAGACAAGCTCCTAGAGCTTGGTATGAAAGGCTTAGCTCATTCTTGTTACAAAATGATTTTCAAAGGGGTACTACGGATACTACTCTCTTCATTAAGGAGTCTAATGATCATTTCTTGCTTGTTCAAGTGTATATGGATGATATTGTGTTTGGATCGGCTAATAATGCCTTGTGTGAAGATTTTAGAAAACTAATGACTAGTGAGTTTGATATGAGTATGATGGGAGAACTTACATTCTTCCTTGGACTCCAAATCAAACAAACTCTTAATGGAATCTTTGTACACCAAGGTAAATATACCAAAGAGTTGGTGAAGAAATTTGGTTTAGAAAACTCCAAACCAATGAGCACTCCTATGTATCCAAATACTAAACTTGACAAGGATGAGAAAAGGAAAGATGTTGATGAGACATGGTATAGAGAAATGATCGGATCTCTTATGTATCTAATATCTTCTAGACCGGATATAATTCAAAGTTTGGGTGTATATTCTTGTTTTCAATCTCATCCAAAAGAATCACATCTTTCGACTGTTAAACAGATCATTAGATATATTAAAAGCACACCTGACCTTGGTTTATGGTATTCTAGAACTAATGATTTTTGTGTAGTTGGGTATTGTAATGCAGATTTTGTATGTGACCGTGTGGATAGAAGAAGCATTTCGGAGATGTGTTGCTTTCTTGGGCAATCCTTAAATATTTGGTCAAGTAAAAAGCAAACTACTGTTGCTTTATCCACTGTTGAGGCTGAATATATATCAGCATCCTCATGCTGTTCACAATTAATTTAGCTTAAAACTCAGCTTGCCAATTATAAACTGAAGATTAATAGTATTCATTTACTTTGTGATAACATGAGTGCCATAAATATATCTAAAAATTCTGTGTTGCACTCAAGAACAAAGCATATTGAGGTTAGGTTTTATTCTATAAGGGAACATGTGCAAAAGGGAACTATTGATATTCAATTTGTAAAGTTGAAGGATCAATTGGCTGACATCTTCACAAAACATTTTTGTGAAGATAGGTTCTGTAAACTAAGAACTGCTCTGGGAATGATCGATATCAAATCTGTGGAATAATTGTGTCTAATGTTTTTCTAGTTGTTTTTGTCTCTCAGGTCGCAATGAGAAAAAACTGGGCAAGTGATGAACTCCTCTATAAGGCTTGAACAAGGCCCAAAAATTTTCTAAGATATGGGCTTAAAATAAGACTCATAGTGATCTCGAGTGAATCCTCATCACCGTGGGGCTAAGTGAGATAAGCTTTGTTTAATAAAATGGGCCTCATACTTACCTTGATCATTAAATTATGAAAATTAAAAAATTTTGTTTCTTTTTATCTTTCTTCTCTATTTCAAGTTATATCAGCCAGTTATCTTTCAAATCCATCTTGTTATGTCACTTTAAAAAATTGCATATTTTTTTAATTTCAAAATTTCCCTTGAAACCCATTTTATTGAATAAATTCATGTTTTCAAGAGAAGTTTTCATTGTGCATTAAAGATGGTTTCTTAATCAAGAAAACCTTTCTCTTCTCCACTACTCCACTATGTCGTTCCCTCTCCCCACTATTCACTCCTATCTTCTTCATTATGAGAAAGAAGGTTGCTACTAGAAGAGGCACTGGCTCCTATATACCTCCTCGCAACCCACCTCACTCAAAGCAACCTCAATCACACACTCACATACACATTCATTATCACTCTTCTTTTTCTCAGTCACCTCAACCAACAGAATCCATAGCAAGAAAAATCATTCATCCTAGGGCTTCCTCAGCACAGAAGGGGGCCAAGTCATCTCGGGCTAAGGGAGAAAAAGAAAAGGGTCCTATGCATAAAGAAGATCATCCACCATCTCCACCTCCTCGCTCTACGCCTCATCCTTTAGGATGATCTTCCCCTTCTAGCTATCCCTCCAAAGCCTCCAGAAGGCCAGTTCTCAAACCTACCAGGGAACCTCCTAACATTGACTCCCTTGACTACAAAACTAAATTTGGTAAACCTTCTCACTCTCACTATGATCCTCTCTGCTTTTCTTCCTGTATGGATTATGAGTTTCACAAACAAGTGCTTTCAAAATGTTTTCTCTGTTCTACCTTTTTCATTGGCCTTGAGGCTCTGGCTAAAAAAGAAATTAATTTTAAAGTTAACGTTGATCTTTTGAAATGGAAAAACATCTTCAAGATTCGAAAACCAGTATATCCAAATTTGGTCAGAGAATTTTATGCCAACTTGCTTTTTCATAAGGGAGAAATCCACTCTTATGTCAAGGGTTGTCAAATTGTTTTGAATAAGGAAACCATTACTGATGCCCTTGGTTATGAAGACATCGGAGTGAGAACCTGCATGTCTAGAAAATGGGATGACCATCTAGGTATCTTTTATCAGGATGCCTTGGCTAGCATTTGTGAAAATTTTTCACTTATGGATGGTATGACTCCCACCCATAAGGCTCTAGGTCCTGTTAGAGCCCAACTCCACCGAATCATCACTCACATAATTCTTCCCCAAAGTGGATCACACCAGCGAGTTACCATATGTGATATTTTGGTCTGTATACAATTTTGAATCTTGCTCCTATTTCATTTGCTTACCTCATAATCCGTCATATGCTAGACTGTGTTAGAAGTGAGAAAAATGTTTCTCTTCCTTATGGAATATTTCTAACTTGCATATTTGAATATTTTTCAATTGATCTAAGTAATGAGCATGTCGAAAACAAAGTATCCTCTCTAAAAAGTGGTGGTGCAACAAAACAAACCAAAGACAAGGGTCCTAAGATCACTAAGGATCCTATTTTGGATGAAAATGAAGATGAAAGCCTTCTCTCATCTTCCATAGTTGGTACTTCTGACTCCCCCAAGTACTTAATTACTGGGGTTGTCAAAGATGTCCTTCAAGAGTTTGTGTCTATGACCAAACAGATGGTCCAATCAAGTAAACAAACTCGAAAGATTGCTATTCAAACTGAGAAATATTTGATGAAATCCCATGACAGGATTAAGGTACTTTTGAAGCACCTTGACTCACTTGATGAGGATCAGGAAATGTCCGAGAAAGAGGAAGACATCCTGGAGACTGAAGAAGAGGAATCTGACGCTTAGTTTTGTCCCCTGCTGCCCTTGGAAATTTGATGTGCTGTTTCTGAATTCTAAACTCTATTTTGATGGCACTGTGTTTCTTAGTACTTTGGATACTACTTTAAATACTGTTTTATGGATGACTATAATAGGATTAGCTTATTAACTTTGTTAGTAATATGCTTGTTTAACTTGCTGTTTTGGATTGCTTAGTGACATTCTTTCTGCAGGTTCCCTCCTTGATGACAAAAGGGGGAGAAAATGAGATGAAAAATGGGCCACTAAAAATAGCTGCTTCAATTTTGAATGGTTTGAACATGAGAAAAGGAACAAGGAAAAATAAATTGAAAATGGGCTGATAAAATTGTTTGCAAAACTCTTGGTTGCTTGGAATAGTTTCCACTTTGTTAACAGGTTGTTAAAAAGCAAACATTGAGGGGGAGCTTAGTAATCAAAGGATAGGGGGAGTTTCATCAAAAGAAAGTTTCTTACCCTCAATCTCTTTCAATTCATTTTTTAATAATGTTTGTCATTAAGGGGGAGATTGTTGAAGTTGAAAAACTAAAGCTTGATTAAAATGATGAACAAATATTATTGGGTGATTATCAATTGTTTGTATAATTTGTTTGGTTAAGTGTGCAGAAATTAATTTGAATTGAAACAGGCCCAGTAAGCAAGCCCACAAACATAAACATATTGGCTAACACAAATTCCAACCATACCTTCACTCAAATCTTGATCTGTGAAGGCTGGGAAAGCTGAACTATAAGAAAGAAGGAAATCAACTGAGCCCAAATAGAGATCTAAGCCCAATTCGGTGGTGACACTCAAACCCATGTCTCTTCAACCTAGTATCTAACCGGGCAAACAACTCAAAATTCAATTGAATTTTGTTTCACTTCCATTGAACACAATCCTTCTCTCTTCTCTCTCTTTCTTTTCTTCCCTATCACATCAAGTCACTGAACCAAGAAAGAAGAAAGAGGAAAGATCTGAAGCTAGGGCTCGACAAACCAAAAGCTTGTATCCAATTTTGAGCAAGAAGAAAAGCTACAACAAAGAAGCAAATCCCATTCGGACAGAACATCTTCAAAAGTTACTTTCTCCATTTGTGTTGCACCAAGGAACCGTGAAGAAAGCTACTGAGCTTTAAGATAAATCCAGCAACCATGGAAAAGAAGAAGTCAATGGTGCTCTGCCTTGAATCCACGGTCCAAAACCAAACTTGGAGCCAAAGAAAAGACTCAAGGTCAAGATCAAAGGAGCTTGAAGAAAAGGGATGAAAGAGAAAGGTGTGTTGCATGTCAAAGATTCGGCTTTCTCTCTCTCTTTCCACTAACCATGCCGCTACCATTTTTGATGAAAGAAGAAGAAGACAACTAAGTGTTGAACTTGGTTCAAACCTTGGAGGCTTCACTCTTCTATAATAGCCAAGGGTTAAGTAAGGAGAGTGGAATATAGCACTTGGTTCGGTTCTCATAGCTTCTTAAGCTATTCTAAGTTCTTCTCCTTCATGGTTGCCATTTTGTATTTCTTTTCTCAGTTTAGTCTGTCTGAGTCTCATTGAAAAAGGCGAACATGGTAAGATTTGTAAGAAAAAGCTAATGAGTGGAAAAGGCAAAGAGCTAGACTTGGAGAAAAAGTCGTAGTTATCTCAGAAATTCTTTGTATATTTTCCTGTTTTTTGTCATGATCCTATGGAGATTCCTTTACAAGTTGGGTTAGCATTTTTCTATTGAAAGCTAGGTTTAAGTCCTAGTCAAGTTCGGTTTGGGTTAAAAATAGAACTTGTCCCAAATAGGATTGGGTAGAATCCTAGGGAGAATTGGTGATTATAATCTATTGAATAGATAGTAAAATTCTGTCACAGTTGTGATAGAGACTGGATGTAGGCTACATTGCACTAAGTAGTTGAACCAGGATATATCTGTTTGTCAATATCTACTCTCATCTCTGTTTTTGATTCTGTACAATAGGAGACAAAACAAAAGTATCTCCTACCGAGTTAAGAGACAAAACCAAAATATCTCATGTATTCTCTTAACCGAAAGCAAGTTCACACGAAAAAGAAAAAAGGGCCAAGATTCAACCCCCTTCTCTTAGCCATTGATAACCATCAGGTTCTTCTAAGCTATTTGATTCACTATAAAATGTGCTGAGGAGATGTAGTAGCTAGCTGCTGTCAGGTAATGTATGGCATATTTGACACAACTTAGTAAAATATAGTATTTAGATTTACTTTATCTGATATACTAACTACTATAAATTTTTGGTTGTGATTATATATGAGACAGTAACTGGTTCTATATACACATGTAGAACACAATTGATAGATTGCGAGCATACATATTTTCATCCAGCCAGATGTTTGGCAAAATAATCTGTTTCTGAATTTATTTTTGTCAGTGATGTCTGTTAAATGTCGGAGTCGTTTAGAGCTTTAAATGAGAAAATCTAAGTCTACATGCTTTGGCGATTGGTAATTGCTTTTTTTGCAACATAATGCAACCAATTTTTGCTTTAGATACAACTTTTAATCTATACATATTCATAGTTAAACCCTTTTGGGATTGTATACTTAATTGTCCTACAAAAATCATGACATAATCAAAATTGAAATTGAAGAGAGATAATTTATTAAGGAGAATAGATTCAACTCAGCCAAACATTTATTAAGTTTAAGGCGTGTATATTAATTTTGAAAAATGTGTACCCGGGTAGTTGTTTCATGTTAAGTATATTCTATTTCACCTTTGGATAGGGATGAAATTAGCTTCCTCCGTATGTTTATGCTTTGGATTTATTTAAATAAATGTATTTGCTTGAGGCCTTTTTCATTGAGAACTTGTTCAGGGAGAATACATGGAAGGTAAATAAATAATTGCGTAACAGGAATAAATTGTGACGTCTGTTGCCTTGTTCTCTATTTTCTGTAGGTTCAATTTATAATGTTCGTCTAACAAATGAAGTTGCTGTCTCTTGTCTAAATAATGCTATATTATACTTTCATGATCATACTGATTACTTGAAGAGATTTGGTGGCATGATCTTTCCATTACTCCTTGTACTACCATCGGTTGCTTTCCACCTCTTCCTTGACTTTGGATTTAGTATTTATCTTTTTGGTTTATTGACTTTACTCTGACATGGTGTCTCTTTACTTCTGCATTTGAATTCTCTTTTCTGATTAGCATTACATAACCACCTTTTTGATTTGCATTACATAAACTCTATTCACTTTTCTCACTTATCAAATGTAATGGTTAATTTGTTGGTTGATTAGCTTTTCTTTGTCATTGCTTGATGATGACTCTGTCTTTTATATATTTAAATTTTGAATTTTATCAAGCATGGGATGAATCAGACGTGTACAACGTAGTGTGCTGGCCATTTTTAATAACATGGAATGAAATTATCCTAAGTAGCATAATCCTACTTTTTTGGCACATGAATGTTATAAGGTAGGGTAATCTATTTTTTCTAGAAACAAAATCTGAAGCTTGTTTCTTTTATGAATTCGTTCTCTTTTATTTTAGCAAAATTTTGGAAATAGCAAAAAGGGAGAAAATGTAAACAGAAACTAATAGTGTACAATGTTTTGTGCATTTGCTTATTTGTTATTATGTTCTTTACTGTTGCTTTCAGGTATACAATATTCTCTGTTCTAACATGTTTATTTCTTTTGCTGCCAGGAGGACATGATATGAAGAAAATATTTTCCATAGCAATATGAGATGGGATGGGTCTCATATATATATACTTTAGTTATCTAAATATAATATTTTGATATGTTCTGTACTTTTTGTAAACAGGCTTTACCCGGTATTACATGTAATAGATAAATTACACCGTATTTTGACTTGTGTTGTTTGGACTAAAAACATATCTAACTTATAATATAAATTTTATGATCTAGATTTTTTGAATTTCTCATTTTTAGACTTATTTTGTGATTATCATAAATTTGGGATGCGATTATGCTTTAAAAAAATAAATCTCATAAAATAGAGTAGGCTATGGTCATGGTTTTAAAATAGGGTGACCATAGATAAAGTTATAGTCACGGTTTTAAAGAAGGGTAACAATAGATAAGGCTATGGTCACAGTTTTAAAGGGGGTGACCATAGATAAGCTATGGTCATGGCAAAAACCGTGACCATAGATAAGGCCATGGTCACGGTTTTAAAGAGGGGTAATCATAGATAAGCTTTGGTCACGATTTAAAGTAGGGTGACCATAGATAAGACTATGGTCACGCTAAAACAGTGACCATAAATTAGGCTATGGTCACAGTATAAAACAAGGGTGACCATAAAGTAAGCTATGGTCACGGTTTTACAAAAGGGTGACCATAGATAAGCTACCGTGACCATAGATCAAGCTATGATCACAGTTTTAATAAATGGGTGACCATAGAGTAAGCTATGGTCATGGTTTTTACGCGTGACCATAGAGTAACTTATGGTCATGGCAAAAATATGTGGCCTAAAGTGCCAGAATTTAATCACTGCAATCGTGACCATAGAAATCGTGACCATAAATAGAAAAATCGTGACCATAGGTCTATGGCCATGCCAGAATAGGCCACAGTGAAAAAATCGTGACCATAGGTAAAAAACTGTGACCATAGACCTATGGTCACCCTTTTCACAAGCTATGATCACGGTTTTTTTACCGTGACCATATACCTTTTTTTTGTAGTGTGTATAAGTATTTGAAACAGAGACACAGAGTACTTAGTGCATCAGGATATGAGGGAAAGAGGAGAATATTACCGTAGGCATCTACGTATAGCCATGGACGTCCTCGTTGTAGTTTAAAGTCTCCACACGTGGAGATTTTCTTCTACAAGATGTAGCTTCTACGTCAAAAGAGGATTTTTAACGTAAAAAAAATTGAAAAAAATAACGAATAATCTCTTTTGCCTATTTAAATATTATTTATAGATATGTCCTGTTCTTTTAAGAGTAAATCACAGAAGTATAGAGCTTTTGATTAAGTACTTGTAATTGCTTAATTTTGTTATTTTTTTCAACTTAATCCTAAAATCTTAAAATCTGACTTTCATTTCATTTTTTTCCACATCAATTCATTAGCAATAATTTAAATAAATTAGAAAGTGAGATGATGTTATCTACATACCAAAGGGCGTGGTTGGTTTCTATTTTTATTTTTAGGATTTTGTGAATCAGAAGAGGGAAGTAAAACCCTTTTTTCACTGTTTTCAGTTTATTTATGGAGAAAATCCATGTTAAAAGATGAACATCTAAATCAAGCCAATTAATTGAGTTTCTAACCTTAATCGATGATGTTGCTTTCTGACTTCTGCGTTTAGTGGTACTTTTACGCCGTTTCAAGCCAGTGTTTTCACTTATTTCATGATCACTCAACGGACCGGATGGTTCACAATCTGTTCGTACTTTTGATCCAAAGGACACCTTGATGATTTTTGACGCTATGGAACGTTTGTTGCGGTTGTCTGAGCTATCAATGATGGAGGTGGCCCATTCACGATAATATTCTCATCAGCATTAGCATCATCATCATGAACAGCAACAGATCTGGGTCCAGATGAAATAATGGCCAAGATTGCATCAATCTTTTTTCCCTGATCGTTTATTGTAGAGGATAAAGCACGTATCTCCTTAGCAACAATAGTTCGAATGAACTTTGTAAGGGAATCACTAAAAGAAGTCGCTTCTTTAAAACACAAACGACACCACCAGGAGATACACCAAATAGAAACTATAGAAATAGATTTTATAACAACATCTAATGAGACTATAGAAATATATTTCATCACAATACTTTGGAAAACTCACCTCTTCAAATGGCAACATTAATTATTGGAGTGCAATGATTCTATTCCTCGTCTTTTCTTTTGTCACCTAAGGGGCAAAAAATTAAGGAAGTAGAAGAAAATAAAAAAAATGAAAAAAATAGAAACTTTACTTAAACACCGTCAATCAACATTCAACTATTTCAAATGCCAAAAGAATCATGTAAATGATTCAGGGAGCAATTTTACTTATGTTCTCCAAGTAATTTGAGAAGAAAACTGTTAAACATAAACCAATAAAATCATTATACATAAAATAACAGAAAGCCAGTAGAAATAGACAATACACAATGGAAAGCCAAAAACATAATAACAGGAGACCGCCTACCTAAACTGACTTGCAACTTTCTCCAGCAACCGTGAGAGAAGACGAACAAGCACGGGAGCACCCAGAGGAACAAGGCTTCAGACTTCAGAGGAAGAGAGACTAAGCATGTGAGTTGAAGACTCCGAACAGAGAAGAACGCGAGCACAGCTCCCACGAGCAGATATGAGTACCAACGTAAAAGAAGGAACAAGTCAAGGAGAGAGGAATGTAGGTCCACGCTGTTAATATTGCCAGTAGCCACCTCCATCAAGTGCATAGATTTGGAAATTTGTATAGGGGGTTGGGGTTGGGGTTGGGGTTAGGGTTAGTCATTCTGATACAAAATGTCAAAATATTTTAGGACTTGGGATTAGAGATTTTCGAAAGATTAGAAGAACTCCTTTAGTATTTACCATGGTTTGAAGGAAAAGGTAAATAATAAGAGTATTTTAAAAAAATTTATTTATTATTTTTTTTAATTTGTGTCTTAATGAAAGAATAAAAAGAATGTAAAGTAATATTTTATTGATTGCAAACTATTTTTGTATCTACAAATCAAATATTAATACAAATTCACAAATTCATTTATGAATTTTGATAATGTTAAATACCCTAAAAATTATTAATTGACATATATATCTACTTTGGACAACACATTAGTTTCTAATTTTTCTTCAAAAAATAGATAACTGAATACAATAAAAAATTGTTTGGGTAAATTTTTAAAAGATTTTCTTAAGTGATTTTTTAAAGATCTTTAATAAAAATTTTATATCAATTTTCATGTTCTAAATTCTCAAAAAAAAAATTGATGCTAATTTTTAGATGTAAAAGTAAATTTGCTATGAAATAATATTGTAAATTTGACATCAACACTTAATTAGAGAAATAATAGTAAAATTTACATCAAATAATATTCTAAATGTCATCTCAAGAACAAATTAACTTTCGATTTTAGGTTTACAAATAATCATATATGAAGTGATACTCTGTGTTTAATTTAAATTACTAATTAATAGATGTATGAGAGTAAATTTGATATCAAAATTACTTTTTAAATTTCATCTTAATCATTAATTTATATAAAATGGTGCTCTAAATTTATTCTAAAACACTAATTCACACTTAATTAGATATTTAACAGTGAACTTGACATTAAATTATGTTCTATATTAGATTTCAAATTCTAACTAATATTAATTTTCAGTGTAAGAGTAAATTTCATATATAGTAATGCTTTAAGTTTGATTGAAATTATTAATTCACACTTAATTAGAAGTACAAAAGAGAACTTCATATGACTACATCAAATCATACTCTAAATTTGATATTAAGACTAATTAAAACTTTTTTTTTTGTTGTTATGATTATGAACTTCAAATTAAATTATGTTTAAATTTTTATATGATCAAATCACTAATTATCATTTATTTATATGTACAAACAAAATTTTTAGATCAAATCATCATACTCTAAATTTAAGTGAGTTTTTTAAGATTTTTAGTATAAAATTTCACATCAATTCATATTCTAAATTTAATCTCATGAAAAACAAATTATGCTAATTTTTGGATGTAAGAGTAAATTTGTTATGAAAAAATATTCTAAACTTGATATCAATACTTAATTAGAAAAATAATAACAAAATTCACATCAAATAATGTTCTTATTGTTAGCTCGAGAACAAATTAACTTTTAATGTATGTTCATAATAATCACACTTAGTTATATATGAAGTGATATTCTATATTTAATTCAAATTATTAATTGATACTTAGTTAGATGTGTAAGAGCATATGTCACATCAAAATTAAAGTGATGCTCTAAATTTAATCTAAATCACTAACTCACATTTAATTAGAGGTTTAAGAATGAACTTTACATCAAATTGTAGTTATATTGGATCTCAAGAACAAAACAACACTTAGATTTGAGTGCTAGAGTGAACTTTTACATGTAATAATACTTTAAGTTCGATCAAAAATTCAAAAACACTAATTGATACTTAATTAGAAGTGTAAAATACAACTTTAGATGATGACATCAAATTATACTCTAAATTTGATATTAAGAACTAATTAACATTTTTTTTTTGTTGTTATTATGATTATGAACTTAATTAAATTATACTTAACTTTTTATTCAATCGAATTACTAATTATCATTTACTTATATGTACAAACAAAAATTTTAGATTAAATCATATTCTAAATTCATTTTAGAGATATGATATCACTTTGATGGAGAACCATTAAAATTTTATTATTCGTATAATTATGATGAGAAAATAATTAAAAAATATAAAATTTTAAATGAATTAAGACTAAATATTACAGGAACAAATTTTTATCTTTGAATTTCATCAAATTACTATTTATAATATATGGTCTCACAAATATTTTTGTAAAATCCAAAATAAAATTAAAAGTAGAATTAGCATTGGAAATGCTCTAATATAAAATTAATTACAATTATAATAGTGCACTTTAAAATGAATAATACTTTATTTTAAATAAAAAATATACTTAACAATTAATTACAATTGAAACACCATTCTTAACTTCAAACTCTTAATTTTTATTAAAAAAAGTATTTCAATAACTAATAAAATTATAATTGTTAACACATAGTAAATATTTAATTTAATTATAAATATAAATAATTGTCTAATTTTTTAGATTTAAATTAATTATTTAATTAATTAATATTTTTTAATATGATTTATTTTATTATAATTTATTTATATTTAGATATACAAATTATAACTTATCTTTTGTTTTTTTTTATTTTTATTATTGAAAGAGAAAAAAATTAAGTAAATTTATTAGTAAAAAATTAACCTAAAGATATATTGATATTCTTTAATTTGAACCATATAATTTAAACCTATAATTTGGTTTAATACGGTTCAATAGATAAATTTAAAAATTAGACCAAATTAAAAAATAAATCATGTGGAACACTTGTTTCAATCAGAGAGGTGCCTTCAGCGGAAGTCATTTTTTATGACTTCATTTAAGTGGCCACCTATGTAAAACCCGTAAAATTAGCAAATAATTAATCAATAAATTAAATTTTTATAAAAAAAATTCAAAATATAAATTTTATACTTTAATGAGATAGGGCTAATTAAAATAAGAAGTTTGACACTAATTTTAAAGAATTTGGCCCAAATTTGGGATGAACTGGGCGAACTGATCGAACCGAGCCCATATTAGGCCCAAGGCCGAACCCACTCAGCCCACCAATACACTTAAAGAAGAATCATTATTCTTCCTCCATTTAGAAAAAATGCTGAAGCAAGCTCAAGGCAAGGGGAGCAAGAACAAAACCCTTGGCTTTGATTCAAATCACCATATCTTCTCACTCCGAGTTCCGATCGCTGCACTGTTTGCGACCACACGTCCGCGGTGACAAGTTCTACAAAGCGCATTACTTAATTTGGTAAGGAAGTCTTAAGTTTTAATCTCAGTTCTTTCTTCCCCAAATTTTCGAAAATTCAATGGATAGAGTGTTGAGATTTTGTTCCTTGATGTTATAGGATCCGATTAGCTTGAAGGAAATGCTTAATCTTGCTTTATTGGTGCTTGGGTAAGATGAGAATCCTTGAACCCTATTTTATTCCTTGATTAAGTGTGTTGGGTATTGAATTTTGAGTCTGTATATGTGATAATATGTGTTAGGTGTGTATATATGTAAATTGGAACATAGTTGTGAGTGTTGGATGCTTGGTGGAGCTTTGGATGCTATTATCTTGGAGATTGAGAATACTTGGGACTAAGTTTTGTGCCATTTAGTGGTGTCTCTGGGTTATACGAGAAAATCGGCCAATGTATGGTTTTGGTTTCTCGTATTTAATATATAATGTCTTGTGAAAACTTAGACTAGATGACCATAGGATATGTGAAAATGCATGAGTATGTTAATTGCTTAGTGCCTTGATGATAATTGTTGAACTAGGTTGAGTATTGGTATGTTGTTTGATATTGGGGATGGAAATAGAATGCTAAATGATGATTGACAAGGTGTTAAGAATGAATGTGTGTATATGATGAATTAATGATGATCTTGTTGGTTAATTGAGGAATTTATGTATGAGATTATGTAAAATTGAGGTATGATTGATTGTGGTAGGATGTGGGGATTGTGGTGCTGTAAATGGTATGCTGTGGTGCTGTATGTATGTATAGAATGTTGATATTGAGTCTGATTTTGGTGAAAATAGAGGTTTACGAACTTTTGTGAAAATCTAATTTTTGGCCAAACTTCGGTGAGCCATAACTCGGATTCCAGATCTCCAAATTGTTTCAAATATATTTCATATTAAAATTGGGTCCGTGAAGTTTATACCGTTCAAAGAATGGATGAAAAATGTTTTAAAACGAAAAAGTTATGTATGTCGAAAGTTCGGAGTGCAAAACTAAAATTCTGTAGCATTTAACATTTTTGCCACTCTGCATATTTTGCATATGCGACCACCTGCACGCGACGCGACCAACCCTTTCGAGTTTGGCATCTCGCGTACGCGAGCAAGGTGCATGCGTACGCGAACAAGGAAAAACTCACCCACGCGTACGTGTGACCCCTGTTTTCAGCAGAGGGGTGGTAACTTGGAGATGAAGAAATCTTGAGAAGTGATGAATTAGGTATTAGAAGATAGGTTGCATTCAAATATATATATATATATATATATATATATATATATATATATATATATATATACACAATTCTTATATTATAAAGCTGATTAAGGAAAGAAATAATTGTTACATCCGAGCACTCTTTCTTGAAAGTGCGACCCCAGGAGATGGTGGAAGGTGAGGATCCCCTTCTTTGTTTCTTCTGGTATTGTAAAATCGTCTCCAGCGAGATGGTGAGAGGTTAGGATCCCCTCCTTTGTTCCTCCTGGGCATATGAGAACGTACCTCTTGAGTAAATGCAAGGGTTGTGGTTTTGCCCCCACTTGCTCCAGGTTGGTTAGTATAGAGGCTCCCCGGGTAGATACAAGGGTATGGTTTGCCCCACTTGCTCCGGATTATGATGAATTATGTATAAAAATGTAAATATATGATGTATAAGTGATGTTATGGCTATAATGAATGATTATGAAATGATTACAATTGAATATGAATGCTTAAGTGGTTTATGTACTTATTTTATCTGAGATACGAGTTTTTCTAGGTAAAGAGCAGTGGCTTGCCACCACGTGCTCTAGATTGAGACTCGATACTCTATTGATCCTACGTCATAAGGGTGACCGGGCATGTATAAATTCCCAGGAAGGATATCCCCAATGAGCAAGATTTATATATAAGAAAAAGTTATGCATAGACTCTTGGGGATGCGCGATGAGAGATAGTCCAGGGTTTAGCAGCCGAACTTGTCGGGTTGGCTTGATAACCAATTGATGAGACTCATCAGTCATAGGATAGGCATGCATCATATGCATATGTTTGAATTGCTTGGTTATGCTCTAATTCGGAGTGCCTATGTGATTTTAATATGCTTAATTGTCATACGTGCTATCTGCATTACTTGTATCCTAATTGTGTTTGTCATTGTCTGCTTGCTTATTTGTGTGATTCCACCAGAGATAGAGGTTTTGGAGGAAAGTAGATGATGGAGGGTTAGGTTAAAGTTTTGGTTAAGTTTAGGAAGTCTTAGAAAACCACCTTGATTCACTACAAGAAAATGGAACATTTGTAACAAAAAAATTGTATCAAATTTAAAATTGTTACAAATTATAAATTTTTTTGTAACAATAATTAGTTATTGTTACAAAATAAGAATATTTTGTAACAACAAGAAAATTTGTTACAAAACATTTGAATATTTTGTAACAACGTGATTTCTTTTGTTATAAATTATGTTGACTTTCGTATTAAATTGTTGTTTTGTTGCAAAATATTATAATGTTCTACAACAAAAAATTATATTGTTGCAAAAGTTCAAAACATTTTGTAACAAAATATCTATTTGTTTCAAAAGCTCTAAATATTTTGTAACAAAAAATTAATTTGTCACAAAATACAATATTTTTGTAACAACTTATTTATTTGTCACAAAATTCAAAGATTTTTTGTAACTAATAAAAAATTTTGTTTCAACATATTAAATGTAAGACTTCAAATTTTTAAAAATTAACATAATGAGTTATTTATGATTTATTATATTTATTTAAGATTTTATATTTAAAAATTTATTTTACTAAAAATATTTAAGTCAATTTAGTGATACTTTGAGTTTAAAATTACTTTAAAAATTAAATAATAAATTATTTATGATTTATTATATTTATTCAAAATGAATTTTTAGAGAGTTATATATTAAACGAGTTTTTTCTTATTTATAATTTAAAATTTTAGTAATTGAAAAAAATATAAAAATTTTATATAATTTAATTTAAATATTTGAGACTTTTGAATTTAATACTTTAAATTTTATGAATAAAAAAATTAATTTGATTACTCTAATTTTATCTTAATTAGTATTTATTTAAAAATAATTATAAATTAATAATAAAATAATATTTCAAGAATAATTAATTTAATTACTCTAATTCTTAAAATTAAGATATTTATTTAAAAATAATTTAAGAATTTATTGTAAAATAATATCTTTATATAATTATTATTAAATTAAAATTAATTTGCAATTACTATATTACTCTTATTTTTTATTAAAAATACAAGAATTTTTGTAACTAAAAAGATTTATTTTAAAATATTTAAATCTTTAAAATAATTTTATTTTGTTTTAAAAATTTAATTTTTTAAAATATTATTTGTATTAATTAATTATTTTTTATAAAAAATTCAAGATTAAATGATTAATTTTTTAAAATGATATATATTATTTTATATTTTTTTATAAAACTAATATATAATTTTTACTAATTGTAATCCTCACTTTCACTCTTCATTCTACCGCTCGGTGAGTCACCCTCCTTCTTTCTCTTTTTTTTTGTACTTTGAAACATTATTGATTTGATTTGAATTTAAGCTATTGTTTTTTGGTTGGTGAACTTTTCAGGTGTGTGGCACTTGTGTGGTACTTATTAGAAGTTTCTCTATGAAAAAGGAGCTGGATGAATATGATGGAGTTTGTAATTCCTTGTTCATACATGATGGAACTTGTATGAACATGATGGTGTGTGGCACTTGTGTGGCACTTATTACATTTTGGAGATTTATAATTTCTTGTTTTTCTTGTCCTATGTATCTACATTAGGGTTCTTCAATGTGTCTTGTTAGTTTGTACTTTAAAGTTTATATGTTGAAGATTTATAAAACAATCTTAGTTAAATAAAAGATATTTGAACTATTTATGTTATTATATATTATATAAATGTTGACTTGTTAAGTAAATTAGTTAATATATTAATTAATTAAAAAAATATAATTTGGCAAATTATGTGTATAATTTGTATTAAAAAAATTATTACAAAATAAATAGTATTTTGTAACTAAAGAAAAAAATGTTACAAAATCAAGTTATATTTTGTAACAAAATTTTATGATAGGAAAAAATATATTGTCACAAAAAATATTTTGAAGATCAAAATTTGTTATCACTTTTGTAACAACTTTTGATTTTTTGCATCAGAAAAATTTGTTATAAAATATTACTTTGAATTGTAACAGTTCCATTTTTTGTTACGAAAACTTTTCGTAACGGGACATATTGCAACGGCCTCTTTTTTTGTTACAAATATTGCTTTTTCTTGTAGTGATTTATGGTTTCTGTTTTAATTCTTAAGTTTTATAATTTGAGTGTCGACGTTCTAGAATTGCCTCTGGCTTTCTCGGAGCCTTATATCTTATGTATGCGGCACCTTTATCATGTTAAGAACTCCCGGTTCTCATTCCATACGGATATTTCTGTTTTCAGATGCAGGTAGAGAGGCACCTCACTAGGCATTTAGAGTTCTCTGCAGTGAAGTGGGCTTTTTGGGAATTCTACTTTTGTTCTATTTTGTTATGTCTATATGTATAGATTATCCCTAAGTATATATATTTTACTTTTGCACCTTATAGAGGTTTATGGAGCTTATAGAGGTTTATGGAGAAGTATGGTTACTTTTATGTATTTTGGGTTATGGTTTCTTATATGTATATATATGACTATTCTCTGGCCAGCCTTAGCTTCGCAAGTTGAGTTCGGAGCTTGATATTTTGTACCTTGATTCTCTACTCTCGTTATTTTACATACATATGTTAGTGTACCTTAACTTTCTTCGTACGCAAGTAATCCTTATTCTTGAGTGTTGCGCTTTTAATTTACGATTTTATTTTACCTATTCTTCAAGGTTCCTAGTATACTATATTCTTTTAATTATTATACGTATATATATTTTATTTTAGAGGTTGTAATACCACACCACATCTGCTTTAGCGTAAAGCTCTGTGTAATAGGGTGTTACAACCTATTTTTTAATCTCTCCACCTATTTTGTCAAGTATTTTTCTATCATATTAATTCCTCTTCCTCCAAAAATATGAACAAACATTGGTTCTCTAACTTTTTATTCACTATTTGTAAAGCAATATATGATATATATCTCTAAGCCGAATGTGTTATTTATCCCCAAACGCATTGTTATCGCTAAATGCTTCTTGATTAATATTTGATACAATCTTTCCTACTTTAAAAAAAATTATACTTAAAAGCTAATTCTAACGAGCAGCAACAAAAAATATAATAAGAACAATTGAATTAATTAAGTCATTAACACGATAATAAGTTAATAACATTACAACAAAAAATAAAAATAAAAATAAAACCCAGCAAGTCAGCAACCACGGAAGGAAGCCAAGACCTCAAGAACACAAGTCAGCAACAAACCAGTAGCAAGAACAACATAACAACCATCAAGGATCAAAGAGCTATATTAGAGAAAGTGGTTCTTTTAGACAAGTGGCATGGTTTATGATTTTATCTTTGACATATGTGAGCTAACGTCACCTTCAAATTTGAACATATTTAAAAGTAGGTGCTTTCATTGAATGTAAGTATAAACTCCATAATTAATTGGTGCCAAGATCACTATCTTACATAAATAACACTTATCCTATTTATCATGTCTCAAGCTTATAGAGATTTTTGGAGTAGCTTTCACTGCAAGAAACAAATGCTGCAGAATTTGTATGAAGAATAAAAAGCTAGAACAAAAAATTGTAAAAAGAACTAGTATTACATTCAGTCAGAAAAAAAGAGATAATAACCAATTTGAATTGGTCGAATAACCAACTTATTCATTCGCTTAAGTAAGTGTGAGATTTGAATCGTACCGTGTGTATGCAACAATTTATTAATCAGTACTAAATCGTTAAATATAATTTAAATTTGAATGAATTAATTTTTGACATACTAAATTGAAAAATACCATGAAAACTAAAACAAATAAATAAATAACTACTACAGTGTCTATGATCCCTCCCACTTCGTCAATCATTTTTCATTTTCCCCTCTCATTTAATCATTTCCATCATTCCCACCAACAATATTACTTGGGTAGAAAAAGAAAGAGATTAATTATCAAAATATTTCTGACAAATACAAGCTCAATCTTATCTTATAAAAATACGGTAATAGTTAAAACAAAAAACTCGCCCCAAAAATTTCTGATAAAAGAAGCTCCTTGTTGGAACACTCGTTCTTGAATTGCTGATTATCAATATCAATATATAATTAATAATGCACTTTTGTTTTTTATAATATGAATATGAAACTAGAAACCATGCATGAAACATTTAAACTGAGGAGAAACATTAAATTCTTATATAGCATATGATTCGATATATTGTTTAGTGTTTACACTTATACAATACATTAAACACTGTTACAGAAACATTATTATACATTCAGATAGTGCACAAACATTATTACTCATATTGCATGCCCCTCAGAGTTCTCAAACACCTGTTGCCATCTCATGTTTTCTACTGACCCTGCATTACAGCAATATTTACAGTTAACTTAGAAAAAACAAGGAAACCAAACCATCAAAAAAAGAAATTTGATTATATATAAACATATCCATGTATAACTATTTTTTAGTTTATATTATATATATACATATACAGTACCAAGAAACGCTTCTTGACAAAGTCAACGAACTCTTGTGGATTTTCAGGTTTTGTCTGCTTATATGCGTTATTCTTGTTTACCTCCTGCAAAAAGAAAAAGAAGAGGAAAAAAAAGTTTGACCTGTTAGCTAAAAAAAAAAAAAAAAAAAAAAAAAAAAAAAAAATAATAATAATAATAATAATAATAATAATAATAATAATAATTTCTAACCGGATTAAAATGGCAGTTGGATTTACCTCAATCCATGTAGCTAGTTTAGGCCTTCCAGCAGTGATGTCATGCTTGTAAATCTCTGATGACACAAGTTGGAACCTCTCAACAAATGTGATATAGGCAATGTCCACCTGATGATTCATTATTAACATCATTCATCAAATATTTCAAAGCTTATCAAATTAATTTGTACATAAAAAAATTTGGTGAAGTATAGAATTAGATAAAGAGTGAAGAGTTTTACTAAATTTATAAAAAATGTGTACATAATTCATAGTACATAATAAAATTTTTTATGCCTTTTTTTTTACTAAAAAAAAACTTTACTTTTCACTAAGACTTCACTCTTTAGTGTAGCATTACCCAAAAATAATGCTGCTAGATAAAAAGGAACAATAATAGTAGTATTTGATTTGATTTGATTTTTTTTTCAAGTTTGATTCAATTTACCAAGCTAAATTCACCAAGGAAAAATGGGCCATCTTCATATTTACCAAGAGCATTCTCCAGGTAGTCATATGTAGCACCTAATTCAAATGAAAAATAATATAAAAATGTGTATCATAATGTTTGTCATCATTTTCTTATTCTAGTAATTCAGAAACACATATTGTTCTTATATTACTTGTTTGCGTTACAGGGTCGCCTTTGAATGATCCAAACATCTCTTTGGTAAAAATATCGACATACTTAATTAGCTGGTCACCAAATTCCTTCTTGGTAGGATCCTGAAATAATATATAATGTCTTATATTATTAGTATATTTTCTAACTTAAGAAAAAAGGTCATAGAATAGAAGGGATTTGATTTCTTACATTAGGATATAGAGATGGTCCTTCGAAATTGACATCTATGTATTTGATCAAGTCAATACTCTCTACCAAAATCTTGCCGTCATGTTCAAGAGATGGCACCTATACAATATAATTAGGAGCATCAATCAGATTAATCAGATAGTTTGGTCAATTTTACGTTATTGTTAGAATATATTTTTATGTAAAGTAGATCTTAATGTTGATACGTGCTATGTTAAGTAATTAAGTCAAACATGTCAAATGATGTTTCGGTTTTTAGTTTTCATATTTACAGAGAGACGTTTTAATATGAGTAGTTATCATATTGTAAATTGTTTCCCACGTACCTTGCCTTCTGGGTGGACCTTCTCTTTATACCAAGCAGGCTTGTTCTGAAGGTCAATAGGAACTAATTTGATCTTTTCTTGTAATCCCTAACCAAGTTTAAATGAGAAAGAGTAAAATAAATACTCAAATTTCAAATTACTATTAAAAATAAACATAACAAAATTACTTTTAGATTTTTTTTTGTTTTTTACAATATTCTTTGACTCTACAAATCAAAGACTAATCTGTTACATATTTAAATTTTGTTTAAGGATCTACTACTGAACAATAAATTACAAGTGAAATTTTAATCTTTTGGTACTTATTTAAAAAAATAAGTGAACTGACTACGTGCTCTCAACTCAAGTTGACTTAAATTACTTTTAGAATTTAATTTTAGTGCCATACAAATATATTTAATTAGGTATTGCCTGCTTCAGAAATGAACCAAATTTTCTTTTAAAATATTTTACGCTATCAAGGAATACATCAAAATGATAGTGATAAAAAGAGGTTAGCATGAAGAAATCATTAACAGAAAGCAAAGTAAACCTTGTAGTTCCTAGTGATCCATACACGCTGCGCAAAAGGGCATGAATAACTGATGTACAACCTGGTAGTTCCATCAAAGATAGGTGGTGGGTCTGAGGTTGCAGACAGAGTGGGAGGTCGAATTTCTTGCACACTTGTACAGAAAAAAGAACAATTCAATCTATCAGGATGAACAGGCACAGAAGTAACAAATTAAAGAGTACATGAAAAGGATTAAAGAGAATGAACATACGCTATTGTTGCCATTGGATCTACTGATTTTATGAAATGGTTATGATGATGGAGTGGGTGGAACGGAATAGGTTCTTATATCACTTTTTTAGAGTCGTCTTGTATGCGCCAGCAATGACGACGACTTGTTAAAAATATTAATTAATGGCTTAATGCTATTATTATTATTATTATTATTATTATTATTATTAGGAAAAGTTATACTTTAACCTGCTGCCAGAAAAAGAAATAAATATCTAACACCTGTGATATAGAGTCCAAATCGCAATTCATAAAAATATAAGCTTAGTTTTACAATGATTTTTGAATACGGATTTAATTTGTACAGAACGAAAAAAATTATATACAAACACTTGAAGATGATTATACTTTTTATTCCACTTATACATAAAATAAGTATTATCTGTTATGACAGCTAGTCAGTCAGCCATATACATTGGCAGGGCTGCTTTGTTTCCACTTTCATAGGCATTTGGCACCCGAGGAAATGTTATGCTTTTAAATATACTCTTTGTTTTTAAGTAATTAATCAATTAACTAACTTAGCTTAGTCAAATAATTAGCTAAGTCATCTACTTAAACAAGTGTAAGAGGATTCAATCACAGTTATGTAAGCAACAATTCATAAACTAGTCATTAAATAAGAGCTCATATTATATTGGATTAATCTTTAATTTGTCAGACAAAAAGATACTGAAAAACTAAAAAAGAAAAAGAAAAATTAGTTAACGCCTAACGAGTTCCTGGTCTTTTTCTTTTAGATAACACTTATTTTTCAGAAATTCCCATATAGCAGGGCTTGCCATCTTTTGAATATAATATGTCAAAAAATGCTATGCTAAACTTCTCGAAGGATTATCTTAATTGGTGCAAATGTTGACAAGTTCGGAGTGATTAGAAAAAAATATTAGTGATTAAAATATATTAAGTGTTGATTCCATATCATGCCACCTAATTCTAGCTGCAATTTACTGAGATTTTTTTTTCCCCCCTTCTTGGCCGCCTAGGAAGTAATTCTCCTTTGCAAATTCAGATTGTAATTGTCATAGTTTTTTGTTTTTTATTTTTTATCTTTATTTCTCATAGGAAATAAGATGAAAAGCTAACGATTGGTAAAATCCAGAATTTATTGAGTCAACCTCCAAGTTTTGGGAGGATAAGGGTTTCTTTTTGTTTTTCTCGAGATATATATGTTATGTTGAACTGATATTTCGTAAAAATCTCCAAAGAGATACCGGTGTCATTTCACACTGTACAAGAGTATAGTCAAATCTAACATCATATGATAAAAATGAATTTAGACAACTAGACTGGACTTTATTCAGACAGTGTAGCTTGTGAATTTTGACTTTACATTTTCTACATTTGGATACGTACAGGAAATACAGTTGCTTGACACTATCAATGAAAATTAGTTTGTTACCAAATTGAAGAGAATGGCGCTTTTACTCCACCATTTTCCTACATTGATCACTACTACTCTCCGTTACATTGATAGCTGAATACAACCCCCCGGCCCAAAAAAAAAACAATTACCACAAGATATACAAATTTCAAAATTAATACCATAATTAAGCAAATGTTTCTTTCGCATATCTGTTTCCAGTTTCCAATCAACAACGGGTAAATTTATAGGACATACACGAACACATACTTCACAAAGCAATACATTTATCAAATTCAAAATGGATTCGACCGCGAAATCGTTCTGATGTAATTAATTTTTCATAAAGATATTGAATAGTTACAAGTAAATGATTTGCGTGGGATAAGATAATTATGAAACTTTGACCAATGTATCTTGCAGCTTGGATTGTTTGTTGACCATAATTCATGAACCCAATTACCATAAAGAACATATCGTGAATATCTATGAAATAGTTTTTTTGTTTCTTTCTCTTGTTTGCCACAAGTTACAAATCTAGAGGATCCATATTTTACCGTGAAAATAGTTGAAACGAAGTTGTTAATAATAGATTGCTGAGAGAAATAGGTAAAAGAAATTTCCACCCAAGATTTCAAAAAAACAAAAAGAAAAGAAAAAAAAGAAAGATTTCATTTAATTTGAAAGGTTAGTGGAGGTTTATTTCCCCATCTTTTATATATAAACATTAAACAATATACAACTATAAATCATGGAGCATGAAACCATTAAAAATGATTCACATGGACACATGATTTTGGAATGGAAAAGCTCTATCCTTCGTCTCAGTTCAGAAATCAAAACCAGATTCCAGCCAAAGACAATGGTGAAAAACAGGAGGCATTTCCCACTATTTCAATGTTATGCTCTAGCTTTTGGACATTTGCTTAAGCCATAGAACAGGATAATTGTGTATAGCTCAACCCACCTGTGTTGAATTCACTTTGTAAGTTTGTCGGATTTCTTTGCCAGACTCGATATCACCCCGATGGTAAGACTTGAGGCTACAAAACCAAGAGATGCCTCTGTTGAGACATGGATACCTGCAAGGAGTAAAACATGTAAAATATAAGAACAGTGGATAATGATTAAATTGACAATTAATTCATCAAGGATCAGGGCACCAACCAAAGTAGTCCAAGATCATCTTACACCCGATGAATCCCAAAACGACAGCAATGGAAGACTGAGAAGACCAAAATCGGATGTCAATGAAAAGGACGGATAACAATAACGTTGTACACAGTTAAATCAAATGATATGCAATATAAACGGCAGAAAGTTATGCAGAAACCATGGTACCTGAAGAGAGCAAGTCAACATTTACCTGTAAGTACTCGAGCTCGGACATACCCTCAGAAATTATCGTGTAAAGCGACCTTAAGCCTAAATTGAGAAATGTTTCTTATTTAGTTATTGCTAAACTTGTAAAGAAGAGCAAAAGATTTAACTGAAACAAATACAAGAATATAACAAGTGAGTTCATTTATGAAACAATATGTAATCCCACTTCTTAGGAACAGATGCAAGCATACAAATGAACTCAATGTAATCCACAAACAAACAGAAACAAGCAGCCTTTCTAAAACCAGGTATATAATGCATTATAGTCCTTGAAGGGAAAGAGATCCCAGTTCCAAAATATATAAGAAATCAAATTTCGATATTTATTAGTACATCACAATTCACAAGAAAACACAAGCAAGAAAACTAACCCAAAATTGCAAAAAGATTAGATGTAAAAATTATGAAAGGATCCCGTGTTACACCAAAAACTGCAGGTATTGAGTCAACCTTCAAAAAGAAAATAAACAAGAAAAAGTCAGTCAACATTCTCTTGCCAAAGTAACCGGAAAGTCCACAGAAATCAGAGAGATGCAAAAAACCTACTGCAAATGCAATGTCACTGAGCTCAATAACTGCTATGGTAAGAAGCAAAGGTGTGGCCTGCCCAAAATGTTTGACCCTGTTAGAAATCAAGTTGAGAATAATTTAGTACAAAAAGTCTGTTTAATTTTGTCCTGAAAGCAACAAATGCTAATTCCAAAAAGGTTTGAATGCATTTGTGCTGTCAACTCAGAAAGGTAAGCTTCAAAGTAGTCATTGAAGTTACATTCGAGCCTTGTAGTGGTCCTTCAAATTAATAATTACTTATATTTATCCCTAAAGTTGCACTCCGAGACCCAGAGTCGTCCTTCAAGCAATTTCCGTCAACAAGTGTTATCGAAAAGCTGATGTGGACTCGTTTCTGACACGTTGGCAAGATAACAGGTAGCTGATGTGGAGGACGAAACTTTTCTTTGGCAATTTAGTCCCTGGACCAATTTTAAAAACCTTAATCCCCAAATTTGCTTCAGACCTTCTCTTCTTAGCTGTTCTTCACTAGGAGAAAGAATGATGACGATGATGCAGCCTTCCTCTATCAATGGCATCCAGCCTGATGGGATGATGCCTAGGTAACTAACCAGGTTTCAATTTCAATTTCAATTCCAATTCCACTTTTCGATTCATCAATTCTTCAATCTGATTTCTGTAACTGCCAGTGACACTTCCTTTGGAGTAGCGCACGATGCATTCAACACTTTCTTCAGCGAGACAAGATCCGGCAAGCACATTCCTCATGCTGTCTTCATCGATCTGGAGCCAACCATCATCGACGGGGTCAGAGCCGGCCCTACCGCCAGCTCTTCCACCCAGAGCAGCTTATCTCCGGCAAGGAGGACACCACAAACAACTTCGCCACGGGACACTACACCGTCAGCAAGGAGACCATCAGCAAGGAGATCGTCAACCTCTGCCTTGATCACGTTCGCAAGCTCGCAAACAACTGCACCAGCCTCCAGGCCTTCCTCGTTTTCAACACCGGTAGCGGTATTGGCTCCGACCTCGGTTCCCTCCTCCTTGAGCGCCTCTCCGTCGATTATGGCAAGAAGTCCAAGCTCGGCTTCACCATCTACCCTTCCCGTCAGGTATAACTTGAAGATTTATTGTTCAAGAATTTACCTCAAGTGTTCTATTCCCTAATCGCTACTTTGGGGTTTGCTTTGCCTGAAATTAACAATGTTGTTCCCCCCTTTCTAATTTCTGATTTCAGGTTTGGACAGCTGTTGTAGAGCCATACAATAGTGTTCTTTCCAGTCATTCTGTCCTCGAGCACACTGATGTTGCTGTGCTCTTTGGACAATGAAGCCATCTATGATATTTGCGGGAGGGCCCTTGATATCTCAGAGCAACGCCATTAAAGAGTAACAAGGAGAAGAAAAGGTATCTGATTTTGTTTTGGGAGGAAGAGAAAATGTTGAATTAGGGAAGGGTTAATGTACTTACACAAATGAAACGACATCCTCCAGCACAATTTAGGCGCCAAACCAAATACAACGTCGTTTAGGCTTGCCAGCGTGTCGGAAACCTGTCTACATCAGCTTTCCGATGGCGTTTCATTGACGGAAATTGCCTTAAGGACAACTCTTGAGTCCCGGAGTGCAGCTTCAAGGATGAATATAGGTAACTATTAACTTGAGGGACTACTATGAGGCTCGAGTATAATTTTAGGAACCACTTTGAGGCTTAACTTGTCAAAAGATGACAAATGATTTAGCAGATGCAATCAGGAATTAATTCAAATTTGAAACTAAAGTTAATCAATAACTTACTTTCCACATCCCATCCTGATTTGTTATGAACTTATTTCCATCATAATATGCTGCAATAATTTTATACAAGACATAACAGATATAATTACTAAGTACAAGTTAAAGAAACTCAATGCAAAAGATTACATGCCAGGTGAAATCTGTATAAGCCGACAATATATTTTGTCCATTAACATTCATACATAACCTACTTGGCTGTAATTCCTGTTTATACAATCAACCAATCAGAAAAAGAACATTGGATTCACCAAATAAACCACTTCAGTGCTGCCTATATTGGAGAACAGTATAAAATACCTAACAACTTAATCTAAGTGACGTAAAGGGTACAATATGGCTATACCCAAAGCACATCATACAACATTTATGTGGTTGTAGGATATAGAGTTTGCAGTAGAAGTTCAGGAAAATGTATCACAATTATTGTTTGCATATGCCAGAGAAATTAGTTCCTACATGGACTGACAGACAACTCTTTTTCTTTTTCTTTTTTTTTTTTTTCGGTTTTTTTGTTTTTGTTTTTTCTTTGGGAGGGGAGGTGGGTGGTAATTTCAGGTTCCTAAAAATCTTTGCCATAAACTTTGGTTCAGCTATTTATACTCGAATATGAATCCTTTAAGCATAATTTAGATTTCAACTGATTGAGCCCAGGCATTCAATTATATTCTTCCGTGACCTTCTTCCGCATAGTATGAACCAAAAGCGACTACAAAATACCCAAGCAATCAGCAAGAAAATCACCAAGAAAGTAAGAATCAAGGTTATATAACATTACTTGTTACAGGGATAAATTTCTGGCATGTCTTCACCACAAAGTTATTTGATAAGTCAGACTCATCTTCTTCACTTGCAAATAGCTATTCATAGAATAAGAAACATGTTGTCATTAAAGCCACAAAATTGCGCATTCTGCACCAAGAGCCATAAACTTTCAATAAAACGTTAACATGAATCTTCACCTTAAACGATGAATAAATCAATATTGCTGCCAAAAGAAGGTTAACTGCCTCAAACCTCTAAAACAACACAACAATAGAAGACAATAAAGGCGTAAGTCTTATAATGATACAAAAAATTACATGCATAAAATATACAAAGAAATCTATGCATCATGAAACAAACCTGAAGGGTGGCAGTTCCAAGAACTATTAATGTTAGACGAAAGAAAACAGCACCAGCAATACCATATGAAAGTACACGGCTCTGTAAGTTCAATAAGGAATCACAAATGAAAAACCATGGTCCAGTTTTCTAAACTCAGCCTCATCCAATTGTCAAAACCATGTTTACAAAATTTTAGCACCAAAAGCTACAATTTAAGCATGATTTAACCATGGCCAGTAGGTTTTCACATCACCTGATACATAACTGGCACTTTAAAGTATTTGAATATCAAAACAAAGACAAAGAGATTATCAACAGAAAGACTCTGCTCCAACATGTATCTGGAAAAAAGTGCACAAGAAGGCAGAGATCATCATCACAGTCAGCACAGTGAAAGCGAGGCAGAAAGCTTTAAACAGTTACATTCTTTTTCTTAATGTGATGTTAAATGCAAAAAAAAATATATGCTGACATTCCAAACACCAAATTATTTGAATTTAGGCATTGGAACCATGCTATAAGCATAGTTACATGAATTCACCAATTAGATAGCATACTACGTACCAATTTGCACATAACACGTACCAATTCATCTGTGTATCGAAATTTGAATGTCATGTATATTTTTCACATAAAATATTTTACATATGGCATACTGCATATGGAGCGTATTGTGTTCCATGTAACTATGGCTGTAACACTATAATTTAAAGTATAAGTTAAGGTGTTAAGTTAAAAGCTGCAAATGACATCAACAACTATTGAATCATTGCATCCCGTGATGAAACTGCAAACTAAACATATTGCTTAAATATTACTCTACAGTATATAAATACGTGAGTTGGACTTATTTGAAGATTCCTGCATGGTATTAAACTGGAATGCTAAGAATTAGAATTCAATCAAAGAGTTGAATTTTTTTTCATTGTTTTGAAACCACTAAAAATGAATGATTTAAATTTCTTTGAGAATTCCAATTCTTATCTTTCCTACATTCCAGATCAATTCTCACACTCCTAAAACTTAATAGATCAAATATCAAAAATATCTATTTATAATTAATAAAATAACTTTGTCAAAAATAAAATCGTAAAAGAAGAAAATTTTGTTTATATACAAATTATCCTAAACTAAAAAATTTAATTCTATCTTATTAATATATTAAAATCATTCTAAATTATGGAATTGAGTTTTATATAAAAATAAATTGTTTTCTTAAAAAAATAGAATTCTTTTATCGTATTAAATGGTTTTCAAACAAGCTCTGAAAGAAACCCTTGAAATTGGATTCGAATGCTTACCCAGCGAAAAACTCAGAAGCTTTGCCAATACCGTCCTTAAAACCCAAACCAATACCAAACGCCACAGCCGTGCAAACCTACATAAGAAAAAAGAATCAAAATAGGAAACGATAACGAAACGCAAAGAAAATGGAAGATGATAAAATGATAGAATAACGAGTGCAGGGAATCGCACACACCCAAAAGGCAACGGTTCTAACAGAGGAAGCGTAATCTTGGTGGTGCAGTTGTGGAGGCGTATCTAAGTTGGTGACGTCATGACGCGGTTGCGGAGTGGTGCTCTTACGTCCTGCTTCCGGAGGGCCAGGCGGTTTGGAGCAAGAAATCGCAAATTGGTGGCGGCGGTTGTACGAAGCGACGAGAGAGAGAGAGGGAAAGCACTTGGAAGGTGGAGCAGGTGGCAGTGAAGCCTTCACCCTAAACCTTAACGTTAACGTTGTGTCGCCGTTAGCATAGTGGTAATAGTTAACGGGATTCTGAATAACAGAAGCCGTTCCCATGTTTAGTTCTGAACTGGAATTGGGAGTGAGTGATGGAAATGAAACGAAGGAGGTGTGGTTAACACTTGACACTTAAACAGTTAACACACTTCAGAGTTCACAAATCACATTCACCAGCGTCTTCTCTCTTTGCCTACCACGCATTCCCTCTCCTAGTAGCCAGTAGGCCCCTCTTATGATTCGTATTCATGGTTAAGTTTGAGTATGGGCAAGGAAATATCCAAAGTGGGATACTTTAATTAAAATTTCTTTGAATTTAAGTTCAGAAATAACAAAACACATTCTCTCTAATGTGGCTAATGTTTTTAGAAATGAAAGAAAAAATTGTGTGTAATTCAATATCATAGTTAATTAGTGTGTTTTATATGAATTTATTTTTTTTAATTTTATATAATAAATCAGATTTCATAGTTTATAAATTAGAGGGTTTAATTTGTGGTGAAATAAAAAACTTTTTATGTTGAAATACAAATTAAAGAGTTCAATTAGCATGTTTAAAAGATTTTTCAATACTAAAATACAAATATAAGGATCAGAAATAAAAGATCAAATTTATCCCTCAAATTTGCATGTTAAAAAAAAAATTTAAAACCACAAATCTAACTTTTACATGGTTAGAAAACACCACTGGTACAACAACATTAAAATTAAAAAGTGCTCTAATATAGCTACAAATTCTATAGTTCTAAAAATCAAATCGGACTGGCCAGTTTAACTGGAAACCGGTCACTTAGTCGATCCGAATAAATTTATAAACGGTCAGACAAAAAATCGATTAAAAAATCGGTCGAATCGGTGGTTAATTGATGAACCGACAGAATCGTCTGGTTTTTTAGAGATTTCCAGTTCGACAATAACCCTCCAGCGGCGTCGTTTTGTCCTCTACGAAGTGAACCCTAAATCAATCCCCGTGCGTTAACCCATCTTCTTCACAAACCCATCACTCCTCTCTTCTTCTCTGAGAACCATAGAAGCCACGAATCGAGCAGCCACCGCATCCCGCAGCCCGCAGCCCCCGCGTCCCGCAGCTACCGCAGCGACAGGTTTGACCACCACAGCCCCACCGCGGCGTTGTCATCGCCGAGCTCGCCTTCTCTGTGTTCGCCGGTATCGCCTCCTCTGTCGTCGCCGTTGCTCGCCTTCCTCCTCGCCGTCGGTAAGTGATACTCTATTCGCAGTTTCGCACTTTGCAGCCATCTCCTCGGCGTCTGCTTGCTGGCTTAGGGTTTAGCAGTTGATTTTGATAATAATTGTTGTTTGTTAGTAGTTCATTTGCTGATTAGCTGGATTTTCTGAGGTTATTGTTTGCTGGAAATTATTTGTTATTTCTGATTTTCTGATCATGATTTTTTTTGCTGAGGTTATTGATATGGTCGTCATTTATACGAGCTATAACTCGGCCTCATGACCGTTATTGGCAGTAACCATAACTCGTCATTTTCCGTTATTACTCGGATTTTATGAGCTATAACTCGGTGACATCAATACTCTTATCATAACCGACGTCTCAAACGGCATAATAAGATCGGTTAAAAAGCTAATCATCTCATAAACCGACAATTTATCACCTAAAATATAACGGACGAAGAATTCTCTATAAAAGAAAGGTAAAGCATTTCTTTGATTTCAAGTTCTGAACTTAACGCTATACTGACTTAAGCATTGGAGTGCCTTTACAGGTACACTCCCCCCTTTTTCATTGCTCGTACTCTCATACAACACGGAGAAAAGCTCGGATTCAAGAGTTGGACGTTCAGCCTCCGAGTATATTGCTCGGCGGATACTGGGTAGTTAAAACCGATCTATTTCATAGACAAGATCAATTGGCGCCCACCGTGGGGCCGAGGAAATCACACTTTTTCTTTTGGTCTCATCACCTCCATTCACACCCATGGCTAACGCACCACCTCCTTCACTATCCGAACTCATGCAAATGGTGGCTGATCTACAACAAGCCAATCAACGAATGGCCGACGAGAATCAAATAATGGCTGCCCAAATCGCTGAAATAAATCATGCTCGGATTGAGCACAACGATACTCGCCGCCAGCAACCAGAAGATGAGGAACATCAATCCCAACCCTCTTATGTCTCGGAGACTGTCCGAGCCGAAGAACCTCAACTTGAAGATGGGAAGGAAGAGGTCGACGACCTTGTAGGACCCTTCACAGAAGAAGTAATGAACTTCGAGTTACCAAAGAGGTTCACTTTGCTGCTTACCCTCACACCTTATGATGGACTCGAAGACCCAAGGAAGTTTCTTAAGAAGTTCCGATCAATAATGATCGTCAATGGTGCATCAGATACAGTTTTATGTCGTTGTTTTCCAAATTATTTAGACGGCCCTGCACTTGATTGGTTGTGTGCTTTGCCTGCAGGTTCCATTTCTCGGTTTCAACAGCTGGCGAAGTTATTCGAAAAACATTTTGCCGGGTCCGCAATTTACTTGCACGACTCCGATTACTTGAATACTATCAAGCAAGGACCGAACGAAAGCTTGAAGAACTACATGACCCGCTTCACCAAGGTCACAATCAGTATACCTGACCTCCACCCCGAGGTTCACCTACACGCACTCAAAAGTGGACTTCGACCCGGAAAGTTCCAGGAAACAATCGCAGTAGCCAAGCCAAAGACTCTTGCAGAATTTCGCGAGAAAGCAAAAGGACAAATTGATATTGAAGAGCTCAGACAAGCTCGGAGAACAGACAAGTCACACTTCCGAGAAGACGAAAAGAGCTCGGGTAGTAAGAAAAATTTTAAACTAACGCCTCGATTTGATTCTTATACGCATTTCAATACCAAGAGAGAAGACATAATTAAAGAGATCTTGAACTCAAAGCTGATCAAACCACCAAGGAAAGCCGGCACCTATCAAGATGCAAAGAATATAGACAAATCCAAGTACTATGCTTTCCACCAGAAGCACGGCCACAACACTGATGACTGTGTAGTTTCCAAGGACCTTTTAGAACGGTTGGCAAGGCAGGGACACCTCGACAAATATATTGTGGGTCACATCCAAAAGCGCGCCCCCCTTCCTCAACAAACGATTCCCCCGAACAACCAAACCGAGGAAAAGATAAGGGACCTTCAAGCAACTACGAAAGACCCCGAGGTATAATAAATTGCATTTCAGGAGGATACGCTAGTGGCGGATCCACGAATTCGGCAAGGAAAAGGACGTTCCGAGCAATATGCTCGGTACACGGACCACAACAAGATGCTGAAATGACTTGTCAAAAACCAGAAGTTACCTTCACATACGCCGACTTCAACTCCAACATACAAAATTTGGATGACCCTGTGGTAATTACTCTTCAGCTAGGGGATTTATTGGTAAGGAAAGTACTCTTGGACCGCGGGAGCAGTGCCGACGTTCTGTTCTATTCCACATTTCAAAAAATGAAGCTCAGCGACAACATACTACAGTCAACAGGAGGAGACTTGGTCGGATTTTCAGGAGAACGGGTTCCAATAATCGGTTCAGTGTGGTTACAAACCACACTGGGTGAGCATCCTCTTTCAAAAACTAATGATATTCAATATTTAGTAGTTGATTGCTTCAGTCCTTATAACCTTATCCTCGGCCGACCTTTTTTGAACAAGTTCGGCGCAATTGTTTCCACAGTTCATCTGTGTGTTAAGTTTCCCCTGCAGGACGATAAAGTCGTAACAATCCACGGAGATCATAAAGAAGCACGGCAATGTTACAACATCAGCATGAAATTTCAAAATCGTCCAAAGCAACAAGTCAACAATGTCGACCTCAAGCAAAACGGCCACCCACTTGCCGACCTTGACCCAAGAGCCGATTTTCTCGAGCGCCCAAAACCTTCCGACGATCTACAAAAAATATATTTTAATAATGACCCTAACAAATTTACTTATGTAGGTACCTCAATCAACACATCAGAATTACAGGCCATCAGGACCTTTTTGCAAAATCAATCCGACCTTTTTGCATGGACACCTTCAGACATGCCCGGCATCGACCCACAAATCATCAGTCATAAGCTAGCAATAAACTCGGCAGTCCAACCAGTACAATAGAAGAAAAGGAAACTCGGCGAGGAGAAAAAAAGAGCCTCACTAGAGGAAACCCAAAAGCTCATCAACGCAGAATTTATCAAAGAAATCAGATTTACTACCTGGCTAGCCAACGTCGTAATGGTAAGAAAACAAAACGGTAAGTGGCGCATGTGCGTCGACTTCACTGACTTAAATAAAGCATGCCCTAAGGATTCTTACCCTTTACCATCCATAGACTCTTTAGTAGATAACGCGTCAGGTTATGCTACATTAAGTTTTATGGACGCGTACTCAGGGTATAACCAAATCCTCATGCACCCCTCCGATCAAAATAAAACGGCATTCATTACTGATTTCGGTAACTATTGTTATAAAGTTATGCCATTTGGATTAAAGAACGCAGGTGCAACTTACCAACGTCTTATGGACAAGGTCTTCGCCAAACAGATCGGCAGAAACATTGAAGTCTATGTCGACGATATGGTCGCCAAAACACAAATCGGAAATAGTCACGTCAACGACCTTACAGAAATATTCGGCCAAATTCGCCACTACAACATGCGCCTCAATCTCGAGAAATGTGCATTCGCCGTTCAAGGGGGTAAGTTTTTAGGTTTTCTACTAACACGCAGGGGAATAGAGGCAAATCCAGACAAATGCCGAGCAGTTCTGGACATGGCCAGCCCAAGAACGGTCAAAGAAGTTCAGCGCCTCACAGGAAGACTTGCAGCGCTCTCCAGATTTGTTCCCTGCCTAGCTTCAACATCAATCCCTTTTTTCCAAACAATAAAAAAGAAAAACAAATTTCATTGGAACGACGATTGTGAGAGAGCTTTTTCAAAATTAAAAACAACTTTCTCACAA
This sequence comes from Arachis ipaensis, assembly GCF_059453495.1. Lineage (NCBI taxonomy): Eukaryota > Viridiplantae > Streptophyta > Magnoliopsida > Fabales > Fabaceae > Arachis > Arachis ipaensis. The sequence continues at coordinate 32,131,521 of NC_142441.1, read as the reverse complement.
CCACCGATTCTGTAAAAGCCCCTACAAGGGGAAGATTTATTTCTATACTTATCTGTTTCTGATTGGGCAATAAGCTCGGTTCTTGTCACAGAGAGAGACAAAATTCAGCATCCAATATATTTTGTGAGTAAAACACTCCAGCATGCCGAGCTCAATTATCCGAGGATAGAAAAACTCGCATTAGCCCTGATATTCTCGGCACGGCGACTCCGACTTTATGTCCAAAGCTACGCCATTCATGTCAGAACAGATCACCCATTAAGGCAAGTGTTATACAAACCAGAAATTGCAGGAAGACTCATAAAATGGGCAGTCGAATTATCTGAATTCGACATCAGGTATGAACCCAGGGGACCGATTAAGTCCCAATTCTTGGCTGATTTCATTGCCGAACTTACAGTACCTTCAGAAGAAGACCATACAAAGCAATGGACTTTGTACGTAGACGGCTCCTCTAATAATGGGGGCTGCGGAGCAGGAATACGCCTGGAGGCCGAAGATGGCTTCATACTGGAACATTCTTTACGTCTAGATTTCAAAGCCAGCAACAACCAATCCGAATATGAAGCACTAGTCGCCGGGCTCTGACTTTGTCTGGATCTCCAAATATCGGCGATAAAGGTATACTGCGACTCTTTATTGATAGTGCAATAGGTAAACGACCTTTTTCAGGTCAAGGATCCTCTTCTATCTAAATATCTATTTTTAGTTAAAAAGTTAACTTCAAAATTTTCCAAATTTGAAATACAACACATCCCAGAACAAAACCATAGGGCTGATATTCTATCTAAGATCGGTAGTACACAATCCGAGTTATCTACATTGCATCAATTTACCCTTACATATCCAAGTGTTACTCTAACAAATGTGCTAAGTGTTACACAGGAAAAAGATTGGAGGAACAACTTTATACAATATTTGCAAACAGGTAATATACCAAAAGGAGTGGACAATGTCAAAAAATTTCGAAGACAAGCATCTTCCTTCACAATACTCAACGGAACATTGTACAGACGAGGATACACTCGTCCATTACTAAAGTGTCTCAACAAGCCCGAAGCAGACATAGCACTAGCAGAGGCACATGAGGGAATCTGCGGAACACACACAGGTGCACGAAGTTTAGCATCAAAGGTCCTTCGAGCCGTTTTCTTCTGGCCGACTTTAAACCAGGATAGCCAACAAAAGATCCGAACATGTAACAACTGCCAAAAACATGCACCACTAATACACATTCCGGCCGAGCAACTACATCACTCTGATATCAGCTGGCCCTTCAACCAATGGGGTTTAGACATACTCGGTCCGTTTTCGACGGCACCGGGTCAGGTAAAATTCCTCGTCGTAGGAATCGATTATTTCTCAAAGTGGGTGGAAGCCCAACCTCTAGCGAGAATAACGTCCCAACAAATGATTTCTTTCGGAAAAACATTATTTGTCCTTTTGGAATACCTAACCATATCATTACTGACAATGGCCGCCAGTTTTCCGATCAGAAATTTCAATCTTTTTTGCAGAATCTTAAAATCAGACAACATTTCGCTTCAGTAGAGCATCCTCAAACAAATGGACTAGCTGAGGCGGCAAATAAGGTCATCCTACATGCACTTAAGAAAAAGCTAGATGACGCCAAAGGCCTCTGGGCCGAGCTAATACCCGAAGTCCTCTGGGGGTATAACACAACTCCACAGTCATCAACAAGAGAAACACCATTTCGGCTGGTATACGGCTCTGAAGCAATGATACCACTGGAGATCTCCCAGAGCTCCATCAGAACTTACCTCGGCAATCAGGAGGAAGCTCGGAGATCCGAGCTCGATATCATCGAAGAAGTAAGAGACATCGCCACATTAAGGCAACGCGCAGCACAGCAAGCATTAGCTCGCCAATACAACAAATCGGTTAAAAGCATATCATTTATGAAAGGAGACTTAGTACTTCGTAAAACAGAAACTGCTCGAAAACCACCCTCACATGGAAAGCTCGCAGCAAACTGGGACGGTCCATATCGAATATCAGAAGTACTTGGCAATGGAGCATACAAACTCGAATCAATAGATGGTAAAGTACTACCCAATACCTAGAATGTATCTTCCCTAAAGAAGTTCTATAGTTAAAAGTCAGGGACAGGCTAGTACTCTTTTTCCTACTACCAAGTTTTTGTCCCAAAGGGTTTTGCTTGGAGAGGTTTTAACGAGGCTAGCCTACCTGCAAATTTGTATTCAAAAGAAATACGAATTTATAATCAAAACTATCTCATTCTATTCAATCATGTGATCTATCTTTTTCATCACTATCCATTATCAATATAGCTCGAAAAATGACAATACTCGTCTAAATTCACAACCTGCCACTACTCGGCAGTCTTCTCAAACAGAAATGAAATATCCTCATAATCATTTCCTCTCAATCAACAAAGAGCTTTTTCCTAAAAGGAAAGCACTACCATTCAAAAACATTCAAATCGGTAACACAATCCAAAAAATAAACACCAAAGTTCCAATAAGCTATCCATTACAAAATAAAACAAAATATCAAACAAACTACACATTATCCACCTGATATTCAACATCACCATCATCTTCGACCATCTTGCCATCACGAACGACTTTCCCAGGTTCCATCCCGGACAGATCAGCTTCTGGTGCCAAAAACTTCGCCTGTAACAAAGCCCTTTCAAACCCCTCAACAAAAGAATCCAAAATTTCATCAACTTTTTTCTTCTCCACCTTTTTCAATTGGGCAGTCACCTCAATTAGACGAGCTTGTATGCTCGCCAAATCACTTTCTTTTTTCTTCAAATCCTCCACATCCTTAGCATAACTATCTTTCGTCTCCTTCAATAACTTCTCGGTCTCAGTTAACCGTGCCTGAAGCTCGGCAGCAGCACTTTTACTCTTAATCAACTCTTTCTTCAAAACAGAAACCTCTCCTTTTTTCGTAGCAACTCTCTTATACTTCAACTCTTGGCTACGCCCAAGACTCGCAAGGCGCAGACCAACAACCTAGAAAAAACATTAAGCGAAGTCTGTAAGGCTTCAAAAGAAAAGAAAACAACAATAAAGTGAACACGGTCGCTAATTACCTGCATATACTGCCCAATCGCCATGTCTCCAACCTCCTTTGCAAAAGAAACATCAGCGGACGATTGACAATACTCGTCCACCACAGCCATATAGGGATACTCTTTTCCCCAAACAGAAAATGCCTCACTTTGTTTAGAAATTTCGTGAAGCCTTTTTTGATTACCCATAAAAGCCTGTATTTCCTCCAGAGGAACCCCTAATTCCTTTTCGTCGGAATCATTGGACAACTCAACAAGATCGGACTTCCTCTTCTTTCTCGCAATCATCTTTCTCCGACCTTGACGAGGCTGAGTAACTTCACCAGTCCCAGCAATTTTCTCAGCATTAGAAGACAAAACCTCCCCAGATTCTTATTTTTGAAACGTGTCCTCAGGGACGCAGCTGAAACACCGGGATACTTACCACCTGCAAAACACAGATAACATCAGATATATGACGAGAAGAAGTAAACACATTAGCAACAACCCTATAACTCACCCAAATATTTTAAAACAGCATCCTTATCCTCTTCCCACTTCAGAAGCTCATACATTGAAATCAGGTCTCCCCGACCAATATTTTCAACAAGAAACTCAATCAAACAAACATTTCTCGGAGAAATAACTTCAGGTCCGAGTATATTCTGAGGTTCCGAGCACCAATACAATGGGAACTTCTCAGCCAGATTTTCATCTACGAAAAAAGGAAAATCTTTTTCCAGCCCCCTAACCTTGAAATACATCTCTTTAAAATCTTTGAAAGAAGATTTGTATAACATGAAAATACCAAATCAAGGGGTGCTATTAAAATTTATCCAACCACCTTTCCACACCCCTTGGCTTGAAACAATGAAAAGAACAGGTCAACAGCCGGAACCTCCTCCAGAAATTCCATTAGAATCTCAAAAGAACGAAGGAACGCCCACCCATTTGGATGAAGCTGCGAACGGAGCACAGTTTAACTATCTCAAAACCTAACATTCGAAGTCTGTAAAGGGTAACCTAACTCTCAGCTCTTCAAGAACACAACTGTGCATGTAGAAGAACTTAAAGCCTCTACCCCGGTGATAAACCCTATCATTAGCACTACATGGCAGTAACTCGACTCCAACTCCAGAATTCTGCCTCACTACCTTACTAACATCCACTTCCTTAACAGCAGCCTCATCACAGAACAACGACACCCGAGACCTCACATCATCCCCAACCCAGTCATAAGACCAATCTATCTTAACTTTCTTCTCCTTCTCAAACCCCATCAAAAACAGTAAAACAAGCATGCAACCAAGAAATACAAAGAGACGAGGAAAGAAAGAAATCACAAGAACACAGACATAACCATACCTCTCTTGCTCATTCTTCACACAGAAGCAGAAAACCAAAACGCCCAAATTCCAATCAGTAGAAGTAATTAATCAAAAACAAAAACGTTCCAAATATCACCCCTGCCTCAGTCACATCAAACAACGAAAGGCACATTGGAAACCATCAAAACATTAATGAAGCTACCACTCATTCTCTCTCCTCAATAAAAAACTAGCACGATTTCCCACGTGGCAAAATACAAAGTTCATTTAATGAAGTACGTTGAACTGGGGGCTCACTCAGTAATCCACTTAACCGAGTTATAACTCATCATATAAGCTCAACCTGCTTCATTAAAAAACTTCCCTCAGGCTAAGCTTGGGGGCTGTGATATGGTCGTCATTTATACGAGCTATAACTCGGCCTCATGACCATTATTGGCAGTCACCATAACTCGTCATTTTCCGTTATTACTCGGATTTTATGAGCTATAACTCGGTGACATCAATACTCTTATCATAACCGACGTCTCAAACGGCATAATAAGATCGGTTAAAAAGCTAATCATCTCAGAAACCGACAATTTATCACCTAAAATATAACGGACAAAGAATTCTCTATAAAAGAAAGGTAAAGCATTTCTTTGATTTCAAGTTCTGAACTTAACGCTATACTGACTTAAGCATTGGAGTGCCTTTGCAGGTACACTCCCCCCTTTTTCATTGCTCGTACTCTCATACAACACGGAGAAAAGCTCGGATTCAAGAGTTGGACGTTCAGCCTCCAAGTATATTGCTCGGCGGATACTGGGTAGTTAAAACCGATCTATTTCACAGACAAGATCAGTTATTATTTGCTTGCTGAGCTTATTGTTATTCTATTCATGATTTGGTTGCTGAGCTTATTGTTTGCTGAGCTTATTGGTTGCTGAGGATTTTTGTTGCTAAGCTTAATTTATTTGTTATTGGTTGTTGAGCTTATTGGTTGCTGGGGTTTATGTTCTATGTTACCGATGGAACAATCACAAAGTAATGCACAGCCACAAGATAATGCTGTTCAAGATTCTCAAACTGGTTCTTCTAGAGGTAAATCTGATGATTATGATTTTTGATGAGTTGCTTTGATTAAAGGAAAACTTGTTAGTAATTGTTTCTTTTGATAGTAGAACATTATGTGTTTGTCATTATGTGCGTTCTTGTTGTTTTTAGTTATGAACTTTGATATTTGAAGTTGTTTGTGAACTTCTAATATTAAATTATGGATAATTTATTATGTGAAATTTTGAATTTTATTAAATTAGAAATTATTGAATTTATCTATTTAAAATTATATATATGTTTTATAATAATTGTATTTAATATTTAATTAAACCGGTTGAATTTCGGTCGAACCGGTAAATCATTGAACCATTGACCTCACCGGTTTATTGACCAGTTCAGTTCTCACAACCTTGGTTAGATGCCAAAACCGCAAAAATTGAAAACCGGAGTTGAACTGCTAACCCGGCTAGTAACCAATCGGTCAAACCGAACCGGGATCCGGCCGGTTTTCTTATTTTGCCCAAAAATTGCCAAAATGCAGCAGTTTAGCATTATGATCCTTAACCAGTAACACCCCCAACCCTTACCAACCCTAACTCACTCCAGGTCTCCAACGGCGTAGCAGCAGCACACACTCTTTCCCTCGTCCCTCCCATCACCCTCGAGCTGGTCGTTCCTCTAAACGTGGTGAGCTCAGTCCCTCCCTTTCGTTCAGCCGTCGGACTGGTCCTGACGCCGTTGCAAGTTAGAGCTTCGAAGCTCACTCGGTCCCTCACTCCTGCTCGTGCAGCTAACGTCTCAGACTCTCAGCAATGGAAGCACAATCGCCAGGCTTGCCTCCTACCTCCATCGCGAAGCTCTCTTCCACCGTCGCCGGCGCAAGCTCTGTTCTATGCTTCATTGCTTCTAGCTTCTAGGTATTCTTTTAACAATAATTGTTGAATAGTCTGTGAACTTGTTATGGGTTGAATAATTGTTAATTAATTTGTGAATTACTAGGTTGAATAATAGGTTGAATAATTGTTGAATAATTGTTCTTAATTAATTTGTGAACTTTGCTGTTTTTTTTTCCTCCAACCCCCCTCTTTTATCTGGTGTATTTTATTTAATTTCTTGGTGAATATATGCATGAAAATGGTGACATGGCAAATCAAATCAGAATGATATCTTCTACTCTATGATCGGTAAATTATGAAACACAGAAACTGTTTGTATTGGTGACAATGTTCTGAAAATTGGACCGGACCGACCGATAGAACCAGTTCAATCGGGAACTGGCATGAAAAACGATCCGGTTCTCCTTCTAAAACCGCCTTCTTTAAACCGCTGAAATACCGTTAAACTGGCCAGTAACCGGCCTGTTGGACCGGACCAAAACCCCTCCTTCGATACACACCATCAACATCAAGCCCTAATCCCAGACCAAAAACCCCAGCTTCATCAACAGAACCGCCGCCGCCGTCCGTGGTTGTCGGTGTCTCTGCGGCCTCCTCCTTCCCCTGTCCCAAGCCTACATGGCCAGACCTTCTCTTCTAGCTCGGCACGTCGTCCATTCCCGCGGTGACTTCGCTATTCGAGGCTTCCAGCTGCTGCGCTGTCGTGTCTTCGTCGTCATCGTATTCGTCTGCTCAGCCGCTCTTCTGCTGCCGTCCGTCGCGCTTAGGCACAACAGTCCAACAGTCCAACCCCTCTCATTCACCAACAGTCCAACCCCTCCCCAATAGTCAGTCGTTGGTCTTCCTTTCGAATCCGAAGCCTCTCTCTTCGTCACCATGATGGTTCGCTTCACTCTTCTTCATCTACTTTCAGTTTCTCTGCATCCCTTTGCTTCAAAGATTTTCTTTTCTTTTCTGTTTAATTTTTTATTTTTCTGATTTGGATTTGTTCTGTTGTATTGCGATTTGTGTGTAGTGTTGTTGTAGCCGCAAGGAGATTACATAAATCGTCACAGAAAGTAATTTCTACTCCTTGGTATTCTTGCTCCTTGCGATCTATGCTCGTCCTGGGCATTCTCTGAAATCCTGAATCTGTTTGTTCATTATTTTTTCGTAAGTAATTTCTTGCGGATCTCTGTTTTGAGTTTTCTTAGGTTTTTCGAATTAATATAATTTAGTTTATTCATTCATTATCAGTTGTTGCTGATTGTTGGTGTTTGTTCTTGATAGTTCTGATTGTTGATTTTTGTTCACTGCTGATTTTGTTCTTTATTATCTTGACTTTGTTCACTGCTTAGTTCAATCATTATCCAAAGGTAAGCTTTTGTAATGGCTAATGAGTTTCTCTTCTGTATCAAATGCAAACTATTATCTATAATATACATAAGCATATTCCCAATCTAATAAGAAACAAGCATCATTTGTTTTATATTTCACCAATGAATGCTAATAGCAGTTTGGTTTATTGTCCCCTGTCACTCTTTAATAATAAAGAACAAACACCAATGAATCCAATATTCTTGTTTACATAAGCATCATTTGTTGCAGATGGAGCTTGTAGGGTTAGGGAGCTGAGGTTGCCACATTTGGATTTTGGGAATGCTTCTTTGAGGATCTTGTAATATATTTTGCTCATGACTATGATATCTTCTGCCTTGCATGAATTTGAAAAATTGATGTTTATTTGCTGTGCTGCTGTTTTTCATGCCGTTTTTGCATTCTTAAGTTTTGTGCTGCTTAATTTTTTGTATTTTCTGTGTTGTGCTTTGATTATTTAATTAAAAAATTGCTCCTAACAAAGTTATTTGTTAAAAGAGATGCTTGAGAGAAATGAATAAATCACCATTTGGGAGTGTGATCCAACAAAGTAGTAGTTGAAGGTTTTTGAATATAGCTGTTTTTTATTTTATTTTGATGATTAATAACAAATTTTAATGTCTTTGATATTTAGATATTTATTTAGTTTGTATTTTGATGAGATTGTAACACTTTGGTGATGTAATATTTTTAATTGGGATAACATTTTAAGATTTATGTTAGAATATAATTATGTTTTAGTATGTTTATTTATATTTTATTTATAAAACGGTTATTCCAGTTGAATCACGATTGAACCAGTAAACCAGTGAACCAGTAGCTAAAACGGTTCAATGACCGGTCCGGTTGTCAGAACCTTGATTGGTGGTGAAATTCTGGATATGTCGTTTCCTATAATCTTTTATGAGTTGTAGTGCATCATTGCAGTATTAACTTTGACTTCATCTAGTAAGGAAAGTCTGTTCTAAAAATCAACAAGCCATTGTTCTAGGGAACAATTGTTATGTTTTCACCATATGTGAAGGCATTCTGCATTAACCATTGTGTGTTGCTGCTGAATAGTTCTTTGAATAATCAAAGTGGTTTTGATCACTAGGAGTGGAAATAATTTAAAGTAGAATGCTTCAAAGTTTCAGAATTTTTCCTGAGTTGTAATTTCTGGAATGCATGTTTGTTTGGTTTATATTAAAATATCATGTATCTGTGTAATCGTATTTATAAAACAAACATAAGTAGGTCATATAATGTTAATTTTGCAAGTCCAGCCCTGCTTATATCATGTTATCCGGATGGAAGTCAGATTTAGGTTCATAATCTTGATTTATCATGCGCATATTAGAAAGATAGATTTTTGTGCGATTGCTCTCACATGTTCTTGAACACACTTTATAATGAAGCTTCTCTTCCTCCTGGATCTAACGATAGTCAATCACAAACTTCTAATGTTCGGGGAAAAACTGATCCTACTTGGAGATATGATGACAAACTTGGATGTTGGCATTTTATGTTTGGTTGGTTGTTTTTGTTATTTGACTTTTGAGTTTGTATTTGAATGAGATTATAACATTCTGATTTATGTAGTCATTTTGATTTATTTTTTATTTGGAGGCAATTAATTAATAATGACGAGCGATGATGTATTACATGATGATAATAATGATGGTGGTGGGGTTTGCTTACAATACAGGGAATGAAGAGTAGTAACTAGTAAGATCAAAGGGGGTTGGTTGATGAGTCTAGTACTAATAATAAACTGTTTCGAGAAGGACCTCAGAGATAATAGATACTTTCATCTCTTTAATTATGTTTTTATGTGTTTATTTATATTTTATTTATTATTTTATTATAAAACAGTTTTTTCGGTTCAACCACGGTCGAATCGGTTGAACCTATGAACCAATAAACCAGTAACTAGAGTGGTTTGATGACCGGTTCCGTTTTCAGAACCTTGGTTTTTTCTCATTTATCAACAATATATATATCATGCCTTTATATCTAAGAAAAAATATAGTGTCATGTCATATCTTTTGTCCATATAGTATCCATACTTGGTTGATTTTAACTCTTTTAATTATTAGTTTTTATTCCAATATATGTTTGGCGTATGCTCTCATCCGGAAAAAGCATTCCTCTAACAATTATGAAATTTGATTTTGTGTTTTATATACAGGTAATTGTTTCAATATTTTTTTTTTAAAATTAGAGAATAAACTATTTTTTCTTATGCGTCTCATTGTCTCCACCGCCGCCGCCTGATGCTCGTGTTTCTTCAATCTTCAACTGCTACTCTGGTGCTGTGAGTCTGCGACGACGCCACTCGGCTTCGGTGTCAGCTCTCCTGCTTCCGCTCTCGCCAGTCGCCACCGCTGCGTTTGCCGTTCTGCTTCTGCTGCTTTTTCGGTGCGAATTTGTGAGTATACTCTGTTCTTCTGTGTGAATCTGTGGGCTTGATCTGGTGAAGCTTTAAAGGATGTTGGTAGATTTTGGTAGCTTGCAGTTTTTTATTGTTAATATGTTCTTGCATATTCAGTTAGAAGAAGCTTTAATGCTGTTACCTTCAATGGAGCTGGTTCTGTTGTTTTTCTTTTGTTTCTTGATCTATGAGCACTGTTACTGTTTCTTGTTCTTGCTTGCTATGCTCCCTTTGCTTTTGATAATAACTTTATATCTATAGGGGGAAAATGCGGCCTTGTGATTTTTGTGCTAATTCATGTGATGTTCAGCTTGATTGGATTGTTAACATTGCTGAGAAATGCAAAAGGAAAAAGTGTGGGCTTTTGGAATCTGAAAATCATTTTGGAACTTCCTTAGATAATGAATTGTTAATTTTACTCAATATTATGTTTGCGAGTCTGGTGTGATTTCATGGATTGGGGCTTCTAACTTCATTTAGATTCTTCTGTTGGCTTATTCCAATGTTCTAGTTACAAAAACAGAAACAAAATCTGAGTAGAGTAATTCTGATGTATATATTTTATAAATGAAAGGGTTCATAACAATATGGTTTTGCAATACTTTGTGACTTGCTACCCTTTTTTTCCTCAAAGAAAAAAGTTATCTCTTAAATTTCTTGGACCACAAAATTGGTTTTAATTTGCTTATGATTCAATTTTATATAATCCAATCCATGCATAGCCCTTTATTGATCATTGCGTTGGTGTTCTTGCTGCCTCTGCTATAAGTTGAATTTTGCAAATTGTTAGTGTTTTGGCTGCTAATTTTTGTTGATGCTCAATTCCTATAAACCTGTACTTGCTCTAAACTATTTTTAGTTGAACTGTCGATGTTCTTCTGCATCACTTTTTATTTGTTTTCTCTTCCTGTTAAATTCTTACTTTCCTTACAGGCTACTATTGTTGCACCGGAAATGAACTGGGGAACCTGTGGAAGATTATTTTGAAGAAGATTATTCAATGATTCGTCACCGCAGATTGCTCTCTTCCACTACAAATCTTTGCAAACTCACCCACAATTTCTCTGTCCCTCGTTCCTTTATTTCCCCGGTACCTTTTAAGCAAAAGTTAATATCTTTTACCTCTATAACCTCATTCACTTCAGTTCGGAGAATCACAGGTTTCTGCAGAGATTTGAACTTTGTTGAGCAGCTTAGTTCAATCAGATGCTACTGCCATAATGGTGGTGGGCATAAGGAATGGACTGAGGAAATTGAGTACTTGGATGAATCGGGTAGTATTCTTTACAAGGGCAAGGGTACAAGGTCCGTGGAGCCTGGGATTGATGATCATGTGATGGTAGGTGAGGTCAAGAAGCCCTTTGTAAATGCTGCGGTTGTGGCAAAAATAGTTGAGGTTGTGAAGAGGTGGAAATGGGGGCCAGAGTTGGAGACACAATTGGACAAGCTCCAGTTTGTGCCTAACATGACTCACATTGTTCAATCCTTGAAGATCACTAGTGATAGTGATGCATGTTTGAGTTTGTTTAGGTGGGCGAAGCGGCAACCTTGGTATTCATCTACTGATGAGTGTTATGTTATCTTGTTTGATTCTCTTAACCAGCGTAGGGACTTTGATGGAATACAATCATTGTTTGATGAGATGGTTGGTGATTCTACCAATACTGGAGCTTCCTTGTCTGTTTCATGTAATCGGGTGATTCAATATTTGGCCAATGCTGAGAAGTTGGAGGTCTCATTTTGCTGCTTTAAGAAGATACAGGAGGCCGGTGGTGAGATTGATACCGAAACATACAATTCCCTTATTACTTTGTTTTTGGGTAAAGGTTTGCCTTATAAGGCATTTGAGATATACGAGAGCATGGAAAAGGCCAGTTGTTCATTGAATAGTTCAACTTATGAATTGATGATCCCAAACTTGGCAAAGTCAGGCCGTCTGGATGCTGCTTTCAAACTCTTCCAAGAAATGAAAGGAAGAGGTTTCCGGCCAGGCCTAAGCATCTTTTTGTCACTTGTTGATTCAATGGGGAAGGCTGGGAGATTAGACAGTGCAATGAAGGCTTACACAGAGATGCGAGGTTATGGGTACAAGCCACCACCTACTATATTTGTTTCTCTAATTGAATCTTATGTGAAGTCTGGAAAGTTAGAAACTGCTCTTAAGCTTTGGGATGAGATGAAGAAAACAGGGTACAGGCCTAACTTTGGGTTATACACTTTGATCATTGAATCCCATGCGAAATCAGGGAAGCTTGACATTGCTCTGTCTGCATTTTCAGACATGGAAAAAGCGGGCTTTCTGCCGACCCCATCTACATATACTTGTCTATTGGAAATGCATGCTGCATCTGGACAAATAGATCATGCAATGAGGCTGTACAATTCAATGACAAATGCTGGTTTGAGGCCTCCTCTGAGCACTTACACTGTTCTTTTGACTCTACTTGCTAATAAGAAGCTGGTGGATGTGGCTGCCAAAATCCTACTTGAAATGAAGGCCATGGGATATTTAGTGGATGTCACAGCTAGTGATGTTTTGATGGTTTATATCAAGGAAGGTTCAGTTGATCTTGCTTTGAGGTGGCTGCGTTTCATGGGCTCATCCGGGATTAGAACCAATAATTTTATAATCAGGCAGTTGTTTGAGTCGTGCATGAAGAATGGATTATATGAATCAGCCAAGCCTCTTCTTGAAACGTATGTAAACTCAACTGCAAAAGTTGACTTGATACTCTACACGTCCATTCTAGCTTATCTAGTTAGGTGTCAGGAAGAGCAGAATGAGAGACACTTGATGTCTATCCTTAGCGCTACGAAGCATAAGGCGCACGTTTTCATGTGCGGACTTTTCTGTGGCCCAGAGCAGAGGGGACAACCGGTGTTATCTTTTGTCAGGGAATTCTTTCAAAGTATTGATTATGAATTGGAGGAAGGCGCAGCAAGGTACTTTGTGAATGTTCTTCTCAATTACCTAGTTCTAATGGGGCAGACAAACCGAGCTCGATGTGTTTGGAAGGTTGCATATGAGAACAAGCTTTTCCCAAAGGCTATAGTTTTTGATCAGCACATCGCCTGGTCCCTTGATGTTAGAAACTTGTCTGTTGGAGCAGCTTTTATAGCAGTAGTGCACACTCTTCACAGGTTTAGGAAGCGCATGCTCTATTACGGTATTGTACCAAGACGGATTAAGTTGGTGACAGGGCCCACTTTAAAGATCGTGATTGCGCAGATGTTGAGCTCCGTAGAGTCTCCATTTGAGGTGAGTAAGGTGGTTCTTAGGGCCACAGGAGATTCAGTCATGGAGTGGTTCAAGAAACCGATAGTTCAGCAGTTTCTTCTGAATGAAATTCCATCTAGGGCTGACATCCTGATGCACAGGCTCAACATACTTTTTCCCAGTTCAGCACCTGAAATTAGGTCTTTATCCCCACCTAAACCTCTCATTTCTGGCAGGGAGTATAAGTAATCTTCGTAGCCATCGGATAGTAACAGGTACTTCATTTTTATATGCAAGTCAAAGGGTTACTGAGTTGTGCAAATGCTTCGTGTGTTTAGAAAGCCAATGCCATGAACAGATAGGTAGGTAATATTAAAGAATTTGGAATAAAATTTTTCCCATGACATGCATATTAGATTATTTCGTTTCAAATTTTCAATTAGTTCCACTGTATGAGTGGTGCTTGAAGTTGAATGGACAAAAGCGAGTGATGACTGCATAGGACGAAAAAGATTACATGTATTAAGTACCTAGAGAAAGTGGATAATAATGCCTTAAAAGCTAGTTGTTAAGAGGGAAGAATCACTCTTCTTAATACAACATCAAACATTTCATACTACCCGATGTAGGACTTTGGACACAGCATAATACCCAAGTTCCTAACATGTTTGTCCTCCAAAGAGTTGAGGACTTAAATGCAATTTACTACATGGATACAGATTTGTTGGTGTTAACTGGAGGAGCTATTTTTTGGAAGTGTTAAACTAACTATGAATAGCTCTTCTGCTATACATGCTGAACATGTTGTTTGTTATGGTGCTACTTCACATGCAATGTAGATGAAGAGCTTTGTTTGTACTGCTGGAATAGTTCTGCTACAATAGAAGGACTTCTTTTAAGCTTTTTCAAACATATTTAGGCATCACTCTAGATTCATGGAGCTATTTAGTCATGCTTATATATACTTTCTATGACAAATAGCTCCATAAGTTTCTTTCTGCAAAATGAAAATCGGGAGAGACATATCCTTCATTCTTTCTTGCCACCATTGGGTCCATAGTTCTGTTGTTGAGGAAGTTAGAGTACCATACAGAAGAGAGCTTAGGTTATCTCCTCAAAGTGGGGTCCTTCAAATCAATGTAATAAAGGCCATAAGTGAATTCATATCCACTCAATAATTCGAACACATCAATCAACGACCATACAAAATAGCCTCTTATGTCATGTCCATTCCTTTCAACATCACAAAACAATATAATTATAAATTGAATTAGCAAAGGTTCAATAAATTTTTATGGGGAAAAAAAGAAAAATGCTAAAAATGAAAATGGAGGTACTACCTTAGCATATCAAGTATATTTCCAATGTATTCTTGTAAGTATTTTATCCTCGGCCAGTCTTCCAATGATGAATTTTTACGTGTTTGTTGACCTGTGAAGTCCAAAAAATAATGATCATAATCCTATCATTCTATGATTGGTTTGTTTGACAAAAGATTTGGAAGCTTTTTAGATGTTGACGTCATCTACTTGACACAATAATCAATCGAAATTTAATCATAATCATACATTTGTAATTCATTTTCAATGTGTATTTTGTATTTTAATACATATCTTATATTGATTGATTTGTTAGCTAATTTTTTGTGTATAATTTCAAAAGAAGTCAATATATTTTGGAGTTAAATCTCAATTTGACTTATGAAATTTGGTCTGAAACTCAGAATGACCCCCACAATTTTGTTGGCCCCAATTAGAACTCCCAAATTTACAATTGTGGCTCTAGTTTGTCCCTGCGATCATTTCCATCACCGGAATGCTGATCTAGCGCAATTGCATGACATGGTGAACACTACTTAAACGACGGCGCATTGGTTTCGCACGCAAACCCTTTGGAAACCACGTAATGTAAGGGTTTTCTTGATGTTTGGCAACTTATGATCGTGGTAGTGGAAAGAAAGAGAGTTTTAACCCACAAAAAACTGAAACGACGTGGTTTCTAAAGGGTTTGGGCGCGAAACCAATGCGCCGTCGTTTAAGTAGTGTCCACCGTGTCATGCAATTGCATCAAATCAGCATTCTGGTGACGGAGATGATCGCAGGGGCAAGTTGAAGCCACAATTCCAAATTTGGGGGGTTTTAATTGGGGCCAACGAAATTGTGGAGTCATTCTGAACATTGAGCTAAATTTCAGTGGCCAAATTGAGATTTAACTCATGTATTTTGTTATCAAATTTATATTGTGTTGGAGAGACAAGATAAAAAGAAGCAAACCATTTTCTTGCATGTAAATTGGAAATTTTTCATAAATACTCTTCAATGAGTCAAGCAACCCTTGTAAAGTCCATGGAATGATTGGAATCTAAACCGTTCCAACCAACAAGTTAGTGTTAAACATCACCCATGCATAAATTAAAATATTAAAAAATAAGATTTATTTAAGTTCCAACGCACTATTACCTCATCAGATGTTTCGTTTGTGGTATATGCTACATCCAAAAATAACATATATAATTAGATTTCTTTTTACTCAATTAAATAAATAGATGATAACTTAAGTAAATAGAATATGGTATAAACCTTCCTATAAGTTCCACACATATCTGCTACATAATCTCTATCTTTTATACATAAACTTTTAGGATTGTCTTTAACATAAAATGAAACATAAAAATATGAGTAAATGGTCAAATTAATTCCTAAAAGATTATCCATTATTTAAATTAGTCCCCGAAAGATTTTTTTTTTAATCAAATTCGTCCTTTAAAGATTTTAAATTAGTCATGTTAGTCCTTGTGTCACTTTGTTTGTTGATGGTGTCAAACTTTGTTAATGTAACGTGTTAAATGACACTCCAACATACATCTAGGAGTCTTAATTGACTATTAACATGATTAATTTATGAAATTAGATCAAATCAACTCTAAATTAGGAAATTTTAATGCCTCAAGTTTTCTCTTTAATTAAGTTTTGATTTGATCTAATTTCATAAATTAATCATATTAATAGTCAATTAAGACTCCTAGATATATGTTGGGATGTTACTTAATGTGTTACATTAACAAATTTTGACACTATCAACAAACAAAGTAATAGAAGGACTAACATGACTAATTTAAAATTTTTAAAGGATGAATTTGATTAAAAAAATTTTTCGAGAATCAATTTAAAAAATGAGTAATCTTTTAGAGACTAATTTGACTATTTACTCAAATCCTAGGAAGTCAATTGAACCAACATTCTTTTTCATGGTTTCAGGGTAATCCCCAAAAATAAAGGGATTCAAAAACCTATAACCATAAAAAAACACACACAAACCAATTGAATTATATTGTAAAGAGAAATTATTATATTATAATTAATATCATACTTACCACCCATGATAGAAGGCTCAGCCCTCTGAGTAGCAATTATATCTTCACTTGTATTTGTTAGAGGAACAAAACCAAAAGTAAGGAGATTAAACCCAATTAATCCATGTTGCTTGTCCTGCATGAATCATACATTGTTTTACAATAAATTACTCAAATTTATAAAGGACAATACTCACATAAAGATGTCATTGTAAACTTTTAAATGGTTAATCAAATATATTTAACCAAATATATCAAATTATCTAATAATTTATAATGTTATTTTTATGTAAAAATATTATCATGAGAATATCCACCATTTATAAATGTCATCATTAAATCAGATATGACAAGGGTTCACGGTTAAGACTTAACTCGACCTTGTAATATACACGACCCAAAATTTTTTAGTTTTGTCAAATTTGGGTTGAAAATTTTTAACCTCGTGCACTTTTTGGGTTGAAATAGGTTTTAATTTTAAAATTTTACTAAACTTTATTCTATCTTTAATAATTCTTATTACAATTAATACACTATCAATTTTAATTAATTTTAATTATATATACTTAAATGCATGGGTAATTATTATATTTTCATAGATATTAATATATTATACAAATCTAATATTTAAGTATTATAATGATAAAAAGAGATATAATTAATTTAAAATACTTTAAAAATAATACAAAGTTATCAATTTAAATTATTTTTTAACTTATACACTATTAGAAAAATATTTTTAATAGCTATTTATTTTTTTTTTTGCGGTAATAAAAATAGCTGCTAATATATTACTGGCAATTAGACATTAGTCATCTTATACTTTGTCGCTAAAATATTTTAGCAATTGTTAAAAAATTTTTGATAAAGACTTTTTTAATAGCCATAAAAAGTATATAATTGTCATTATAACATATAGTAATAACGAAAAATATATAATTATCACAAAGAAACAAATTAAATAAGACATATAGTAACTATTATGTTATTGCCACTAAAAGTGATTTTTGTTGTAATAGAGAGGAAAACATGGATAACAGATATAGATCGGAGAATAGAGATAATAGATATAGATCAGAAAACTGAAATAATAGATATAGACAAAAAAAATCGAGATAACAGATATAAATCATAAAAAGTGATAATAGATATTGATTGAAAAACAGAGATAACAGATATAGATAAAAAAATATAGATAATAGATATAGATCGAAAAATATAAATAACGGATATAGATCGAAAAACAGAGATAACAGATATAGATCAACAAACAGATATAATAGATATAGATAATAAAATCGAGATAACAGATATAGATCAGAAAATAGAAATAACAGATATAGATCGAAAAACAAAGATAATAAATATAGATAGAAAAATATCGCAAAACAGAGGTAACATGTATAGATAGGAAAATAGATATAACAGATATAGATCGAAAAACAGAGATAATAGATATAGATAGAAAAATAGAGATAACAGATATAGATCAACAAACAAATATAATAGATATAGATCGGAAAATAGAGATAAGAGATATATATCAAAAAATAAAAAATAGTTAATTACCTATATTTTCTCATAGTGATTAATTTTCCAGTTTATCACTATCAATCTCCTTACTTTAGAAATATTTTTTCAATGGGTATTATGGTTATTCAAGTTTTTTTTAGAGTAAAGTACCAATCCTGTTCCTATCCATTTTTCAAAATGACAAGACGACCCTTAACCAAAAACACATTCCATTACGGTCCCTGATCCTGCACTCCGTCTGCCAACCCGGTCCTTCTGTCAGTTTCACAGCGAAAACTCGACGGAAATTGCTGACGTGTCAGGTTAAAAAATGGACAGGGATCTAGTTGTCTCTAAATTTAAATTGGTTAGGGGTTTATTTGTCCGTATTATTCTTGAAACAATATTTTTTAATTATTTTTTATTCATTATATTAATATTCTTTTTTTTAATAAATAAGTACAAACTAATTAATAAATTATTCAAATTTAAAAATATCATTTATTATGAAACCAAATAAATAATTTTTAAATATATAAATAATAAACATTAAAATTCAGTTAATACATTAATAATAATAACCCTATGATATACTATTAGTATTATGATCTAGCTAATTTTCACAATAAACTGAAAACTAATGAACACATTATTTGATATATAGTAAACTTTTTTTGACTAATAACAAATTTAATTTTTTATCTCTTTAAACTAAATTAATAATTCTATTTGATATCTTTGCACTAAAATACACTATGAGTAGGCTACTAATACTAAATGAAATAAAACATAATAGAATTATTAATTTAATTTAAAGAGATAAAAAATTAAATTTGTTACTAGTCAAAAAAAGTTTACTATATATCAAATAATGTGTTCATTAGTTATAATACTAATAGTCTATCATAGGGTTATTATTATTAATGTATTAACTGAATTTTAATGTTTATTATTTATATTTATATATTTAAAAATTATATTTAAAAATTATTTATTTGGTTTTATAATAAAAGATATTTTTAAATTTAAATAATTTATTAATTAGTTTGTACTTCTTTATTAAAAAAAGAATATTAATATAATGAATAAAAATATAATTAAAAATATTATTTAAAGAATAATAAGGACAAATAAATTCCTAACCAATTTAAATTTAGAGACAATTATGTCCCTATCTATTTTTGAACCTGACACGTCAGCAATTTCCATCGAATTTTTGCCATGAAACTGATAAAAGGACCGGGTTGGCAGACGAAATACAGAGTCAGGGACCATAATGGAACGTGTTTTTGGTTAAGAGTTGTCTTGTCATTTTGAAAAATTGACAGGTACAGCGTTGGTACTTTACTCTTTTTTTTACTATTATAGTTTTATTGCTCCAACAGACAATGAAATATAAATAAAATGTATTTCAAATTAACTGACCATGTGAAAAGCAAGGTTGTGAAAATCGAAAATCCAGTATTTGCCTATTTGGTTCACCAACTAAAAGTACAAGGGTTCTAAAATATACGTTATTCACGTATTTGATATTAAATTAATTAAATAATAATAATATGCAAAGAACCAACATGTCCCAAATCATCTCTAAAAAGAGAGGAAGGAGAAAATTTTGGACCAGGAGACTAGAAGTATCAATTTTGAACATTACCATCTTAATCTCTTCTGCTAAAAAACGAGCAACATATCATTCATCTCATTTCTATTTTGATTAATTGCTCGGTTCCGGGAAAAATAAAAATAAAAAAATTGAAGGGTTAAACGGTTATACTATAATCCAATTAACAAATGAATTATAGTAACTCTCCTCCGCAAAGCGAAACAAATGGAGCAAAGAATGGTTTCTGTGTCCGATTAAAACAAAATTAGGGAAGAGAAAAGAATACTCCAAGAAGGATTCTCCTCACAAAATTCTGCACTTTGAGGAGGCCTGGCAACAGCATCATCAGGATCCAACTATAAAGAAGATAATCCTTCTCGTGGAGGACTCTGGATGGCGCCTATTCTTTGTGGAGGCCACACAACATGGGTCACCCTTCCTCGTATGAGGCCCAAAGGAATCTGCAAACACAATTTACATGTTACCAAGATGTTAAAAGGTTGCAACCATAGATGAAGCGTGGTCTGAGGCCTTGGCGCAATGGCAACTCACTTGACTCGTGAGCAACCACACCCTGGTTCGACTCTCGGAATCGATCCTTTCCCCTCTCCCCCTTTTGTGTGTGTGTGTGTGTGAGATAATGACCAAAAATAAAAGGAAAAGAACATAGACAAAGTCTACAACAATGAAAATCCAAATCAATAAAAATTTTCGGTCAAGGCTAACAGCATGGTACCCTTATTATCTATCTCAACATCAATGCACATGAAAATCAATATACAAAACCCAAAAACGGAGTCTTGTTAAACGACTGATATATTAATGTATGCAAGTATTCATGTGAAATATAAATCAGTAAGATGGCTCAGCTGTAGCTGTAAAACCACAGTGAATAGCACTTTGATTGAATACATTACGCATGGAACATAAGGATACTGGATTAAACAAAAGCTCATATACACTACTATCTTTAAACATGTCAACAAAATTGACATTGACAGATAATAAATTGCTTTTTTTGTGGCAATAGAAGCCTGGCTGGTCAAGGTTTGCAATATATTATATAAGTAACACGCCTTAAACTAAGTGATAAGAGAACCTTACAGATCCAAATAACTTTGAATCCATGCTAAAAGCCGCATTATCTCCCTCAACCCAACAATGTCCTTCTGGAACCTTCAACACATCATAGTTCTGACGACTACTAAACCATTCACCAGATAATGCAACTATTCTCTTTATGTGTCTCTCCTTGTGATTCAATGGGGAACTACAAAAGGTTTGGGATGCACTAATTAAAATCTTAAATAAATAAATAAATAAATAAATAAATAAAGTCACCAATTAAGAATTTCAAAAGAAGCAAAACTTAGATCTAATCTACATTCTAATAAAACATGAATTATCTTAGTAGTTGAATATAATAGCATAATCATTCACCAGTCACTACCAATAACTTGAACAGAAGTGCAACATTAGTCCAAGAAAAAATCCTTTGTGAAGTCAACCAATCACAGGGTCCAAGGTGGTTATTTTCCGTAACTGTTGTTTAACTTCTCTAGACATCATATACCAATGTAAAATATGGCATATAAATGCAAACATATATTCAAGAGTGAAACAAATGTATTACCTGAAGACCACAACATCTCCATGTGAAAATTTGTATTTGTCAATGCAAAACTTCTCAACCAAGACATAATCATCTGCAGCATAACCAAATGGTCAAATAACAAAATCTGCAATCCCAAAAAACCATGTTTCTTATGAACCCCCTTTGGCAAGAATATTACCAGAGAAGTTTCCTGCAAAAGAGCTGGTTTTTGGATTAAGTGTGGGAGACATAGAGCCACCCCGAACTGGAACCACTGTTACATAACGATCAGACACAGTAACAGTAATGATCCCAAATGTGACAAACTTCTTGGTAAAATTCCACAGAAAGCTGCTTGATCCCATTTGTTCAAGTGCATGTTATGCCAAATGTATGTAAACCATCTGCAACCAACTTCCCGAAATAGCAATGAGAACAGGGGAATAGAGGAATGTAAAAGGATAAAAGCACATTCATTTAAATATATTGCATTAGTCAGTCAAAATTTTCCTTTTTATGATTTTTGAGTGCAGAGCTGTTACAATTTTTAAGAAAAAATAAAGGGACAAAAAATAACATAAACTTTTATGCAAAACAGATGAAACTAGTTCTCCGTTGTCAATGGAGTGTGGATATGTGAAATGAAAAATTTGTAAATAAAAACTTCATCATGTTATAAGACTTCTCATTTTTTAAGACCCCACCAAGCCCTAAACATCCACAAACTCTAATAATATAACATCTAGTTTGCCTAATTAATTAAGGAATCTTGAAAAGATAAAGCCAAGAACAAAAAGTAATTTCCTCTTTCCAATATATTGCTGATACAATCAAGCTAGAACAGTAATCCAAAGTGCTTTAAAACATACTTAACAAAACAAATTAAATTAAAGAATCTAACAGGTCTAGCTGAGGCTTATTCATTAATGACATTTCTTAACTACAAATATTGACCACATGATTTAATTTTTCATCAACATTAATCGTCATTCTGTATTCTCAAGACATCTAAGTAAGACTTTCCATTAAGTTTGGGAGCAGAAGCACCCTCTCTGTTATAACATATCATTTATTATTTATAGATAATACATAAAATAATAAAAGCATGTATATATAAGATTCAAAAAAAGCCTTATGCATTCTTATTTATATAAAGTAGGAGAGTTAAAAGTAACATAAACATTTAGTAAAATTCGAGGTTCTGAATACTGAACCAGCATTGAACTGCTCTAACTACTAATTCACTGGTTTATTGGTTCAACCAGTTCTACCGTTTTGTAATAAAATAAAAAATAAAATATAAATAAACACACTAAAACATAATTACAAGGTTCTGAAAACCGGACCGGTCATCGAACTGCTCAAGTCACTGGTTCATTGGTCCAACTGGTTCAACCGGAATAACCGTTTTATAATAAAATAATAAATAAAATATAAATAAACACACTAGAACATAATTATAGTTTAACATAAACTTTAAAATGTCATTCAAATTTAAAGCACTACATAAAATATCATCAACCAAAATCTTAACTTTTCTGGTTATAAGTTTAAAACAAGGTCTATTGTTACTTAAGCTAAGAGCATAGATCAGACAAAAAATGAAGTGTTAACTTCTTCAATTATAAGTTTAAGAGCTTTGTGATATAGTAAGAGTACTAAGCACCAACTTATGGCAATATGTACTATCAAAGGATACATACGCTCATGTTTTGTGTGTTTGTTGCCACTTTGTTTGGCTAATCAAGTTTAGTTTTAAAGTATGAAATCTCAAAGATTCTAGACGGTGATTTCTTAACCAATAAAGTAAAACTAACAATATTCAAACTTTACACACAGTTACTTTCAAGTTTCAAGTTGACATAATAGTGATTAATCACATATCATTTCAGTGTTTTACTATATTTAATGGTATTAATACAGACAAATGATAATTACCTAGTTTCTGATGGCTAAAACAGTAAAACATAGTTGCTAAAATATCATTAAGACGATAATTATTTGAGTTTATTTCAATACATAATTTGTTATATTTTGTGATTAAATTACAAGTATTCCTTTAGGAGGCATTTGTTTTGTTTTTTGGTTTATAAGTAGTTCATAGAAACTCAACCTGACAAAGCAGGACAATCCATTACACAGTACTTGCAATAACCAAAACATCAATATCAAGAACCTGCCATAACTTGCGAGTTCATTTCAATACCCATTTTCTTGTTTTACTAAGATGTTGTTATCCATGATTTCTAATTTTTAACACAAAAATTAACATGCTTTAACGAAGATTAACAAAGTTTTCAACCCAATTTTAACAATCTCAGCATAATGATTAACAACAGAAAAAAAATACTGAATGAGGCAATGAGCACAAAATTTATCACCAAGAAATTTTAACAAAATTTAACAACAGAAAAGAAAAGCAAGAACAAGGTAGTAACAATTTATCAGCATCAATTTATCATCAATATAACAGAGTTAACCAACCTAGAACAAGTAAGAACAAGCTAGTAAGCCAGTAACAGAATTGAAATTTATCAAGAAGCAGTGAGCACTAACTGAGCATCCGAGGCATTGCCTTCGGCGAGGGCAGTGACCAGAGATTTGCGGGAGAGCGACGGACGACGGGAAGCTGGCAACGAACACTGGCGAGCTGGCGACGGACGACGGGGATCTGGCCACGAACGCTGGTGAGCTGGCGATGAACACGACGGATGGAAGACGGCGGAGCAGAACCTGGAGACGCTGGCGTTGGGCGAACGGCAGGGGCCTTCGAGCAAGATAAACCAGGAGGAACGGCGAACAACCACGATGAACCAGGCGGCGATGGTGAGGCCACCGGCGGCGCGATGAAAACTAGGGTTTTCAAGGAAGAATGGGAAGAGCTTTGGTACAACCTCTGCCGCTCTGCAGTGAAATTGAAAGGGGAGACTAGAGAGACTGGTTTGCAAGGTTCTGAAAACCGAACCGGTCATCGAATTGCTTTAGTTACTAGTTTACTGGTTTATAGGTTTAATTGGTTCGACCGTGATTAAACCGAAAAAATTATTTTATAATAAATAAAATATAAATAAACACACTAAAATATAATTATAGTCTAATATAAACTTTAAAATATTATCCAAATTAAAAATACTACATAAACCAGAATGTTATAATCTCATTCAAATACAAACTTAAAAGTCAAATAACAAAAATAACCAACCAAACATAAAATGCCAGCATCCAAATTTATCATCAATCATCAAAATCTGCCACAACTTACTGCAGATTTGCTTCATTGATATCATTAACTACTTGGACCAGAAAAATTAAGTGGTGCAGCATAACATGTACTACTACCACCACCACCACTTTCATCTAAATCAGCATTAATATCATCTATAAATGTACAATTAGATTTAATTTTTATTGTGCAAATACGACTACTCATACTCTACCAGCAACAACATATAACTTGTGAGAAAAAAAAAAAGAGATGAAAGTATCTATTATCTCTGAGGTCCTTCTCAAAACCGTTTATTATTAGTACTAGACTTATCAACCAACCCCCTTTGATCTTACTACTCTTCATTCCCTGTATTGTAAGCAAACCCACCACCATCATTATTATCATCATGTAATACATCATCGCTAGTCATTATTAATTAATTACCTCCAAATCAAGCTTCTTTCTAAACCCTTGTGGCTTGCGAGACTTGTTTATGGATATGCCTAATAGAACAACCAGAGGAGATCAGGGGCCATGCAAAGCTTCATGTGTTTTCTTTTTTTTTTTTTTTTTTTTTTTGTCATGTGAATTTTCTGCTTGTGGAATAAAGTGTGTTAGATATCAAGCTTGTGATTTATCCATGCTTACATCATTATAGCTTCATCAAGATGTACCACCACTCTTGCAATGAAATGAAAAGCCTTGTTATGAATGCCAAGAATAAAATTAATTGAATTATTTAGTAAAGAAACTCTATTCCCCTGTTTTTGTAGCGTGTGTGATAACTATGTTATATGAGTGCTTTATGTGAGTGATATGAGTGGTTTATGTGAGTGATATTGATATTGAAGATAATTAACTCATGAAAGTGTGTTTTTCATGATTAACTCATTCTGTGCTTATTAATAAACTTTAAACTATAAATCAATCTAAAGTAATCCAAACATACATTTTAAGAAAGATGTTATTATACATCTTACTGCATTTAGTAAAAATAATATGAAACGAAATTGGACTATGAAAAGTAAGAAAAATTCTTTCATGAGTAAGGGAGTGGAGAGGAATACTAACATTTAATTTGATTGATCAATAATTAATAATGATGAGGAAGTCTCAGGTATGTGGCAAAGACAATGATGAGGACAAGAACAACAATAGTAAGAATAAGCTAAGAAAGGGATTATGGTCACCAAAAGAAGATGAGAAGCTCATGAAGTACATGATGAACAATGGACAAGGTTGTTGGAGTGAAGTGGTTAGAATGCTGGGTTGTAAAAGTGTGGCAATTATTAATCAATTATATAACCATTAATCAAAATTATTCAACAGCAATGTTTAGCAATTAGCACCCAACAACTAATCAATGCGTCAACAATTAATCATGCTTCAAGTCTTCAACAGCAAGATTTAGAACAATTAATCAATGCTTCAACTATTATTATTACAAAGAACAAAAATTATACCTAGGGTTAGAAGCCGGAAGCCTGAAAAAATGCAAAGTTGACGGGGACAGTGGCTGGCAAGAGGCAAGACAGTGGCTGATGGGTGGAAGGGGAAACAGATCTG
Organism: Arachis ipaensis; assembly: GCF_059453495.1. Classification (NCBI taxonomy): domain Eukaryota; kingdom Viridiplantae; phylum Streptophyta; class Magnoliopsida; order Fabales; family Fabaceae; genus Arachis; species Arachis ipaensis. The sequence goes on along the minus strand of NC_142441.1, from coordinate 32,105,398 downwards.
GTGCCGGCGGGAAGACATTGCGCGACGGAAAGTGGCTGCACGAAGCCGCGAACAGAGGTGACTGACGTTAGCTTCACGGACTGCACGGCGGCGGCGGTGACTGACAGAAGTTGCGCCAGAAGCTCCAACTGCTGCACTGTTGCTTCTAGGGGTGGCAAAGCGGGCCGGCCCGCCCCGTCCCGCCTAGGCCCGCCCTATAAACAGGGCGGATCGGCCCGTCCTGCCAACTAAAATGGGTTCAAAATGCTAGCCCGCCCCACTTTATGGCGGATTGGCGGGTCAGCGGGCTAGCCTGCTTGACTCTTTTTTTTTTTTTGAAAAATAAAATTCATTAAAATTAACCAAAAAATAATAATTAAAAAATTAAATACAAATAAAAAATAGTAAAATTATAATATAATTTTTTTACTATTTTTTTTAAATTTTTAACTTCAATAAAATTGTTCAAAATAATATTTGTCAATAGAATTATCTTTATTTTAAAAAATAAGTCACATAATTTGAGCATATATACGAAATTGTAAAATAAAATAAATAAAGTTAATAACTAAAAGAAGAATAAAAACAAAAAATAAAAAAAAAGTGTTTAAAATTCTATAATTATTAATTTTATAATAGTAATCACTCTTTTATTTAATAAAAAAAAGAAAAATAAAAATATTTGGCCCGGCGGACCGCCCCGCCCCGCCCCGCCAAAACCCGTCAATTCGGAGGTGTGTGTTTGGCGGGTTTTTTTAATTTGGCGGGTTCCAAATCCTAGCCCGACCCGCTTTTTTAGCGGGTTTAGCGAATCGGCCCGACAGATTCAACCCGTTTTGCCACCCCTAGCTGCTTCGCGTTCTGCAATACTTCAGCGTTCTGCTTCTGTGTGCTGGAGAGGAGAGGCCGAGAGGGGTGCTTGCAAATGTTAGGCATTAGGGTTCACAAGTCACAACCAAGCATCAACGCACCGTTTTTGAATTTTCATTTTTGACCCATTTCAAAAACCGTCCGGTTCACAGTTCGATTCGATCGATCGGTTCTCGGCCGGTTCAACGGTCTAATATCGATTTTTGAATTTGGCGTTTTTTGCTTCTAACCGAATTGCATTTGGCATCGGTTCACGATTCGACCGGTTCAATCGACCGATTCGAACCAATTTTTAGAACCTTGCTGGTTTCTCAATTCAGAAACCCTTTTTTTTAAATAGCAGAACATCATGATAAATGGGAAGAATTGAGAAAGGCCCATGTCATACTATTATTCGTCTCAAAAATTTAAATAAATAAAAAAAGGGATGCTCCTATAAAGATGCATGAAACGTCTTTTTGTAAAGACGCTTACGTGTTGTTGTATTATTGGACGTTTTAATGAACCGATTTTTTTAAATTTGTTAACTAACCAGAATAAATTCGATTTTTTATAATAATAATCAATGTTATGAAATCGGACCAGATTGGCCAGTCGAATCGGTTTAACCGGGAACCGGTGTGAAAAAACGATCCGGTCCACTTTTTGAAACCGACAATTTCCAAACTGCTAAAAAATTGATAAAAAACCGACCGGTTCTTTTAAAACAGCGTTGCTTCATTAATTTTTAAAAAGAAAAAAACAAAGCAACTATCCCCCAACACCCACCTAGCGGTGGCAAGCGGGGAAGCCCGCCCCGCCCCGCCCCGTCAGAAGCCCGCCCCGACCCACCTAGTGAGGCTGTCCCAGAATTCCAGCCCGCTCCGCCTAACGGCGGGCGGGCGGGCTAAGCCCGCTAAATATCCTCTTTTTTTTAATTTTAACTATTAAATAATATGTATAAAGGCATAAAAAAATCTCTTCAGTTTTTTACTTTTAACTATTATAATTTCTAAAAGTATAAACAAATTATAATTTTTATATTCACAAACATTAAAGTCTTTGTAATTATAAATATTGTTCCCAAAGCAAAATAAACATAATCCAAAACATAATTATAAATATTGTCTCTAAAACAAAATAAACATAATCCAAAACACTCAATTTTCATCTTCATTCTCTTGTAAGTTGGGTTGGGGTCTTGGGGGAAGTTTGGTTTTGAAAAAAAAAATTGTAAAAATACCCCTTGCCAAAAAATACTAAGCCCAGTGGGGAAGCCCGCCCCGCCAAAGTCCGCAAAAGCCCGCGGTTTAAACGGTGCGAGTTAGGCGGGCTTTTGCTATTTGGCGGTCCTAATTTTTCAGCCCAATTCGCCTTTTTTGGCGGGTTACGCGGGCCAGTCCGGTGCGTTTAGGCCTGTTTGCCACCCCTACACCCACCCCTTCCCCCCAATGCCCACCCCACCCCCAATTTGTGAATCACTATCCGCCCTGAAAGCTGAACTCTGAAGCCAAGTTCAAACTCACCCAACCAAAATCCTAAGTTCTCCCTGCAGCGGTTCTGCCGCAGTCCATGCTGTCGGCGCCTCTGCGTCCTCTCTTGTAGTTGTAGCTTGGCGTCCTCCTTCCCCCTGTCCCCGTCCTCCCTGGCTTCTCTCGAACTTGGAGCAGCTCCTCGCTGTGTCGCCACTCGCTGTCGTCTCGTCGGTCGCCGTCCATGTCTCCGTCGAAGTTTAGCGGCACTGCTTTCACTTCTTCGGTTCTTCTCTTCCTTTTATGCTCTGTTGCTGATTTTTGAATGTGAAATTGTGAATGGATTAATGGAAAATCAAATAATTGATTTTGTGCTGTTGCTCTTTTTTTAATTCCTAAAATTTTTGTTGAAATTTTCTTGCTGCTGCTAAAAATAGAAATCAAATCATTATTAAAATTTTTGTTTAGCTTTATTGATTTCAGGTTTAGTGTGATTAGGGATTACTTGTTACTGTTTTGTAATGATTGTTGTTGAATGCTAAAAATGGAAATCAAATCAAATGTTGTTTGTTGCTGAATGTTGAATGCTGTTGGTAGTATTAATTTTGTGCTGTTATTAATTTTCTGGTTGTGCTGCTATTGCTGCTGTGGGTTCTGGGTTCTGGGTTCTGGTGTGCTGTTGTGTGTTTTGTGGCTCTTTTGTGTTGATCATCTATCTCAATTGTCAATATTCACTCTTCACTTGCATTGTGTTGATCATCTTTTGCAATTTTCAATGTTCTTTATCAGAACTGAGAAGGCAAATGGCAATCTGAACCAGCAAAAGGATTTTCGCAGCATCAGCATGTGCTCACAATTGCAGGAACAAGAAAACTAACTCTTTTTCTGCCCTCTAGTACCTCTTCATCTTTCCTTCTATTTCTGCACTCGTTCATTGTATAGTAAGTCAACCCTTTTGGATTACTGGCATAATTGAATTGGAGATTTAAGAGAGACAGTTGATTTCTTAATACTGAAAATTCACCTTTAGTTTTGATCTAATTGTTTTGTTTAGTAGGAACTAATAGAATCTCTTCATGGCTGTATCATTGTTGTTTTCTAAGTTATACTAGTTTCTTGTAAGAGAATTAATGCTAGCTAGTCTGGCCTTCCGTTTTGCACAAATAGCTAGTCTGGCCTTCCGTTTTAGGCTAGTATGATTCAGTCATCCAGCTACATTATGGGTGTGATGGAAACACTCGTATGTTTATTCATGTTTTTTTAAAAACACTCCATGTAGGACATAGTTTTATGATGCAGAGATTATAATTATGGGTGTGATGATGTTTTTAGCAGTTTTGGTTGAGAAATGCGACTCTTATATCCCCATACTTTATGATTTTACAGGATAAGATAAATAATCAAATTGAAGATTGTTTCTCATGTACAAGTTCAAATAGAGAAAGTTGGGGCAAATGTTCTTCTTTAGGAGGCAATGATGAAGAACCTTGTGCAGATTTAAGGATCAATAACCTCCCTCAGGTATATGTATATTGCATACAGACATGTGCACACGTGCATGCACTCACAATGTTTATATGTTTTTCTTATTGTTCTTGGTTTTATTGATTAAACTAAAGGGTGATATTGAAAATGATGTGTAAGTGAAGTGAGATTCTAATTTGAATGTTAGTTCATATCAATGTGGTCTGTTGTCGTTGCTTCTCATGCTTATTTGTAAAGTTTGAGTACGTAATAATATCATTGATGTTAACAATTTCAGACTACAGATGTATTTGCAACATCTTTGAGAAGCATGAAAGAAGTGTGTTCAGAGCCAAAAGAAGATGAACAGAAGCTCAAGAAGAACAAGAACAAGTCGAGTTAAATCTCAGAGTGGTCCCTGAACTTGCACTCGAATCTCAAAGTCGTCCCTAAACTTGCATTGGCCCCAATATTGTCCCCGAATTTAACAAAGGTGACTCACGGTCGTCCCTGAAGCATTTTCCGGAGAATATTCCCAAACGGCGTGATGACATTTATGGAGAGGTGCCACGTTGGAAAGGTAACGGCTATCTGACGTGGCTGTTATCATTTTCTAACTCAATTTAGTCCCTGAATTGTTTTATGATCCTGATCCCAACTTATTATTAGAAACCACTCTATTTCTTCTTCTCTGCTCTCCTTTGTCTTCTCTGCCATTGTCTTCTTCTTTGCAACTTTAACATAGTGTATAAATTTGACGAATTCGGACCGCTTGAGCTCCTTATAATACCACACCGCGTCTACATAATTATCAACTCTACCCTATCCCTCAATCATAGAACGGAAAGTGGTCTCATCAGGTCCAATCCAACATTCTTCAGTTTCACAAACAACTTCTAAGCAGTATCCATATTGGATGCTTTTCCATACCCAGTTATCATAATGTTATATGCAACAATATTGGGACTGAACCCTGCCTCTTGCATTGACACCAAAACCTTCTCAGCATCCCTCAATCTTCCTTGTTGGCTATAAGCATTTAGGATCACCAACCAATTCTCCATATTAGGGACAATTTTGTCTTCTCTCATCAAGCTAATTATGTCTTCTGCCTTTTCATACAATCTAAAACGGGTGTATATTGTAATCATACCTGAATATGCCGGTTCAAACAATATCCCAAACTGCCTCATCTGATAAAACGTGAACTCAGCCTCCTCAATGTTCCATCCTTTCCTGTAAAGCCCCATCAACATGCTGAATGACGCGTCATTCGGTGCCACACCAGAATCCAACATGAGTCGGAACCACTTCGTCCCCAATTCCACTAAACCCTACCTACGACAAGCGTATATGAGGGTGTTGAAGCCTGCAAGCTCATTTTGGACCCGAATTTGGTTCTCATTTCCAAAACCAGTTTCTTTGCAACTTCCCAATCTTCATTCTTGCTCAGCAAACGAATGATGACGTTGCAAGCACCATCATTTTGCTCCAACTTCCCCATTCCCGTCTTCCACACAAAAAATGACATCGTTTTGGCGCCGTCGCTCATCCTCTCAAGCACTTTCAAGATCGCATTGCAATGCTCCGTGCTTAGTTCAGGACCAACTGAACAGTAATCCAAGTTTTTGTAGCCCAACCTAAATTCAACTCCGATTTCTAACATGGTTGCTGCCTCCACCTATCATGACCCACTCAATTCACGCTCAACAATGGCAGAGAAGACGAAGGAGAGCAGCGAAGAAGAAACAGAGTGATTTCTAATAATAAATTGGGGATTAGGGTTATAAAACAATTCAGGGACTAAATTGAGTTAAAAAAATGATAATAGCCACGTCAGATAGCCGTTACCTTTCCAACGTGGCGCCTATCCATACACGTCATCACGCCATTTGGGAATATTCTCCGGAAAATACTTCAGGGACGACCGTGAGTCACCTTTGTTAAATTCGGGGACAATATTGGGGCCAATGCAAGTTTATGGACTTCTTTGAGACTCGAGTGCAAGTTCAGGGACCACTTTGAAATTTAACTCAACAAGATCAAGAAGAAGAAAAAGAAGAAAGGTGAGACAGCTAACAAAAAGGGAAAGGGTGACAGGTTTGAGAAGTTGGAGGCTCTGAGTAGACGACTGCGGCATTGCCTTCTAAAGGGATCAATCCATTGAAAACACTAGTCCTCTTGAACATTTGTATCATACTGACTGACAGATAGATATTCTTCATGTCTACTTCTGATGTTGTTAGAACATCAATGTGATCCTATATTTGTTGTAGCCACTCCTTGGAATTTGGTTTTATTGATTTGTAATTGTAGGTAGTCAGTCCTTGTTAATATTAAAGATTTTTGAATTTTATTTTTATAAAATTTTCTTTTTAATAATTAAATATTCTTACAAGTGTTTTATAACAATATTAAAACAGCAACGTGTAGATGAGAACCCACCAGAGAGCAAACTAATATTACTATTAAAGTGAAATCAATAATATGTTTCCATTGAAAATTAAAATTAGTCATGAAATTAAATTATATGGAAGATCCTGCAAAAACATATAAAAAATTCTAACTTTCTAGTCTCTCCAAAAAAAGCCAATAGAGAGCCAGAATAGAAGCAAACATGAAAGATATTTGAGTAATCCCTGTAATTTCTATACAAAGACAAACCCAAAATCTAAATCTTATATACTAAAATACAAAGGAATCACCAAGATGAGAACCTAAGGGAATGAGATTCAATAACCAGTAAGCAATTGTTTAAGGCTATACACCTATCTCCTAAGCTATAATAATGTGATCTCCAACATAAGATTGATAGACAGCAACTCTATCCTCTACATACTTCTTTTGCCACCTCCTGAAAGCTGCAGAGTGCCACTGGCTGAATGTATTATTATATTGACGGGCTGAGATGATACAAATCCTCCATTGTAGATTTTTACCGACTTCTTAAATGCGTGATGATTTTGCAAAATTGAGAACTAATCATTGGAAATTCAAGAGATCTTCAAATAGAATTATATCCAGTGATGCATATTCTATGCATGATCTTAAGCCATTAATTCAAAGAATTTGATTTCAAATTGTCTTCATCTTTAAAAACTTGAGTAATATCCAGAGATCTTTTTCTACTGCTGATTTTTAGCTTATTTTTAGCTTTTCTATATCTGTTGTAAATGCTCTTCCAACAACAAAAAAGAATATATGGACTTCAAATAACCTGTTCACCGACATCAAAAATCAGTTATCATATTCTAATCACAAAAACTTGTAAAAAATTTTAGATTTAAAAAGCATTCAAATATATATATATATATATATATATATATATGCAGGAAATATATTGTCACATAAACTTTTTCTCAAGATAATTCAGTAATGCTATACCAATGAAACTAACCTTTAGATGATTGAACAGTAAAATTGCCAAACTAAAATAAAAAATTCAGATCCATACTCAGTCTCATTATTTTTAAATGGCACCTACTCAAATGAAGATGTTAAAAATATCTTCTTATAAAGATTCTTGTGTTAAAAGTGTATTTTGTTTGTTTAGTCACACTTTAAAGAAAAATAACACTTTTGTAACACATCAAAATCAAACCATACAATTCATGATCTAATGATAAAAAAGAAGCATCTTCATATGAAGACAATTGTACAATCTTTATGATAGTATCCACCTTTTTAAATTATCCCCACAACTTCAATAACTATACATCCAACCCCAATTGTCCAATCCAATCACAGTGAACAACCACCACAATGGAAGAAATAGATACATGTATCCTAAGGTGTATTACTTCTAATTATAAATAGAAAAAGTCTAGGAGTCCAGCAACTTTTATGTTTTCTGGCCAGCACTTAACCATCAAAACAAAAGTGAGTGATTTTCCACCATTAGATGTAATCTCACACCATTAAAAATACTATTGATGACTAATTGATGGTTACAAAACACCAAAATTACTGGCCCCTAGCATTCCTCTTATAAATAAAAGTTACCCGCTTTGTTCATATCTATCACAACTCAACAATCATGCATTCACTATAGTTAAATCTCACCAGTAAAAATTGGAGGCCAAAGAAGAAGTCAAATTTGCATTTGAAAGCTACAATCATATAGTTACATAAAAAAACAAAAATAGAAAATACCATTTTTTTAGAGATTGTGTTTTCAGTTCACTCAAATCTCAAACCTTGATAAGTAAAAAAAGGATGAATAAAAACCAGTCAATTATGAATTGAAAAACAAAAGGATGGAGCATTGGAGAAAGGTTTGAAAAACTAAAAATCCTGTATCATGAATAGGGGCCTCTTTATTTTGATGAAACACTTGAGCAAGGACTTGAAACAAAAAATCTGGTATCATAATCCGTAATTATTCATTGTTCTAGATTACAGAGCCATAGTAATCATAATTTAACCAAAAAGAAAATGAAAAATCATGGAATTTAAGAGAGAAAATGGAAGGAGCGAAAAAAAATGAGAGAAGAAGCTAATAGGTACTCAGTAATCGATTTTTCCGTCGTCGACAATCATACAAGTAAGGACGAGAGAAGAAGAATCGTTGTCGGAAATCTTCTCTATCGTTGTCGAAGGGTTTCTTTGCTGGGAACTTCTAGCGGCAATCTCCGGTGAACTTAAGATTGAGCCGGTAAACAAAGAGATGAGAGCTCGAACTTCAATGAGAGAAGGGAGAGAAACGAGACGCTGTGGCTAGATTTTTTTAATTTTCGGGTCAGTTTTATAGATTAACGAGAGATTAAGCTTGGATTTGGGATTTGGGTTTGGACAGAGATAAGGGATTAAGGTTAGAATTTTTTTTTTAGAAATTTAATTGTATTTTTAAATTATTAGAAATTTAAATGTCTGTAAAATAAAAATTCAAGGATATATTTGTTTTTTTATTACAAAATTTAAATATAATTCGGTTTAAATTGTGTAAATCGATCGAAAAAAACAGGATCTAATAATTATAGTGCGGACAATTAGATTTATTTTTTAGTTATAATAAACTGATTTTGTTCTGATTTATTAAAAAATAAATTATTAATCGGTTTAATAAAGATATCCAATCATATTATGACATGTATACAAGTCTTTAAAAAAAAGACATTTTTTATGTTTTTATTAAAGTGGTCTCCATAAAAAAAATAATATAACTAATTATATTTTTAATTAATACTTTTTTCAACCAAATTTTTTTTTAAATTTGTTTAATTTTTTTTACATAAATCTTTTTTTCTTTTTATTTACCATATACTGTATAGTTATATTTTTAATAACCCATGATAAGTTATTCATACAAATCACAGGATGCTTCCATTTAATAAAGGAGTTTCTCTTAGTGCATTGTATATGAAAAAATTTTGATTAGGTTTATTTGTTATTATTTGTATTGTATTTTGAAATATTTTTTCAAATAAATCACACTCTTGAAAAATTAGTTGGGAGAAATCTAAGGCTCTTGGGCTGAAAAACATAATATAAGGGTGTAAAATAGCGAAAATAGAAGATGTTTTAGAAGAAATTAATGGTTTCTTTACGTGAGCTTTTACAATAAAAAAAATTAAAGTATTTTTTTTATTTTTAAAGAAATAAAAGTAATTAAACGTTTGGATAATGTGTTTTATTGGTGTCATTTGAGAGAGATGGTTCATGAAACCACAAGGGATGAGGATGTGTTAGTTGGAACTAGAAGAGCGATTCAACTGATTGTGGAAGAGGTAGGAGTCATTGAAGAGGAGCTGAAAATAATTATCGACAGTAAAATAACAGTGGAGTGGATTAACGGTAATAGTACAACAAGTTGGGAATTACGATTTTTGAGAAACAAAATGGCATCTATATGAAAAATTCTTCAAAGTGTGTGTTGAATTCCAAGAAGAACGGTGATATAAGCTATGAAAAGAGCGAGAGCAAAAGGCACTAAGCAACGAGAATGAATGGTCGCTATGAGTAACTTAAATGAAATGAAGCACAAAGCATAAAGCTGATGAGGTTGGAAGCGCAGGAGCATTTGGATGAAGCTATGCTAGTAAAGTAAATTGTCATGTTTTTTGCATGTTGAACTTATTTTGTGAGATTTATGACTTGTTTTTTAGTGAGATTTGTATTCTATTCTTGATGGCAATATTGCAGGTAATAAATCACAAATTTAGAAACACTTTCTTTTTCTTTGTCGAGTAAAATTTGTTTAAACGATTTAAAAGAAGGGAAAATATTTTTGTCTCCCCCTTTTCCTATTCATATGTTCCCATTTAATTCTCTAGCGTAGACATTATGAATGTTTTATTATTTGAATGAAAAAATTAATCTCTATTAAATTTTTTTATATTATATTGAATTAGAATTATATATGAATATCGAATTTTAATAGTTGGATATTTTGAAATTTAGTAAAATTTATAATTAAGGAATTAATAATTGTAACCGATTTAACAACTAATTTAGATTTTTAAACTTGACATCAGTAATCAATTTAGTGACCAATCATATAATTTAGTGATAAAAATATTGATTGCTATCAAGACAAAAATTTATCAATAACTACCAATTTTTAGCAATTAAATTGCCAGTAGTTATTTAGAGACCAATTTAACAACCAATATGTTAATTACTATTTAGCGATTAATTTAGTTAGCGACTGATTTAGTAACCGATTTATTGATCAATATTTAACGACTAAGTTTATTAATGACTAATTTAATAAGGAAAAGTATATGGAACTAAAATGTTACCCGCCAAAAACTAAACAAAATCACATTAATTTATATTAATAATTAATTTAAATTTTTTAAATTTAAAATTTAAAAAATTTAAAATTAATTAAGTAAACCTAATTAAAATCTATAAAAACCTTCATCTTTTCTCTCACATTAACATACACACCTCCAACAATCACACAAACAGACGTCTCTCTCCCCGTCAGGTCCTCTCCGCCTCTCCACTACGATCCACTCCTCTTCTATCACCGACATCTGACTCGTCGGATTTGCCACCATCAACAAGAACCGCTAAACCATTATGTGATGAAAGCAGACGATGACACATATGTGAGATCCATTGAAACCATTGCCAAGGGAGGATTTCTACTATGGATTCATCAGTGCAGATCCATCTTTCCTAAAGTTCAGCAACTCACCTTGAAATTCGATCCCCTCCTTAAGGCTTTTTCTAATTTCTGAAATTACTGCTGATTCCACCAATGGATGCCTTCTCTTGGCACATGGAGCTCGACATTGCAAGAAGTGGCTGAGTCTTGGTGGTGAGAATGACGCTGTTGAAGCCGTTGAGTTTGGCGAGGTGTATCCAGTGAGTGGCGTTGAGGTTGGTGGGGTTAAAGAGGGAAGGGTGTACGTGGTCGGAGCCCCATTCTTATCCGGTGAAAGTGTTGAGACCGAAATGAAAGAAGAGGGACATGTAGCTTAGTTGCCATTGGATTTGGAAGGCGTTTGGGAGGGGTAATATGGGAAGTGAAAGTGGCGGAGCCACTGAATAACAATAACAACAACATAGGAGTAATAGTCCATCTTCAAAAAACATTCATTTAATATGAAAAAAAATATCTTAATACTTAACAAAAGAAACATTTAATTATATTTTAGTAAAAATAATTAAATATCTATAAAATTTAAAAAAAATATGAAATTCTTATAGAAATAGAGACATTTACATTTGCAATACAAAAAAATTCGAAAAATATATAAAAGAACATCTATTTAGTATGAAAAAGAAACATTTTGATACTTAGCAGAAGAAACATCCATATATATTTAACTCGTAGAGATTTTGAATTCACTCAAAGGTATTTAGCTTTGACACATGTTTGTTTTGTTCTTGATTGAAAATTAGTTACTAAAAGTTATCAACTGAAATTAGTTGCTATTTTTCAATTTAACGACCATTCAATTCAATCACTAAATCAATCATTATTCTCGTAATTTTTTGTATTTATATATATAAACTAATAATTTACTCTATCTAAATCAATTAAATTTTGAAAGTATCAAAATTAAAAAATGTCTAATATTTTTAAACAGGGAAAATATATAGATGATATTTTGTAGTACAAAGGAATGTCATTTTCATAATTATTTTAGTTGATAAGTCATTACATACCTTTATTTACTCGATATCGTCAATAAGGCATATAGCTTAAACAATTGTTACTAGCACAAGTTGTATATACTAATTATTTTCACTGAAAAAAATGTGGTTATTGATATGTTCATCATCATCATCATCAATAATTATCTTTGCCAGGAAGATGCTCTATTTGACGTTAACTATGTACCATGAAAGCTGAAACTTGTTTCAATGTCAAATATTGTTAATAATTTATACCAATAAGTTCACATAATAAAGACCTAGATGTAGATATATACTAAACAAAGACTTGGATGATTATCATATACCTGAAGTTGGATAAAATTAACTATCTATATTTATTTATTATTTTAAACATTTAAGAAAAAAAAAAAAGCAAATACAACAATAATAATTAAAAAAAGAATGGTTATATAATAACGTAGAGTAGGAATTTTTTAAAAAAAATAAAAGAGAATAAAATATCTCACTTTTAAAATAAAATACGTTTCGAATCGATTCTTGAGTCTCTTATCGGAGCAGCTACAACCCAGTTGGATATGGGTTACTATTGCAGTACAAATCGATCCAATAACAATAAATCTCTAATCAATATTTAAATTTAAATAACAATCTCAAACTATATAAAGAGAGTTAAAAGCTTTTTTAGATACATTATGCATTTTTAACTCTCACTTACACCTTTCAAATTCATTCTGCTTTGAGCGTAAGAGCATCTTTATAAATACCACTTTTGTCGTTTTTAAAGTCCGATTTCGTCACCATTAAAAACTGACGAGTCTCCAATCTCATTCACAACCCTTACCAACAAAATCTTGTACAAAATGTTGTCATTTGATAAAATATAAAAGTTTTTTAACGTCGTTTGTAAATTAAATTATATATAAAAAAGATAAAAAAATAATTAACGAAAATATTTTGAAAAGAAGAACAAGCAAAAGTGACAAAAGAAAAAAGAAATGATAAAAATAAGTAAGTATCAATTAAATAATTTAATATGATCAATTATTAATGATTATATTTTATGTCTATAACAACTATATATATATATAAAACAAAAGATTGGAAGGTTATCAGGTGTACCATCTTACGAATATGGAACATTTCAATTCCAATTAGTTGATCCGTATAGATTTAATATAGATAAAGGCGACGGTGTTGTTGCAGTGTAAGGAATGTATTATGAAGAAACAGCAAAAGAGGTCTACAGTGCTCTAGAAACCAGTGGTGTCATTGTGCATAGTTTGAAAATTTAAACGCTAGTGTTGTGGTCAAAGCTGTGACAAATCAGCCAGATTGAGGTGATTGTTTTAGTTGGGATTAAGGAGCTGAGCCGAGCTGACATTCACTTGGCCATGGACTCAATAAAATGGACTTAGCATATATAGTGAATTTTTTGTTTTTTATGAGAATGTAACGTTTGAGTAATTTTTGTTGGCATAACAAAAACATAGTGCCATGGAAAAAAAAATTATGAGGACAAACTAGGAAAAAAAAAACGCTTGGAAATATAGTAATTAATGAAATTTGTTTTGGCTGATAATAAACATTTGTGATGTAAGTATTCTTTTGGAAATTGAAAAAGTTTAGGGGATTAGCAACTTTATCAAATTCTAGCGAGCATGTAACCAGCAAAGAAAAGTGAACTATTGGATGAAATCTCACACCAATCTTATACCATTAAAATCATTATTGATGGTCATTTGATGGCTACAAATCACAAAAATTACCGGCCTCCTAGCACTTCTCTTGAAAATTTAATGTAGGTTAGGAATAACATTGATGAGTTTGGAAAACTCTAAATTAATATTTGTGATGACTAAACATTATTAAAATAATTAATTACAAAATTATTAATTTGATTTTCATTTAACATATGTTAATTAATAATTTTGTGTTGCAGATTTTATATTTGGGCCGAAATGAAAAGAAGAGATCCCAAGCCCAATAAAATCAATATTCAGCCTTGATGTTAAAATTATTATGAGGATGGTGGCTGAAACAAGTGTTTTATTAAATGGGCTAGCAATTGTGATAAGAAGCCCAATTAAAGGTCTTGGTATGAGACCAAAAATGCTTGGTCCGAAATTAAAAGGAATTGGGGCACAATATTATTTTATTCACTTAACAAAAGAAATCCATTCCTTTGATTATGCACTGCATGCTCCAACGGAACTCCTTTACTCATCATGATGGATTTCAAAATTTATTAGAGTAAAGTTAATAAGTGCATGGGAAATATGAGAGAGAGTGTCATTGACATGATTGATGGCATTAACATTACACGCCACCCAGGGAAGTAAAAGCAAGCTATTTTCAATTAATGTGTTTAATCACTTTGAATTGCTTTTCTTCAGATTCTCTCTTCTCTCTCATCTCTTTCTTGCTTCCTCTTCAGTCACTTCAACAGAAATTATGGAAGCCATGGAAACTACTTTGAGCTATCAAAATGAAGAAAGAGCAAGCTACAAGACCATCACAATGATGGCAAGAAAACACAAAAAATATAGTGGCTGAGATTCTTATCACATATGGTAAGATATGGTGATGATATCTTAGCCTCTCCATACCAAAAATGGAGGAAGAAGATTCGGCCAGCATGGAGGAGATTCTTGAAGCATGGCTTGTCTTTGATTCTGCTCAACCACCACAGGGAGTAGCTAGAGTGGCGAAGTGATGGTTGAAGGCAGAGATTAAAGCAGATGAAGTCATCATCATCATGAAGCATCAAGGGCCAGAATTCCATCTTGGAGAGCAAGCCAAGGATGGAGAGCTCGGATTGATGAAGGGTGATGATCAAGAAAGGACTAGAGGTAATTGCATGTTGGTTAATGCATGGTTATCTCTTCTCTCTCTTTGTGGCCGAACCGGTTTTGTTGAAGGAGGAAGAAGTTGGTTCGGTTTTGGCTTCAAGTGTGGAGGCTTTCCTCTTCTTTAAAAAGGGGGAACAACCACTGTTTGAAGCAAGGAGTAAGATTTGAGAGTGCAAGGCACAGTGTTCTCAGAGCTACCTGAGCTAACAGTTTTCTCTTCTCCTTCAATGTATTCTGTTTTGTAATTTTCTGTTTAATTTTGTCATGTCTTGAGTCTCATGGTAAAAGGCAAACAGTGAGGTTTGTAATGAAAAAGCCATAGAGCGGAAAAAGGCAGAGAGTGCAAAATTAAAAGAAAAAGCCATAGATGTCTTAGAGTTCCTTTGTTCATCTATGTTGTGTTTCATGATTCTGTGGGAATCCCCTTGTAAGTTGGGTTAGCACTTTACAAGTTGTAATCTGTTTGATTATAGTGAAATTCCATCATTGTTGTGATGGAGACTGGATGTAGGCTGCACTGCACTTAGCAGCCGAACCAGGATATATCTTGGTGTGATTTTCTTCCTCTCCTACTTCATCTCTGTTTTCTACTGTACAGGAGCAAAAACAAAAATGTCTCGTGCCAAGTGACGAGACAAAATGAAAATGTCTCGTGGCTAGGGACGAGCTAAAAACAGAAAAGTCTCCTCTGAATCCAGCAAGTGTTAGCAAAAAAAAAAAAAAAAAGGGGCTAAGATTCAACCCCCCCCTTCTCTTAGCCACTGAAACCATCAATTGGTATCAGAGCTTGGTCTCAAAGAGATCAAGCTTTGCAGCTTGGAGTAAAGATCCTCATGGCAGAAAACAGTGGCGCAAATGTGGTGTCCTATAATCTAACTGAAGGTCAATCAAGCAACAGACCTCCTCTTTTCAATGGGAAAAACTATACCTATTGGAAGGAGAGGATGAAGATATTCGTACAAGCAGTGGATTATAGACTTTGGAAGATTATTCTCGAAGGGCCTCAATTTCCAACTACCACAAGTGCAGAAGGAGTTGTTTCTCTCAAACCAGAAGCAAGATGGACCGAGGAAGATAGGAAGAAGGTGGAATTAAATGCCAAGGCAATAAATCTGCTCAATTGTGCTATCAGCTTTGAGGAGTACCGACGGGTATCAAGATGCACAACGGCAAAGGAAATCTGGGACAAATTGCAAATCACCCATGAAGGAACCACCATTGTCAAGAAGACTCGGGCAGATATGCTAAACAGAGAATATGAAACGTTTGCAATGAAGGAAGGAGAGTCCATTGATGAAATGTTTGAACGTTTCAATGCTATCATTGTTGGCTTAGATGCTCTGGGAATTACACATTCTGATTCTGTGCTAGTGAGAAGAGTGTTGAGATGTCTCACAAAAGAGTGGGAAACTAAAGCCTTAATTATTTCTGAGAGCAGTAGCTTAGACTCTATGACTCTTGATGATTTGAGAGGAAATCTTCTTGCTTTTGAAAATACCTATTTGAAAAAGGATACAAAAAAGAAAGGAATTGCATTTTCTTCTGTGACTAACCCTCTGGATGATGAATCCAGTGATAACTCTTCTGAAAATGAGTTTGTTTTATTTGCAAAAAAATTCAGGAAAATGGCTAAGCTCAGAGGCAAAGGCAGCAGCACAAGGAAAGTGAAGAAAGACCTCAGCAAGGTAACTTGCTACAATTGCAAGGAAATGGGGCATTTCAAATCTGATTGTCCCAAGCTGAAGAAGGAGGAAAAGCCAAAAAGAGGAAAGAAGAAAGGACTGATGGCCACATGGGAAGACTTGGAGAATGATTCTGACGATGATGATGAAGAAACCGAGACCAAGTCACAAACATGTCTCATGGCAGACCACATAGATCAGGTTGTCTTTCATAACCCTAATACTGAAGATCTCCATCTTATGATAGACCACCTTTCTGAAAAAATAAGATGTTTTCTGCTGGAAAATCAAGAACTTGAACAGCAAATTACCATTCTTAAAGCCGAAAACAGTTTTCTAAAAGAAAAAGTGAGAGAGGCCGAAACTGCTTGTGATCTTGTTGAAGAAAATAAGCAGTTAAGAGCCCAAGTTAGGAGCTGTGAAAGTAACCATTGTGTTCTTGCATATGTGGACTGTTTTAAACAAAATGAAGAGTTGCTTAAAAAGGTTAAAAGACTTGAGGAAGACTTGGCCAAATTTACACAAAGTTCTGAAAGTTTAAATCACATCTTGGCTAGTCAAAAACCTCTTTATGATAAGGCTGGGTTGGGGTTTCATAAATCTGAAAATTCACATTTTGAAAATATTGCTTCATCTTCTAAAGACACAAGATTTCAAGATCCCACCTACTTTAACAAAAAGGCAACTCCAAGGTTTTGTAGACTATGCAATCGGAATGGACACTTTCCCATTCAATGCTTTTTCGGTGAAAGAATGGTTGGTGACAAAGTTTATAAAATTGTTTTTGATTACAATGGCTTAGGACATAGAAGATGGTTTAACGTAAAAGGATCCAAAAAGATTTGGATACCTAAGGTTACTTAAGCATTGTTTTGTAGGTGTGCCTAGCATCCAAAAGGAAGGAAAATGTGTGGTTTATGGACAGCGGATGCTCTAGGCATATGACCGGAAAGGCAACCTTCTTCATAAAGCTTGATGACTATGATGGAGGACTTGTCACTTTCGGTGATGATGCAAAAGGAAAAATTGTGGCTGTTGGGAAAGTTGGTAAAAACTTTTCTTCTTGTATAAATGATGTTCTCCTTGTACATGGCTTGAAACATAATTTGCTTAGTGTTAGTCAACTTTGTGATTTGGGTTTTGAAGTTATTTTTAAGAAATCTGTTTGTTTAGTTGTGTGTGAAAAAACTGGGAATGTTCTTTTTGAAGCTAAAAGATGCAACAATGTGTATGGATTAACTCTTGAGGATTTAAAGGAACAAAATGTAACATGCTTCACATCTTTTGAATCTGAAAAATGGCTTTGGCATAGAAAGTTGGGACATGCTAACATGTATCAAATTTCTAAGCTAGTTAAAAGAAATTTGGTTAGAGGGATTCCAAACATCAAGTTTGATAAGGATCTTACTTGTGACGCTTGTCAATTAGGCAAACAAGTAAAATCCTCTTTTAAATCAAAAGATGGAATCTCAACCAAACGGCCATTGGAAATGTTACATATTGATCTTTTTGGTCCTACTAGAACTCAAAGTTTAGGAGGTAAACATTATGGTCTTGTGGTGGTAGACGATTACTCTAGATTTGGTTGGGTACTTTTCCTTGCTCATAAGAATGATGCCTTTTATGCCTTTTCCACCCTTTGTAAGAAAATTCAAAATGAAAAGGATTTGAAAATTGCCCATTTAAGAAGTGATCATGGAAGAGAATTTGAAAATCAAGATTTTGAAAAATTCTGTGATGACTTAGGGATTTCTCACAATTTCTCATGTCCTAGAACCCCCCAACAAAATGGGGTGGTTGAAAGAAGGAATAGAAGCCTTCAAGAAATGACTAGGGCTATGTTATGTGAGAGTGAAATTCCTAAATTCTTATGGGCTGAGGCTGTAAACACAGCATGTTATATTTTGAATAGAACAATCATTAGAAAAGGGTTAAAGAAAACACCTTATGAGCTATGGAAAGGAACCCCTCCAAATCTTAAGTACTTTCATATTTTTGGATGCAAATGTTTTGTGCTTAATAATAAGGAAAACCTTGGAAAATTTGATCCAAAATCATATGAAGGAATGTTTGTTGGATATTCCACCACAAGCAAGGCCTATAGAGTTTATCTCAAGGAGCATAGGACAATAGAGGAATCCATACATGTTACTTTTTGTGATTCTAACTTAATTCCCAGTATTGTGAAGGATATTGATTCAGATTGTGAAGATGGAACAAGCAAAGAAATTCCCAAATCTGTCCAGAATGAAGAATCTGTCAGCCCTGTTCTGTCTCGTTAGATTGGAGGAGACACTTCCATTTTGTCTCCTGAACAGGCACGAGCAACTGAAACAGTGAGACCACCAGAAGTTCATCAAAGCTCTACACCTGTCCGAAAGCCTAGAGAATGGAAGTCTATGAGAGGTTACCCTCATGATTTCATCATTGGTGATCCTTCTCATGGCATAACAACAAGATCCTCCACCAAAAGGCAAACCGAACCTAGCAACTTTGCTTTCTTGTCACAAATGGAGCCCAACAATGTCAAACAAGCTCTTGAAGATCCATCATGGGTCAAGGCCATGGAAGAGGAGCTAGCTCAATTTGACAAGAATGAGGTTTGGACATTAGTACCTTATTCGGATGATATGAAGGTAACGGGTACTAAGTGGGTTTTTAAAAATAAACTTGGTGAGGATGGACAAGTTATTCGTAACAAGGCTAGATTAGTGGCCCAAGGTTACGATCAAGAAGAAGGTATAGATTTTGATGAGTCTTTTGCTCCGGTAGCTAGAATGGAAGCAATTCGTTTGCTTCTTGCCTATGCCGCCCATAAAGGTTTCAAAATGTTTCAAATGGATGTTAAATGTGCTTTCCTTAATGGTTTTATTGATAGAGAAGTGTACGTGGCTCAACCCCCCGGCTTTGAACATAAAGAGTTTCCAAATCATGTTTTCAAATTAACTAAGGCTCTTTATGGTCTTAGACAAGCTCCAAGAGCTTGGTATGAAAGGCTTAGTGCCTTCTTGTTGGAAAATAAATTTCAACGGGGTACCACCGACACTACTTTATTTATTAAAGCATCTAATGATGATATACTTCTTGTTCAAGTTTATGTTGATGATATTGTATTTGGTTCGGCCAACATTTCCTTGTGTGAAGAGTTTGGAAAACTCATGACTAGTGAGTTTGAAATGAGTTTAATGGGAGAGCTTACTTTCTTTCTTGGCCTCCAAATTAAACAAACTCCTAGTGGTACTTTTATTTACCAAGGAAAATATGCAAAAGAACTTATTAAAAAGTTTGGCCTAGAAAACTCCAAAGCAATGGGAACACCAATGCATCCCAACACAAAACTTGAAAAGGATGATGATGGTCAAGATGTGGATGAAACAAAGTATAGAGGAATGATAGGTTCACTCATGTACCTTACCTCCTCTAGACCGGATATTGTTCAAAGTGTGGGTGTATGTTCAAGATTTCAATCTCACCCAAAAGAATCCCATCTTACGGCTGTTAAACGCATCATTAGATACATTAAGGGAACTTGTGATTATGGCTTGTGGTATCCTAAATCTGATGAATTTTGTGCAGTAGGGTTTTGTGATGCAGATTATGCGGGAGATAGAGTGGATAGAAGAAGCACGTCCGGCATGTGTTGCTTCCTTGGAAGCTCACTCAACATGTGGTCAAGCAAGAAACAAGCCACAGTGGCTCTATCCACAGCTGAAGCTGAATACATTTCCGCATCTGCATGTTGCACTCAATTAATTTGGTTAAAAACACAATTAGAAGATTACAAATTAAAAATCAATAGTATTCCTTTATTTTGTGACAATATGAGTGCCATAAACATTTCAAAGAATCCTGTTCTGCACTCAAGAACAAAGCACATTGAGATAAAATATCATTTTATTAGGGAACATGTGCAAAAGGGTACTATTGATATTCAATTTGTAAAATCTGAAGACCAAATTGCTGATATTTTTACAAAACCTCTCTGTGAAGACAGATTCTGCACCTTAAGAAAAAGTTTGGGAATGTTTGATTTAAGTTTCATTGAAAATTTGTGAATATGTGACTCTGCTCAGTTTTGCTCGTAGGTTTGGACGAGATAAAATAATGGCATAATGGAAGAGCTGTGGTCAAGGGGGAGGCAACGCAGAATTTAATTCCTATTGGGCCCACTGAATCTCTTTGATCTCACTCTGACCGTTTTGTTAGTTCATCATTTTTTCTGAAAATCAAAATCTTTCTGTGGTCTTATCACATCATATCTTAATAGGGGAGGATAGTAGAAAAAGAGAGTGACTGATCTAATGATACTCTGAATTTTCTGATGCTTATTGCCTGCCAATTTTATTTGATCTGATATGTTGGCTGAACTTTATGTTGCTGGATATTTTTGCTTGATTGAATTGTTTGGCAGGAAATATTTTTGAACATGTTGAGTTTTGGTTACCTGTTGCTGCTGCTGAATGCTCTGTTATTTTGCTCTATGTGTATTTGACTCACGGGAACTATTTTCATGTGTCTTGGATGGCTGTACCAAACTTAACTCGATGCTGTTTTGTTTTATACTTGAATTATTATGGATTGCATTGCTTTGCAGGGTCCCTCCTTGATGACAAAAAAAAAAAAGGGCTGAATTGAAACTGTTATGTTTCATTAACTTATTTTGCTTTGTATAATGTGTTGTCCTATTTTGCTTTGTTCTGATCTGTCTCTATTTTGAACACTCTGTGTTAGTGGATTAATTTCGAGTTAAGCTTTGATTGTCATGTGCTCAAATACATGTGTGCTGACTGGACCATTGTGTTTTGGTGAAAAATAAATATTTTGCCTTTTGTATGTTGTTTTCATTTATTTTGCAGTGCCCCTTGATGCCAAAAGGGGGAGAAAGTGTTGAAAATTGAAATTAACAAAACAGGGATGAAATTCCTGTTTTGGATTTATGACCTCCCTCGTTTTAAGCTTCAATATTTTATTATGTGTTTGATGTTAATAATGCATCTGATTGATGCTTGCTGTTTTGAGTTGATGCTTGAAGCTTTGAAGTTTGTAATTTAATATTTATCTTGATAAAATGTTTGTTGTATGACATTTGACTTACCTTGATAACATTATTGTTGTTTAGGTTGCTATTTTGAATTATTTTTGGCAGTTCCTTTAAATTGTGTAATGTATTAAAACTGCCTTGTTTTGTTACTCAAATGTTTTTCATCATGTTGTTTTGCTCTGATATCCTAAACAGAAAAATATTTGAAAAATATTTGGATATTTTTTATGATTGAAAAAAGTTTGAGCAGTAAATCAGTTTGTGATATCAAAAGAGATTTGATTATCAATTAAAACTGCTCATAAATCAAGCATTTAGCATCTTAAAATATGCTAAATAACATTGTCATTAGAAGCTTGATTAAAGTGTTACAGGTTAGTGCTTCCCATGGTAAGATAAGCATACATCAAGGGGGAGCAATGTGACATTTTGAAAGGGGGAGAAATTCAAATTCAAAGGGAGTAATCTTTACTCAATTTCTAAATTTCTTCCATTTCAATTTTAATAATGTTTGTCATCAAGGGGGAGATTGATGAGTTTGGAAAACTCTAAATTAATATTTGTGATGACTAAACATTATTAAAATAATTAATTACAAAATTATTAATTTGATTTTCATTTAACATATGTTAATTAATAATTTTGTGTTGCAGATTTTATATTTGGGCCGAAATGAAAAGAAGAGATCCCAAGCCCAATAAAATCAATATTCAGCCTTGATGTTAAAATTATTATGAGGATGGTGGCTGAAACAAGTGTTTTATTAAATGGGCTAGCAATTGTGATAAGAAGCCCAATTAAAGGTCTTGGTATGAGACCAAAAATGCTTGGTCCGAAATTAAAAGGAATTGGGGCACAATATTATTTTATTCACTTAACAAAAGAAATCCATTCCTTTGATTATGCACTGCATGCTCCAACGGAACTCCTTTACTCATCATGATGGATTTCAAAATTTATTAGAGTAAAGTTAATAAGTGCATGGGAAATATGAGAGAGAGTGTCATTGACATGATTGATGGCATTAACATTACACGCCACCCAGGGAAGTAAAAGCAAGCTATTTTCAATTAATGTGTTTAATCACTTTGAATTGCTTTTCTTCAGATTCTCTCTTCTCTCTCATCTCTTTCTTGCTTCCTCTTCAGTCACTTCAACAGAAATTATGGAAGCCATGGAAACTACTTTGAGCTATCAAAATGAAGAAAGAGCAAGCTACAAGACCATCACAATGATGGCAAGAAAACACAAAAAATATAGTGGCTGAGATTCTTATCACATATGGTAAGATATGGTGATGATATCTTAGCCTCTCCATACCAAAAATGGAGGAAGAAGATTCGGCCAGCATGGAGGAGATTCTTGAAGCATGGCTTGTCTTTGATTCTGCTCAACCACCACAGGGAGTAGCTAGAGTGGCGAAGTGATGGTTGAAGGCAGAGATTAAAGCAGATGAAGTCATCATCATCATGAAGCATCAAGGGCCAGAATTCCATCTTGGAGAGCAAGCCAAGGATGGAGAGCTCGGATTGATGAAGGGTGATGATCAAGAAAGGACTAGAGGTAATTGCATGTTGGTTAATGCATGGTTATCTCTTCTCTCTCTTTGTGGCCGAACCGGTTTTGTTGAAGGAGGAAGAAGTTGGTTCGGTTTTGGCTTCAAGTGTGGAGGCTTTCCTCTTCTTTAAAAAGGGGGAACAACCACTGTTTGAAGCAAGGAGTAAGATTTGAGAGTGCAAGGCACAGTGTTCTCAGAGCTACCTGAGCTAACAGTTTTCTCTTCTCCTTCAATGTATTCTGTTTTGTAATTTTCTGTTTAATTTTGTCATGTCTTGAGTCTCATGGTAAAAGGCAAACAGTGAGGTTTGTAATGAAAAAGCCATAGAGCGGAAAAAGGCAGAGAGTGCAAAATTAAAAGAAAAAGCCATAGATGTCTTAGAGTTCCTTTGTTCATCTATGTTGTGTTTCATGATTCTGTGGGAATCCCCTTGTAAGTTGGGTTAGCACTTTACAAGTTGTAATCTGTTTGATTATAGTGAAATTCCATCATTGTTGTGATGGAGACTGGATGTAGGCTGCACTGCACTTAGCAGCCGAACCAGGATATATCTTGGTGTGATTTTCTTCCTCTCCTACTTCATCTCTGTTTTCTACTGTACAGGAGCAAAAACAAAAATGTCTCGTGCCAAGTGACGAGACAAAATGAAAATGTCTCGTGGCTAGGGACGAGCTAAAAACAGAAAAGTCTCCTCTGAATCCAGCAAGTGTTAGCAAAAAAAAAAAAAAAAAGGGGCTAAGATTCAACCCCCCCCTTCTCTTAGCCACTGAAACCATCAAACATGTCATGCTAATTTGGGTGGGAAATAACCTTTGACCATGTTAAAGTTATTTGTTAATTAATTAATAAGTTAAGTTAATTGATGAAATAATATAATGTAAATTTCAATCCGTGTTGGAAGGAGCGAAGTTGTGTTGTGTAGATCTGGCTGAAAGAGTCGTTTAAGGATTAATAATGAAATTAAATTAAATTAAGATGGTTAGGTTAAGGGTTAAAAATTCTTGTTTCACATTTATGTATGAATTGGATACTTTTGGATCATTAAGTGGAGTAGTAAAAAATTGTTAGAAGTAAAAGTTATCATTTATGTGATAATGATTTTATTGAATTTATGTTGATATTTTTTATGTGTTAGCTATGTGTGTGCACAATGATAGAGTTATTCGTTAACCTTTTTATTAGGGCAATTTTTTTAAATAAATAAAATGGAGATCAATTTTACCTGATTACACATTTTTGAAAACGAAGACGCAAATACATTTTTTCATAAATCTATAGAAACCGCTACTGATAGTAGCGGATTAGGGAAGAACGTAAACCGGTACTGGCAGCTGTGGTTTACATGCATTGGGAGGTGAACAGAAACGGTTATAGGCAGCAACGATTTTTGTAGAATGTTGTTTGGGCATAAAACTGCTACAGGCAGTAGTTTATGTGTATTGGATGTTGAACGTAAACCGCTGGAGGCAGTAGCGGTTTACGTTGAGTGTGTTACCAATGCCCAAGTACCCAGCTCCAAGAGTATCTAGTATGTCAAGAGCTTTCAATTTGAAATAGACGCTTTATTGTGGTAACACTCAAATTTCTCTCTTGAATCAAATATTCACGCTTCTATTTGGAATAACGCCCCTCATTTTAGACGTTAATAACGTCCATTTTGGGAAGAAGGTAGGCTTGCAGGCATTACTCTTGGATGGTGCCCTTTGAGTTGGGCGTTACCAATGTCAAACTTTCTTTACATACTTTGCTTGTTTCTTGAATAATATGTATTGCTTGCATGCTTCATTAAGTGGCGTTAACAACGCCTTCAACATACATGCTTTCAACATGCATGCTTCATTTTTTGATTCACGCTATTAACATGTATATAAGCTTCATGAATTAACACGTGCGAGCCTACCTTCTTCCCAAAATCGTTGTTAACGCTCAAAATGAGGGGCGTTATTCTAAATAGAAGTGTGAATATTTGATTCATGAGAGAAACTTGAGCGTTACCATAATGAAGCGCCCATTTCAAATTGGAAGTTTTTGATATACTAGACACTCTTGGAGCTGGGCACTTGGGCATTGGTAACACACTCATTACTGCCTCCAGCGGTTTATGTTCAACATCCAACACACATAAACCACTGCCTGTAACGGTTTATGCCCAAACAACGTTCTACAGAAATCGCTGCTGCCTATAGCGGCGGTTTCTATTCACCTCCCAATGCACGTAAACCGCGGCTGCTAATAGCGGCTCCCAATGCCCGTAAACCGCGGCTGCTAATAGCGGTTTACGTTTTTTCCTAATCCGTTATTGGGATTACTGCCAATAACGGTTTCTATAGATTCATGAAAAATATATTTGCGTTTTCGTTTTCAAAAATGTGTAATCAGGTAAAATTGATGCCTATTTTATTTATTTAAGAAAATTGCCCTTTTTATTATGTTAAGATAAATCGTTAAGTGAGAATTGATGTTTGAAAAATCTACACTATAACTTCGGGTAAACGAATATTTTTTATTCTTGTAATATTTGTTACCCTGGTCGTTAATGGCCAAAAATATTGAACATTTTAAAAAAATTGTTAAAAAAGAACTTATTGTAACAATTTGACGAAATCGAAGGAGACTAATTTTTATTCGGATTTTGACTAAGAGGTGATAGCTAAAAAATTTACATTGCAGATTGAAATTAGTATTTTGGATATTTTAAAGTAGAGCTCTAAATTTTGTAAACTTCGATGAGTGCTATTGAAGTTAGAATTATGGAATAAGATGTAAATTTCGATAATTAACGATTTTGAAAATGGAAGATTTGACCCGTTTCTGTATGGGTGAATATTCTTCCAAATATATGAGTATTCTTCCACGTCCATACCCTTGGACGTCTCCTTCAATAAATATTAATACACTGGTGAGAATGCAGCCAAGATGTGATGAAAAGATTTAAAGAATAACTTGGCTATTGCTCTCTCCTCATTTCAATCCAGTTGAGTTGTTACCCACACGCTCTCTCCCCTCACAGCTGACCCTGCACGTAATTTTCTAAGAAAAAATCGAAGATGTAATTGTAATTTCAGTGTTTGCATAAAGACAAAAAAAAACACTTCTACCCGTTAATGTTAGGAACAACGCTATTCCAAAAAGGACAATGGTACACCTGATAACTTTCTTAAAAGATTTATTTAAAGACTTCTCTGTCACCTGTTAAAAAAAATATCACACTCAAAGACCGTTTGACTTTTCAGTTTTGAGAACAGTATAGTTGAAAAAGAAAAATTGGAATGGTTTTGCGCATTTGTTGCGTGATGTTAGATTGATGATTTAACAAAAATGAAGGAAAGAGATGTAAGAACAACTAACTGGTTTTATAAATTAATACAACTGATAAATTATAAATTAGTTGTTTTTTTAATTAATTTGAAATGATAGAAGGATCAACTCATTCATTTATTTAAACAAGTGTCAAAAATTTAAATTTATTTTGTATATATAGTAATTCATTCGCTATGATAAATTAGTTTTTGTTCTATTGGAATAAAAAATACTGAGCAACAAAAAAAATTTATATTTTTTTAAATAAAAATTGTGAAAATGGAGAACAAGCAAAATAATAATCCTATTTCCATATTGTTTTTATAAAATTCTACAAAAAGAAATACTGAAAATGTAAAATAAGCAAATCCTAATATTATCAATGCAATAACTAATTAATAAAAGACACCATGACAACTTTATTGGGTATATTCATCAACACTCCTTTGAAGAAATGGAAGCCAGAGCTGGGCCAAATTATTGTAGATTCAAGTAAAACTAATAAAAATTATTTGACAATTGAACTAACTTTGAAACCTACCTTATCATCTACCACGCATTTGATTCCGTTTAAACTTCATATAGAAAAAATCGTTCGTAATCCGCAAAATATATGATATAATAAACTCAAAATAATTATATCAGTTTGCATATGTTCCTTTTATCAGTGAACTGTAAAAATTTCGTATAATCTAACTTTTAAAATTTCAAGTTTTAATACCCTATTAAACTAAGTGATTCAAATGTTTAATATAACATAATTTTATAAGAAAAGGCAGAGGTTTTTTTTTTTTTGAATCATAACAAGCTCAACACATTAGAGTGGAGCAAACAAATAAACATAACATAGTTGCAGACAAAAGAACTCTATTCTATGGCATCTCCTCATAGCCATCAACCACCAAGAGAATCACATGCAATCCACTCGTTATAGCTCGACAACGCCCTCATTTGAATTATCTCAACACCTGCTCTTGTATTTTTAAAAATTCTGACATTTCGTTCCAACCAGACGTTCCAGATTACTGCAAAGAACGCTACCATCCACGATTGCGGATCTTGCTTCTTATTGCGCATACCAACCCAACTCGCAAACAGGTCCTTCATGGTTCCCGGAACTACCCATGGTCTACCAAAAGACCTCAACCAAGTGCACCACACCTGCCAGGTGAACTCGCAGAGAAGAAATAAATGCTCACCAGATTCAACCTCTTTGGCACACAAGACACAAATATTATCACTATGGATAGGAACTCCCAGTCTAGTCAATCGCTCCTTAGTATTAACTCTGCCAACTAGCACAAACCATCTAAAAAGCTCAACTCTCGGAGGTACGAAACCCTTCCAAATTGACTTTGTGAAGCTGTAACTCGTTATCTCTTCCGTCAGCGTCTCCGTTTGTAGGACCTTCATAAAAGATTTAGTAGAAAAAACGCCTTTGTTATCAAATTTCCACACCACATTGTCCTAATGTCCTCACTCTCCAATGACAACTTCACCGGCATTAACCTCTCATGCAGCTGATGGACTAGTTCCAGCTCCCATTGGAACAATTCCCTCCTCCATTGAAAATTCCATATCCAGTCTAACCCATCCCAAAATCCACAATCCCCAATGACTGATCCTCTTAGGCTCGAAATAGAGTAGAGTCTTGGGAAACTCACTTGTAGGGGACCACCTTAAGACAAAGACATTTAAAATATATTTATTTAAAGACGTTTCATTTCGTTTATTGAATAAATTGTTATGTATTAAATTTTTGATATATAGTATAAATTAAAAATATTATTTTTATTAAAAAGTGTTGTTATATTTTTAGAATTATTACTTTGACACTGATATCAATTTTTTAATTTATTTATTATTTAATTTTTTAATAAATTTTTTATTTAAAGATTGTTTTATCATTTTATTATTTTTTATAAATTTTATAATATTATCTTTTTTGCTTTTATTTTATTATTATTTTAATAATTTTTTTCATTTTATAAATTTAATAATTTTTTACAAGTTAAATTTTTATTTATAATTTTTATAATTTTTTAATAATATTTTTTGTCTGATTTTTAGAGATCTATATTTTAATCTATCAATTTTATTGCTAATTATTTTATTTTTAGTCGAACAATTCTCATTTTATTTTTGAATTTCTTGAATAAAGCTTATTGTAAAATTGAGATTTTTTAAAAAAATAATTTTGTATTATTTAAGAATTTATTATCATTAGAATAATTAATTTTTGGTCTATTAATTTAAATAATATAATTATTTTTTTAGATTTTTAATTTACTTATTGATTTAATTTTATTCATGGTTCATTTACGCTTTTATTATTAACCCACGCTTTTAGAGCATGTTTTTGAATTATGGCCAAATCAACAACTTTAAAAAAAAGGTTATTTTTGTCATTTTTATAATTTTATATGAGTGATGACCATAAAAAATTATATATAGTAAAAAAAATTAAAGAGATTACTATTTATATTATGGGTCAAAATAATATCATAATCTAAAGTTGTCAATTCAATCTCTTTAAAATTAAGAAGACCTAACTATGCGAGTTCTGGTAGGAGTACATATTTACCCAACTTACTTAGATCACGGGATTCCATGACCCGAACTGACTTGACTTGTATGACAAGTAAGACCTTGTGTAGGCTGTTACAACATGGAATGACTTTTTAAAGATTAGAACAAAAACTACTACACTATTGTAAGTAGAGAGATACAAAAATGATGTCTAAGTCATCACCTCTCTCTATAAATATTCCATCAAACATACGTATTTTCAAACAAGGACATCGGACAAATGCATCTTTTCCGTAAACAAGTCGGATTATTCATCTAAAAGAGTTTGGACTTCACGTCTAGACTTATATCACATTATTTTTAGGTATTATCTTGAAATAAATAACCATAAGTAAAATTTTATTTTTTATTTTATTTAAAAATAATAATGTTAATAGTTTAAAATAATATTCATTATTTAAATATAAACATTTTTAATAAGATAGAAACATTTAGTAAGATTCGAATTTTTTATATAAAATTGTTTAATAGTAAAAAACAGATTTTTCTTTATTTTCAAAAAAACCTAAGAATAGATTTGGAAATGGATTAATTATAAATATTAATGACAAACATTCATGTCTATACTTAATTGTGAAAAAAAAATACAAAAGTAAAATTATTTTCTTATACTTGTTTTCCGAAATACAAACGAATAACTAAAGAAATGAAATAAATATTTATTTTTTTTTATAAAAAATACTTTTATCCCCCCAGAAAAACTTAAAACAAAACAAAAGAACTTGATTGCAAATACATAAAAGGCAAACTCCTAAGATGGTGCTCAACACAACTATCCAACTCTCCTCTTACAATTCATTCCTTCATCATCATTATAAGCTCATATTCAATCAACTACAATAATGCACAACCATTGTACATTCTCTTTGATCGTAAAAACCACACTCAGACACGCACCAACATATACACACAACTTTTTATTTTCTCCCAGGGTATCCACGATCGACAATATTAATTAGTTATAAAATGAAACTAACCTAACCGAATTACCACTACTTACGGTAGTTACGGGAAATAACTACTATATACTGCAATATGGTAGGTACGGGCTACATCCCATGACGATATGATGATGTCATCCCTTGAGTAAGGCGCGAGGTGACGCTGCCGGGCCTAATCTGTCGGTTTTTCTGTTATAATAGTTAAGGATTTGAAAAACTGCGCTGAGAAGAGTGTACACAGAAATCATTCCAATCAAGCAGCTATAACTCCGCAAAAAGAACCGATCAATTCGCCGAACCGCACCGGGAAGCCAAGAATGCCATAGAAGTATGGAGGACCGTTTGATGACGTGGCATTTTGTTCCTGAATACTTGTTCAAAACCCTAACCATTTTCCAGTAAGGAGAATCGTTGATTTTGACTCGGTCAACTCCAATTACGAGCGAACGGAAATATTCCAACAACTTTTTGTTCGTCATGTTCATGTGGTCCACTATGACTTTCCGGTCTTTTAAAAGTTGAATATCGCTTTCGCGGCAAATCAAGCCGTTGAAAAAGAACGCGGCCCATGTGCACCTGTGCTTGCAGCTGAAACCGGTATGGCCTTGCTCCCAAGCAATGAGATTCTGCCACGTCACTTCTGTTGAGTTTGTGATGTGAAGCTGCGGAATTTCCAGTGTTCCATTGCCCTTGATGAATCTGATGTCAAACTCAAAGGCTCTTGTTGTTACCACTGCTTGACCCTGATTATCTGTGTTTTGTTCTTCTTTCTTTGTAACTGAAAATCGTAAAATGAAATAAATAAATCAACTTTAATTAGTCAACTCTTATTAGTTATTACTATTACTAGCGTCTCAGTTGCCTTTTTTTTTTTTTGGTAATTGTCTCCGTTGCCTTTTGTTTGTTAGAAAACATTTTCAAAATTTACAAGTACTCAATTTCATATTAATTTAAAACATATATGAAAAATTTTTTTATATATAGAACTTTTTTTTGAAAATTCAAAAATATTGAGTTCTTTAAAATTTTATCAGAATATGAAGGGCAAATTATGAAATCAGTCATCGTTAGGTCAAAATTTTATTTTTTAAAAATTAAAATCAGAAATAATAAATTTTTTATTTTTTAAAATTAAAATAAAAAATAATTGGATGAATTTTTTTTATTATTTTATTCTTCTTTAAAGAATTAAAATTAGACGTCATCAGGTGAGATTTATATTTTTTAAAAAAGATTAAATAAAAAATTATTATGTGTGATTTTGTGCTGTACCATACATCCGTAAAATAGTAAAATACACTATTTTCTAATAAAATATCACATTTATTATCATAAAAAAATAATTTGCATATATGTATATACTTTAAAAATTTTATATTTTTATTTTAATGAATAAATTAAAATAAATCCAAACCTAATAACAAGAACTATAAAGAATTTATTTTTAAATAGTTAATATTAGTTATCTCTTTTATTTTGTTATAAAAATATTTTTTAAATTTTTTTCTTTTAGGATTTAATATTAGAATTTAAAATTTAAAATTTAGAATATAAATTTAAAAAATAAAAAATATTAATTAAAAAAATTAAGTTTCTATTAGTAACAAAAATACACTTACTTCTAGCTTTGATTGTAACCCCAGCAGCTTCAAGTATGCGAGCACATCGATTATGTTCTGCTCGGTATGTCTGAGATTGAGCATCATTATTTTTGCCATTTTCCATTGCATCAGAAACAAATTGGCTGTTGCTAATATCCATTGCATTAGAAACATATTGGTTTTGTCGAAACTCGCCTACATTCTGTGCAAATTCATCATCAACACTGGTGACTGCTTGACCGAAGATGGGAGCACAACAATTTGAACACTGAGTCCCTACTTCTCGAAAGTTTTGAACCACGTTAATAGGAATGCACATGTGTTGGCTTTCTTGACGTTGTTCTGCTATTAGTGCTCCCTCTTCACCGTCGTCGGAAATGTAGGCATTAACAAGTTCAAGAAAGTGTTGTGATGGAATGTCCGGGGTGAAGCACTTAAAGCTTGTTTCAGGAAAGTAGCCAAATAGATTAAGCGCCAGAGTTTCCACGGGGATAACCTACGTTAAAAAAATATAAATACAATTATTAAATATCATGCTAGCAAAATAAAAATTTAAAATTATTTTATTTAGTTAAATATCTATATTTTTTTATATATAATATCTATAAGTACACACTTATTACATATAAAATTATCTAACTATTCTAGTAATAATTAAGAAATATAAAATTAAGTCAATAAGTTATAACTCAAATGACATAGTCTTCTCGTACTTATGTAAGAGGTCACAGATTTAAGTCTCCATAAATTTATTAGTTAAGAACGATTAGATAATTTAATATATCTGATTAAATTATTATTTAATAATTTTTAATTATTAATTTTATATAAAACAAAATGGATAGAAGTATTTATCAACCAATTCATAAATTTGAGAGAATTGTCGCTTAACATACCAATCTATCCCAAATAAAAATAAGATTTAATTACTCTACTGGTCCCTATAGTTTCGCAAAATTTTCAATTAGGTCCCTATACTTTTTTTTCTTTTAATTGAGTCCTTGCACCAAATATTTTTTTTAACTGGGTCCCTACACTTTTTTTTCCTTTTATTTAGGTCCCTGTACCAATTATTTTTTTTAGTTGGGTCCTTATAAAATTAAGCCAATTACTATTAAGAATGACTTAATTGAAAAAAAAATTTGGTGCAAGAACCCAATTAAAAAGAAAAAAGTATAGGGACCTAATTAAAGATTTCACGAAACTATAGGGACCAATAGAGTAATTAAACCTAAAAATAATCACTATTAATAATATCTAATCATTAAAATAATTTAGTTTAGTTAAAATATTTTTAAGAGAAGAAAATTAGCTATGTATATAAAATAAATAACTATACTATGTGCACACTAAAATCAGCCATCAGTATAAAATATATATTATAATATAAATACAAATTAAAAATAAATTAAATCATATATATATTTATATATAAATATATTTATTACTGATTTTTGTGTACACATAATATTTTGTAAAATAAAATATCTTTTTCTACTAACATAACAAATCACAAATAACATAAATTTTAAGTAGTAATTTGATGCATTTGTGAGCAAAATTAAATTATTAGAGCGATAAATAAAGGGACGATAATAATCACCTCATAAAAAATTTGGTCAGACAACTTGTGGAGAATGAAAAGCGGCATCTGGTTCTGCAACTTCAACAAATCAACTAACACCTCTTCTTTCTTTCCAACATGGCCTCCGGGGCCAGAAGGCTCCAATCGGCTCTTAAGCTTTTGATTCAACTCCTTGGATGCACAAATGAGAAGCTCAAGCAGGAAACAAGCGTCGGACAACATGATATTAGCAAGGTCGTTCCATTCTAGCTTAAGATCATCCGCATAATTTGCCCGAACTTCTTTCTCCAGTCCCATGATGACTCCCATGCATTCCTTCAGGTTTGTTTCGGGCCCCTTGGGTCCGCGATGAAGAAGAGATTGCATACACTGCCACTTGATCTTTTCCCATTGCACAAGGTTCGTTCTGGTTCCCTTGTATCGCGGCCCGATCGAGATGGCTTTCGGCATGTAAGCGTTCTTGTTCCCTTCCCGGAGCTGTGGCGGGATGTTGGACATGTTAAATGGCTCAGATTGTGAGCGGAAACGACCCAGTAATGATTTTGTTGTTTCTCTCCATTCATTCAACTTCGTGTCCGCTTTGTTTTCTATGGTATCATTTATTGAAGATTCTTTAGATGGAATCAACCTTGTGGTCTCGTCGTTTTCTATGGCATCAGTTGCAGATTCCTTCAATTGAATCAACTTGTTGGTGGTCTTACTCTTTATTTCATCAGTTGTGGATTCCTTCAGTGCAATCAACTTGGTGGTCTCGTTTTTCATGGCATCAGTGGTAGATTCCCTAAATGCAATCAACTTTGTGGCCTCACTTTCTATGGCATCGGTTGTAGAATCCTTCCATTCATTCAATTTATTGGCGGCCTCACTTTCTATGGCATGACTTGTAGATTCCTTTTGTGCAATCAACTTGCTGACCTCATTGTCTATGGCAGGTCGATTATCATTATTTGTATCATCCATGGCACCTGCAGCAAACGGAGTAGTTAATAATTTAATTCACTGATTGTCTTAAAACGTGATCCTATTATGTATGCAGACTTTCTTTTGCATTATTTAAATAAAAAAAATTGATTTTGATGGATGGTGAGGCAAAAAAAAAAATTGGTTTCATTATTCATTAATCCTTTTAGTTTAACCAAATTGATAATTAAGTTTTTATAATTTAAAAACTTTTAATTAAATTTTTATACTATTTTAAATTTTATAATTAAATTTGTATCGTACAAAAAATATTAGAATTAATAAAATATTTTAAAAAAGAGGAGACGTTAAAATTTAAAAATTTAGCTCTTAAATATGAGTATTTTTAATTTGAAAAAGAATATTCTAACTATTAATCATACAAATTTTTGTAAACTTAAAAAATAAGCTAGACAACAATCATAATGTGTATTTATAAATATTTATACGTCATATTTTATATTTTTTAACAAAATAATTAACCCCTAATAAAATAATTATATTTTGCAAAAAATAATTAAACCTTTCATAAAAGAATAATCAAATTGTTTGATTAACATCATAATTTTTATTTCAATTATAAATTTATAAAATATAATTTGATTATATTATTTATGAAGTGTGATTACAAATATAAACAAAAGTGTAAATAAAATCTGGTTATATGATTACAAAGTTTGATTATAAATATAAATATATGATTATTTTATTTAATTTCTCTATGAAATTTTATAAAAATGGTTGATTAGTTATGATTATTTTTATTTAATTTCTCGATCAAGTTTCATAAAAATGGGTAAATAGTAGTTAGATTTTTGTATCTACATGTAAAATGTTTAAAGCATGCATAAATTTTGAATTTAAAATCGTGTAAAGATTTTTTATACATTTATCTAACTATACATATATATTATTATATCATTTTTATAAGTATGATGTGAATAATTACCTGAAATAAAAAGTATAATTAGATGGTTGTATAAATATATTTTATATCATTAGTACTTTAAAACAACAACAAATTATTTTATGTATTAATTAGTGAATTATTTTTATTTTTACGTAACCTTTGAATTTGATAAAAACATGAATATACATAAAAAAGAATGAACACTAACAAAATATTAAAATTAAATCCTTATAGGACAACTGAGGAAATTATGAAAAGGTTGAACACACACAGATGCATATAACTTGATGCATGGTTTTTGAATTAATCATTCTTTCAATATGCAGGTATCATTATTGTAAAAATTGTTTCAACATGGTATATTTCGTACATACCTTGCTACTTCTCTTTAGAAGAGGATTGCTATTGCTGAATAGTCAACACAAAAGTTGGAGATAGAAGGAAGAGAAGACAGAGAGAGTGTGAAAGGATCAATGAGAGTAGTTGCACATTCTTAAGTGATAATTTATCTCCTTTTAAAGAAGTAGAGCCTTCCGAGAACTATGGTTTATCGTCTTTGTTTATTGAGGTCAATTATATATTCTTAATAATCCCCTATCCGGATGTCATGCTTATGTATATTTTTTTCATGGAAATGAGAAATAAATTATGTATTTTATTTAATTTAAAATTTTGTTATAATAAATTAGCTAAAACTTAAAACAGAAAAGTACTCGATGTTTTTCAATTAATTATTCGGACTTAAAAAAAAAAATTAAAATGGTTTTCTCAGTAGTCACGCAAAAATTGAAGGCACCACTTAAATAAAGATCCCAAAAACAACTTTTTTTTTTAAAGAAGCCTACGTAGCAAAACCTAAACCATATATTCTAAAGCCACACTTTTCACTACAAAACACTTAAAACCATAGCATTTTATAAGAAAAGCGTCACCTAATGGAAAAAAGTAAATTAGAAGATTTAAGAGAAGAAATAATTAAATTATCAAAATTAATAGATCAAAAACTAATGATTTTAACTAATGTTAATTGTAATGACACCGAATTCTTAAAATCAATACAAAATAATTTTTCTCAAAATCTTTATTTTACTTTAAGTTTTATTGAAGGACTTTAAAAACCTAAAAACACTTATATTTCACACGGAATTTCTAAAAAATGCTACCATGGAAATGATTTCCCACATCTTTATCATACTTTTAACCCACAATTAAATTCTATAGTAGATATGCTTGAAGAAATATTAGTATCCATAAAATTTTAAAGAAATAAGGAAAAAGAGGAACCTAATATAAACGAAATTAAACAGATATCAAATAAATATTTTCAGAAAGAGAATCCCAAAGAAGAAAAATTTTAAAATATAGCCAACATAACAGAACTAAAAGTAAAACTACCATTGAAATTATGAATATTGAAGAAAAATTAGAAGAAGTTACAATGCTTTTTAAACAATTAAAAATGGCTCAAGAAAATAATATTATGGAACAAGAATTTCAAATAGAAGAAGAACTAGTAAATTCTGAAAATATAGAAAATGAAGAACACATCCTAGATTATTCAAGTGATGAAGAACCAGCAATTCCAATACAAGTAAAAAATGAAGCTGGAACATCTAAGGATAATCAATCTCAATTTAAATGGGAAACAGGTTTTGAAAATTATACTTTTAAAAAGAGATTTATGAATAAAAATTCAAAGTACACAAAAATACCATCAAAATATGTTCCTAAAATCCAGGAATTGGAAGGAGAAAGAATGCTCGATTTAGACTGTAAAAAGAATGAAAAAGAAATTTTCGAGAACTGGTTGAATTCCTTCTTATTAGAAGCCTTTACTAATCCAAAACTTAGTGAATTGTCTGGAGGAGATATCTGAAATTATATAGGGTTTCATACTAAAGGAACTGTAAGAGATTATATGACATCAATAGAAAACCAAATAATAGAAGAAATAACAATAAAAATAAAAGACAAAAAAATAACTATTGCCCAAATAAAAAAGAAAATTGTAAGTGTTGGTATTGCCAAGAAGAAGGACACTATGCAAATGAATGTCCAAAAAAGAAGGATAAAAAGAATCTTACTAAACAATTAGAAATTGATAAGTCTTGTTTCATGGAACTATTAGAAGAATCAGATGATAACTTAGACTATATTTTCGAATATGTCTCAGAAACAGACTCAGAGATTGAGCAATAATGCTACATTTATTACTATAAAAATAACAGAAAAGTTTATAAATGCTTTCATAGATACTGGAGCAACACAATGCTTTGCTAGTACAAATATAAAACTTGATTGGACAAAATTAAAGAAACCATTAAGAGTTAGAATAGTTGACAAATCAATAAATAAAATTGACCAAAAAGCAGAAATGACTGAAATATTTATTCAAAATTATAGGTTCATTGTTCCATCCATATATATGTTAAATTCTGGAATGGATTTTATCATAGAAAATAATTTCTTAAAACTATATCATCCATTCATTCAAGAATTAACATATATAGTTTTAAAAGCTCCACACGATTCTTCAATAAATCAAAAATCAAAACGAATAAAAATACCAACTACTACTATAGATAAGATTTTAAAATTTAAAATATTTTCTATATTAAAAACATGTTATTTAAATTTATATTTTCAGATAAATATCCCAAAAAATAATCTTGAAATAAAAATAGAAGAACTTTTGGGTGAAATTTGCGCTGATAATCCTTTAGATATTAAAAATACAAATAAAGAATTAGTAAGCATTAAATTAAAAGATCCTACAAAGGAAATAAACGTTCCAAATAAAATTCCTTATTCCGTAAGAGATAGAGAAGAGTTCTCATTAGAATGTAAAGATCTTTTAGAAAAACGAATTATAAGATTAAGTAAAAGTCCTCATGCGGCTCCATCCTTTTATGTCGAAAACAATAATGAAATTAAAAGGGGAAAACAAAGAATGGTAATTAATTATAAGAAGATGAATGAAGCAACTGTTGGTGATGCTCATAAACTTCCAAGAAAAGATTCTATTTTAGAAAAAATCAAAGGAGCAACTTGATTTTCATCTCTCGATGCAAAATCAGAATATTGGCAACTTCGTTTAGACGAAGAAACAAAGAAATTAACTGTTTTTACTTGCCCAACAAAAGAATCAACAAGTGTGTTGCTCTATGAATGGAATATTTTACCATTCGGATTAAAACAAGCCCCAGGTATCTATCAAAGATTTATGGAAGAAAATCTAAAAAGTTAAATGAATTTGTTTTAGTTTACATTGATGATATATTAATTTTTACAAAATAGGATAAAGAAGATTATCTTCAAAAATTATTAATAGTATTAGAAAGATGTAAAGAAAAAAGGATTAGTTCTTAGCAAAAAGAAAGCAAGAATAGCAAAACAAGGAATATAATTTCTTGGATTAATTCTATCTACTCAAGGAAAGTTAAAACTTCAACCAAATGTTTTAGAAAAGATAAATTTATTTCCTAATAAAATAGAAGATAGAAAACAATTACAAAGATTTTTAGGGTGTATAAATTATATTTCTGATAAAGAATTTTTAAAGAATATAACAGAATACACTAAAAACTTATTTCCAAAAATAAGTACTAAAAAAGAATGGAAATGGAAAGAAAAAGATAGTATGCAAATTCAAAGAGTCAAAGAATTATGTAAAAAGCTTCCAGAACTTTATATTCCAGAAGAAAACGACTACTTAATAGTAGAAACAGATGCTTCAGACATAACCTGGTCAGGATGTCTAAAAGCTAAGAAAGCTATAAAAAGTTTGGAACAAGAAAAAGAATCACTAGATTCTAAATATTCCCCAAAGGAATTACTTTGCAGGTATATTTCAGGGACATTCACTCCAACAGAACAGAGATATACTATTCATGAAAAGGAAACTCTAGCAGCAATTAAAACTCTTAAAAAATAGAAAATTGATTTACTACCCAAAGAATTTACACTAAGGACAGATTCAAGTTACCTAACAGGTTTCATACGATATAATTTAAAAGTTGATTATAATCATGGACGATTGGTAAGATGGCAATTATTTTTGTTACAATATCCAATAAAAATTGAATATATTAAGGGTGACAAAAACATTATTGCAGATACATTAACAAGAGAATGGAGTTCATTTACAACGCATTAGATCAAGAAATTCAAAAATATGAGCAAGAACTCGAAAAATGCAAGCATTGTCAGCAAATAAAGACACAGATCCAATCCCTCAAGAAGGCCATTGAAGCAATGAAATCAACACAACAAGCAAAACCATCAGAGTTCAGCCAGCTAAGCATGGTGGACAAACCAGGTGAAGAAAAAATTTCAGAAAATAAAACAATTGCTGAAATTATTAAAAAATCTACCCAAGATAAAAAATATTATGTAATTTATAATGGCCCAATGAAAGGAGTATATGATGCCTAGGAAAAAGCAGCACCATTCACACATCAATCAAAGATAATTCATAAAAGAGGATTTTTAACACTGGAAGAGGTAAAAGAATCCTTCAGGGAATATGAAGCTCTTCATCCAGATCAAACCCTAAAAAGAGCAGATAAAGCTCCAATTCAAGCCCAGAGAACAGGAATAATGAGAAACATTCCTACAAGAGCTGAAATCAAGGAAAAGAAAATGGTCTGTAGATCAAATCTCAGAGAAACCCTTAATATAGTCCTGAATTGGACTGAAGAAAAAAGGGCAATTTTGTGATATTATCCTATTGCCAAAGAACAGCTAACAAAGCTGGTTATTTTTCCAGATGCTTCCCCATCTGACACTTATCAGTTTTTTCAGTATGGATTAATTGATACAATTTTAATTTTTAATGATCTAAAAATTATTAGTGAGTTTCCTGCAGGATTCGTTGATGCAGTAAAGAGATTTAAAAATATGATTGACAATGTAAATCCAAGGGATGTATCCCTAAAATTTACAAATAGTCAACCTATTTTTAATGAAGAAGAAGAATGCTTGGTTCCAGCACACCAAGTAATATTCATGTCCGTTTTTCCAGAAAATTTTCAACCAATTGATCAAATTCAAGATTTAACAATTTACAGTCATGAAGGAAGACTAGCTAGCACATTAGCAAGGGTCTTTGAAAGAACTCAAAAAATAATGAAGGAATCTCACACAAGAATTAATTATAAAAGTAGAAATACTCTGCTTGTGTCCAGTAAAAGAAATGAAATTGAAGAAAGAGAGATGAGACTCTTGGTGGAATTTGAATCAGCATTCTACAATTTATCTGGACTTTTAGAAAAGCTCCCTGAAGGGATAAGAAGGAATCTCTGCTATTTGATAAAAGACAGAGAAGACCACAAGTGCCAACTATGCGCCTCGGAAATATTTGAAGAAAGCAATAATGAAATGGAATCCACCCACATGATAAAAGAAGAGGACAGTGCATCTGAAGCATCCCT
Organism: Arachis ipaensis; assembly: GCF_059453495.1. NCBI lineage: Eukaryota > Viridiplantae > Streptophyta > Magnoliopsida > Fabales > Fabaceae > Arachis > Arachis ipaensis. The sequence goes on along the minus strand of NC_142441.1, from coordinate 32,065,113 downwards.
CAACATTATTGCATAATGACGTAAGTGCTTAGGTCATAAAGCACCAATAATGTAGTTGGTGCAAGATAATAAACAATGACGTAAGCAATGACGTCATAAGAAGGGTAAGGATGGGAATTGTCCATCAGACCCAACCATTATAAATAGGTTGCTTAGGCAATTGTAGAAGGCATCAGAAAACAGAAAGCAGAAGGCTAAGAGTACTCATATGCTAGGAGAGCAAGGAGGAAGCTGCCAAGGCGATTCTGTAGTCTGACAAAGAATTCCCTTAGGGAAAAATAGTTCTAAACTCCCCTCTGGAGTTAATATCTACAATCTCCCTTCTGGAGATAAAAACACCTTATGTAAAATATACTAAATAAAGGAAGTTTTTCTCCAGAAAGGTACATCTTTATCCTAGTCTCTTAATTATGAATTATTTAGAAAGCTTAGAATTAACGGAAGAATCTGATTATTATAGATTAACTACTTTATTAGATAATGAAAAACAGGCTGTTCTAAAAACAGAACTAAATCTCAAATCAAATGAAAATTTTAATAAACAAAGTCTTTTAAAAGAAGTTTTTAATAGAAAAAATATAATATACTATGGAAAAATTCAACTTGAAGCCCCTATAAAAATAAAATCTGCTAATGGAGAACTTGAAATAGCTTTGATAAATGATGAAGAATTGAGTAAACAGATTGAGAAAATTAAGGATCAACAAAAAAGATCTAAAATTGGATGGATTCATATTAGTACCATACAAGTCTTAATCAAATCTACATATATGAAAGGAATTAATTCACCAATAAGTTTAGCAATCTGTGACAAAAGAATTACTGATGACCCAATAGATCAAATAATTGGAATTGTTCATGAAAATTTGGCAAATGTAAATGTTAAATTTAATGCCCATCTTGGATATGCTATACCTTTATCAACTGAAAATCTTGAAAGATCTATAAGTTTAGCTTATAAATTTCATAGAAAAAGTTTAATGGAATAAGATGATGAACCATTTTCAATTACATATGCAATAAATTATGCTTTAACAAATAGCCATCATAGTATAATATTTAAAAACAGAGAAAGAATTTATGTCGATGAATTATTTCAGAAAATTGTAAAAACAGAAATACCAAAATATAAAGCTATTGAAAACCCAGTTCTATTATTAAAAGAACCATCAAGAAGATCGATTTCATCGAACTTTCAAATAAGAGAATCTAAAATTAATAGTCCTTTAAGTTTATCTAAATTAAAGATTAAAGAAGAAAACTCTGAAATAAAAAAATTAACAAAAAAGGTCGAAAAATTAAATGAAACCCTAAATACTAAATTATGACAATAGATAAGGAAGAAATATATATAACTTATCAAGATAAGAAACAAGAGCTCTTTGAAAGAGAGAATCGTTTGAATTATTTGCAGTTTTCTAAAATAAATCAAAGAGCATTTGAAGCTCTAAAAATAATCTATAACAAGTTGAAAAGAGAAGTTGAAGAGTTAGAAAAATTAATAGAATCTCTAGAAAATAGTGATGAATCGATGATAGAGTTTGCAGAAATTTTAAAATAAATAATGTTAAACAAAACTATTTTTAGGAATTATAATAAGATTACCTAATTTATGAAGCATAAAAAGATTGAAAAACCAGAAAATAAAATAAAAATGAAAAGAGCGAAAAATTAAAAAATAAAATAGAGGAGTATAAAAAAGAATTAAATAATCTTCAGATCGAAATTGATGATCTTATAATAAAAAAGATAGAAATAAGAATAAATATAAACAAGTTGGAGTTAAATTTAGGAAATTTATAAATGCCTGAAAAACCATATTACAATTTAAAAGAATTAAAGCTGTTGAAAGAAAAGATGGAAAATGAAATTGAAAAGTTAGAAAGATATTTAGAAATAAGAGAAAGTATAGAAATAAAAGAAGTTTTTGAGGATTTAAGAAATTATATTAAAGAAAAAGACAAACAGATAAAAGATTTTATATATAATAATTCATGTAAAAAAGAATATTATAATTATGATAGAAATTAGAACAGAATTAAAAAACTATAAATATGAAATCAGAATTATAAATATACATCAAGGACTAGTAATAAATAATCATATAACAAGTACAAGAGAAATTGTAGAAATGGTTAATACTTTAGATTATGAAGTTGCAAATTATTTTTATCAAAATCCTTTGAATAAAGCACCACCAATTGAATCTATACAAATTATAAACTTATTCGAAGCAAAATATGAAGAGTTAGTAGAAATTTCGAAGGAAGAATTAAAAGAAAAGTCGAAATTAAAAAATTGGTATCAGAGCCAAGTTAACGATTAAGAATAACACTTTCTCTTTAAGCAACACTTTTAGTGATACGTTTTTAAAACAATAACAACCACAAAATAGAAAACGTCTTTACAAAAAGATGAAAATAACAATTTTACCGTAGCATCCCAAAATTGAATACCTATTTATGCTGATGTTTTGTGACACCAATGCAAAGATAGTAAATCTAAATTGAGAACTTTTTTTATAATAAAATAAAAAAATATTTTCAAAAACAAATTAAACTAACATTATATTTTAAATATATTTTTTTATTTTTTATGAAGTTTATCCAATCTTATCAATTTTTTTAAAGTTTATCCAACACTTCAATAAATTACTCGAAATTTCACAAAGTTCAAAAGGTCTAAACTAGAGGCGAGCCTTCTTGTATCGTACCTTCACTCTTTTTTTATTATATTTATTTTTACTCTTTTATTTTATACCATAATTAAATTTATTATAATATAAAAATATTAATAACTACAATAAAATAATTTTTTATTAAAACTTTATTTTTATAGTACTCATTAATATTTTGTATTGTATTTGTTAATATTTTTTTATAGTATAACTGATATTTTTTTTTTGTTTTAAATTTAATTAATATTAGTGCATTAATACTTGTTAATATATTTATTGATTAAATATTTTTATACAAATTTAATAAATACACATGTTAGTGCACATATTGATAGGGCAAGTTACTTAAATAAATAGAATAGAGAAAATATTTACCCAAATGTGTAAAACTGGTTCTTGTTACCTGCATGTGCAAAAAGCCATTTCTATGTAATCCGTGGCAACCCACCACGGTTTCAAAACGTGCATAAACCGTGGCAGGTCCCAACGGATTATGGCCAAAAGATATAGAGTGTAAACCGTGGTAGGTCACCATGGTTTACTAAGGAGAGATGGCGTGCATAAACCGTGGAGAGTCACCACGGTTTATGAAGAAACTTGTTTGCACATAAAACCTTGTGGGTCACCACGGTTTATGTGTGGTAAATAATGGCCAGAAAACCTTGTTAATTTTATGTCCAAGAGACACAACTTATTTTTTATTTTTTTTTATTATTCTTGTTAATTTTTTATAATTATATTTTTTATTATTATATTTTTCATCTCAAATTTTTTTAATGAAAAAAATGAGAATAAATTAGATTTTTATAATTTGTTCTAGTTTATCACCAAGCAGAATTACAAGAACACAAAATTTTGTGTCTCTGTCCATCAGTGTCTTGTCCTATCCTATTTTCAGTGTCTTATCCTATTTTGTTGTTGAAAACAAAGGCAGCCTAATAAATACACACTATATAGTACATTTTATAAAGAAAAAAAAATCATCTATTTCTATTGAATATTTATAATAAAATTTTTTCGTTCTCTTTATGTATTATTGACTAATATATACTATAAAATTTTTACATGTATTATCAATTATTTTTTCATTATGTTTATCCCTATTTTTCATTTTACACTATATTTAAATATTTATTATACTATAAAAAATATTAATGAACATAATAAAATAATTACTTATTAATAATTTTTAGAGTACTCATTAATATTCTTATAATATAATAAATATTTTTTATTTTAAATTTAACAAATACTAATGTATCAATATACACTTATATGTGAATTTATTAAATCTATATAAAAGATTTAATCAATAAGCATGTTAATGAATATTAATATACCAATATTAACAAGTAATTATTTTATTGTACTCATTAATATGTTATAGTGTAATGAATCTTTATTTTATAAATGAAAAAATAAAGATGAATATAATGAGAGAGGTCACCTTAAGTTTAAACGAACTTTTGAGTAGTTTTTATAAGTTCGCCTAAAATTTTAAAAACTTCATAAAAATTCAAAATAAAAAATAAAAACACAGATTCCAAACATTAATGTTAGTGTAATTTATTTTTAAAAATATTTTTTTATTTTATAATAGAAAAAAATCCAAAAATTTCATGGTGTTTATTATTGGAGTCTAATTTTTTTCTAATTTATTTTACATAAAAAATTTTAAATATTTTAAATTTATTAAATTTCATCATTTTAAATTAAATATTAATTTTTTATTTTTTAGTAAATAGACATCAATTTTTTAAGCACTATAAAAATCATTTTCTTAGTATTATTTGATTTTTTTTTCTATTGTACTCTTTCTATTATAAAAAGCTGTTGTTGATAAGACATAATTTAAGATTCTGCTCATAAATTTATTGTGCTAATAAATTCATTTTCTATTGGACATAAAATTAACAAGGTTTTCTGGCCATTATTCACCACACATAAACCGTGGTGACCCACAAGGTTTTATGTGCAAACAAGTTTCTTCATAAACCGTGGTGACTCTCCACGGTTTATGCACGCCATCTCTCCTTAGTAAACCGTGGTGACCTACCACGGTTTACACTCTATATCTTTTGGCCATAATCCGCTGGGACCTGCCACGGTTTATGCACGTTTTGAAACCGTGGTGGGTTGCCACGGATTACATAGAAATGGCTTTTTGCACATGCAGGTAACAAGAACCAGTTTTGCACATTTGGGTAAATATTTTCTCTATTCTATTTATTTAAGTAACTTGCCCATATTGATACACGAGTATTAATTAAATTTAAAATAAAAAATATTCGTTATATATACCATAAAACTATTAATCAGTACTATAAAAAGAGAAATGTTATATATATATATATATATATATATGAACAAAGTCTAATCAAATTGAACAATAAAATTTGAGTGAATAAGTGAGTAGAAGCAACTAGAATGATTTTTTTTAATATTAGACTAATTAGTTAGACTTAATCGACAAAAATAATTTGTACATATAATATTATTCCTTAAAAAATATTAATTTTATTTTATTATACTCATTAATATGTTTTATAATAAATCTTTACAAATTTAATAAATATACACATCAGTTCATATTGGTACACTAGTATTAATTAAATTTAAAATAATTAATATTTATTATACTATAAAGATATTAGTGTGTACAATAAAAAAATATTAATGAGTAAAATAAAAGAATAAGAATAAATATAATAAAAATATAATAAATAGCATCTGAAGTTCATAGACCTTGAAGGTCAAGAGATAAAGACGCAACAGAATTAATGGGATTAGTCCATGGAAATCAAGGTCAGCTAGAATAGCTCGAGATTCAGTTGGAGTGATAATGTGAATCCAAGCGAGCCCTACAAAAAGAGGTATCTAACATTCTTACTACCAGAATGTCACGCTTTCGGTTGCGCCACTCTGATAGTGAGGATATTACGATAATCTTTACATATATGTATACATAGTAGGAGCCTTAAGTTGAAAAATGCAAAGAGTTTTCTTTGAAAAACTAGAAATACTTTTTCTTTTTTTTTTTTTTACGAACATACATACATACAAATCAATTACAACACTTCACATGTACATATATAAATACAAAGATTCTTTATACAAGTAACTTACAAATATTACATACATACATATCATTACAATCACGACTCCTATTTCTCTTTACAAAAATATAATAATAGTGGTGAGGGAAAACAATAACTAAGATATCTAAAATAGATATAGCACAGTTAAAAACTTAGCAAAATCTTTATAGGCTTCCTCGTCCATTTTCTGAAAAAGATAGTGCTGTAAGGGGGTGAGAACCTAACCACACGATATCACCAGAGAAGTTTTGAATTGTCATAAAAGGATATATATATATATAAAGAAAGTTTTTTTCAACCGCAATGATCATCGCTCGTCTTATGAATCTTTTCAAACATCAACAATTAATTATCCAAATCCGAATTCATATTTCACTTATAAGAATTTCAAATCTCGATAATATCCCATAACATTTCACTACATACCAAAGAAACGATCTAACCAAACTTACCAATAATTCATCCAATCTCGAACTCCGGCCCAAAACATAATCAACCATGGCTTCGGCCCAAAACATAATCAATCATGGCCTCTGGCCCAACACATAATCAATCATCTCTCAAACCACAATAATCCGAACTAACGAGTCACAATCACACAGACAGTCAAACACTCACACATAGAAAACAATTATGACAAGTAGTACAATTAGTAGTTAACAGGATGTTAATTAGGCAAATCAAGTAATTTCAAACAAATGTAGTGTAAGAACCGCAACTAATCAATCGGTTAATTAAGTGATTATAATGTCCAAATTAGATTCTGAAAAGTTAGAGTGAGATTAGAGGATTTAAAGGTGATTTTTGGACTCAGTGGGTCTTTCTGAGTTAGAAAAGGTGTTTTCTGCGAAAAACTACGAACCGGCAGTTGAACCGGTTGAACTGGTTTAAGTCTACCCGGTACCGCATGAGAAAAAGTAAAAAACCATCAAAAACCTTAGAAAAACATTAGAAATAGAAAACCGGGCGTTAATTTTAAAGGTTTGGCCCGAAGTTGGGCCAAACGGGCTAAAAATACTAACAGGTTGGACCAGACCCAAGTTGGGCCCAAGCCCAGCATATAAAAGGGTTCATTAAGTGAATCCATCAGCCACAACACACTCACTAATACACACCACTAGCTGAGAAGAGAAGGAGAAGAGAGACTCCATTAACACTATTCATCATCATCTTCCGGAGCTCATATCTTGAGCTATAGAGCTCTGATCGCCGCACCGTTTGCAGCTACGCGTTCCTTGTGAAGAGCTCTACAAAACCCATACAAGAAACTGGAGAGGTAACCATGAAATCCTTTCTAGTATTCTCTCCAAAATTTTGGTTCTTAGGGTTTGTGATTAAGTGAGTTTTTGTGATTTTGGATATTTAAGTTTGCTCTAATCCTTGCTTAGCCTTGACTTTTTTCTATCAAATTTGTTGGAATAGGTAAGAGCCATTAAATCTTTGTGAAATTTCAAGTTTGATAAATCCTAGGTTGAATTACGGTGAATTATGTGTGTTATAGCTTGAAGTGGTGAGTAATTGAACTTGTTGGAGCTTATTGGTGATTGTTGGGGGCTTGGATTGTGTTGGAAAAGCCTAGCTTGTGCTCAACTTTGATTTAAGGGCATATTGGGAATCGGCCAAGGTATGGTTTCGGTTTTCTCTATGTAGTATATAATATTCATGGACACTTAGGCTAGTGGCCTATATGATAGGTTTGGATTTATGTGGTTGGTTGATGTTGCATGTTGAAATGATATTGATGTGTTGAGAATTAATGATATTGAGATATGATGCTTGATGACTTTGAATGATTGTATATTGTTGGATATGGATTTAAAGCATGAATGAGGTTGATTATGTGAATTGATAAAGATGAGGTAATGATTGGTGAATGTATTGGTGAAGGATTGATTTAGAGTCATATATTTGATGTTGATGATTGAAAATGGTGATTGGTAATCCTAGAAGGTAAATTGTGTTGTAAATGGGGGTTTAGTATTGATCTAGTTGGATGTGGCTTGATGAATTGCTAAATTTGAGTATATGTAAAATTTGGGTAAAAAGGAAATTTTGGTAAACTTTGCTCGATCATAACTTTTGCCTCGGTTTTCAAAATTTGATGAAACTTATCTAGAATTAAAGACCTTTGAAAACCCTTTTAATCGATATAAAATTTGTGAAAATTGGAATTTTTTAGAGGAAGTTATGATCATTCAAAGTTGGTGTTAAAAATCTGAAAATTCTGCAAGTTGCAGAATTTTAGGATTTCTGATGTGTGCGCACGCACAGCCTTGTGCGCGCGCACAACCCTGCAAAAACCTTATTCTGTGTGGACGCACACTCCTGTGTGCACACACAGGCAGGAAAGTGCCTACTGGTTACAACGCTAGCACAGCTGGTGCGCGCACACATCAATGGAGAATTGCGACCTGTGTGGACCCACACACCCCTGTGCGCACGCACAAGTCGGGAAGGGGAGTCTGTTGGGGGCGCTAGCATACTATGTGCGAGTGAACAGGCTTTATAAATTTCAGTATCTGTGCGTACGCACACCCCTGTGCGCACGCACACTTTTAAAATCTTCCTGGGCGTGCACACGCACACACCCCTGTGCGGCCACACACGTCCTGTTTTCTCAAAATTTTATTTGTTTTCAACTATTCTACCTTCCCAACAAGGTTGTAAGTTTTCCTAACATGATTTTGAGAGTTTTGGGCTTGGTTTTGAATATTATAACATGGGATATAACCTAAGGATTTTAGTAGATGAATTTAAGACAAATTAGAAAACGGAGGCCTAGGTTTCTAGCGTGCTGAGGATGATTCAACGTTATGTGATGAATGGTTGAGGTATGAGATAAGAATTGAGGAACCATTGAGTTTGGAACTAAGATGTGAATTTACTGTGGTTGAGACGAGTCGGGGACTCTGGATGAGATGATGGATCCATATATATTAAAAATGTTTTTTTTTGAAAACCACTGAAATAATGTTTTTATTGAGATTATGAGACGCTATATGCCCGGCCGGGACGGTGGTTGGATCCCGCCTGTCGAGGTAGCAGCGGCGGCGTAAGGGCGGTGATTCGTCCCACTTGCATTAAGATGTGAGGTCTGTGGCAAGAGTATCCCGCTCGAATCCCTTCGGGTCTATAGAGCGTGCAGGTGCCGGTACCTGGACAGTGATCCGAGCACTATATCTCGGGGGTTCCCATATGAGAATTCCAAAGGGCGACGTCTCCATGGAGATGTGTCGGGTTGGCAGTTGAACTGATAATGTGATATCACAGCCAGTAGGGTAGGCATTCATCATATGTATTTTCTATTTGTTTGTATGCTTTGATTACTTGTAATGGCTTGCCTAATTGAATAACATGCCTAATTGCTATCTGAATTATTTGCCTTATATGCTTCTACTTGTGTTTTACTTGCATTGTATATTATCTGTGCTTTCTACTGGGATTGAGGAGGTTCGGAAGGCGGTGGCGATAGGATCGCATGGAGGATCGGTTGGTGAAGACTGTGGGACAGCGGTGTTTGGTTAGAGTAGAAATTCCTAAGATAGATTACCCGGTTTGTTTAAGTTAAGGTTGATATAATTATGCTTATTTGTTTTAAAATGCTTTAGGTTTGAATCTTGTGATGGATATGGAGCTTAGGATTGCCTTTGGCATCCCGGGGTCTTATATCCTACATCACTGGACACTGTTACCATACTGAGAACCTCCGGTTCTCATACCATATTTCTATTGTGTTTTTCATTTTTTCAAATCAATAATAGTTTGCCTCCTGTTTACTACCAGTCTCTTCTAAACCATAGCTTAGAATAGTCCCGTGGAAAGGTTATCATTTAAAACCATGTATTTATTAAAAGAAAATTTATTAAGTGTTTCAGCATTATGTGATGTCTATATGCCTTTTTACTTGGCTAGCTACTTTTTTGCTCTGATTTCAAACCTGCTAGAACCAACAGAATGTGTCAGTATTCTTGCAGTTTTTCCCCTACATTTTCTTGCAACACAGATAACGGATTGGTTTGTTTAGATTTTATAATTTCCTTTTTTAAGTTACAGCTACATATATGCAACTCCATCTTACTCTGGATTTCCTTTCTTTCTCCCCGTTGCTGCTTTGAACATGTTGCTTATATTACCTATTTATGTTATGAGTGTTTTGCCTCTGATATCCTGCCTTTATAGTTACTCAATATCCTATTTGGCATCTTGCTTCGTCAATTACATTTAATTCTGATATGGTTCCTAGATATACTTCTATTCCTCCTCCATACACTGCCTTGTCAATTCTTTCTTATATGATATATTTTTAATAAAAAAAATTTCTTGGCAAGTTGAGGTTGCTTATATCCTTGTTAGTTGGTACTTTTAACTTGAGATGTGCCATGTATATTCTTTCTTTATGTCTTCTGTTCGATCTGATGAAGGAGGTTTGAAAATTGTTACGTTCGAGAAGATATGTCACGTTGTGAAAATGTGAACAGGTGCTCCAATGTATTATAAATAGATCTTTTATGCTTGCTTTTATACTTCCAGTCAATAAGTCAAAGAAACAAGCAACACAAGAAAAAAACAGAAGTTTCCACATCGCATGGGGCAATCAATTTCGGAAAAGTACGAGTGGCTATGGTAAAAAGTAGATTTATATTTATTAGAATTTATATTTGCATAAATTGAAGGAAGAAACCGAAGTAAGATCTTGTTTTGCAGCGAGCAACAAAGGAAACAAATGAGGAACCAAAAAGGTTTGAGATGTTCATTGCTACCCGAACAAGTCAGAAGAGGAAAGAAGTGGATGAGGAAACATAGACTGCTGTTGTAAGAGTTCATTGAATAATTCATAATTACATTTCAAATTTAGGATATGGTAACTAATTAAATTTTAAATGTTTCTTCTATGCAAAAAGTCTTCTAACACCGTCAAGCTGCTGGTGAAACAGAAGAGGAAGCATTTGAGGCCTTATTAGGGAAAGAACAAATAGGTCGGGTAAGGTTGTATGGAAAATCTGTGATAAAAAGTGATTTGAAAAAACATGCTGAAATTAATGAAATCAAGAATCAGCACAAAGAGGAAGTGTCCAGTCTGAAGGATAAACTTGGACACATGAAGGCTAAACAGCAAAAACAAGATGAAGAGATTCATGGGTTGCGAAATATGGTCAAGTTAATACTGCAGCGATTGGAACCTAGAATGAGGCCAGAAGAATTAGAAGTTTTATTACAAGACGTCCAACAGTCTCCGATTGATGCGAATAGCGACCATGGATCAACTCATTTTCCGAACTTAGATGTGGTATGTCCTTATCTGTTCCTTGTTCCATAGTTTTCTGCTTGCATTTACATTAATTGCTATGGCTGGAAATCATATGTTGTTGGCTGGAAATAATATGTTGTGCAATTCTGGTTGTTGTATTTCTGATTTTGTGCACTTGGTACATATGAATTTGTCCCTATATCTAATTTAAGTGTGAAAGTTTGGTTAATTAGTGCATGAACAGTGCTATAGGGACATATCAAGATTGTGTTAAAGGAAATGGAAGAAAGAAACACCTACAGACTTTCATGGTTTGAATGAAACAAGCAAGATAGTGCTATAGGGACCTGGATATGCTTTCTTGGTATACTATGTCTACGTGTTCCCTTCATTGCAAGCAAAAGTGGGAAAAAAACTTTTTTAATTTTTGTATATGTGCTTTCTCAAACGTTCTTGCTGCACTGAAAAAAACTTTTTTAATTTTTGTATACTCAAATCTTGATATAACAAAAATTCCATTTAATTTTTATAATTACGAATGTTATTATGAATATTTTTCTAACTACTTTTCTATATAATTATGCAGGGTAACAATGAAGATTAAGCAATGAAGATTAAGCTGTTTATTATTGTGGTTTATTGGCTAAGATAGAGTACTGTTTAGAATCTTTATATGTATGGTTGACTATTGACTTTTATTAGAAGATACTTATGTATGTCGTAGGAAATGTTTTTTTTTTGTAGAGTATTATTAGTAAATTCTAAGTGATATTATGGTTATTTTGATATGGTTATGCTTACTTTAGTGTGAGATGTATGAATTTTTACAATTAACTTCATTCTAGTATTTTTGGATCATTATTATAAATATATTTTGGTTTTAGAGGTAATTTTTATTATTTAAAGAAATTATTTAGTATAATTATGTATTTATTTTTATTTTATAATATTCAATTCATTTAAATAAAAATACAGAATTATTATACATGTAATCATATTAACTATTATGTTGTATTAATAATTATTAGATATATATACAGAAAAAAAACGAGACCTAAGGCTACAATTATAGTACAGTAGCTATAGTATACAAAAAAAAAAAAACGAGAGACCTAAGGCTACACTTATAAAAAGTAGCCATTGAATACAATATTGCTACGCTTTACAGGTGATGCAGTAGCATTGAAAAGCGTAGCCTATCTTGATAAAAATGGAAGCTGAAAACCGTAGCCTTTGGTCCTGGACAGCATCACTTTAAAAGCGCATCCTATTCCCAAACGCCAAAAGCGTAGCCCTTGGTGCAGAAAAGCATAGCCTTTGAGAATAAGTAACGGCCGAATAGGAATCACCCCAGAAAGCGTAGCCGTAGCCCAAAAAGCGTAGTCGTAGCCTAAGGCATCATTTTTTTTCACTTTTGTCTACACTTTTCAAGTGTACCTGAATGAGTGTTTTTCTTGTAGTGTTGGTTTAATTTGTTTATACATCTCTCCTTTTGTATTTTGTTTTGCCTAGAGGCTTACATTTGAGATAACAAAACTTGTATAAGCTGTTTTCACTGTATGGTTCTGTAGACTTGTATATGGCTAGCCGGCTTAAACTCCGCGAGCCATGCCTAGTTTCCTAGGATATTATATACTTATCTTTTGTTATATCTTATCTGTTTCTTGTGCCTTAAGCTAGTAGCTTCGTTAGTACGTGTTGTGCTTTTCAAATCCAAAATTTGAGCTATATCTTTCATCGGGCTTCTATATTATAATATATATATATATATATATATATATATATATATATATATATATATATATATATATATATATATATATGAGCTTAGAACTATCGTAATCTCTGATTAACCTTTGCTTTACGACGCGAGGTAAAGCTTAGGCTAATCAGGGTGTTACATGTAGTATGATGCATGTCTATTCCTAAACAGGCCATGAGCTGACGTGTAGGTTGGTCGCCTGTACTCGACAATATTCCTGAAATAGGTATTACGTACTGCTGTCCCTATCTCCGAAAACATTCATTCCAGTGTTACGTATTGCCGTCCTCACGGGGAATCGTCCTTCCGGTCTCGAGTGAGCGTTACGTATCGTCGTCCTCACTGAGCCGTACTCATAGTCTTAAGTGGGAATTACATATCGTCATCCTCACCTTGAGGTTCGTCCCTTCCATGAGCGTTACGTATCGCTATCTTCATGGGGAAACCCTCCTTTAGATCTCATGTGGGCATTATGTATTGCCGTCCCTACTGAGCCTTATGCACAATATCTCAAGTGAGCGTTACGTATCGCCGTCCTCACGAGATTTTGCTTAATATCATATCTCAATCACAACCACGTAAGTGGGACAAAACCTCCGTCCTTGCCAATTTACAATCACATTTTAATAATAATCACAATCAATCATATTCATACGCATAGTCAAACATAATCATAATCATAATCAACATTGAAATCATAAGTCTTTATATTCACATTTATCATGAGGATAATCATCCTTAAACCGTGAGTGGAATAACACCACTGTCCTCATCGTGGGCGGGATAAAACCACCATCCCCACGAATCTATGATGCACTGAGCAAACGGTACTATGCCACCATCCTTGCCAGACACTCAATAAATATCACAATTCAAAATCATACTTGGCCCATTTACTTTCAATAACAATATATTTAGTTCACATCATGCCAAGAATCACCTTGATTTCTCATTTAATCTAAAATTCATAGTCGGTTCACATACCATTTAAAAACTCAATTCATTGGGTTCACCCACACTCATTTCAGAGCTTAAAAATTAGTTATCAAACATCATATGGGGTTTACAAGGGGTTGCAAGTTTGCTAAGAAGGCTAAACAGTCCAAAAATAGAGTTCTTTCAAGAAAAACGGCGTGTGCGCACGCACATATCAGAGCCAATTTCCCTACGGGTGCGTATGCACCACACTGTGCCTATGTACAACTTGTAACTTTTCTTTGGTATGCGTATGCACCACCTTGTGCGTATGCACATGCTTCACCAACGCCTCTGTCTAGTGCGCACGTATGCCTCTGTGCGTGCACACACCAACAAAAACTCTAGTGTGCTGCAAAATTCTGAAATGTCAATTTTAAAGTCCAGTTTTCAAACCTTCATAACTTATGCTATAAAAATTATTTTCCGTCCGTTCTTCAAACATCATAAACTAGACAAACCTAGTTCTCATTCAAATTAAGTTTCACAAATTTTTGAGATTCGAGGGCCAAGTGATCGCCCGCCAAATTTAACCAAAATATTTTAAATTATAACATTTTTTGGAATCTCCAAAGCAACTTCACTTAATACCAGTTCTCTTTCATAAAACTTATTTCCACTTAACCAAAATTTTCAAACTACCTTCTAAACTATTTCAAGTTTAAACCTCTTTCAAAAGACTAAAAAAATATCCTGTTTACAAATTACAATCTTAATTGAAATATCATAATCATTTATTCTTAAATTAATCACTCAAATTACTTTAAATCAGGATTTATCAAATTAGACTCCATGGAAAAGTCTCTAGACTTTAGGGGGCAATAACCAATCTCATTTTTCTTATTATTCAATTTAGTCCAAACTTATAAAATTTCGGTAGCACCTCCCCTAAAACTCGGACTTTACCACCTTTCAAGGGTTCCATCAATCACAACAATTCACTGATCTTTTTCTCAGCAACGATCAAAACAACTGATGTGGATTTTACAACCCACAAAACATCGGCAAGTGCATTGGGTCATACCAACTAACAACTCATGGTGAGTGAGTGTCGATCCCACGAGGATTAATGGATTAAGCAAACAATAGTCAACCAATTAATCTAGTCAGACGACCAAAAATAAGTGTTTTAACAATAAATAGTATGAAAACAGAAAATTTAACAAAAGCAAACTAAAATTGGTTAAGAAAATAAGATTATAAAGATAGTCAAGGTGTCAAATATGTTCACTCTTTAGGAAAACAATCTTTATGTCTATTTATATAAAGTATGCAAAGATCAATCACGACGAATCATAAATAATCAAATTCCAATTCCTTGGTAATTTAATTTTTCTTTAACCTAATTAACCGCTAATTCGTTAGTCAATCAGTTAAGGAAAAGAGGTGAAGTACAACCCTGATTCAATTTCAAGTAAGATTAAAAAATAGTCCTTAGGTTGAATTATATGTCACGTATTCAAGCTGGTCCTAACAATTGAAACTCACAAAGTATCGCACACTCTTTAAACCTATTCTTAGTGAAATTAAAAAGTAGTGAGAAAGAGTTTTCAAGCTAATTCAAATATTAATTTTTTCCAAAATAATATTTAGAATCCAAGACAGAGTTAGAATGTTTTCCAACAATTCTAAATCTTTAGGGATGAATAACGAAAACTCAATCATGAAATAAATCAAAGCATAACCTTCATATAAAATAAAACACTTAGATTAATAATCCATAAAAAGATAAACAGAGCTCCTAACCGTAACCTAAGAGATTAGTGGCTCATGCTTCAAAAACAAAAACAAAATATGAAAAACGGCAAAAGTTCCGAAGGTCCTCTCAAAGTGTTTTTAGGACCCTTATATACTCAACCTAGAAAGGACAAAACCGCATTATTAAATTCAAACTTAAATTTAAAATAAAAACAAATCAAATCCAATCTTCCGCATTAAATATTTAGCTTTGTATCGTTTGTGGTCCCAAGTTTTGCCTTCTGAATGGGCATGGAGAGTGGCCAAAATGGCTTGTGGAGGTTGGGCCAAGAAGCAAGTGAAACACCCACCCATGGCATGTAAAATGCCACTTTATTGCATGTGAAATGCCACGCTTTCCTTTGCATATCCTCTGGCGTTTGAAATGCCACACTGTGGGTGTAAAACACCATGCTTTGCTTTACTGGGCGTGCTCCTCTTTTTGGCGTGTGGAACGCCATGGGTGTAAAACACCGTGCTTTGCTTCACTGGGCGTGCTCCTCTTTTTGGCATGTGGAATGCCAATATGTGGTGTTTGAAACACCACTCTTTTGTGGTCCCTGGAGCTCCTTCTTTCTTGGTGTTTGACACGCCATTGTTCTGGCGTGTAAAATGCTCAAATGGATCTTTGAAGTGGTCTTTTGAAAAATTGGCCCAGGGTGCAACGCCGGCCTTCGGTGTGTGGAACGCCACAACAACATTCACGTCCTGGGAGGTGACATTGGCGTGTGACACGCCCAAATGTGGCGTTTAAATGCCCATATAAATTTGCCCCCACTTAAGTGTCGAAGGCATGTGGGGCTTCAACGCCCATTCTTCCTGGTGTTTAGAACGCCCACTGTTAACTGGGTCATGCGTATGTATAAGGCATGCGCACACATGACAATGCAAAAAAAATTCAATAGCACGTACGCATGCAGCATGCGTACACATGAGTCTTCAAATTCCCAGCTTTTGTGCGTACGTATGGATGCATGTGTACTGATGTGTGAGCATCTTTTCTATATTTTCTTATTATTTTAGATATGAATTTATTGAGTTTTACTGAGATTATAGTGTTTGAAACCTATTTGGATGCTACTTTGAGGCACATTGTGGTTTTATTTATTTTAGAAAAATCCGAGCGAGTTTAGCAGAGTTCATACAAAAGAAAAAGGAAGAAATTTGATGCTGCCAAGCTGGCGCTAAACACCGCTACTGGGCATTTGGCCCCGGGCACCTCATAACGCGTGCAACCATTCTGTTAGGTTGGCGCTAAACGCCACGATTCGGCGTAGCGCCAGGTGCTCTGTAATTCGTACCAGAGTCGCACGCTAGTGGCGCTAAACGCCAGGCTCGGCGTTTAGCGCCAGGAAGACAGCAAGCGCACCAATTGATTCGGCCTCAGCGGCGCTAAATGCCGAGCATAGCGTTTAGCGTGAGTAGTGCGCATATGGATTTGATGAATTGTGGAGTTATGGATTTGATGATGTTTGAGACGAGTCTAGGACTCGGAGTGAAATAACGGCTTTACTGAGTTCTGAAAATGATTTCTAAAAACCACTGATATATTGTTTTATACTGAGATTGTTGAGATGCTATGCGCCTGGCAAGGACAGTTGGTTAATCTCGCTTGTTGAGGTCGCCGAAGCTGCGTAAGGATGGCTGGTTTATCTCGCTAACATTGAGATGTGAGGTCTGTGGTAGAGTATCCCGCTCGCATCCTTTCAGATCACAAGATTGTGCCCGACACTATATCTGTGAATAGTGTGCCCGACATTATATACATGGGGGGATCCCACTTATATTCGTGACCAAAAGGCAACATTCCCATGGGAATGTGTCGAGTTGGCAATTGAACCGACAATGTGATATCACATCCAAATAGGACAGGCATTCATCATGTGCATATTCTATATGTTTGCTTGCTTTGCCGACTTGCATTGTTTGCCTAATTGTATAGCATGTTTAATTTCTCCTTGAATTACTTGATATACATTATTCTACTTGTGTTTTACTTGTATTGCTATTACTTGTATTTTTTACTGGGATTGAGGAGGTTCGGAAGGCAGTGGTGAAGGGATCGTATGGAGGTTAGGCTGGTGAAGGCTATGGGACAATGGTGAACTGATAGTTTAAAAATTCCCTATGTTAGTTGACCTGTTTAAGGATTTGTTTATCTATTTTATAAGCTTGAATATTATGATTGATGTGAAGATCTAGGATTTTTTCCGGCGTCTCGGAGTCTTATATCTTATATTACTGGGCATTGTTACCATACTGAGAATCTCCGGTTCTCATACCATATTCTGTTATTATTTTTCAGATGCAGATCATAACCCACCTTGGTGAGTTGCGAGATGGTGGCAGGGCGGAGGATCTTTATCATATTTTGGATTCTTTTGGATATTATCTTTTAGTACTCTCACTTTTGTATTTTATTTGCCTTAGAGGCTAACTTTGAGAGAGATGATGTATATGCTGTTTTAGCTTTCAGAACTCTGTATGTCTGTATATAACTAGTCGGCCTAAATTAAATTCCGCGGGCTTCGGTTAGTACTCTATAACTAGTATACTCATATATCTACATATACCTACATAGACCTTGTTATTTTGTATCTATATCTTGTGCCTTATTGCTTTTAGCTTCGTGTGAACGATTGCGCATTTGTAACTCTGTTTTTGAGTTTATTTCTTCATCGGGCTTCTAAAATTACTATCTCATATATATATATATATATATATATATGTTATTGTATAAGCCTTAGAACTGTCGTGACCTTTACTTATCCTTTGCTTTACGGCATGAGGTAAGGTTTAGGGTAATTAGGGTGTTACAGAATTTGTAGCTTTCTCATCACAGAGAGCAGCATCAAGTTGATGCTCGCCCCTAAATCACAAAGTGCTCCTTCAAAAGTGTTGTTTCCAATAGTGCATGGGATTTGAAAACTTCTTGGATTTGGCATCTTATTTGGCCCCTCTAAATGATGGCACTACACTTTTTGGTGAGTATCACTATTTGGTCTCTTTTTAAAGACACTTTCTCAGACAATAACTCCTTCATGAGGTTAACATACATAGGCATTTGTTCAAGAACCTTTATGAATGGAGTGTTAACTTGTAGTGTCTTGAATACCTCCAAGAGCTTAAAATATTGTTTATTTTTGTGTTCTCCTTGAAGCTTCTGAGTAGGTGAGACTCTTAGATTGCACTCAGGCACTGAGGTCTCCACCTTAGGTTGCTCACCCTTGGTGTGCAGAGAGAGAGAGAGAGAGAGAGAGAGAGAGAGAGAGAGAGAGAGAGAGAGAGAGTGGGCTTCTCAAGGTCTCTGGCTTCCTTCACACTTTCTCCAGTTGGCTCCCCCTCATTAGAGGGTTGGGTATCAATCTCTTTTCCACTCATCACATATATGGCCTTACATTCCTCTCTTGGATTTAGAACTGTATCACTGGAGAATGTATTAGGAGGCCTCTCAGCATTTTGCTTGCTCAATTGTCCCATCTGCACCTCCAAGTTCTGAATTGAGGCTCTAGTTTCCTGTATGAAACTATGAGTGGTCTGAGAGAGTTCTGCCAATTGTGCTTCCAATGCTGAGGTATCCTGGGTAGTTGGGGGTGAATTTTGTGGTTGAAAGGATTCATGTTGCTAGTTTAAAGGATTTTGCCTGTTGAAATGGGGTTGTTGTTGTTGAAATTGGATTGCCTTTGATTCACTCCCAAACTCAAAAAACCCTAAACCTCCATCTCCTCTCTCTTATTCAAGTTGTGTCATCGCTGCCGTCCTAGTGCAGCCGCTCCATCGCCGCCTTCGAATCTGCTCCAGTCACCGTCTTCGATGCTCTATTGCCGTCTTAACCCATATTTGCCACCGCAACTCATCGAATCATCTCAATTGCGTTGCCTCTGTTCTACTTCTGTCGTGTCGCCTCTGTTTCGTTAAGCTCCAACTATCGTCTGTTCAAGTTCTGTCGCCTGTGTCCTCTAGTTCGAATTCCTCATTTGTGCTCCCTTTTCTTCATCTGTGTTTGAGTTCCATCTCTAATGGAAGGTGATTTTTGGAGAATTTTTTCTTCAATTATCGCTGTTTTAGACTTCTCTGTTTTTGAAATTTTATTTTTTTCTCTTATATGTTTTTTCTTTCTCAGCATAAAAGATTTTCAATTTAAAAAATTTAATAAACTAACCTCTCTTCTTTTTTATGAAAGATTGATCAAGAACGAGAAAGAGAGCAGATTGATCAACCTCTATTAAAAAATAAATTAGATATATTGTTGAAATTAGAATGGGTCAAATGAATCACTATGAGAATGATTTTGAAACGGTTATGCTAAAAGAACTTCTGCTTATTATTTTCGAAAGGCTTCAAATTGGATATTAAAAGATTCTTGCCCTGATTATATGTTTAAGGTGCTATTTTTTTGTGTTGATTACTGTACATTAGAATTTTAGTTTCATTATATTTTTGCGTAGTTTCTATTGAATAGTAATCTAAAAATATGAACAGTAAATGAAGAAGATAAGTTGAGAGAGAATGAGTAAGAATGCATCAAGTAGAAATATTATTAATTGTGTATCAGATTTAATATTCGAACTCCTATTTATACATTAGTAATATGAGTAGTTAACAGCTTTTTCTAATATAAAAAATTTATTAGATTCCTAACTACCTTAACAGTTTTATTGACTAAGTTACAAGATAACTAATTATTTTTTGGGTGTGCTAGGTAAACAATGATCATCTTGAACAACATAAACAATTACCAATCAAATAAAAATACACTATATCCTAATTTAATGTTACTAATTAAATTTAAAATTAATTTGCTCTTTTAACCCTATTAATTTACATTGTTCACACATTGTTTAAAAATATTATTGGTTACCTATACTTTTCCTTATTTTTTATACTATCATACTTTACAGATTAGTTCTTAACCAATTGAATTAGAAGATATCGTACAAAAAAAAATGTTATTTATTGTTTTTAGTATTATTTCACTCTTTTTGTTTTTTTTTTTTTTCCTTTCTTACGCGGTGGATTACTCATGTTGTTATATCACTTGATTACATAACATAAAGGACATTAATAAAGATATCACAACACAAAACAAAAATAGTTAAAGATTTACATGTGATTCATGACCATTTATAATAGGCTACGGTGGTGAGATACCAAAAAATTTGAAAAAGAGAAGTTGAGAGAGAATGAGTAAGAATGCATGAAGTAGAAATTAATTGTGTATCAAATTTAAGATTCGAACTCCTATTTATACATTAATAATATGAATAATTAACAGCTTTGTCTAATATGAAAAATCTGTTAGATTTCTAAATACTTTAACAGTTTTATTGAATTAACAGCTTTGTCCAATATAAAAAATTTGTTAGATTCCTAACTATTTTAACAGTTTTATTGAATTAACAGCTTTGTCTAATATAAAAAATTTGTTAGATTCCTAACTATTTTAACAGTTTTATTGACTAAGTCACAAGCTAACTAATTATTTTTTACACTATCATATTTTACAGATTAATTCTTAATCTATTAAGTTGAAAGATATCGTAAAAAAAATATTATTTAATATTTTTGGTATTATTTTTTTTCCTTATGCGGTGGATTACTTCATGTTGTTATATCACTTGATTACATAATATAAAGAACATTAATAAAGATATGATAGCACAAAACAAAAATAATTAAAGACTTACACGCGATTCACGATCGTTTATAATATGCTACTGTGGTGCATACTAAAAAATTTGTATTTCGAAATGTCAAGGATAAGGATGACAATTAAATTAATCTATGGGCATACACTAGTAAAATTAATTAGCATTATTTGCTCTTAAGTTAAAGTTATTAACTTTAATAATACCCCAAAACAAAAATGGACTTTTTTTAAAGATATAATTATTTATATGTATTTTTTTATTCGTTTAGATTTTTTTTAAAATAATATATATAATAATATAATATCATCATTTTTAAATTAAAAAAGTTTAGAGTTTGATGAAACAATATATATATATAGCACAAGACAAAATAAAAAAAAATTATATATAATCTAAATTTAAAAAAAATGATATCATCTCAAATTCCATTTCTTTAATTACTAGCTAGTTTTAGTAAGTAAAAAAATGTTCAATTATTTTATAATAACTCTGACGCAGTACTAGTTTATATATATATATATTCAATCATGTAATATAAATACATATTTAAAGACTTGGAAGCTCACTTTATAAACAAAGACTTTATATAATTTTCTAAAGTCATTTGCGTAAAGCTGACTATGGAAGCAGTGCAAATGTTCAACCAAATAAAAAAAAAAAGAAGAAAAAGATATCAAGATAATATACCATTCTGTCCATTCACATATTTAAATAATAAGTTTCTTAAGCTTATATTGGTAATTGTAATTAGATACTTAATTAAAATAAAAGTATAAATTTATGGACCTTGAGATGATCCTTTTCTTTTTGGGGGGAGATGAGAGGATCTTTATATTATCAAATAAATACTACTTGGATATTAGTGATACAAGGATCGTTATAATGACGACTTACAACAACGACCAAAGACCAAGGCACTTACAACAATATCATTCAAATTCAACTCAATGCATGTAATAGTTATAACAACCACACACACACACACATATATATATATATATATAATTCAACTCAATGCATGTAATAGTTATAACAACCATATATATATATATATATATATATATATATATATATATATATATATATATATATATATATATATATATATATAATACTAAAAAGACTAAAAAATTTTTAAGACGGAAGTTATTCTATAGATGCAGTATTCATGCCTGTTCGAAACGCAAATCATAGTATTCATTCTTATGTGAATGGGAATGAAAAACAAGACTGGCTTCGTCGTCCTCTGCCTACTCCTCTGTAACTGGCTTATACGTGTCTTTTTTTTACTTGCTTATTTGTACCCAGCTACATCATGGACTCCCCTCGGCCAATCCTCACTCGTCCGTCCTTGCCTACGTGAGACCGAAGCTAGCTCTCTTGATTGATCCGCTTGCTTTTTCCCCGGAAAAAACGAATCAAGCCCCTTTCCAGCTCGCTCTGTCAGTCCACTAACACCAACTATTCCGTAGCGACTGCCCCAGGATTGGAGCCTTGACCCGCCCAACTCACGACAGTTGGTACATTAGTGAAAGCCCTTACCTATTCGTTTTAGATATTTTAGCTTTAGCTAGAATCAACCCCCAATATAGAGGGCACCCACCTTCCATTCCTAATTCTCTTTGTTGTTTCACATGTTCTCACTCTTTTACAAACTAACCTCTGGAGTGCCTGAAGTACGAGAAGTCCCTTCCAACGACAGTTATACTATAAGTACATCCACCTGCACCATTCGACTTCCTGCCCGGCGTACACTTTGGGAAAGCAGGGCGAGCGACATAGAATGTATTCCATTGGTCCTTGGCTTCCACCTACAGCGAATATGGAGCAATTCCCGTTCAGAATAAGAGAAGTAGGAAGAGATTCCTATTTTCTGAGATCGAAGGCAGGGTTTTTTTTGTGATGTACAGCGCCTGAATCAAAGAGTTAGAGGAGGCACTCATTTATTCGTATGTAAGGGAGCTCCTAACTTGCTTATGGATTGGATTCTCCGTTTGGTGGTTTAGCATACCAGAGCAATTGCTTGTAAATCCGAGGGCTCTTTCCTCTCCTGATCTAGAGCTAGTAGTTAGGGTGGTAAGGGACATTATAACTATTACATGCATTGAGTTGAATTATATATATATAGTCGTTTTTAACCATTAAATATTTGAATAATGTTGACAAAATTAATCACAAAAAAACTAAACTAACGATATATTCATAAACAATAAACACTACAATAAATTTGGGCTGAGGCAACCCTTCGAAAACGTTGCCTATAATTAGGAAAAGCGATGTCTTTGATCAAAGGCAACACTTTTCGACAAAACGCAACTCTTTTTGGGGGGTTGGCTATACGGCCGTTACCTTTGGTCTAAGGCAACGCTTTTTTGCATCAAAGGAAACCCTTTTCGTGGCAACCTTTAAAAAGTGTTGCCTTTTCTACTAAAAAAAACAACTTCATATAAGGGTTGCCTTAGAGAATCCAAACACAACGCATTAATAAATACTTTATTGCAACACCTTTTATGAGTTGTATTTTTTAATACATAAAGCAACACTTGTTTAAATTTTTTTAAGTTACCTTTCATATACCAAAAGCAACACTTGTATAAATTTTTCTAATTATTTTTTCACATACCAAAAACAACACTTATCTAAATTTATTTGAAGTTAACTTTTTTTAATACCTAAAACAATACTTTATTGAGTTTTAGATTGTCTTTTTTTATATTTAAAGTTTTTTTTTGCTTTTCTTAAATTTATGACATTTGAAGGATATATAACATACTAATAACATTTAAATATTTAAACTCAATTTAATTGATACAGAAAGAGAATAAAATAATATAGATTGCATATATATAAAAAGATGTATCAAGTGTCAATTAAATAACTTTCGGATGCACATACTAGTTACCAAGTCAAGTAAATAATAAATATAAATAAATAAAATACATATTTTTCTCAAGATTATAATCTTGGACATAGCGAATCTTTCCGTATAATTTGACATCGTCGGCTTTGCAGTTTTCCAGTTCCACAGTTAATACCCCAATCTTCTCCTTCAACTATCTTAATTTCCTATTAAAAGTTAACGATACATATAGTCAATATTATATCATCTAATATTTAAAATTTGTATGAAATGATGTTGGACATGTAAAAAAAAAAAAAAATTCCATAGATTATTAATAATAAGCATACCTCCTCAGATGTCTCACCACTGCCAGCTTCTGAAAGATCATAGTCATCAAGGAAGTTGCGTTTGTGATCTTTGGAATTGGAACTATAGCCTTATACAAAAGTTAATAACAAGTAACTAGATATATTGAAGAAATTAAAGAGAAGAGAATTTCATCATAACTTTAGCCCTATACAAAAGTTAATAACAAGTAACTAGATATATTGAAGAAATTAAAGAGAAGAGAATTTCATCATAACTTGTAAATGAATAAAAAAGTAAAATAAATAAGGAAATGAGAGGGGTTAATTGTCTATACAGAAGAATATACTAATAGTAGTTTTTGTGGTACTTGTTCCAAACCTTTAATATATCATCTTTCAACTTCTGTATCAATTTTTGTTGCTCATTAATCATTGCTGTAAGTTCTCTATTATCTTCTATTCTGCTATTTTCAGTATGGATGTTTTTTCAGAAAGTGTGACCTAAAAACAATAAAGTAATCAAGATAACAGAAACTTCAAAATACCCAGCAGTAACACTTCCAAATTATCTTTAAGAACAGTCTAATATGCAAAAAATTATTGTTAATTTCACAACATGGACAATGTGTGTAGGAACCATGGGCTTTTTCTAATAAGCCTTGCTTAATGGAAGTTATATTATATAAATGGCTAGATGTATTATGATTTTTCTCTTTCTTTTTCCTCTTCTTTTTCTTTTGCAAATTATCTTTTTGTTTTGGAGGGTAAGGGTAGGGGCACAATTGTATGTCCCATTGCAAAATAAACCATTTATACCTTCAACTGTGTTAGCTCGTGCTCCATTTATTTTATAATTCTTAACTTCTTATCAAGTAGAAGAGACTCCATCCTGTTCATTTCCTCCACACTTGTAGCCACTTCCCAGTCTTCATCCTCAATTGAATTATATGATTATACCCAGAACCTGCATGTAGCTAACAAAAGGTAAAATACATAGATCGATAGACAATGACACCCAAAACAGAAAGGCCACCAAAATGCACATTAACAAAACTAGAGAAAAATAAATTTACTTGAAAAATCTTCACTTTCTTACGCAAGTCATCTACCATTTTTTTTATTGGCCTTGTTAGAAGCTCTTTCTTCATTGCTTCAAGAGCAGCCTCCTATATTAAGTGGAGCACAAAAAAAGCAAGAGCTTAAGGTCGGGAAAAGGAAATAAAAAACAGCACATGGCACATAATATAATTAAAGAGAGTACTTTGAGAACAATTATACTGATTTTATTTTTATTTCTAAATAGGAGAAAAATAAGCTAAAGAAAGAATAGATAAAAATATATAGCAATGAGGCATAACTTTTCAATCTCTCAACGAGTTTGAGAGGTTAAACATCTATTAGTCCTAATTCATGTGTCATGTAACTGAATTTGGAGTTCTGTATAATTGCAGCTGATATTTCAACTAGTAATGCATTTGATGAGCACTAGGTTACTTAAAATCCAAAAATGTGAAACTAAAATCTTTGGGTATTCACAATCACTTATGAGATAACATGAACAAACTTGTATTTAGAAGACTTCAACTTATTGAAAATAACCTTTTCATTGAGCATTGCAGTAAGTTTCTTGACATCATTATGTTCTTCTCTTTCATTTGATAAGGTTGTTTCAATATTATGTAGCTCCATGTTCAGTTCCGAGATTTGCTTCTTCTTAGCATTTAAAGAATTTTCAAGCACGCTATTTGAGTCTAAATTGTCACTGCAAGATTGCAAATTGGGTAACCTTACCCAGTGAAAGCAAGAACTGCTGTGTGTCCAACAAAGAGAGTAAAATTTACATTATTCTCTATGAACTAGTTAACTCAATCAAAGTGGTCAACAGAACAAACAAACAAAAAAATAATCGATTCTCTATGAACTAATTAACTCAGCAAATTACGAAAATTAATCATTCTGTAATTTACATTGAAAATGAAGAAATCAAAGGGAAAATATCAGAATCAGCATGAAGAACCAAAGATTGTGGAATCAGTAACAACCAGCGTCCAGAAGTGCACCTTAGTGGAGAAGCCATGGAGAACTTGAAATTCAACAGAAAATCAATCAAGCCAGTCCAAACAAATTGAAATTTCAGACCCAAGATAATAGAATGCTTAATTATCTATGAACTAAGATAAATGCTGATAAGAGAATCCTAATTTTAATCTAAATTAACCTAATCAGCAAAAAATAGTTTGACTAAATAAAATTACTAAGTAAAAATTAAAATCTAACTAAAATGTAATAAATTAAATCAGAGAACAGCAAAATGGAAATTTCCAAAAACCTGGAAAGTGAAGAACAGAGTAACAAGAAGGCAGGGGTGAGGAGGTTGCAGCTGAGGGGTGGTCACCATATTGCGTCAAAGCTCGCCAGCGAAACAGAGGTTGCTATGGTTCTGTATCTCTGGTTCGCGAAGAGGAGGATGCGAGAAAAGAGAAGAGGAAGAAGAAGAAGAGAAGGGAGAAGGGTTTCTCGCCGGTGGTGGTTCGGTGCAGAACGAGGAGCGCACTACGCCGTCGCTGTGGAGAAGCCTGCGTGGAGAAGAGCACCGCGCAGTCACCGTGGAGGAGAGCACCACACCATCGCCGTGGAAGAGAGCACCGTGTGTCGAGTTGCTGTCGCCGTTAGCCTCGTCGATTATTGGAGTTGACAGTGGAGAAAGGAGAAAGGGTTCGTGCATGGTGGGTTACTGGCTAGGTTGTTCGTCCGTGGAAGGCTTAGCTTGGTCATGTTAGGGCTCAGGGTATTTTCTCTGTTTAGATGATGAGCTGATAAACAAATTTGTTTGTTCTTTTTTTTTTTAAGTTATTTAATAGAGAAAATAATTGGTGGGACTATGATTACAAGTTTTTTTTTAATTTTTAACTATAAATAATTTTAGGCAACTTTTTATAAATGTTATTTATTTAATTTTTTTGACAACTCTTATAAAATGTTATAATTTTATTAAAAAATGTTGTCTTAAAGTTTTTATATTGCAACATTTTGTAAATGTTATTTTAGAGATCAAAGGCAACTATTTTTATTGGTGGCCAAAAATTCTGTTATCTTTGTCCTATTCAAAGGCAACTCGTAAAAAATGTTGTCTTTGTCTATCTAAGGCAACTTTTATTAAATGTTGCTTCGAATAAGGGTTATCTTAGACCAAAAATATTGTAGTGAAATATTATTTATCAAAAATATTTAATCGTAAAATTAAGAGTTAATTTTGTCAAATTTTTTTAAAAAATTTTAAATTAATCTTGGTTTAATTACTCTGTTGGTCTCTATAGTTTCGCAAAATTTTTAATTAGGTCCCTATACTTTTTTTCTTTTTAATTGGGTCCCTGCACCAAATTTTTTTTTTCAATAGGTCCCTCTTAGTAGTAATTGGCTTCATTATAAAGGGACCCAACTAAAAAAATAACATTGGTGTAGGAACTCAAATAAAAAGAAAAAAAAGTGTAGGGACTCAATTGAAAAAAAAATGGGTGCAGGGACTCAATTAAAAAGAAAAAAAGTATAGGAACCTAATTGAAAATTTCGTGAAACTATAGGGACCAACAGAATAATTAAACCATTAATCTCTTATCATTGGCCACATCTCAGCTTTAACCTTTTTCACCATCATCCAATCTTTTGTCAAAGAAATCAATAAAGAGCAAATCAATCTCTACTGTTACTTATTCTTCTTCTTTCAGCCTGTAATTCTTCCTCCATCTCTTTGCACTCTCTCCCAAACTTTGCTCTTTCCCTCCATGCATACTACCACACTACAAGATAGTCGGCAGATGGCAGCGCTATTTTAGAAGCAGTTTTTAAATCAGCTACTATTTATCAATTTAGTAGCGGTTAACGCAGCCATTTTGAAGAAAACTACAATACATTTTATTTTTCTCATAGCTTCGCTCCTTCTTTTACTAAGTCTCAATCTCATCTGTGTTTACCCTAACAATTACCAGAGCTCTCTCTCTCTCTCTCTCTCTCTCTCTCTCTCTCTCTCTCTCTCTTCCATCATTGTCTTTGCTGCAGTCTTGAGATTTCTCAACGGCGTTCTCTGTACGCCTTACTCCTCTACTTCATCTACTCTGCCAGGTTCGCTCGCCGTCTCCTCTAAGCTGTGCATGAGCATCCTGCCAGCGTCGCCTCCAACCTCCATCTGCTCTACCAGCACCCAAGGTCTTCTCCTTCTTCCTTTCTTTATTTATTTGGTATTTCGTTTATTCTTTCTTTTTTTTGTCTAGGTTTTCATGTTTTTACAAGAGGAGAAGCGCCCCTTACACATTTCAAACGATGCTTCTATCCCAGATCTGCTCGCTACTCATGTGCCACTTGGTTAAGATTATGCCTTTATTTAACTTGGATTAGATTTATTTCTCTATTATTTGGTTCCAAATTCATCCATTTTTTCTTTTCGATTTGGTTTTAATTTATACTTTTTTTTGTTCTTGCCAAGAACACAGAACAAAAGACGTTGAAGCAAAATCCAATCCGCCAACGACGCATCAGTGCCGCCGCGTCGCCCTGCACTTTCAGTTTGTGGGTCTTTCTTGTTCACCATCACTGCTCTGTTCCATCCTCTTCTCTTATCTGGTTTGTTCTTCACTCTTTGGGTCTCTAATTTTTTTTTATTTTTTATTTGGATGTCAATTTTAGTCTTTTGATAATTTGTGATAATTATCACTTAACAGTTTAGTTATTGATTTTTACCTAATAATACATTTAATTTAATCCCTAATTAAAAATTGGTTGGACTATTGGCGAAGGATAGAGAGCTCCCACGGTCACAGGATACGTGATTTATTATTTGCTGTTTATGCTTTATTTTGGTATTTTTTATGTTTAGTTCTACCAATTGTTTCTGAAGTTGTTTGTTTAGTCTTTATAGCATTTGATATCTTCAGTGCTGATAGAAAGCAAAGCACAATCATGCCCCCCTTTTAGTTTGTTCACACCGGTCATGGCACTAATTTGATTTTGATTTATGAGTTCTGCAATTGTTGCTTTAATATTGCTGCCTCCTTTTGCCAAAACTAGATAATAATAACCAATGAAAAAGGTCTTAGATGTTAAAGGGATATGATGATAACACAAAGTATTGAGGTATGGAAGGTTGCTCTTGACACAAAGTCTTGAAGATGATCCAGAGTATGGGAAGCTTGCTAACTTTGTACCCTTAACTAATTACAGGTACATTTGGTTGATAGTGTTTTTGTTTATTTTAACTTTTTATCTAGTTAATTTGTTGCTTGCAAAAACATCTCAGGCAATTCACTTATGCTCATTTGTTTACAATGATTTTCTACTTAAAAAATTCTCTGTGCTATTTCACTTCTCAAATTGATTAACCTTACACTTTGTTAATCATGAAATCCCGTTGAGTTATTTCATTTCTGAATTTTGTTTCTTGTATTAGTCATACTTTAAAAGAATGCCCCATTCCTCTCATTTTCTCTTACGCTTTCTGTCACAAGTTATGCAGAAAAAAATTGAAGGAAATTATTATTTTATACAAAAGCAGCAGCCTACTAATTAAGAAAGAAAATCAGGGGTTCCCCATCCCTCTTTGCTTGCTATGCTTCTTCGGTGGCACAAGAAAAGGGAGGAAGTTCAGCTTCCAAAGAAAAAAAAAACAAGAAACAACTAATCTCTATTTTGTTCTTATAATGATATGAGTTGTCTATTGAAAGTTATTAGTCTCCATCATCAACACCTCCTACTTTCTGAGTTCTGACTCTTTATATAAGCCATAAACTTTGCCCCAAACACACCACGTTTCTTGGCTTCTCCATTTACACAACACCATTGGGTACATCCCATATATACTCTTTTCCCTTTCTAAGTAAGCGTTACATTAATTAGATAACATATGAATTATCATTAGCTTAATTAAATTTTGGAGCTGTTGACTCTAAATAAGGTGTTGTACTACTACTATGCATTTATTTTCCTTTTTCTGCATGCTAATAATTGCAGTGTATGTGGATCTTTGAGTTATTTTTTGCAGGCTATTGTTATTAGTATTAATAAGCGTGTTGTGTGGGGGATTAATATTCAATGAATAAGCGTGTGAGTGATGAGGCAATTGAGATTAATATTTTTTAACATGTAGACACCACTTTGTTGATGATTTTTTATTATAACAGAACCTTGCATATGCGAAGCTTGCATATTTGGATCCTTGGTATGGATTATGCGAGTATCATGATGATAATTAATAAGTTCTTATTTTTAAGTAATTAATTTCTTATTTCTAAGTAATTAATTTCTTCTACTAATTAATATTACTTTTTTTGCAGACTCAAGTTTTGTGGCACCTCTTGTATATGCTTTCATGGGAACCTCAAGAGATATTGCGATAGAACTTGTAGCTGTGGTGTCCTTCTTGCTTGAGAGTTTGCTTTCTAGTGAGATCAGTGACACCAAAAGCCATGACTAGGTGCGCCTTTGCATTGACTGCTACCTTTCACTAAATTAGTACTTGGAGTTTGCAGGTACATACAATACTAGATAGGACTTAACTATGCAAAAGGTTCATTTTCATTCATATATGCATTGTCTTTTTTGGTGGTGCTTTGCCTAAAGTATTGTGCTTTCATGAATGGTTATTGTAGGCTTGATTTCTTTATAGATTTCCTATCTCATGCTGCCATTGTGGGTTTCATGGCTGGAGCTTCCATTACTATTGCACTGCAACAACTTAAAGGTCTGTTTGGCATAAAGGACTTCACCACAAAAACTGATATTGTTTCTGTAATGCATTCGGTTTGGAGTAATGAGCACCATGGGATAAATCTTTTCATCTTGCTTTATATTTATATATGTTTTAGTATATTTAGATGATGAACAAGCTCATAAATAATAATTGTATATATATTAGTACTTGTCCCTATAACTTTGTTATTCTTAGTAAAGAAAAAAGAAGGTGAATGGAGATTCAACATAGATTATAGTGCGTTAAAATAAGTTAGCAGTGGCTAAAAATTCCTGTAACTATAGATTTTGTGTTGCTACTTGCTAGATGAATCAAGCTGCTACTGTATTATCTAATTTGGATCTTTAATAGGGTCATTATTAAATTTGTGATTACTTGTGATATTTTAGTCATTTTTAGCTTGCTCTTATTTTTGTGTTCGTCTAGATGTAGAAGTAATATAATTGAGTAGCTTTATGAAGTCAATTTTTTTTTAATATAAATGTGAAAATTGTGGGGGTTATAAACCTCTGCAATATACATTTTTTTAAAAAAATTACTTTCAAAATTGCAGCAGTTTACAAACCGCTGCAATTTTTTTAAAAAACCTACCAGCCAAATCGCAGCGGTTCTAAACCACCGTAAATAATCTAATCCTATTTTGTGGCGGTTGTGCCAGCGGTTCATGAGAACCGCCGTAAAACCATATAACCACCCCCTAATTGGCGACGCTTAACGAACCGCTGGAATTCCGTTTCACAGCGGCTAAAAACCGCCGCAAATCCCTCAGAGAACCGCCGCAATTTTCTGTCTCTGTTATAGTGCCATTGCCCCAACCGCTCCCCCGACAAGCTCAAAACACAAAACTCTACTCCTTCCTTGACACCCTCAAATGTCACCCCCATAAAGAGTCTATCGACGTCACCAACCCTTCATTCACCGATTAGAGTTCTTCAAATTTTTTATTAGGGTTTTTTCAGTTCCAGAGAGGATCCTCTTTGAAAGTCAATCTGAAAATCGCTCTTTGAATCTATAACCTCCAAATTATATTTGGTCAATCTGAAAATTGCTACTTTATTTGTTCTTCAACTTTAAACTTGATAACCCCAAATCTAGGATTTTTCATTTTGCTGAAGTGCTCCCAAAAAAATTAATTAAAATGCATAAATATAGGTCTTTTTTTGGGAGTAACTGGTGTTCAAAATTCTTGGTTTCCTTAGCTCCAAGACCATCCATGTTAAATCATTAAAAAAGAGATACTTGAGAGCGCAAAACCGTACCTAAATTCGTGAGTATAATTGAGAGAGTTTGGTTCTTTAATTTTCCTCAACCAAAGTCTTCTGTATCCTTGAGTGTCGGTGTTCTAAGAAATGCCTCTGGCTTTCCTGGTATATATATATATATTAATTATGCGGACACCTTTATCATGATGAGAACCCCCAGTTCTCATTCTATACATAATTCTGTTATTTTTCAGATACAGGTCGAGAGGCACCTCGTTGAGTGTATGGAGACCCTCCTTACAAGCGAAGAGCTATCATTTGGGCTGTTATATTTTGATTTAAGCTATGTATATATGTATATAGATTCTTCGCATGTGTATTTTGTATTTTGTCCACTTAGAGGTTAATTTTGGAGAAACAGATATTTTATTTATACATGGGATAACTTTGGATTATATATATGTATGTATATGTATGTATATTCTAGTCGGCCTTTGCTTCGCAGGTCGAGTTTAGAGCCTGATTATGTATCTATCTTTTTAAAACTCTATTTATATACTTGTCTCTTTGGTTTTCTATATAAGCCTTCTATCTAATCGCTTTCTGAGTGTGACGTGTGTTCGGTCTTGTTTTGTTCATCCTTTCTTCCAAGGCTCCTAGTTAAACTATTCTTCATATATATATATATATATATATATATATATATATATATATATATATTTACATATTTTTGTTTCAGAGGTCGTAGCGCCTCACCATCTTTGATTTACGTACTAGGCATGAAGTTCTGTGTGGTAGGGTGTTACAGATAGAATGCCGATGGAGAACACGAGAGCCATATTGGCAGAGGAGAGTTGACCGAAGAGGTGCTTTCTCTCAATCTCAGAGGCTTAGGCATTGGAATTAGATCTAGAAACACATTGATGAAGGAGGTGCCTTGGCTTGATCTCAGTAGCTTTATGGCAGAAGCAGAAAGGAGGTGAACTCTAAAGCGGCAGCGATGGCGGCAGAGGCACGACAGAGATGGCGATGGAGATGTCTATCACGAGCTTAGGGTTTCGATGAGCTCTTACCTCTCTATTCTTTCTCTTTGAATGTTTTCTAGAATTTTAAAGGAGTTTTAATTATGTGTAGGTAACAGTTGGATTTTATTGTTAGTTATTTTGTGGGAGTTTATTAAATGCTGGAGGTTTTTAAAAATTTCTCTGAAAAAACATCCACAAACATATGTAAATTTTGTAGTGTTAAAATAATAAATCACAATATATAACAATTACACAAAATTACAGTAAAATAAATTTGTATATGTTCAGAGGCTAAATTTTATTCCAATGATTGAAACTACCATACCGAAGTCTCATTATTGATACGGAAGAGGATGATATCTATCAAGCTTGGAGGTTTAGGGCTGCCAAGCGCTTGCGAGGTATTCTCCATGCCATTCGCAAAAAAGGTGCCCGTCTATATTGGATCCCACCAGAAGTTCTTGGTGAATTGATGAGACGTTGGGACACTGATGTCTACAAACAATTACAGACGAAAAATATAGCTGCCAGGAAATCGACTCGAGGTACTTCCCTTCCCACTAAAATATCTGAGTTCATCTCATTTATAATTTTTCTTATTGGAATATCTGAGTTTTAAAGGTCATAGTTCATCAACTATAATCCCTTGTCCATGCCCTGTAGATGTATATATATAAATGAGTATCATAAGCTATTGTCTTCTACCATTTGTACTAGAGAATCTTTCATGTCCTCAAAGACTCTTGCATGAATTATATGTATTGTTTACTTGTCAATTGATTGGTGTACTAGTCTACTACTAGAAAGGACATGAGCAAACATTAGTTATTTACTAATTCTAAAATTCTAAGTTTGCTAATTCTGTAAGGTGTGCTAGTCTTATTCGTTAGTTTAGTCAAATATCTTGAGTTTCATTAAAAATTTCATGCTTTGAGTGAACTATTTTCCTTAAAAGAGGAGTTGTATATTTTGTTTTTGTTTGTACTAGGGTAAGCAACCATAAATTAAAGTATTTGTCTAATCTCTTTATTTCAAGATATTGAATTCAAAGCTTATGCCTCTGTTCTAATAAATTGCTTAGTACAAGGCTTTAAGTCATCATCAATTACTTAGTACAATACATCATCAACTGTACACTCATATTTGTTGATAATTTAGTTACAGTATGTAGAATCATTCGCTTGGAAGACCATCACGTATAGATGAATTTTTTGAGCACACTCATACTCGTAAAGAGGATAGGACTTAATGGGTTGATGAACACTCCCGAAAGACAAAGGTAACTTACCTTTATTCATTGTAACTATTTTGTTATCTAATTGTTATGTATTATTGATACTTATAGTAGTTTATCAATCATTTCTCCTCATTGTAGGATATATTTCAAGAGTATATATTTCAGGCTGAGTATCTAAGAGTTGACTGCATCAAAGGAGAAATATATTGGGAATTATAGCCAAAATAGAGAGATCAATACACATTTGATGATTTGAATTATAGCCAAAATATACTGGGAATTATAGTTGATGATCAATACACTTTGTTTATATTTTGAATTATATTGACTTGTTTGTTTATAGTACTTTTCTTTTAGTTTGATAATACGATAAATTTGTTTATTTTTTAAAAAATTATAAATACTCGAAAACAATTAGATAAAAATTTGTATTAAATTTATATTTATTTTGTATGAAAACAAGTTTATTTTGCAATGAAAAAATCTAAAAAAATTCTATTTTACCTTACTGACGGATTTACAGACGGATTTTCTGTCTGTATTCAAAGTTTGGGATGATTTTCCAAGGTTCTAATTACAGATGAAAAATCTGTCGAATCTGTCTCTAATTACCGACGGAAAATCCGTCAAAAAATCTTAATTACTGACGGAATATCCATCGAAAAATCTGTCTCTAATTACTGATGGAAAATCCGTCAAAAAGTTCAACGTTTCAGAAAAATGGAGGAGAGAATTTACCGAGGAAAAATCTGTCGGTAACTGGTAAAAATTTGTCGGTAATTTTCTGACGGAAAAAAATCCGTTGGTAAATAATTTCTGACAAAATTTTTACAGAGGAACAAAATCCGTCAGTAATTTTATCAGTAACCAAAAATTCGTCTATAATAAAGATCAAATCTATTTGTAAATTTGTCTGTATTAAGCATTTTTCTAATAGAGAGATGTTCTTTTTAAGATGGTAGAATAAAAAAAATGTGTTTTAATCTTTCATCTATTATTGTTTTTGTCAACATTATAACTTTGTATCTTTCTTATCGTCATTTGTTAAGCAATTTTGGCATTCATATATACTACTCTAGTGAAATTTTGAATTCGTTGTTACTGCGATTTGGGATTTGAAAAGGGTGGGGATGATTTTCAATGGAATTGGATTGAGGGTTTTAAAATTGATGATAATGGTTCTGTAAAAAGAAAGTTGATGATGATAGAGATCATTTAAAAATTTTAAATAATTTTTTAATAGAATCAACAAAAATTTGATGATCGAATATTTTTGTCGAATAGAATAATTTATTTTTCTTATAAATATCTTTAGTTTAGTTTTGTTTTTTTTGTGACTAATTTTATCAGCGCTTAAACTCTTTGATGGTTAGAAATAGTTATTTAATATATATATATAGTAGCAATTAATTTAAGTGATATGTATACTTTTTAATTTTGAATTGCGTTTTAATTGATTAAATTCTAAATTATCCTTTACAAATTTTGCCCTAAATTAATGTTGGAAGTGAGTTGAATTAGGCCAAATTTAAAATCCATTCATTAACAATTGAGTTTATGTATATAGTTTAAGTTTGACTTATTAAAAGCTTGTATGCTACTTCTAATAACATGAACATAATATGTAATTCTATATAAATAAATTATATAATTTATATAGAGTAAATTATTAAAATATTCTAAAATTATTAAATTAATAATAAAAATGCTCTTCAAAATTTGTTAAAGACAATAATATTTTTAAAATATTTTAAAATCCAAAAAATTAAATATATATTCTCAACAAGTAATTAAACGAAGAAGATAAAGGATACAGGTTTAATAGCTTAAAGAAACCAACACACATGAACAAAAATATAAAAAGTGAAATGAGTTGAACAAATGCAAATGTAATAGGATATTGAGCAAATAGTGATTGAGGTTGAAGACAGTTAAACAAGGAAAGAAAATGAATTTTAGAATACTGGTTATTGTTGCTTAGAAAAACTTACTATATACTTTGCTAATGTATCTTATATACTCTTAACTCATTCGCCGTTAGCCTTATCAAAATGTCTGTTGTACAGCAATAATTCATATATTTTAATTTTTTTTTCCCGAACAATTTTTTCCTACAGCATAGATGCAATTTGTTAGTCACCAAAAAAAAAAAAAAGATGCAATTTGTTGTAGTACAATAATTAATATAATAACATAACTTTATTTGTTTTATTAATATTATTTTTACACCGAGATGATAATACAAATTTTCATTTATTTATTTACTGAACGTAACTTTTTTTTTTTTTTTCAAATAGAAACACTATTTAGTTTCACACAAGCGTCAACAATAATCACATTGTTCTAAAGCTTTTTCCTTTTGAAGAAAAATCATTATTGTTGCAATTTCCCCCCTTTTATTATGTTGAATCAACCCACGTTTTGGTTCTCATTATCTGCCATTGTCCAACAAAAGAATTGATCATTCAATCACATGTAAATGTATAGAGTGATATTAATCACTAAAATGTAGTTTGTCTGTGTTAGTACATAGCAGAATTGTTTGATTCTAAAACAAGAAAATGAAGATTGATGAGTACAAATCGAAAGAAATTGGTTTGATTAGTTACAATTCTGTTAGACTTAGCTCTCTGGAGTCCAACTATATATATGATTAGTTGCTGAGCCTTGTGTGGATCTTTTAATCATTCATTCTAATTTAAATTGCTCCTGCAGCAAGTTACTTCTCTGTTTTGATTTCTTTATTTTCTTACTTGTAATTCTCTCATCATCACAACGTTCTTATCATACTGTAAAGCCCTTACATGGTATCTAGAGCTTTAGGTTCTTTGATCCATAACTTGCTTAAGTCAAAACTCAGATGATGATTTCAATTCACCACCAGTCATTAACCCCTGCAGCAAACAATACAATGCTCAATTCTCTACCACTAAATTTCTTCAATTCAAGGTCCTTCAATCCTATCAGTGATAAATTAGGGGAGAACAACCACAAGACTTGGCAGCAACAAGCTCTTTTTGCTATTAAAGGATAGGATCTTGAAGAACATCTCTATAAATATTGAGTTCCAACTCAATTTGATTCAACAAGCCCAAGTTGAAAAACAGTGGAGACAAGATGATTACAATTTAAGCACCTGGCGGCTGGCTTCCATGGACTCCATGTTCAAGAACAAAATGGTGGGTTGCATATTCAGCTATGAAATCTGGAAAAGAATTGAAGACCATTTTTCAAGGCACAATTGAAGACAATTAAAAAGCAAGGTTTAAGAACTATAGACTGTATTGTAAAGATCAAGAACATTGGGAAGTCCTTTAACAATTGAGCAGCACACTGAAGCTATTAAAGAAGGTCTTAATGAAGATTATCACATGATGTTGATTACGGTTAATTCTAAACCTGAATTGTTTAGTCTCTCTGAAGTTGAAACCCCTTTTACTAACTCACGATGATCTGCTAGACAAGTTTAGAAAATCAGATAACGCTGTAATTCAAGCCAATTTGTCCTAAAGTTCAACAATTTCAGAGGAAACCAATTTTGTGGGAGAGCTAGAGGTAGTGGCAGGTATCCTTGAGGAGGTAGATCGTTTTATCAACAGCCAAGTCCACAATGTCAGGTATGTGGTCGTTTTGGCCACATAGCTTGGCATTATTTCCATAGGTTTCATCAAGAAATACTACCTCCATCACAAAATCAAAATTCCAGATTCAATTCTCCTACTAGGGGTGCACAGACCCGGCCCGGCCCGAAGGCCCGGCCCGATCCCGAACACTTTTGAGGCTAATTTGGTGTGATTTCATCGGGTTTAGGACCGGGTAAGGGTCTCAAAAATAGACCCGGTCATTATTTCGGGTCGGGTCCGGGCCATAGCTCGGGTCACCCGAAGTCGACCCGGTGACCTGGTCATCATACACAATTAATATTTTGTGTTATTAGTGATGGATCATGACTATTCTTATGTGGAATTTAAGTATTGTAAATCTTAATATTTTGTGTTATTAGTCATTATAAAACTATAAGTTAATGTTTTATGTTTAGAATGCATAAAGACTTTAGACTAATGCATAATATTGTGTTATTTGTATTGATTTAAATATTTGGTATTATTAGACAATATTAGTATTGATTGTGGTTATACTTTAGTATTGATTGTGGTTATGCTTTAATTTTGAAGAATGGTTGGTTCTTGTTATATTTTTCTAAGTGAATTTTACCATGTTAAATAATGGTTGGAGTCTTGAAAATTTGGATATTTTTACATGCTAGCTTACAAGAAGGTATCAACGTAATGTAATGTTAACGGCCCGGTTTTCACCCGGCTTTTACCCGGTATAATTGTGGCCCGAAAGTGTATTGATTTCATCGGGTCTAGGG
Organism: Arachis ipaensis; assembly: GCF_059453495.1. NCBI lineage: Eukaryota > Viridiplantae > Streptophyta > Magnoliopsida > Fabales > Fabaceae > Arachis > Arachis ipaensis. The sequence continues at coordinate 32,026,237 of NC_142441.1, read as the reverse complement.
CCGGGTTCGGGTCTAATAAATAGACCCGGTGTATATTTCGGGCCGGGTCTGGGTCACATCAAACCCGGCTTCACCCGGCCCATGTGCACCCCTATCTCCTACCAATTTTAGCTCCACTTTTTCCACATCTTCATAAGTGAACTCTATTGCTTCAACACCACCTCCTCCAACATCAAATTTCCAAAATCCAACTGCTTATTTGATACTTTCCTCTTCAGTCTTTGATCCTGCCTGCTATCCAGACACAGCAGAATCTGACTTCTTCTTCTGAGTACAGGATCTGACAAAGTACAATTTGGTGATGCTTCATCTATTTCAATTACTAATGTTGGTCAAGCTTTTCTATATGCTATTGAATCTGAAAGATTTTTTTATTACAACTTATTCACTGTCCTGAAATTATTAAGAACCTTTTAAGTGTATCTAAATTTTCTCAAGATAATTTTGTTTTCTTTGAATTTCATGCTTACCATTGTCTTGTTAAATGTCAGTTCACCAAGAAGATACTCTTGCAAGTTTTTAGAAAGGTTGGCCTATGTAAATTCATCAATATCACAGTACCTCAAAAACAACAATTAGACTCACCCCCTTTTGCCTTTTCTGTACATTGCTCTCTTTTTTATCTGTGGAGTAGAAGATTAGGAAATTTAGCCACTAAAACTGTAAAATCCATTCTTGCACATTGTAAAATAGAAGTGCCAAATGATATTAAAGATCAATCTTTAAGAGTGTGTGAAAATTGTGCAAGGAAAAATTCTATAGTATTCCATATTGTGATTCTTTAACTGTTTACAATACACCCTTGCAATTAATATATTCTGATGTATGGGGGTCTCTCCAGTTATTTCTCACTTAGGATATAGGTATTATGTCACCTTCATTGATGTCTTTTTGTGTCACACCTGCACTTACTGTTAATAAGTCTCAAGTCTATCAAGCTTTCATTCAGTACAAAATTTACATGGAAAATGTGACAAAGTGAAAAATACAAGTCTTACAATCTGATAATAAAGGTGAATATTGTAACACCTTACTACGCATGAGGGATATCTGAGAAACAAATACAAACATGACAAACAAGAAAAACACAAATATGAAAACAGATATAGCAATTAGATCAAGTAGCAGTTAATTACAGTTATGCAAATAGGCAAGCGAAAATAAATGCATACTTAAACAAAACATACAAGTGCATATGATGTATGTCTGCCCTATGGCCGATGAGCTTATCTGTCGATTATACAGCCAAACCCGACATGCCTATACCCGTGTAATCCGGAGCAAGGGGGACAACCTCAACCCTTGCCTCTTACCCAAGTGGTGTTACAATTCTCAACCCAGAGCAAGTGTGACAAAACTCAACCCTTGTATCTTACCCGGTGTCTCAAACTTTTACTTGGAGCAAGTGGACTATGCCATTGCATCTTATCTCGTGTCTCAACTTTTACCTGTAGCAATTGGACAATGCCACTGCATCTTATCCGGTGGTATATCTCAATCAGATTCAATTTTGATTTTCAATTCCATTTTTCATATCATCTCAATTTATTCAAAAATCGTAATTAAAATCAATCCTCATCATTCGTATATATACTTTCATACTCTTTCCTCCTCGTTATCATTTCTCAATATCACACTTCATAATCGTCTTCTTCAATTTACTATCTCAACCCCTCAAATTTCATCCTTAACCCTTCTACCCTCTATTTCACCGGATCTAGAGTCGTAACAGGATTTACAAAAGGTACAAAGACTAACAAAATGATCAAAAACTCGAAACTCCATGTTGCAGCAAAATAGGGTGGTCATGCATATGCATGCCACCCGCGTACGCAAAAATTTGAAGAATTACAGTGCCGTGTACGCATGCATCGTCGGCGTATGCGAGATTGCAATTTTACAGTGCCGCGTATGCATGCATTTGTCCGCGTACGCGAGATTTCTGAGCAGAGCAATACTCGTGTACACATGACCCTGCCGCGTACTCACGCATATCAATATATTCAAAAAGCTGTTAAGTTCAGAAATCAATTTTTCACATCAAACTTCAAATGTGCATAACTTTTTCGTTAAAAATCATTTTTAATCTGTTCTTCGAATGTTATAAACTTTATGAAGCCAATTTTCATTCAAAACAAGTTTCACAGGGTTTGGGGGTCCGAAAGCCAAGTTATGTTCTGCCGAAGTTGGTCAAAAATAAGTTTTTACCAAAATTTTACCATAGTCCTCCACTTTCAAAATTCTCAATCCAATTTCAAATTTAACCATACTAATTCCATACTAAGTACTCCTACACCATAACAAATACTCCTCAATTACTTCTTAATCATTTCAACACCTAAACCGTTCAATTTCCAATTTATTCATTTCAACAACTTCCAACAATTACCATCCATGCGATAATCACACCAAATATACACAATTCCAATCCATCACAATCATTATACATCAATATAATATTCACAAACTCATATCCAACCTCCATTCAATTAGTCACATATCACACACAATTCTATCAACCAAAACATGTAATTCAATCCTCATCAACATCAATATTTATCATTCAATACTTATCAATAATCATCATCAATCTATAACATCATAAAAACACTCCTTCATATACAACCTCATTCCACATTCTATATCATCCTATTCATTCAATCAATTAATTCATGCAATTGAACCTATCTTAAGGCTACTAGCCTAAGTTTCACACAACATTATATATTAACTATAAGAAACTGAAATCTTACATTGGCCAATTTCTTTCCAAGCTTAAAACACCTCAAAACCTCCTCTTCACAAGCTTCCAAGCCAACCCAACAAGTTTTCAGCCACCAGAGTTCCAATTCAAGCACTTCACTCCACCAATTTGACGTCAATTCATATAGATTCAATCTAATTTTCACATAATTTATCAAAATCACACTAGGGTTCCACTAATTCAATAATTCACAAGCGTTTACAGGTTTTTCACCTTATCCACCAATGATTAGAGTGAAAGCCAATAATTACCCACTGCTAGAGTACATGTAAATCATCAAAAATATAAAATTTCTCAATATCCCAAAACTAAGATGCTAAATTGAAGAGAATTAAGAGATGTGTAAGAAATTTCGACTTTCTTACCACTTTGTTCAAATGAATTTGAAGAGCTCAGCGAGGCGATCGCATAGCCGCAAATGGTGCAGGATCGGAGCTCTGAATTGAAAGTTATGGAAGATTGAAATTGAAAGTGGAAAGGGTTTGGGGTTTCTTCCTCAATCTCACTTTCCCAACGTGAATTGCAGAATTGAAGGTGATACATGCTCGAAAAGACAATTGGGGAATTCTAAGGCAAAAGGGCAGACTGTGAATTTCACACTTCCAGAGGGCCCCATCACTAGAGCACGTGTAAAGAAGCTCAAGGAGAGCTTTGGAAACTTGGCAGCGCTTACGCATATGGAGTTACATCAAGTTCTAACCAAGGAAGAATGGGCAAGGCCCATTGGGCTAAGTCAGGATAGCAAGAAGCCCAATAATGCTTTCTGAATTCAGTGGGAGACATAATTTATCATTAAATTTCGAAATTTTAGAATTTTGTTTTAGTTTGTTATACGGTTAAAGTTTGTTAGAAGATTTGTTTTAAATTTGATTTGTTTAGTAGTATTTTTAGGAATTTTAAATTTAAAATCAAATCTGATCTAATCCACTAAGATCAGATCTTATTTAAATTTTAATCTTATCTTATCTTTTAGTTAGTTTGTTAGGGGCCTATTTATACACCTTTGGTGAGACCATTTAGATAACTTTTGATGAATAAATTTCAGTTGCTTTTAAGCACGTTTTATTGTGTGAGAAGTGAGGTGAGTGACTTTCTTTGCTTGTTGCATGAGGAAGATTGGAGGATCCAACACTAAGATGATCTGCATGGTGGTTTCTTTCAGTTTTCGTCCCTCTAATCTAGATTATCAAGGACAAGTTCTTTGAAGGTCTAGTAGGGAATCCTTTCCAGTGACCTAGGTTGCTAAGAACAGGTATCTTAGAGGTCTAGTAAAAAAACCTTTATCTATCTTTTATGTTTCCGCTGTGTTTCTTTATGCCAATAAATTCCTCTTCTTAATGTCATTCTTTTCTTGTCCCTTTTTACTGAATAATCCTTATCTATTGTGATATAACCTTAACACTCGATCTATTCCTTATCATCTGGTATCAGTTACAGGTCGTAGGTAAATTCTTATTTATCTGCACGTTCCAGGATTTTTGTTTAGTCTCTTTATTTTTCTCTTCAATTTCTGCAAATTTACTTTAGCGTTCCCAAAAAAAATGAAAATTTCATCCTTATATTCTATTACTGCAATTTCTATTTATTCAAGTTAACGGAGAAAAAAACGTAAAAAAAAATGTACAAAAAAAAATGAAAAAAAAAAACACAAAATTTTAAATTTTCCCTTTGTTTTATCCTTTCAAACTTTCTTCAGGTTCCAATTAGGAGTCAATTTTGCTAGTTTCTGTCATCTTAGTATTACTTCTTATTTTTCTTCCTTTGTCACATACTTTAATTGTCTTCTTGTCAAGTTGAACGTCCCTATCATTCAGATTATCTTAGTTTGGTGTCTCAATTCCTCATCTTCCGAAGTGCAACTTGTTAAAGCAATCCAAGAGTGGAAAAAGGCAAGAGTGGTGAGCTCATCAGAGGGTAAAAGCCACGTATTGAGTGAAAACACGAGTGTCCTACTCCGAGTGATACACGTGAGAAGAGTGTTGTAAGGTCTTTTCTTTTACAGGTTTATTGATGGCTAACACTGAAGGGAACCCCAATCCACAACTAACTTTCTGCGTCGACGCACTCGCTAGCATCCTTACAAGGATTGAACAACGTCTTGATGACATGGATTCCCGAATTAACTCTTTTTTCCCTAGGCGAAAAGCATGGTCATAAGAATCTGTTCATAATGATTCTACGGAGTCTGAGGAGGAGACTTCATCTAGATCCCTGCATCATGACAACTAGCAGATGTTGATAGTAACCTTAATGCTATCAAGATGCGCATCTTAAAGACAGAAGTGACCCTGAGGCGTACCTGGAATGGGAACGAAAGGTGGAGCTCTTATTTTAGTGTCATAACTACTCTGATGTGAAAAAGGTAAGACTAGCGACTGTAGAATTCTCGGATTATGCTCTTGTCTGGTGGGCCGAGCTGGACAAACAGAAGAGACGGAATGGAAAACCACCAATTCTGTCTTGGGAGAAGATGAAGAAGGTCATGCGACAACGGTTTGTCCCTTCTTACTACTACAGGGAGCTACATCAACGGCTACAACGGTTATACCAAGGTTCTAAGTCTGTAGATGAGTATCATAAGGAGATGGAGATGCTGCTAATCCAAGCAAATATTGAGGAGGAGTCTGAGGCTACTATGGCATGTTTCTTGAGTGGGCTGAACCGAGACATTGCAAATACTATAGAATGTCACCCATTTGTGAATATGGAAGACTTGGTGAACCTAGCTATCAAGGTGGAAAGACAGCAAAAGGTGAAAGGGCTGCAAAATTCTTCTCTAACTCTACTTCACGGTGGGATTCGAGAGGTGCTAATTTCGGGGAGAAGACTGGATCCAAACCTACCGAATCAAAGGAGAAGCCTATAGAGCAGCACAGGAAGACGCACACACCTAATTCCACTTCTAAACCTCCTGCACGACATCGTGATATTACCTGCTTTAAGTGCCGCGAATTAGGCCATTATGCTTCCCAGTGTCCAAATAAAAGGACCATGGTAATTAAAGCAAATGATATTTTCTCAAAATCTAATAACTCAGATGGGTATGAGGACATGCCACATACGGATGATGCTACAGATAATGAAGATATAGTTGAGTATGCTATTAGTGGCGAGACCCTTGTTACTAGGCGGATCTTAAATGTACAAGCCAAGGACGATCGTCTAGAACAGCGAGAGAACATCTTTCATACAAAAGTTTTATTGGGAGGTAAGGTTGGACTCATGATCATTGATGCTGAAAGTCATACAAATGTTGCTAGCTCTGCTTTGATCACAAAATTGGGGTTGAAATGCACCAAACACCCTAACCCTTACAAACTAGAGTGGCTAAGTGATGTTGGTGAATTGAAGGTTATGAAGCAAGCCCACATACAGTTCTCTATTGGGAGATATAGTGACGAGGTACTTTGTGACGTGGTTCCCATGTAAGCTTTTCATCTACTCCTAGGCCGTCCATGGCAGTATGATAGGAGGGTAGTCCATGATGGTTTCACAAACCGATACTCCTTCACTTATCTTGGGAAGAAGATTACCCTTACACCTTTGACACCTAAAGAAGTGTACCTGGAGCAACTGAGCATTCGCAAATCTACTAAAGAGTCTTTAGGATGTGAGAAAATTGAAAAACAAAAGGGTAAAGAGAGGGCTCTAAGAGACGAAATGTGTGAGAAAAAGAGTCAGGGTCTGAGTGAAAAAGAGAGTTCTAAAAGAGAAAAATCTGTGGAGAGTGAGAGTGCTCACAAAATATGTTTTTATGTAAAAGAGAGGGATCTGAAGCATGCTAGTTTGGGAAAAAAAGCATTGGTGTTATTGCGATTTAGAGAGTATTTACTTTCTACTATTGAAACTAACCATGACCTGCCTAATGCTTTTATTTCACTCTTGCAGGAATTTGGAGATGTCTTTCCGGATGAGATGCCCCCAGGTTTACCTCAGTTACGAGGCATTGAGCATCAGATTGACTTTGTCCCCGGATCAAGCATTTCTAACCGGCCAGCCTACCGGACTAATCCTGAGGAGACAAAAGAATTGCAACGGCAAGTCGAGGACCTTTTGGCTAAGGGTTTTGTGAGAGAAAGCATGAGTCCTTGTGCTGTTCCGGTACTGTTGGAGGATGGGTCATGGAGGATGTGTGTTGACTGCAGAGCTGTAAACAAGATTATGGTAAAATATCGCCATCCTATTCCTAGACTTGATGATATGCTTGATGAATTGCATGGTTCTGTTATTTTTACTAAAATAGATTTAAGGAGTGGTTATCATCAAATACGAATGAAACTTGGTGATGAATGGAAAACAGCTTTCAAAACTAAATATGGTTTGTATGAGTGGTTAGTTATACCATTTGGTTTGACTAATGCACCTAGTACATTCATGAGATTAATGAATCATGTTTTGCGAGAGATTTTAGGTAAATTTATGGTTGTTTATTTTGATGATATCCTTATCTATAGTAAATATCTTGATGATCATATTTTGCATGTTCAATCTGTTTTAGAGGTACTTAGAAAGGAAAAATTGTATGCTAATCTCCAAAAGTGCTCGTTCTGTCTGAGTAAAGTCGTGTTCCTTGGTTTTGTGATAAGTTCTACAGGGATTGAGGTAGATGACGAGAAGGTGAAGGCTATTAGAGAATGGCTCACACCTCAAAGTGTCTCTGATGTTAGAAGTTTTCATGGTCTTGCCGGTTTTTATCGGAGGTTTGTTAAATATTTTTTCACTATTGCTGCACCTTTAACTGAAATCATCAAGAAACATGTCAACTTTAAATGGGATCAAGAACAAGAACTTGCCTTTAACACCTTGAAAGAATTAGTGTTCTGCCCCCATTCTTATTTTACCAGATTTTTCTAAAACTTTTGAAATAGAATGTGATGCTTCTGGAATTAGTATAGGTGCTGTTTTGATGCAGGAAAAGCGAGCAATCGCCTATTTCAGTGAGAAGTTGAATGGAGCCCGTCTCAACTACTCAACTTATGATAAGGAGCTTTATGCCTTGATGAGAGCTTTAGAAGTGTGGCAGCATTATTTGCTACCTAAGGAATTTGTGGTGCATACTGATCATGAATCCCTCAAACACTTGAAGGCCCAAGGGAAGCTGAACAAGAGACATGCAAAATAGATAGAATTCCTTGAATCCTTTCCATACATAATTGTCTATAAGCAAGGTAAAGAAAATGTGGTTGCGGATGCATTATCTAGAAGGTACTCCTTAATCACAACCCTTACTTCTAAGCTATTAGGTTTTTAGTGTATAAAGGAATTGTATGCAACTAATGCTGCTTTTGCTTCTATCTATGCTGCATGTGAACATGGTACACATAACAAATTCTATAAGCATGATGGTTTTCTTTTTTGGGGTAATAGGATTTGTGTACCTACTTGTTCTATTAGGGAGCTACTTGTTTTAGAATCACATAGTGGGGATTTGATGGGTCATTTTGGTGTGCATAAGACTTTGGATATTTTATCTGAGCATTTTTACTGGCCCCACATGCGTAAAGATGTTGAGAAGTTTTGTGCTAAATGCATTGCATGTAAACAAGCTAAATCTAAGTCATTACCACATGGTTTGTATACTCCTTTATGTGTTCCTGTGCACGCATGGGTTGATATTTCTATGGATTTTGTTCTTGGTTTGCCTAGAACTAGGAGGGGTCGAGATAGCATTTTTGTTGTGGTAGATGGATTTAGTAAAATGGCTCATTTCATTGCTTTCTATAAAACTGATGATGCCACAAATATTGTTGACCTATTCTTTAGAGAAGTTGTGCACTTACATGGTGTTTCCCAAACTATTGTTTCTGCTCGTGATGTCAAATTCTTAAGTCACTTTTGGAAAGTTTTGTTGAGTAAGTTGGGAACAAAATTGTTATACTCAACTACTTGTCACCCTCAAACGGATGGTCAAACTGAAGTGGTAAATAGGACATTGGAAACCTTGTTGCGTGCTATTGTTGGTAGGAATTTGAAAACCTGGGAAGATTGTTTACCTTTTATTCAGTTTGCTTATAACAGGACAATCCACTCTTCTACTGGTTTTTCGCCCTTTGAACTTGTCTATGGTTTTAATCCTCTAACTGTCTTGGATTTAATGCATTTACCTTTGAGTGATCTTATTAGTTTAGATGGAGCAAGCAAGGCTGAGAAGGTTAAAGCTATACATGAAAAGGCTCGTGACTCAATTGAGAGGAAGAACAAAGCCACGGCTGAAAGGATTAACAAGAGCCGAAAGCATATAGTCTTCGAACCAGGAGATTGGGTTTAGGTACATTTGAGGAAGGAGAGATTTCCTACTCAAAGGAAGTCTAAACTTGATGCTAGAGGGGATGGCCCGTTCCAAGTTCTTGAGAAGATCAATGACAATGCCTACAAGATTGACCTACCAGGTGAGTATAATGTCTCTGCTACTTTCAATGTTTCTGATCTCTCTCCTTTTGATATAGACACAGATTCGAGGACGAATCTTTTTTAGGAAGGAGGCAATGATACATGCTCAGAATGACAATTGGAGAATTCTAAGGCAAAAGGGAAGACTGGGAATTTCACACTTCCAGGGGGTCCCATTACTAGAGCACATGCAAAGAAGCTCAAGGAGAACTTTGGAAACTTGGCAGCACTTATGCATATAGAGTTACATCAAGTTCTAACCAAGGAAGAATGGGCAAGGCCCATTGGGCTAAGTCAGGACAGCAAGAAGCCCAATAATGCTTTCTGAATTCAGTGGAAGACATAATTTATCATTAAATTTTGAAATTTTAGAATTTTGTTTTAGTTTGTTATGTGGTTAAAGTTTGTTAGAATATTTGTTTTAAATTTGATTTGTTTAGTAGTATTTTTAAGAATTTTAAATTTAAAATCAAATATTATCTAATCCATTAAGATTAGATCTGATTTAAATTTTAATCTTATCTTATCTTTTAGTTAGTTTGTTAAGGGTCTATTTATACACCTTTGGTGAGACCATTTAGATAACTTTTGATGTATAAATTTCATTTACTTTTAAGTACGTTTTATTGTGTGAGAAGTGAGGTGAGTGATTTGCTTCGCTTGTTGCATGAGGAAGATTGGAGGATCCAACACTAAGGTGATCTGCGTGGTGGTTTCTTTTAATTTTTGCCCCTCTGATCTAGGTTGTCAAGGACAAGTTCTTTGAAGGTCTAGTAGGGAATCCTTTCCGGTGACCTAGGTTGCTAAGAACATGTATCTCAGAGGTCTAGTAGGAAAACCTTTATCTATCTTTTATGTTTCCGCTGTGTCTTTTTATGCCAATAAATTCCTCTTCTTCTCTCCTTTTATTGAATAATACTTATCTATTATGATATAACCTTAACTCCCAATCTATTCCTTATCAGAAGGGAATGTGTGGCTGAGTTTAGATTATAAGGCTCAATGTGGGTTCGATTCAACTGATTTGGCTCGTTGGTTCAATTTCGGGCTAAAAATTTTTAAAATTAATGTTTAAATTCGTATTTTAAATATTTTTATTTTTTCAAATTATAAAATTTAATTTTTAAATTTCTTTAGCTCATAATTAATTTATTAGTTAATTATTTATTAATTTACCATGTTTTACAAATACACCTCCAAAGCCTTTTCTACTTTTCTCAGTCAATATGGCATCCAAAATAGAATAGTAGAAAGAAAACACAGGCACCTCATTAAAATGAGTTTAGCTATATTATTCATTGTTGCAATGCCAAAAATTTATTGGGATGAAGCTATAATCACTACTACTTATTTAATTAATCAATTACCAACCCCTACTTTGTCTAACAAATCTCCTTTTGAGATGCTTTTTAGTCAAAAACTATATTACAACTCAGTAAGAGTTTTTGGAAGTACATGTTTCCCTTTGCTTAGGCCATACAACCAATCAAAATTGGATGATAGGTCTCACAAGCATGTCTTTCTTGGATATGCTCCCAATTATAAAGGTTACAAGTGTTTGTCTCCAAATAGTAAAATTTACATTACAAAAAATGTATTGTTTGATGAATATGTTTTTTCTTATGAATTATTTAGAAAAGTTAAATCTGATTCTCAATCTGTTAATTTAGACCATAGTCAATCCTATAATCCTATACCTTCTATACATATTAACAATTCTACTTCTTATTTGCATAATCATAATAATATTTCTGTTACGTCTGCATCACAAAATAATTCTCATCCTTCTTTAACTACATCTAGTCATGACACTAGTCATAATAATGATATATCCCAAGAACAGAATTTTCAAAAGAATCAATGCAAACTGTCTCAAGTATAGAAATAGTGTTACCACCTGTAGAACCTGTTAATAATAATGCCTCTATGACTATTGACACTACACCTTCTACTAATCCGTACTCATACTATGTTGACTAGATCCAAGATAGGTTCTATCAAACCAAGAGTTTTAGCTACTTCTCTTATCTCTAATTCTAAAGAAGAACAACCTCCCAATAATCCTATTCAAGCTCTAGCTATTTTTTACTGGAAGAAGGCTATGAGTGATGAGTATCAAGCTTTAATTAGAAATCATACATGGACATTAATTCCAAAACCATCAGGAGCCCAAGTTATAGGTTGCAAATGGGTTTATGCCATTAAAAGGCACCCTAATGGCACCATTCAAAAGCACAAAGCTAAGTTAGGATCGGAGCTCAAGGCTTTCATCAAAAAGAGGAATATGATTTTGAATAGATGTTTAGTTCTGTCAAAACTTGCAACAGTCAGATTGATTTTAAGTTTAACTTTGACTAGAAACTAAGTTATTAGACAGTTTGATTTTAATAATACATTTTTAAATAGTGACTTGCATCAAATTATTTACATGAAATAGCCAATTGATTTTGAAGTTCACAGTGATACACATGTTTGCAAACTAGAAAAATCTTTCTATGGCTTAAAACAATCTCCAAGAGAATAATTTCTTAAGCTTAGTTCTACCTTACATTCCTTTGGTTTTGTTAATGCTAAATAAGATAACTTTCTTCATTATGATTTTATGCGACATTGATATAATTATAACAGGGAATAATGCTACTGTTGTACAAAATATGATAAACAGATTGAATTCAGTTTTTTCTTTGAAAGACTTGGGAGAATTAAGTTATTTTTTAGGAATAGAAGTGACTAAAACTGAACAAGTACAAATTTATCTTTTACAAACAAAATATGTTATAGATTTATTATTTAAATTAGGCATGGGACGAGCTAGTGCAAATGCCTAATCTTATGGTATCCTCTCTTCAATTAATGTCCACATGTTTGAAAAAATTCGAAGATCCCAAGTTGTTTCAAACTATAGTGAATTAGGCACCATGATGAATGGCTATTCCGATGCATCCGCAACCTGTGACATCATCGGAGTAGTTGGATTAGAGAGAGAAGATCTAGAATTTCTAGGGGTATTGGCAGAAATCCTTTCTTTACCACAACCACTAGGCTGATCTGCAACACCTCTATCTGTTGTCTGCAAAGAGCATACCAATTAAAAATGTGCTAAACATATTCGTAACATCATTCAAAATGCTTAATCAAAATAAACTACGTTAAACTTAGTTAAAGAAATACATTTAGCAATATATATTACTAAGTGCATATTCTAACTTCACAAACATTTAGCAATATATATATTACTACATGTATAATTTTGTCCGTATGCAAATAAAAAATCATTCATAAGTAATTTAAAATGATCGCATATTTAATTTTTTTTAATTTACTGTCATTTTTATTCTTAAAACATATTGAAAATTAATGTGACTTATTATTGGAGTCTTTAATCAACTTGTTGACTATTGACTCATGCAAGAAATAATAATAATAATAATAATAATAATAATAATAATAATAATAATAATACCTTAATACAATAAAATATAATATACATTATAACAAATAATATAGTATAATTAATTACACTGGCTATGCATAAAATAAAGAACTATTAAAATGATAGAAAATAAATTATTTAATTACACAGATAAAATTAGTTTAACCAAAAATTGACCCGTATAAAAGTAAGTTTAACCAACTTCACAAATATTTAGCAATATGCTTATTTAAATTATGTGAAATATATGCATTTAAGTTTGAGCATCACCAATTTACTAAATTCAATTCCAATTCAAAATCAGCGGTACAATAACAACAATATCACATCATTACAACATTAGAACTCACAAAAATCTAATATCCTAATCTAATCCTATCTTAACCACGTCAATTCACTAAACACAAAAAATATTTCTAACTAAATCATAATACTAATTAACAACTAAAATCTAAACTAATTCTAAATTTAACAAGAACAGAAACAGAAGTAGACGGGAGAATGTTCGTGGTGGCCGGCGCTGAACAGAAACAGAAGTAGATGGGAGAATGTTTGTGGTGGACGGCGCTGTTGGTGGCAGCTGACAAAACTGGATGACGGTGAGAGGGAGGGGCGTTGCCAGAGAGGATTCTGCGGTGGAGTTGACACACGGTGAGACTGACGGAGTGGCGGGAAGGAAAGGGTTAGAGAGAGAGAGGAGGCGGCGGTGGGGGCTGACGGAGCGATAGGGAGCAATAGGGTTAGAGAGAGAGCGGGAGAAGAACGGGTAAAGAGAGAAATTCGAAATGAAAGGGGAGAGCATTAGCATTTCGAATTTAAGGCAAAATTACATTAAAAAAAATCCAACAGTACAGAACACAGCGTTTTCACTAAATGGGTTTATCGGCGGATTTATCCGACGATAAATCTGATACTAACTTACACGCCTATTTTTTATTTTTCTCCAATTATCACCGGCTAATTTACCGTCGAAAACGTAAATCCGCCAATAATAATTTAACCTGATGAATTCGACATCTTCACTACCAGTAAATTTCCACTACTCTGCATTTTTAAATCCAACTGTGTTCAGTATTTTTCTTGTAGTGTAGATCAATTTTATCTTTTGCAGTGAGTAAAATTAGTTAATTTATGCATAGTTTGTTGCTGGCACATTGGAAGGCAGTGAAGAGAGTTCTGAGATATGTGCAAGGCACCAAGCATCATGGTCTGGTTCTACATAAGAGTGATGACATGAGGTTTATGGTGTTTCTGACTCGGATTGGACAGTAGACGTTGAGGATCACAGGTTAGTGTTAGGTTACTGTGTGCACCTTGGTGCTCTGATTTCTTGGTCTTGTAGCAAATAAGTAACTATTTTAAGATTCTCTACTGAAACTGAGTTTCGGAGCCTGATATCTTGTGAAGCATAAATGGAATGGTTGCAGAATTTGCTTGATGAATTAGATGTAAAGTTGAATACTCCACCAATAATTTACTGTGACAACCTCAACACTGTATTACTTATGATAAATTTTATCTTACACAATAAGACAAAACATTTTCAGCATGAAGTTCAGTTGATTCGAGACAAAATTTAAAAGAAACTACTTCATGTTGTCCATGTGCCAGAAACTGATCAAGTGACAGATTTGTTGACTAAACCTCTCACGGAAACAACATTTGAAAGGTTGAAGTTCAAATTGAGAGTTATTCCTATGCCAACTATTAATTTGAGGGAGGTGTTAGTACACAGCATAATTGATTGACTTCAAAACAAGAAACCCAAGGTTGATCAGTAAAAATTGGTTAGAAAATGGTTTGATTAATTATAGTTCTATTAGGTTTAGCTTTCTGGAGTCCAACTATAGCCTTGTGTCGATCTTTAGTCATTCATTCTAATTCAGATTGCTCCTGCAGTAAATTACTGCATAAAATTTTTCATCCCTTCTCTATTATCTGATTTCTTTACTTTCTTTTTTCTAATTCTCTCATCACAAAGTACTTATCATACATTGTAAAACCCTTACAGTTTGAACATTAAATAGATCATACAGTAAAATATAGTTGAAGTTATTTTTACTGCCTATTCTAACGAAAATACTTCCACAAACTCATTTTAGTAAATGAGATACTCCACTTTACATTATGTTCACATTTACATCTACATAAATAGTCGATTCTTTTTATTTGGAAATAAAAGAACACAAAATTATTGAACGCCTCCGGGAGGAGGAGGTGGTGGTAAGGGTGGGGGGGCAGCGAGGTAGGGAGCGAGGAGGCGGCAAAAACATTTGACCAAAATTTCTCACTTTTGATGTTCATAGTAGCCGAGGATAGTATAGATGGTCTGCATAAGAGCGTAAAGAGATATCATTCCAATGAGAAGGTTGTAACCGCGCAACACAAGCCGGTCAAAGTGGCGAAAAACCGTTAGGATCCAAGAATGGCGCGGTATTATGGAGTATTTTTTTTATGCCGAGGCAACATGTGCCGCGATAGGAGTTAATCACGCTAACCATTTTCCAGTAAGGAGAATCACTTGCCTTGTCAGAATTAACTCCATGGACGATGGAACGGAAGAACTCCAACAATTTGCGGTTACCTAAGTCCAAGTGATCCATTATCACTTGTTTATCTTTGAGAAGTTGAACATCGTTTTCGCAACACATTAAGCCGTTGAAAAATAATGCAGCCCAAGTACACTTGTGTTTGCAACTGAATCCGCTGTGGCCTTGCTCCCATGTAATGAGATTCCACCACGTCACTTCTGTTGATTTTGTGATGTGAAGCTGTAGAATTTCCAGAGTCCCATTGGTCCTCTGAAATTTTATGTTAAAGTTGAAGCCCCTTATTTCATTTGGTCCTTGAGTTGGATTCTCATGCTTTTTCTCGTTACCTATAGGTGCAGGTAATCAAACTTAATAAATTGCGTGTAAAAAGTTTAAAACTAATTAAAATTAGGTACATGCTATGTGACTAGTATGATAAATTTTCATAATATTTAAAAAGTATTACTACAATTAGAGTAATTTTTTAATATTTAAAATAATTGTTAATTTAAAAAATAAAAGCAAAAAATGTTACAAAAATATATTAAAAATTTGTTTTTAATTTTTGTAAAAAAAATGTTAAAGTTGTAAAATCACATCAGCCACATTAATTAACAACTACTATAATTTTATCTATTATGTAATTAAATACAAAGGAATGATAGTGGTACAACTTAAGCTATAACATCTAAATTATTTGATTTATATATCAAATATAGTTAAAATTAGTCACTAAAATTAATTACTAGTGTAGAATATATATGAAATATAAAATATACACTAAAAATGAATAAAAATATTATTTATACACTAAAATCAGCTATCATGTATTTGTGTATAAATATATAAGTAGTTTAACTCATTTTAATTTATATTTTATATTTCAATAATGTGTATTCTATACGAATAAATAATTTTAGTAGTTGATTTTAATGTATATCTATAATGATTAAAAAATAAATTAAATTACACAAATAAATAATTGATTTTGGTATGTAGATAACACTTTTTATATCCAATAATAAAGAGCGGATCATCACAAAAAAAATAAAAAAAATAAAACTTCCTGTGTATAGTTTTGATTATTGTAACCCCAGCACCTGCAAGAATGGGAACACATCGATTGAGTTGAGCATAGGAAGTAAGTTGCTGAACATTGCTGGCAGCATCGATAGTCTCTTCTCTGATCCCCTTCGCATCTTCCACATCATAACCACAAACGGAAGCACAATTGGCACAGGTATTCAATACCTTTTGGAAGTTAACAGATTTAATACTGTTGATCGGAATACACCTACACCTGTATGTTCATAGGATGTTCTCTTCAGACTCAAACTTGTCTTAATTATAAATTATAACAAGTTTTAAAAAATTGTAACTAAAACTGTAATTATAGTTCATATATATGTAATTATTAGACCTTAGATACCTTTGAAAAAATAATATGCAGTCGGAGATTTTGAAATTGTAAAACGGAATAAAAATGCACCTGTCCTCGTTTCTCTGATCCTGTTGCTCTCCTTCCTCTTCTTCACTATCTTCAGAGATGTAGGAGTGGATAAGTTCAAGAAAGTGACGAGACGCAACACCAGGGTTAAAGTCCGGCTTAAATCTTTCGTCCGGGATGTAGCCAAAGAAATTCAGTGCCAAACTTTCAATTGAAATATCATCCTCAACTAAAATTATTTCAGACAACTTATGGAGAATCATAAGCGGTATTTGGTTCTCCAACACCAACAAATCAGTCACTACCTCCCCTGTTCTCTTTACTTCGCCATCCGGATTGGGAGGCGCCAACCGGCTTTTAAGTTTTTCATTGAATTCCTTTGAAGAACTAATGAGAAGCTCAAGCAAGAAACCAGCGCCAGACAACATGATATTCGCAAGGTCATTCCATGCATTCTTGGAGCTTTGTTTTTGCTGGTTTGTTTGGTCTTCGATGAAGAAGAGATTGCATGGAGTGCAATTTGATGTTTTGCCATTTCATTAGGTCCCTTCTAGCTCCCTTGTACCGAGGGCCGATGGAAATGGTCTTTGGCATGAAAGCGTTCTTGTTACCTTCACGGAGTTTTCTTGGGACATTAGAAATTCCAATTGGCTCAGAGTGTGCTTGGAAACTGCCTAGTAATGCTTTCGACGATTCCTTCCATCCATTCCATCGTTAGGAACATCATTTGCCGCCATTTCCTAAAACAAATTCGTTAATTGGTTACCTGCCTTGATGAGAGTTGCATTGTTATTCTATTCAAATTTAATTTCTTTATAAGCCCACTGTCACGGCCTTGGACACACTCCAACGCTACCGTGCCGACACTCGAACTTACTCAACCTCTTGAGTTAAGACCAAGTAAGCCTAACCCTCAATACTTAGCAAGAAAGCTAAGAACACAAGAGAACACAAGAGAAAGGAAGTTTTGGTGAAAGAACACTTTATTACTCAAGGGTGGTTACAAATGATTCACATACTCACACTAACTCTCATCTCCTATTTATAGCCATCCACCTCCTCAATGGATGGTTAGGATTAAATCTAATCAATGGCCTAGATTAATCATCTAGAACCTTCTTTAAAAATATCTATCCTACCACAACTTTCTAAATGTTTCTAGATTATTCCATACCACTCTTTATACTTTTATATACATCTACACCCTTCTAGAATACTCTATGACCTTCCAGAGTCTTCTAGAACCTTCTAGGGTATTCCGGGACCTTCTAGGACATTCTAGAACGTTCCGAAACCATCTAGAGCATTCTCAAACACTCCAGAAAACTATACAAACACTGTTAAATCTAACCTTCTAAAATTTTCCGTGACATTCTCCCCCACCTAATGAGCAAACGTCCTCGTCACGTTTTGTTCATGGTAGCGCTCTAGGTGTTCTTGGAATTGCCACAGATCTTCACGAGCTTCCCAGCTAGCTTCGGTTATCGGGAGTCCTTTCCACTTGATCAAGTATTAGATACTTGGTGGTACTCCTCTTCGTCGCACGACGCGATTAGCTAGGATCTCTTCGATTTCTTTGTCAAAAGATCTAATCACCACAGGCGGAGCACGACTCGAGTTACCTCTACTCGTTTCGTCTTGGTCCTCATGATATGGTTTAAGCATACTCACATGGAAGACCGGGTGGATCTTCATAGAGGGAGGGAGTTGTACTTTGTAAGCAACCTCCCCAACACGTCCAATGATCTCAAATAGCCCTTCGTATTTGCGGATTAAGCCCTTATGAACCTTGCGAAAGGCTTTGAATTGTTGTGGAAGAAGTTTGATCATTACCTTGTCTCCCACTTGATAGCTTGCATGCCTCTTCTTCTTATCTGCCCATTTCTTCATCCTCTTGGCAGCTTTGTCGAGGTAAGAACGAGTGACATCTGCTTGTTCTTCCCATGACTTAATCATATGATAAGCTCCAGGGCTCTTCTTTGAGTAAGAGGAAGAAAGAGAGTGAGGTGTAAGCGGCTGTTGTCCAGTCAAAATCTCGAATGGGCTCTTCCCTGTAGACTCACTCCTTTGCAGATTGTATGAGAATTGAGCAATGTCTAGGAGTTTTGTCCAATCCTTCTGATTAGCGCTTACAAAATGCCTCAAGTAACACTCAAGTAAGGCATTCACTCTCTCAGTCTACCCATCGGTTTGAGGATGGAAGCTTGTTGAGAAATGAAGCTCCGACCCAAGGAGTTTGAACAGCTCTGTCCATAGTCGTCCTGTGAAGCGTGGATCTCGATCACTAATGATGCTCTTAGGCAATCCCCAGTACTTCACCACATTCTTGAAGAATAGTCGTGCTGCTTCCTCTGCAGTGCAGTCAGTAGGGGCAGGTATAAAGGTAGCATAATTCGAAAATCGATCCACTACCACGAGAATAGATCCAAACCCCTCGGACTTCGGTAAGGCAGATATGAAATCTAGAGAGACACTTTCCCACGGTCGCTCTGATGGAGGCAGAGGTTCCAACAACCCACTTGATGTCTTATTTTCAATCTTATCTTGTTGGCACACAAGACAAGTCTTCACATAGCTCTCCACTTCATCTCTCATTTGAGGCCAATAATAAGAAGATTCAATGAGTGCTAAGGTCCTTCGCTGAACTTGGTGACCAGCCCACTTGGTGTCGTGGCATTCTCTTACCAACTTCCTTCTCAGATTGTCCCATTTAGGAACGTATAGTCTTCTCCCTTTTGTGTAGAGAAGGTCGTTTTCTAACCAAAATCTTTTGGTCTTACCTTCTCTAGCCAACTCCACCAACTTCTTGGCTAATGGATCGTGATGCAACCCTTCCTTGATGATATGCATAATATCTCCTTCCACCATAGAAATGGCCGCTAACTCAGCCTTGCGACTCAGCGCATCTGCTACCACATTAGTCTTGCCTGACTTGTATTCGAATTCGAAATCAAACTCAGCCAAGAAGTCTTGCCACCTAGCTTGTTTGGGGCTTAACTTCTTTTGAGTTTGGAAGTAGCTTGTAGCCACATTATCTGTCTTGACGATGAAGTGTGAACCAAGCAAGTAGTGACGCCAAGTTCTCAGACAATGCACCACCGCGGTCATCTCCTTCTCTTGGACAGTGTATCGCCTCTCTGTATCATTCAACTTGCGACTCTCAAAGGCAATAGGATGTCCTTCTTGCATCAGAACTCCTCCAATAGCGTAGTCAGAAGCATCAATGTGGACTTCAAACACCTTTGAGTAGTCGGGTAGTGCTAGTACTGGTCCTTCTGTGATAGCAGCCTTCAACTCATCAAAAGCCTTTTGACACTCCTTTGACCATTCCCAAGAGTGGTTCTTCTTGAGAAGATCAGTTAATGGTGCAGCCTTGGCATAGTATCCCTTGATAAACCTCCGATAGTAATTAGCCAACCCAAGGAATGACCTCAATTCAGATACCTTGTTTGGCGGCTCCCACTCTTTGATAGCCTTCACCTTTCATTGATCCATGCAGAGAGTTCCACCTTTAATGATGTGTCCCAAGAAGTGGAGTTCGTCCCTTGCAAAGGAACACTTTTCCTTCTTCACATATAGGTTATTCTCTCGCAAGATCTTGAACACGGTTCGTAAGTGTTCTACATGTTCCTCCAAAGTATTGCTATAGACAACAATGTCATCCAAGTTGTAACAACCGCCCCTTCTAGAAACAAAATTAAATTTGAAGTTTGAAAATCAGTTAGGAGATAAGTTTAGAATTTTGAAATTTTGGATAGGAACCTGGTAACCACCCTCAGTTTGAAATTTAAAATATCCCAACCACCCCATCCCCAAATGTATATAAATAGGGGAGCACCCATAGGTAGAAAATCACTTCTCTCAAACACTTATCCTTTCCCTTCTCTCTCTACAAAGAAATAACATTCTGTGGACAAACACAAGAGGCAAGCTCAAAGAAGCGTTAGAAAAGAAGGTAGGGAATTATGTTTTTTTAAACGCTTGGCATGTGTTATGTTCCATTCTTTATTATTATTTTCTTCCATGTTATCATGACATTAATTTTCTCTCACTCACCTTTCATTCATGATGATCATGTCTCTCCACCATGCCATTCACGTCTTCTTGAATCGTTATTATATGTCTCCGTATGATGTTCATTCAATTATTTACTATACCCATTTTGTGCCCTTTCATATAATTATGTTGTTAATATTCCCTTTAGGTCGAGAGTACATGTCCTCTTAAGATGCTTATTCAATATCCTATATTATTATATTGATATTCCCTTAGGGCCAAGAGTACATGCCTTCTTATGTCTTGTTCAACATATAGGTATATGTGTGATCTCTTACATGGTTATATTATTATTTATAATATTTTAATTCAATTATTTAAATTACCCTATTCCATCATGTGCATCCATGTAACCTATTATACCATTATGTTATCACCATTTCTTTAAAGTCAAGAGTATATGCTTTCTCAAATATTTATTTAAAATTTTAATCCTATGTGCATCTATGTGATCTCTTCTATCATTATTCCTTTAAAGTCAAGAGTACATGTTTTTCTTCAAAATATTTAATATCCTTATTATGTGCACTTATATGAGGTCACCTAGAAAGCGGTCACCTAAGGTGGTACACCTCGAGTCCGACTCCAAGGCCGAGGAAGAGGAATCCGACGACCCTGACCAGAAGGAAGACACCATGGAGGCGGATCCAGAGGAGAAGTTGAACCCTTGCGGAAGTCCAAAGGTGGAATACGTACCTTATTCCCCCACTTCGGCACCCCGTCGAGTTTTGGTTCATCCCACACAACGGAACCGGGTCTTCACTGCGCGAAAGGGTGTTGGAGGGAGACCCCTGGTACCTCGATTCGTGAATAACTAAATCAAGGATAGGATATGATGCAAGTAGGGGAGCCTCTTCGACGAGATTAGTTTAGGACGTAGTTAGCTTCTTTTCCTGTTTTAGTTTCCTATAAGTATCTTGAAACGTACTCATGGTTAAGATGTTTAATTCAAATTCCAACGTTTTAGCGCTACTCGTTTTTCGCTCTACACGTATTTACTCCTGCCTCGCGTAACGATTAAGTCATTCTTTTTCTTGGATCAAGTGTGGCACCTTATTTTAAAAACCTCCACGATAGTATAAGAACTTAGGGTGTTACATTATTGGTATCAGAGCAAAGTCGATCCTAGGAGATATGACTAATGAAGCCTCTTCCTATGGTTATCCATAAACAGGGAATGTCCAACAGTTCCCCCACCCTCTGCCGATGCACCCCAACGTCAAGGACGAGTCTTTGCCCTCAGCAGGTCTGTCAGAGGGTTTGCATCCTCATTTCAGGTCGATCATACCTTGCTAACCTAGTGTGCCTCCCTTTAGTAGGATTAGACATCATCCTAGGAATGGACCGGCTCAACGAAAACCGAGTCTTGTTAGATTGTTTTGAGAGAAAAGTCATCTTCCCTTCTCAATCCATACGAGACACACGTGACCTTCCAAGATCCTCCGAAGACACCAGTACGAGGCAAGAATATGCCTTGCTAAATTCGGTAAAAGCAGACTCCCATCAGGAGTTCTGTGAGATACCAGTAGTACACGACTTTTCAGATGTCTTTCCCAAAGATATACCCTCGTTTCCCCCAACACGAGAGGTTGAGTTCTCCATAGAATTGATGCCTGGGACAGGGCCAATCTCCATAGCCCCCTACCGGATGGCTCCATTGGAACTCACTGAACTGAAGAACCAACTAGAGGAGCTGCTGCAAAAAGGATTCATCCGACCAAGTGCCTCTCCCTGGGGAGCTCCAGTATTGTTTGTGAAGAAAAAGGACGGCAGCATGCGTCTCTGCGTGGACTATAGGCAACTCAACAAAATCACGGTGAAGAACAAGTATCCCCTCCCAAGAATAAATGACTTAATGGACCAACTACAAGGTGCAACAGTGTTCTCAAAAATCGACCTGAGATCAGGGTATCATCAAATAAGGGTAAGAGAGGAAGACATTCCAAAGACAGCATTTCGAACGAGATACGGACACTACGAGTTCACCGTAATGTCTTTTGGGTTGACCAATGCCCCGCCGTCTTTATGGACTACATGAATAGAATTTTTCGACCTTACCTCGACAGTTTCGTGGTGGTATTCATAGATGATATTTTGATTTTCTCCAAGACAGAAGAAGAACACAGGGAGCACTTGCGTGTAATACTGGGAACCCTTCGAGAAAAAAAAAAGTTGTACGCAAAACTATCCAAGTGTGAGTTTTGGATGAAGGAGGTACAATTTCTTGGACACATAGTTTCCGGCAACGGAATATCAGTGGATCCCAGTAAGATAGACTCGGTACTAAACTGGGAAAGGCCGACGTCAGTCACAGAAATAAGGAGTTTTTTTAGGATTGGCGGGCTACTATAGAAGGTTCATAAGAGGGTTTTCTCAACTAGCCCTGCCGTTAACCCGTTTAACCAGGAAGGATACCCCGTTTGCTTGGATGCCAGACTGCGAAAGAAGCTTCCAAGAATTAAAGTGTCACTTGACATCCGCCCCAGTACTAGCCTTACCTAACCCCGACATGGCCTTCAAAGTTTACTGCGACGCCTCAGGACAAGGATTGGGTTGCGTACTAATGCAATGCAAAAAGGTAGTGGCGTATGCGTCAAGACAACTGAAGACCCACGAAGCCAACTATCCAACTTACGACCTTGAACTAGCCGCGATAGTATTTGCGCTGAAGACATGGAGGTATCATTTGTACGGAGTTGAGTATTCTCCGATCATAAGAGCTTAAAGTACCTGTTCGACCAGAAGGAACTCAACATGCAACAAAGGAGGTGGATGGAGTTTCTTAAAGATTATGACTTTGTTCTAAATTACCACCCAGGAAAGGCTAACTTGGTGGCTGACGCTCTGAGTCGGAAGGTACTCAAGGCATCATGGCTAATGATAAAAGAGGCAGAGTTGATAAAGAATTTCAGAGACATGAACCTACAAGTCACCCTCGCCCCAAAAAGCATATGTCTGAACCACCTATCAGTGGCAAGTCAATTCAAAGAACAAATAACTAAGGCGCAGAGTTTCGATCCCGATTTTCAAGAAACCCTGAGCCTTGTCAAAGAAGGAAAATTGAAAGGCTTCACCGAAGGAGAGGACAAGGTGTGGAGATACCAAGGTCGAATCTGTGTCCCAAAGGAAGGCGATCTTCAAAGCAAGATTGCGGAAGAAGCCCACAAAGGAGATTTTACCATTCATCCTGGCATGACGAAGATGTACCATGATTTGAAGAAGATGTTCTGGTGGCCAGGGATGAAAAAGGATTTAGCCACGATCATGAATAAATGCCTGGTTTGTCAGAAGGTAAAAATCGAACATCAGAAACCATCAGGGGTATTGCAACCCCTTGGCATCCCGAAGTGGAAATGGGAAGACATATCGATGGACTTCGTCATGGGACTACCCCGTACTCAAGCAGGGCGTGACGCTATATGGGTCATCGTGGACCGGTTTACAAAGACTGCCCATTTTCTACCAGTTAAGCCGACCGACTCATTGGAAAGACTAGCCACGCTATATATCAGAGAGATCGTGAGGTTACATGGGGTACCCACGACCATAGTCTCGGATAGAGACCCAAGATTCACCTCGAGGTTTTGGAACGCATTGCAGAAGGCATTCGGGACGAAATTGTGCCTAAGCACGTCATACCACCCGCAAACAGATGGACAAACGGAGAGGACCATCCAGACGTTGGAAGACATGTTACGAGCTTGTGTCCTAGACAGACCAGGAAAGTGGGAGAGTCACCTACCACTGATCGAGTTTGCTTATAACAACAGTTACCATGGTAGCATCGGGATGGCACCATATGAGGCACTGTACGGGCAAAGATGCCAATCTCCTTTATGCTGGTACGGACCAAAAGAGAAAGGCTACTTAGAACCGGAGTTAGTAAGACAGACCACGGAAGATATCAAGAGGATAAGAGAAGGAATTCGCACCGCCCAAAGTCGACAAAAGAGTTATGCAGATCAACGAAGGAAACCCCTCGAATTTCAGGAAGTCGATCACGTATTCCTAAAAATCACCCCCACCACCGGGGTAGGGAGGGCTCTTATGGTACAAAAACTAAGCCCCGGTACCTGGGTCTATTCCAAATCCTCCGGCGTATAGGAAAGTCGGCATACCATCTTGCCCTACCACCAAATCTATCAAGACTACATGACGTGTTTCATGTGTCCCAACTCCGAAAATACCAGCACGATCCAAGCCATGTGTTGCAGCAAGAGGATGTAACACTCAAAGACGACCTGACTTTTGAACTACCAGCCATAGAGATTGTAGACAGAAGTACGAAGCAACTAAGGAGCAAGACGATACGGCTGGTAAAGGTGGCATGGGGTAGCGGCAATTCCAGAGACTACACATGGGAAAAAGAGGCAGACATGAGACAGAAGCTCCCGGACTTATTTACAGGTAACAATCGTAGTGAGGATCTCCTTTTCTCCCCAACAGTAAGGAAATTTCAGTAGGACCCCTAAGTTAGTTAAACGACCCTTATCGACCAAGTTCAGACATGGAATTTGGGGACAAATTCTTTTCTTATGGGGGTGATAATGTAACAACCGCCCCTTCTAGAAACAAAATTAAATTTGAAGTTTGAAAATCAGTTAGGAGATAAGTTTAGAATTTTGAAATTTTGGATAGGAACCTGGTAACCACCCTCAGTTTGAAATTTAAAATATCCCAACCACCCCATCTCCAAATGTATATAAATAGGGGAGCACCCATAGGTAGAAAATCACTTCTCTCAAACACTTATCCTTTCCCTTCTCTCTCTACAAAGAAATAACATTCTGTGGGCAAACACAAGAGGCAAGCTCAAAGAAGCGTTAGAAAAGAAGGTAGGGAATTATGTTTTTTTAAACGCTTGGCATGTGTTATGTTCCATTCTTTATTATTATTTTCTTCCATGTTATCATGACATTAATTTTCTCTCACTCACCTTTCATTCATGATGATCATGTCTCTCCACCATGCCATTCACGTCTTCTTGAATCGTTATTATATGTCTCCGTATGATGTTCATTCAATTATTTACTATACCCATTTTGTGCCCTTTCATATAATTATGTTGTTAATATTCCCTTTAGGTCGAGAGTACATGTCCTCTTAAGATGCTTATTCAATATCCTATATTATTATATTGATATTCCCTTAGGGCCAAGAGTACATGCCTTCTTATGTCTTGTTCAACATATAGGTATATGTGTGATCTCTTACATGGTTATATTATTATTTATAATATTTTAATTCAATTATTTAAATTACCCTATTCCATCATGTGCATCCATGTAACCTATTATACCATTATGTTATCACCATTTCTTTAAAGTCAAGAGTATATGCTTTCTCAAATATTTATTTAAAATTTTAATCCTATGTGCATCTATGTGATCTCTTCTATCATTATTCCTTTAAAGTCAAGAGTACATGTTTTTCTTCAAAATATTTAATATCCTTATTATGTGCACTTATATGATTTTTCCCTTGTGTACGTTTAAAACAACCTAAATGTAAATTGAACTGAGGGAATGATCCTTCGGTAAGGGAAGGTGACCCCCAAAGACAAGATATCGATATGATCCTTCGGTAAGGGAAGGTGATCGAAAAACATTTGGGATAAGAACCTTCGGTAAGGGAAGGGGACTATCCCATCAATTTTATATAATAATATATCTATTTATATGACTCTCTTCTTGTGTATGTCTAAATAACCTTGATTGTAAATTAAACTGAGGGAATGATCTTTAGGTAAGGGAAGGTGACCCCCAAAGACAAGATATCGATATGATCCTTCGGTAAGGGAAGGTGATCGATCGAGATGATCCTTCGGTAAGGGAAGGTGATCGATCGAGATGATCCTTCGGTAAGGGAAGGTGATCGCCAAAACGTTTGGGATAAGAACCTTCGGTAAGGGAAGGGGACTCCCACTTATACCGGTTTGAGCTCAATACCCTCCATATAAGTTATAAATTAAGAAAGAAGAAGGCACGAATGAAAGCTTGAGTTCTATGTTTTCCTTAGATTTAATTATGATTATGTTGATGTTATCCTTCTATTTTCCTATATGTTTCCCCTTTCTTTTACACACATGTTTTACAAAAAAGAAGATGCATATTACATGTCATGTTATACGCTTGTTTTTAAAATCCCGCACGTGGGCTGGGGATGGATATGGAGGTGTTACATAGCACTCCTACTGAGACGTTAGGTTCTCACTCCCTTTCCTTTCCCATACTATCTCCAGAGGAACATGACACAGCGGATAGAGACGACGCAGCTGAGTATGACCCCTCAAAGCACGCGTAGGTAGTTGCGACCACTACTACCGTGCTCCAGACTATCCACTTAGGTCGAGGACCCGTGGAAGAAGAACCCCAGCTGCCCGTCATAACCTTCCTAGATAGGAATGCTTCAACATCTAGAAAGCGGTCACCTAAGGTGGTACACCTCGAGTCCGACTCCAAGGCCGAGGAAGAGGAATCCGACGACCCTGACCAGAAGGAAGACACCATGGAGGCGGATCCAGAGGAGAAGTTGAACCCTTGCGGAAGTCCAAAGGTGGAATACGTACCTTATTCCCCCACTTCGGCACCCCGTCGAGTTTTGGTTCATCCCACACAACGGAACCGGGTCTTCACTGCGCGAAAGGGTGTTGGAGGGAGACCCCTGGTACCTCGATTCGTGAATAACTAAATCAAGGATAGGATATGATGCAAGTAGGGGAGCCTCTTCGACGAGATTAGTTTAGGACGTAGTTAGCTTCTTTTCCTGTTTTAGTTTCCTATAAGTATCTTGAAACGTACTCATGGTTAAGATGTTTAATTCAAATTCCAACGTTTTAGCGCTACTCGTTTTCCGCTCTACATGTATTTACTCCTGCCTCGCGTAACGATTAAGTCATTCTTTTTCTTGGATCAAGTGTGGCACCTTATTTTAAAAACCTCCACGATAGTATAAGAACTTAGGGTGTTACACAAGTAGACCACTACAAACCGATCAAGGTAAGGTCGAAAAATTTCGTTCATCAAGGTACAGAAGGTCGCAGGAGCATTGGTCAAGCCAAAAGGCATCACCAACCACTCATACGATCCATACCTTGTGACACACGTGGTCTTAGGTTCATCACCATCGGCAATTCTCACTTGGTGATATCCTGACCTCAAATCTAGCTTTGAGAACCACTTGGCTCTACCAAGTTGATCAAACAAATCGGCTATCAAAGGAATGGGGTATTTGTTCTTGATGGTTACCTTGTTAAGTGCTCGATAGTCGATGCATAGTCTCAATGAACCATCATGCTTCTTTTGGAACAAGACTGGTGCGCCATAAGGTGCCTTCGATGGACGGATGAACCCAGCATCTAGCAAGTCCTTGAGTTGCTTCTTCAACTCATCGAGTTCTGGCGGTGCCATCCTATAAGGTGTTGAGGCGGGCGGCTTTGCTCCTAACTCCAATTCAATCTTGTGGTCCACTTTCCTCCTAGGTGGTAGTTGTTTTGGCAACTCGGGAGGCATCACATCCTTATTTTCTTCAAGGACTTCCTTGATTTTGGGAGGAACGTCTTCTCTTTCGGATGTTGACTTCTCTTGTAATAGAGCCAAATATGTAGTCTCTCCCTTCTTGAACCCTTTCTTGAGTTGCATGGCAGACAGTATCGATTGTCTGCCAACTTTAGAGACTGTAGGGACCATGCATGGAGACCCTTTCTCCATGACGCATACTACGTCGTAGTATGGCATAGGTATTATATTTTCTTTCCTTTGCAAATCGAGTCCAATGACTATTTTAAAATCGTCCATGGGTGCTACTGAGAAATCCACAAGGCCCTTCCAAGAACCAAGAGTCATCTCAACCCCTTTTCCTACTCCCTTAAGGGGTTCACCCTTGGTATTCACGGGTTTGAACCAGCCATTCTTTTCGATGATCTTCAACCCAAGCCTCTTTGCTTCATCAGGCGTGATGAAGTTGTGTGTAGCACCAGTGTCGATCATAGCCATGACAGGTTTTTCATTGATAAAGGCTTTGACATATATCAAGCCTTTCTTTTCTGCAGTACTTGCCTCTTTGGTCTTCACAGTATTTATGTGTTGGATAGATCCAACACACTCAGTTACTTGAGTTTGAGCTTCTCGTTCCTCAGCGATAGATGCCAAAGTCCCTAGCTTGGGACAATCCTTCATTTGGTGTGGTCCCTTGCACACGAAGCATCCTCCTTTGGGCATGAAAGCCTTTTTCTTTTCTTCGTACTCTTTCTTTGAAGAGTATTTTCCTTCCTTCTTGGTTGAGAAACTCTTTCCTTTGTCTCCCCCACCTTTAGTAGAACTAGGCTTGGAGGATGACTTGGGTTTAGAGTCTCCCCTATGATACTCAATGAGTGATTCGGCCACCACGATGGCCTCATCGACATCCTTAACATTCCTTCTTTGTAGTTCTTGCTTTGCCCAAGGTTGGAGTCCATCAATGAAGAAGAACAATGCATCCTCTGATGCTAAGTTGGGGATTTGAAGCGTGAGAGTAGTGAACTCCTTTACGTAGTCGCTAATCGTACTCTTGTGCTTCAACTCCCTCAACTTCTTCCTTGCTTCATAAACCACATTCTCAGGGAAGAATTGTCTTTTCAACTCCCTTTTGAAATCTTCCCATGTGGCTATGTTGCAAGTACCCTTTTCCATATCTACGCACTTTCTCCTCCACCACAAAGTAGCATTATCAGAAAGGTAGAGAGCTGCAGTGCGTACCTTTATTGCTTCTTCGACCACCCCTTGGCCTTCGAAGTACCTCTCCATTTGCCATAGGAAGTTCTCCACCTCGTGAGCGTCCCTTATGCCCTTGAACTCCTTTGGCTTGGGGAGATCAATCTTTGTCGCCTCCCTTATAATGGTTGGTCGAGATTTTGCCTCCTCGAACCAAACTCGAACTTCCTCAAATAGCTTTAAGGAATTCTCAAGCTTCTCTTCGATTTGGAGCATGCTTTCTTTAAAAGCATCTAGTTCTCCTAACACGTGAGCCTCGAGGGTCTCCTTATCATGTTCTATCCTTTGGAAACGCTCATCCATAGAGGATAGAACATTCTCCAACACAGAAACTCTCTCTTCTAGGAAGTTAGAGTCCTTACCTCTAGGCTCACTTGAAGAACGGATCTTCTTGCCTCCCCATTGAGAAGGAATAGCATTCCTTCCCCTTTGAGACTCAATATGCTCCATGGTGATACTAGAAGCCATACCCACAAATCACTTGTGCTCCCTCTCGAACCAGGCTCTGATACCAAAATTGTCACAGCCTTGGACACACTCCAACGCTACCGTGCCGGCACTCGGACTTACTCAACCTCTTGAGCTAAGACCAAGTCAGCCTAACCCTCAATACTTAGCAAGAAAGCTAAGAACACAAGAGAACACAAGAGAAAGGAAGTTTTGGTGAAAGAACACTTTATTGCTCAAGGGTGGTTACAAATGATTCACACACTCACACTAACTCTCATCTCCTATTTATAGCCATCCACCTCCTCAATGGATGGTTAGGATTAAATCTAATCAATAGCCTAGATTAATCATCTAGAACCTTTTTTAAAAATATCTATCCTACCACAACTTTCTAAATGTTTCTAGATTATTCCATACCACTCTTTATACTTCTATATACATTTATACCCTTCTAGAATACTCTATGACCTTCCAGAGTCTTCTAGAACCTTGTAGGGTATTCCGGGACCTTCTAGGACATTCTAGAACGTTCCGAAACCATCTAGAGCATTCTCAAACACTTCAGAAAACTATACAAACACTGTTAAATCTAACCTTCTAAAATTTTCCGTGACACCACACTCAGGTATATACTTAAACTCACTCACTAAAATTAATTCCTAATATAAAATATACGATAAAATATAAAATTATATTAAAAATAAATTTAATAATATATATATTTATACTTAAATATATAATAACTGATTTTAATATTTTACTCTTCTGTGAATATGGACCTTAGCTTATTATTTCAACCACCGTATCTTGGATAGCTATATTTGTAAAGAAAAAGAATTAAACATTTAAAATTTAGAACTTAAAAAAAACCGAAGATGATAGCATGGTGGTCGACGTTAACAAGTGCCTGGTCAACAGTGGTGGTAAATTGCCGGGGTGGTGAATAAAATTATGGTGTGGGAGGAAGGAGCAAAAAGTGAAAAAGAGTAATTTAAATAAAAATAATTAGTTTATTGGTTGAAAATAATAGGTTTAAAAATTATTTTAATTTATGAATTGTCAAAATAATAATAATAATAATGATACTTCCAATTGACATAAATTAACTGCCATAGAGTAAGGTGACAAATTAACATGTATCAGTTAATTAGAGAAAAAATGTGAAAGAGTATTTGCTATTTTATATAATATAATTTATTTCGTTTATAATAAAAATGAGATAGATATATTTGTATCTTGTATATAATATAAATGAGGTATGATCACAGAAAATTTAACATATTTTTGAGCAACTAAAAAGAATGTGTTTATATTATGCTTTTTAGTTTAGAAGGTAAAATCAATATATTTTTTAATTTAAATCATAGAATTTTTTGTAATTTAAAAATTTAAAGTGTTAAATTTTTCTAAAATAAATATTTTAATTCACATATTTTCAAAAAGTAGTTTCTAATTAAATAAGAAATTAAAAAATTAAGTCAAATCGATCTAAATCATACTGTAAATACATTTTTATTATTTTGAGGAGATTATATTTTTATACTTACAAATACAGTGTAAATAATATATTTATATACATATATATTTCGTTTACAAAATAAACAGATATGTAATAAAAAAAATATTAATATATATCTCATTTTCAAACGAGATAAAGGTAAATCAAACATGACTTATCTCGTTTAAATAAGATATATAACTACCTTTTTCGATTCTATTGTAAACAAGATGTACAATAGAAATAAAAACTTAATTATTTCACAAATTATATATACTGGTAAATAAAATATTTAATTTATTTAGTTATATAAAATTCATAAAAAGACAGGATGTGAATTATATTATTTATATTAGTATTTATCTTTATTTAGTTTTTAATAAATATATTATAACATACTTTATACTGAAATATTCTTATTATTAATTATGAAATGACTAAAATATTTTTAATTTATAAATATTAAATTATCCCTTGTAACTTTCTCGCCAACATAAAAATACTCCCTAGTTAATTTTTAAAAGTGATCTTTTAATATTAATTTTTAATTCTATTATAAATTAAAAATTTGATTTTAAAATGACTAAAATTCTAAAAAATTATTTTAGTCTTTTAAAAAATTAACAAATAAAAGGTAATTTTGTATTTTTCAGTATGAGTTAAATGATATTGTTGTAAGAAAATTAAAAATTGATGGTAATCAGTGGCTAAGATAAGGGGGTTGAATCTTAGCCCTTTTTTTTTTGCTGAGTAATACTTGCTTGCCTTTTAGAATGCTCCAAGAGATTTTTTTGCGTTTTGTCTCATAACCAAACACGAGACATTTTTTTTTGTCTCGTACTAGTCAGGAGATATTTTTCAATTTTGTCTCCTTAGCAACAGAAACTGAAATGGAGTAGAAGAGAAAGAGAGAAACACGCCAAGAAGTATCCTGGTTCAGCTGCTAAGTGCAATGCAGCCTACATCTAGTCTCCATCACAACAATGATGGAATTTCACTATAATCAAATAGATTACAGACTCCAATTTTTCCCTAGGAACAACCTTCCTATCCGAGACAAGTCCAGAATCTATCTCCAATCCTAAACTTGACTTGGTCACCTACCAAGCTTTCAACTGCAAAGTGCTAACCCAACTTGCAATGGGATTCCCACAAAATCATGATACACAACACATAGATGTACAAAGGACCTCTAAGACACCTATGGCTTTTTCTTTAATTTTGTACACTCAGCCTTTTACCTCTCGCTGACTTTTTCTTACAAACCTCACACTGTTTGCCTTTTTCACCATGAGACTCAAATAGACAAAACTAAAGAAAAGAATACAAAATAAAACCCATTGAAGAAGAAGAACTCTGTAAGCTTAGGGTAGCTATGAGAACTCTGTGATTTCTCTCCTTGCCTCAAGTCTTGGCCGTTCACCCTTATTATAGAAGGGGAAGCTTCCAAGGTTGAAACGGTTCAACCGAGCCAACTTCTTCTTCAATCATCAAAACCGGTTCGGACAGAGAGAAGAGAGAGGAAAACCAAAAGCAAAACCATCATGCAATTACCTCTCACTCATCCCTTCTCATCAAGCTTCATCAATCTGAGCCTTCCATCTTGACTTGGTCCCCAAGAAGGATTTCTGACCCTTGATAAACTCTTGATCCTTGACAGCTCCTTCTGTTCCATTTTTGCTTCTACCTCCACGTAGCTACAGTAGCTACCTTCTGTGATGGATGAACAAAAGTGGAAACGAGCTTCACCTAAGAGATCTTCTTCTCTGACTGAATTGGATTTCTACCAATTTTAGGCATGGTCATCTTAAAGCTTCTTCTCCACTTCTTACCTTTAGTGGAAAAGATCTCAGCCACGCCATACTATAAATCCTCTTTTTGCAAGATCCATCATCACCTTGGCCCTTGCTTCTTCCTAGCTTCTCTGCTTCTTCCTCTGATAGCTTGCATTTTCTTCTTTCTTGTCAGTGAAGTGACCGAAACCAAAGAGAGAGAAGAGAGAGAAGAGAGAAAAGAAGCTTATCAATGAAAATAATGAATGGATTTAAAATGAATTAATTTTCCACTTTCATTCCCCATGCCTTGTAACGTGTGAGAAGTAATTGCCATCAAATCAATTTGCAATTTTCTCTTTCCTGTTACCAATGCATGCATTAAATCCAATTTAATTAAATTTGAATTCCATCAAAGAGGGGTGTGGATAACCGAACCACACATGCTCCACTTCATTCTTCTTCCTTTCAAATTCGGACCAACCAATTGTTGGGTCAAATAGAAGCATTGCTTTTGGGCTTGCTCAATAATTTTCTGGCCCAATTATCTTGCTAACCAATTAAATATTTCAGCCTCATATCATATAGAATTTTTTTGTGCAAGGCTTTATGCCCAATGATAAAAAATATGCACATACAATAGAAATTATTAAACAAATAATTTTGAAGCCAAAATTAAATTAATAATTTCTAATTAATATTTTTAGCAATATTTGATCATCACAATAATTTGAAATTTTTCAAACTCAACAATCTCCCCCTTGATGACAAACATTATTAAAAATAGAGTTGGAAAAGGATTAAGGATTTAAGAGTACTCCCTTGTTAATTTTTGAATCCTCCCCCTTTTCATTTGTCACACAGCTCCCCCTTAATGTGTGCAACTTTTCCAGTGAGAGCAGTACCTGAAACATGGTTTAAAAATAGTTTCAAAAAATATTAAATGTATTCAACATATGGAATATTTTGAGTATGTTGAACAATTTGATTTTTGAGCAACTGTATAATGATAATCAAAACTTGATTTGTTATCTGTTGGGCTACTTGCTGCTCACTAAAAATAAAACAAAGTATGCCTGAGTACTTTTAGAGTACATTGCAGCAAATAACCAAGACTCAACATATTTATTTCAACATGTTCAAAACAATTTCCTGCCCAACAAAATTTCTTGCCAAACAATGTAATAAATCAAGCTCATTGAAGCATTTGCTCATGTTCAGTTATCAAAAAAAACAAAGCTTCAGAATAATTGGCAATAAATATCAAAGCAAAAATTAGTAAAAGGTATCAGAGCACAAAAAATTCAGAACATGATAATGCAAAAATTAGAGCATAAACCACTGAATAATCATCAAGAATAAAAATCAGAAATTTAGAGAGAAATTTAGAGCACAAGAATAATCATTAGTTATCAACAGATTGCAGCCCTGTCTAGTTATCAACAGATTTCAGCCCTGTTTTTCTTTTTTTTTTATTTCCTCCTCCTTTTGTCATCAATGGGGTCCTGCAAAACAAATAAAAAATAACATGATAAAATGCAGAATATTTGATTAAACCAAAAAAAGGAGTTCAAAGTAATACACTAAAACAACAGAATAATTAGAAGAACAGAGTTCAAAGGTGTGAGTAGCAAAGAGCACATCAAACATTAGAAAGATTGATATCTGAGCCAAGGGAATCATCTTTTTCATCCGAATAAGCTATGTCTTTTTCCAGGCTTTTGAGCAATAGATTGATTCTCTCATTGCACTTAGTCCAGGCCTTCTCATTTTCATAAGCTTGTTTCCTGGCCTCCTTAGAAGATTTGATCATCAGTTTGGACATATGAGAGAACTCATTCAACACCTCTTTGATAGATTCGGATATTTTGGAGGATTTAGAGGGATGATGTTCACTTTTACTCTCAGATTCCATGGAGCTTTTTTCCTTTTTATTTTTCATGGATTCAGGAACTCCCCCTCCCTTTATGGTTGAAACCCTATTTTCTACTGACTTATTGATCAGATCAACATTGAAATATTCAAAAATGCATGTCGGAAAAATTCTATAAGGTAAATTGGCCTTTTTATCGCTGCGAACACAGTCCCACATGTGTCGCACCATGAGATAACCAAAAGAGATAGAAGCAGAATTAAGAATAGCAAATAAAATCAAAGTATCACAGACAGTTACTCTTTGATAAGAACTACTCTGGGGCATCAGAATGTGGTTGATGATGCGGTGAAGTAGCACTCTCATAGGGCCGAGAACCTTGTGTGTTAAAGTAGTTCCATCAAGAGCTGAAAATTTCTCACAAACCCGAGACAAAGCAGTCTGAAGAGAAATCCCAACCTGGGAGTCCCATTTGCCGGACATATATGCTCTTGCACCTTCATCTTCATACCCTAAGGCAGCACTAATAGTCTCTCTGTTCAAGGTCAGATGAACCTTTTTGACATAAGAATGTAAGGCTCCATCAATGTACATCATGTTCGCATAAAACTCACGAACCAGATTTGGGTAGACCGGCTTGTGAATCTTAAACAGAGGAGTCCATTTGAGTTTATCAAAGAGTGCAGAAAAATCAATACCCTTGTCATTTTTGGGTGTATTTTTTATCTATTGACAGCATCTCTTTTTCATTGCAGTGAAAATGGCAAGCAAAAACCAAGGTGAAAAAAATACAATGTAAGCACAAATATATGTCTTAGAACAAGTCAATTTTTCCTAATACAAATATATCTTATTCTAATGACTCTAATTTTGCTTTGTTTATAGCAAACCAAAGACTTAAAGTGTGCAACCCATTTGTTGAGTGAAAAATTTGAACATATGAGCGAGGAAAAGAAAGCAATTGTTCGGGATGTAGGTTTTGGTGGACTGATGCACATCCCGCCAATGAAGGTGCATCACAAACTATTAAAGGAGTTGGCTAACTCCTTTAAAGCGGGGAAAAACACACTCAAAACCAGCTACGGTTCGTTTAGAGTTAAACCCAGCACAATAGGGGCTGCGCTTGGCCTCAACGCTTCAAGTAACTCATTACAGAAAATCTCTATACTTCCATTCTTCATAATATATTATTCTGCTATCATATAATCAAGAAACAAACATAGGTGTATATGAGTGATATTGGGGTGTATATGAGTGATGTTTGGGTGTATTTCAAGTGATTTTCAATTTAAGTTGTTTTCTTTTTTGTAGGAGATCTATTTCCTGAGAAAGTTAGTTATAAAGAACTTTCTAAAGAGAACAAACAAATTTTTAAAAGATTCCAGGGGAAGACTCTAAAAAGTCTGACGGATGAGATGATGAGTATTGGTGTTGGAAATGAACAGGATCGCCTCATGTTCAAAAGGATTTTCATCCTCTATATACAGATGGCGTTCCTGTTACCAACCACAATAAACAAAATCTCTCCTGTGCACCTAGCTCCAATTTTCAAGATGGACAAAATAAAGGAGGGTAACTGGGGAGCCCATGTTCTGAATTTCATCATCAAGGACATAACTAATTACAATCTAAAAAAGAAAAAGTCAATCGACGGCTACCTGTTTGCCCTGATGATAGTCTATTTTTATCTGTTAAAAAACAAAGACAAGAAAGGAGAAGAAAGAGCTGCACAACCCTGGATTGCCAACTGGAATAGAGAGCAGTTGGTTGAAAGAATGAGAGCAAAAATGGATAGACATATGGTAAGTGAACGAAATACCTTGGGTGTATTTTATTTACGTGGATGCTGTTAACTAACATTTCTACTGTTTCAGGGAATCGTAAAGATGGCAGAAACAAAGGAGAAATTGAAACAAATGAAGGAAAAACAAAAAAAACAAAAAAAAAAACAAAAAAGCAAAAAAAAGAAGGCAAGTTCATCATCATCTGAGAGTGATAAATCTGAGACTGAAGTCTATTCTTCCTCTGAGTCTGAGACTGAAGAAGACTCAGAGGGACCAAAAAGGAAACAACCCACCCGAACAGCCAAAAAGTAAGTAACATACTTGGGTGTATTTTGTCACTTTTAGGGTGTATTATGTTACTTTTAGGGTATATTTTGTCCATTTTAGGGTATTTTTTGCTAATGATTGTTTGCCTTCCAGAATAGAATCCAAAAAAAGGAAGAAGATTCAGGAGGATTCCGATTCAGAAACTGAATGATGAGTAATGTTCTGAAATTATCATCGCTTTCTTTTCCGTTTATTCTGAATATTTCATGTATTAACAAAGCGTTTCTTATTAACTTTCAGAATCGAAGAATCATCACCAGTAGAAAAATAAAAAACAAAGAAAAAAATTCAGACTTGAGCAAAAAAGTAAGCACTGCTTTGGATAGTGTTTTCTGATCAATTTTATTTTGTCTTTCTGATTCATACTTTTTTTTTTCCAGGACGCAATCCAAAAAGAGCAAGCTCATTGTTGAGGATTCGTCTCCTGAACAAACTCAATCCTATCATGGGTAGGATACTTTGTAAAGCTATATTACCGTTTATCATCAAAATTATATTTGTTAACATTTTTTTATGCATGTACTATCATATTTGAGATTGGAACTGAAGAATTAGAAGAATTCTTAAGGGAATCTAAAAAGAAAAAAATAATAAAAAATCTGCTGCACAGGAGTTTGTTATGTTTGGGGTGTATATTACCGATTTTAAGGTGTTTCGTTGCTAATAATTGTTTCTGGTTTCCTAGGGAGAAGGGAGCTGACCTGCAATCGACAGAAGGTCACTATGACTCATCTGAAACGTAAGAACCTTTATTTGATAAAATTTTGTTATCCTAATTTAACCGTATGGTATTTTTACTGAATGATATCTATTGTATGTTTAGAATACCGGAGGTAAACTTAGGAAGTGATGATCCTTTGTCTCAAGGACACACAGATCAAAGCAGCATAAACAAACCGGCGGATAGCATGTAATTTCTCTTTCTAGTACTGGTTGCTTTTATCTTTCATTACCTTCTGCTTCTAATTCTATATATATTTTTTTTAGAAAAAAAAAGCCATTTAATGTTTTATTCAAGAAAAAAAAGCAGGAAAAAAAGCAAAAACTGCAACTACGTAAGTTCTCAAAAAACAAAGCATGTGTTTCTTTTGAATGCTTCGGGTGTATTTTGAGTTTCTTTGGGTGTATTTCAGGTTGAGTCTTGTAGAAGAATCAGCCAATGACCCAGCTGAAGAGAATATGATGGTTGTGCGGGTAGAGACACAGTCACAAACTGAAGCGCTTTCAATGTGAGTTTTTCAAGTAAATTTCAACCTTATAACCATTTTATTTTCACGGGCTTTCTTAACCTTTTATTTTTGTCTTGTTTAGAGTTCCGATTCAAGTTTATCTACCTCTGTCCCAGACAACCCCTGTGCCAGAAATTGAACCAACCCCTGCAAAGTCTCCAAGTGAAAAAATTAATGAAGAAACTACAAAAATGTAAGGAATAATCTTAGGGTGTATTTCGTTATTGTTTGGGTGCATATCTTCACAATTGATCTATAACTAGTTTTTTTCATAACATGATTCGTTTTATGTAACCCTGCAGCACTCCAGAACCACCCCCCAAAACCTGAAGAAAGCACACCCACGCTTCCACCAGCTCCATCTAAAATGTAAGTTCAGCAGAGTAAAATTTGGTTTTCAATATCATTCATCTATTCTTATTCTTATAGTACGTTATATGTCATCACGCAGTAATCCAGCCCCAAAAGACGCTGCTGCACTGACGATGATGGCACGGACATCATTTTGCATTCCTAAAGAAGGTCTGATGCCATCATTCAGCCTTGGCTTGACTGATTCAAGCCAAGAAGAAGCAGCAACGCAAGAGGGGGAGAGGGAAAAAACTCTTGAAATGCCAAAACTAATAGAACAATTAGGGGAGCTGGTGGAAAAAATTGCAAGCAGTGGGGTGAAAACAGAAGGTAAAAGTCCACAGATTCAAAAGCAGAGTGGCGAAGAAAGTTTTGAAAAGTTTGAAACTCCTGCGAGGACCAACGAGATGTCGGCTGAAATGAAAGAAAAATGCTACATCTAGGCCACATGTGTGAAGACATACGGAGATGGAAGCACTAACGAGTATGACGCCGTCTACACACTCAATGCCCAAGATCGATGCATTTTGTCAAAAGTCCACTTCACATCTCTCAAAGCTGATACACATATAGAAGCTGAGGTAATATTAGAATAACATTAATGATTTTATCATGAAATGTAACTGCAATGTTGATTGATGTAAATTGATTTGGGGTTTTTTTTTCTAGATTGTCTCTGCCATGTGCCTCATCCTTAACCAGCAAAACATTAAAAGGTTTCAAGAAGAAATATACTGTCTCTCCCCTGATATAGTGGTAAGGTGTACTTCAACGAATCTTGGGTGTATTTTCTGTATTCATTTGGGTGTATTTTCTATATTTTATTTGGTGTTTCACAATTGTTGCAAAACATGGCCGTTGAAAATCATCCTAATGGGGAATTCTTACAGCCTAAAACCAATAAGCCATTCAGGGTGGAAGACTACCCAATGTTTATACCCTTCTTGGACCTCAAAAAATTAGTATCACGTCCATATGTAAGTTTTCGTTTCTAAAACTTCTTATTACCATTCTTTAGTTATGTGCCAAATAAACTAAAACACTGTTCAATGTGGACATGCTTCAAATTTTTGCACCTGTTTGCTATTCAAACAATTGGTGGTTATGGGTGGCTGATGCAAGAAAGAGAAAATTTTATATACTCGACCCATATCACAAGACATGTCCATCCGATGCCAGAATGAACCTAAATAAATTCATTGTAAGTTTTTTTCTGTGTTTTGTATTTTAATATTTGGGTGTATTTCTGTTCAATATAAGGTGTAAGTTTGTGCTCCTTTGGGTGTATTTCTTTATTAAATTTATTCATATATTACTGATTTGTTTTGTGTTTTAAGGGATATGTAATTTCAAGAATGAGAGTATATGCTGGGGGGCACCTCTGAAGAGAAAGGATTAGGAAATTGAACCACCATACATTAACATCTCAGGCCAAAAGACAAAGTATAAATCTTTCATTCTGAAAATTAATCTTTCCTATATGTAATTTGTTAATTTATTTCTTGTTTTTCAGCTATGACTGTGCTGTTTATGTAATGAAGTGGCTTGAAATAATTCAGCCCGAAAAACGTTAAAAGGGGAAATATGAGTATGACAATTGGACCCAGGTAATTATATTTAAAACTATATAACTCTGTATTACTTTACTAAATTAACATGGTTGATTAAAAAGAATATTCTTTTAAACTGTAGGACGAGGTGGACCACTATAGAGTAGAATATGCTTCTCGGATTCTATTTCATGAAATGAATTAAGACAAAGCTGAAGCCATTAGGGAAAGTGATGCAATAAGACTGTCTAAGCCATCCTCATTGTTATTGAGTCCATATTGTCAGATATATTCTAATGATATTGACACTGTTTAATCTAACTGTTATGTAGTCTTGTAATAATTTGAACACATGCTGTAAAATTTTGCCAATATAATCCAGTTTTATTATAAATTTTTTTTCCATAATTAAACTTTCTCTGCTGTATTCAAAAGGTTTGAATTATAAGTGCTAAAATATGAAGGAAAACATCAAACCAGGAAATTTTACACCCAAAACATGAAATTTTACACCCAAGGAAAGTTGAATATACACCCAAACTTCTATCCCCTGATGCTTTATCCCTAAATCCTAAACCCTAAACCCTAAGCCCTAAGCCCTAAACCCTAAACCCTAAAATCCTAAACCCCTAAACCCTAAACCCCTAAACACTAAAACCTTAAACCCTAAAACCCTAAAACCCTAAATCCTAAACCCTAAACACTAAGCCACCCAACCTACTATATACCCAAAAAATGGAATTTTATACCCCAACAATTTCAATATACACCCAAACTTCTATCCCCTGATGCTGGATTCCTAAACTCCTAAATCCCTAAACCCTAAACCCTAAATCATAAAAAATAAACAAAACAATAATTTATGACATAAACAGCAGCATCTGAAATATATAAATGTAAAATGTCAAACACAAGAAAATTCAGAAATACACCAAAAAAACTGAGCTGTACACCCATATTCTGTAACTATACACCCAAAAAACTATCCCCTGCTGCTGGTTCCCTGAACTGATAATTCATAACATGTCCGTGATATTGGCTGGAATTTGGACGCACCACTGATGCAGCATCAAAGAGGTTTAACTGGAAATAATAAACTCACATATTAGCAAAACGATTAACAAGAAAATTAAACTCAATCACCACATATTTAAAGAACATCACTTTTACCTCGTTTAGAGCTTTTGTTTTCTTCTTCTTTGAGGCATTTGCAA
This sequence comes from Arachis ipaensis, assembly GCF_059453495.1. Classification (NCBI taxonomy): domain Eukaryota; kingdom Viridiplantae; phylum Streptophyta; class Magnoliopsida; order Fabales; family Fabaceae; genus Arachis; species Arachis ipaensis. Next base: position 31,984,818 of record NC_142441.1, on the reverse strand, counting down.
TCTGTTTGTCCAACTTTGAACCTAGCCTATTTTTTGAACGTCCTCTTGTTCGAACCCTTGGAGGGCTTTAAAACTCGTTAATGGATTCCAAGTTGGCATCTTCGTGAGATAACGAACATGTCCCCTTCCTTTTGGCTTTCAGTTCTTCCATCTCAACCATGACGTTATCGTACGCACGGTGCAGAATGGCAGTCAGCTCCTCCGATTATGATGCAAATTCGCAAATATTTTGCGAAAACGAAACACCAATTCGTCAAACCTCTTGCTTCTTGGCTCCAACAGTGGCTCGTCGTGGCTGCTCTTGATGTGTGTGTGTCGCCTCTTTACCTTCTTGCTCCATCGTTTCAATATATATCTCGGTGACACTTGGGTTACTCGTTCAAAGCTTAACACGCTTAGTGCGTGACGGCACAATATGCCTCTTGACTCGAATAATAAGCATTGGCATTTCACTTGGGCTGGTACTGAGTTGTAAGTAACCACAAACTTGTTGAATATTGAGCTGGAAACTTGTTCTCCAACTTCGTATACTGAATAGCCTAGAGCGGAGTTCGTTAATCTTGTGATGCAATTCGCCTTTCCTCTGAATTGTGCTTAGACTTCCCTAAACTTTTGGTGAATGTACACTTCTTGAAACTGAGCTTCAATGGAAGATTTTGTTGCACACAGTATGACCGTATAAAAATCTGTAGCATTTGATTCTCTCTCTGCTTGCTCCCTGCTTCCGAGGCAATTATCGTATTGTTTGAAAAATTGGATAAGTGAGCTGTTCCGTGTAATGAACTTGTTGAAAAATGAATGCATGCTCTCGCTCCTTTGTGTGCTTTTCATCCCTGCCCAGAAGTGGTGATCCAGATAAATTGGAACCCATATATGACGGTCTTCGTATAGATCTGCAGAATACACCCAAACCAGACTATATTACACCCAAAAATATGCAATTTACACCTCTGCTGCAGATTTTAAACAACATTACCTGAAAGCCACTTGTTGTCCATAAGACCATACTTCAGCAGAGAATCATTCCAATTCCTATCAAATGAGTCTTTGCTATGAGAGTTCCAAACAACTTGGCTCAATTCTTGTTCAATTTCTGCATGTCCCTTGTAGCTATTTAATTTGCTTGGGATATTCTTCGTGATGTGCCAAATACACCAATGGTGAATTGTTGTTGGCATACAAGCCTCTATAGCCCTTTTCATTGACGCGCATTGATCGGTGAGAAACCCTTTCGGAGCATTTCCTCCCATGCAACGAAGCCAACATTGAAATAACCATTTGAATGATTCAATTTCTTTATTTTTCATCAAAGAGCATCCAAGAAAAGTTGATTAACCGTGGTGATTCACCCCCGACAAAGGAACCACAAACCAAATTATACCTGAAATAAAGTACGAGATTGCAGAATGAAAAATCATTACGTACACCCAAATAATGATTTTATACACCCAAAAAAATCCAATATACACCTCTGCAGTAGATTCATAGAACAAACATTAATTTAGCATCATAAACAAGAACATCATATTACCTATTTGTATTGTAGGTGGTGTCAAATGAAATAATATCTCCGAAATACTCAAAGACAGCTCTGCTCCTTGCATCAGCCCAAAAAGCCAGCTTAATCGATTGATCGTCCTCAAGTTCAAGCTCGAAAAGGAAATTTTGATTCTTCTCTTTCATTCTTAATAAATATTTCCCGAATTCCTTTGCATCTTCTTATTCCGAAACATTCCGCACTTCTCTTGTGATGTAATTCCTCACATCCTTTTCAATAAAATTTAACTTGCGGTGACCGCTAACTGCCGCAACGAATGATTGGTAAGTTTTGCTTGGTCTGATACCAGCCTCCTCGTTATTCTCTATTGTACGACGAATGGACATGCTTAGTTTTCTGTGCTGTTTGAGCATCTCTGCTTGAGTTGGACAGCAAGGGTGTGAATGATGCAGCACGACCTTCAAAATGATCCAAGCACCAACACCCTTCAATGTGTGTATATAAATTCTTGCAGGACAATTTAAACCAGCTGTGGGATTTGTCTTCTCGGTCGGAGATATTTTAGATTTCCATTTTCCCTCTCTGCTACATGTAATCAATTGATTCTTAATTTCGTTTCCTTCTTATTTGTGCTCCGAACTCTTGTAGAAAAATCTGCGGCCTTGGCATAGTCCTTGTAAAATTTTGCAGCATCTTCAAGGGTGTTAAAAGTCATTCCAACCTTGGGAACAAACTGGTCATCAACAACACAGAGGGGCTGCAAAATACACCATGTTAAAAACAAGAATATACTATAGAGTTTCTGCACCTCATAAAAAAATAACAATTCAACTAAAAATACACCCAAGAATTCCTGATCTACACCCGAACGACAACAACTCAACTAAAATAACAAGAAAAGCTATAAACTGTAAATACACCCAAACTTTTCTAAAATACACCCAAAAAGTTCTGATCTACACTCGAACGATAACAACTCAACTAAAATAATAAGAAAAGCTATAAACTGTAAATACACCAAAACTTCCCTAAAATACACCCAAAAAGTCTTGATCTACACCCGAACATCTGGTATAAAATGTAGAAAATTAATCAAAACTAGTACATTAGATTCAATTCACAGATTATGTTCACGCATTAATTTCACAGTCAATGTTCACGAATTATTCAGCTAGACAATCATAAACAACTAACTGCATCAAATTCAGATTCAATAATTAACTGAAACTAAATCAAATCTCAGGAACTTCGTTCGATTCAAATTCAAAATCCACTTCGCCCTGGTTCAGCTGACAATCTGAAGTTGAAGCATCCATTATCTTCAAAACGAGTTCAAAGCTTGATTTCAGAAACCATAAAAATCGAAAAAAAAAAAAACGAAGCTAGAGTACAGAGAGAGAAACTCACGTAAATGACAAAGAAGAAATTAGTGATAAACGCACGTAAAACAATGAATGAAAAGACAAGAGAGAATGGAAGAAGGAGATTGAATAAATTTGGCAAGAGATTCGAAATAGGAAACAAAATCTTTTGAAATTTAGAAGATATATATTCGCGCGTTAATCGATTTGGATTGATTTAATATTCTGTTAAAGAGGCACGTGAAAGACAGATGCCACAAAAGACACATTTGAGGGTAAAGAGCTTGTAAGACTTGTAAGCCTTAATTACTTGTATGTAGAGATTAATCCTTATCTATATGTGTAAAAACTAGATCCCTTTCTAAACCAAAAAATTTACCTGATTTAAAATGTATTAAATAAAATATTTTGTGCGATTTACTTGTTATTTAATAAATATATAATTTCTACATTCTACTACATTTATTAATAGTAAAAATAGAATATTTATGTAAATAATAGTGTGATAGGATAAACGCATTACTAAGTATTTTTTTTTTTTTAGTTTAAATGAGTATAAAATCCTTAAAAATTATTTGTTAATTTACATTTATAAGTACACCAAATCCTAATAATAATGATAATCTTATGGAAAATATAAAGAATTTCGATTCTCCTAATCATTTATACAAATTTAAATTTTTTATATTTGTATATTTTCAAAACAGATAATATATACTAAATAAAAAAATTAAATTAACACTCCCAAATCCCAATCATTATTCCAATATTTAGTCTGTCCTAACATCAATCCAATATTGATATAAGCCTACAAAGGAGGAAAAGGAGTCCCACTCCGCTAGCGTTCAACACTCTTCTCTCCACGCACGCGCGGTATTCGATTCTTCTCTCCTTCTCCCTCGATTTCCTCGTTCCTCTTCCCGATCCAACTTCTTGTCTTCCAATTCAACCACCAATGGCCACCACTACCGACAACCCTAATCCCAACCCCACCCCCACCAACCCACCGCAGCAGGACCAAAACCCTAACAAAACCCTAGACCCTGCCCCTGCCACCGCCCATTCCGACGCAGATCCTTCCGTTCCACCTCCTTCTGCCGACAACAACAACACCACCGCACCTGATTCCAAGGATGCTCCACTGCCGTCCGACGCCGCAAACGATGCTCCTCTCTCCGATATTCAGAAGAAGATTCGCCGCGCTGAGAGGTTCGGTATCTCCGTCCAGCTCTCCGAGAAAGAGAAGCGTAATTCCAGAGCTGAAAGGTACAATTTTTAGGGTTTCCCTTTTTCCTTTCTCGATTTCACGCCTCGAGCGACTAGGATTTCTTATGCTTTCCTTAATATTAATATTGCAAGATAAATTAGGCTTTAAGATCCGACAAACGTTCTTAGTTTTATTGGATTCTTCTGTATAATTGAATAGAACGAACAATGCAATTTAGCTTTGTTTTACATGCACTTTGTCTTAGCTTTAATTATTGCAGGTTTGGCACTGGTTCCACTACGGTACAGGGAACAGAGTCATCGAAATCAGAGGAGCTGAAGAGGAAGGCTAGGGCTGAGAGGTTTCAAGCTTTTCCACTTTCTAATATTTATTCTCTCTGTCAAATATATATATATATATATATTCTCTGTTCCACTGTTCCTGTCCTGATCTTCATGACATTTTCAATTGGAATAGTAATGACGAATTTCTGCTTTGCAGGTTTGGGATGCCAAGTCCAGCTTCATCTGCTGATGAAGAGGCAAAGAAGAAAGCACGACTTGCCAGGTTCGCCCCGGCTTCCAAGGTTGACCCCGTTGAGGAAGATAAAAGGAAAGCAAGAGCAGAAAGGTTGGTATCATAATTTGTTTCCCCATTTCATATTAGCCGGTTCCATTCCTATAATTACGAGAATTGGGTATTTGTGGTATCTTATCAGGTCTTTCTGTTCCCTGTTTGTAGGTTTTCAAATCAATCATCAGGTTCTCTAACTCAAGTGAATGGAGAGGGGAAGATCGAGCCTGTAAGGCCCTCTGATCACTTTCTGTTCTTTCATGATTAGGAAGGGGAAAAAAATGTATATTCTTATGTTGGCTTATCTGTTTTCTGTTGCAAAGCAGAAGGCAGCTATTGCAGGAAAAGCTGGAGGAGGAGCCTGACTGGCAAGCTGCCTCCTTTACCGTAGGAAATTTTCTTGTAAGTTACTTTACTCTTATTCAAATCTTTATTCTTTGCCTTGATAAATTATTTGTCTTTCATTGCAACCTGACTTGTTTAATTTTATTTTTTTCTTAAAAGCTTTTCCTTGAACTTTTTTGCAGTTTTAGCTTATAACAGTTTGAGATTCCCAGTGTCCTCCACACCTCAGATGCATCTATCATTCATTGGTGAACTGCTGCCTTCCTCTAAGTCATGTCTAAGATTGAACTTGCCTGAAGAAGCTTCCTTTTGTTTCTTGTGTTTGTTTACTAGGTGACATCTTTGGGTAATTAATGGCCATCTTCACAGTGTTACTTATCTTAAATTCAATAGACTAAAACTTTGGAATCTACAGCCTAGAGTTTTTCCTTTTGATATTGAAGGTTTTGCTGAAAGGAAGGTATTTCATACTTAATGTCATCTGTATCCATTCTACCAAACTTATCACTGTGCTAGAAGTGTGGACCAAGCTGGTTTGGTTAACTAGCACCTTGCTGATCCAGAATCTGCTGACGAAATGATAGGGTTTCTTGCATAGTTTGTCTTTGGAGAGCTAGGATAGATCTAGAAATTATTCCTTAAATATAACATTGCTTGAATAATATAGGATGATCCTTTTATGCTAAAAAGTAAACTGATTTTCTTGGGTATTCTTAGGGGTTGATGATATTAAATCATTAATTGGAGTAATATCCGTTAACTTTTACTTCTTTTTAGATGGTGAGAGGTATATCTCTCATTAAATAAAATTAGGAAAAGGAAAAAAAGAGAAAACATATGGTTGGTGATGACGGTTGCATTTTGAAATGCATATATTTGTATGACATGCATATATAGTTGTCATGTTTAGATGTTAGTAGAGAGTAGTGAGTGATTGGAGTGAATGGATTATGTTTTTTATGCTATTATATTTTATGTAGAGCTATTTCATTAATTTTCTGGATCAGTAGAAATGTTGGAATATTGCGTTCCTGCTACTATCTTCTGGCACTCGTGCAAAAAATGGTAAGTCGACTCTCAAGTTAAAGTTTTAAGTGTGTTTTGAAACCGTTTTAAGGAGGCTTTAACAAGGCTGTAGTTTCCAATTTTTTAATCTTTGCATTTAACTTAGAGATAAGTAAACCCTTTGAAGATGGCTTGATTTTGTGCCAAAACTTAGAATTGTACAATCTTAGGGCTGAATGTGGAGGGAACGCGTCGATTTTTTTTTTTTTCACTTTATTATAATTATTACCTTGTAATTTATATTTAAGCTTTTTGCTTTGCTATAGTTGAGTTGCGTTTTTCCTTTTGCTAGCTGTTAAAGTATATATCTGGGGGAATCGTTATATTCTGTTAGTTTCGTATTGCAAACAATTTCTTGTATTCTATTGCATATTATTACTATGAAAAAATGGATAACATTTCCGCCAAATCATTGTGTTGTTTGCAGTTCAGTTCTTGATTCGTGAACTATTAGAGTTGATGGATCAAATATGCTTTCAATTTTTATGGCATTGGTTAGAATTTAATTTTGGTGTTAGTTTTGTTGATGTGATAATAATCGATTGACTGTCTGTATAAAATTTTTGTACACTAATATATAAAATTTAAATTCTTAAACGAATACCTAATAATATCTTTTTTATTTATTAAAGGATTTAGTTATTTTGTGCTTTAAGGGTATATTCTGGCTTTCCAAAGAAAATAAATAGAAAGGAAATAAGTGAAGTAGGAAAGGAGAGGGAAAAAAGTGAAAAAAAGTTTAATTTTTCTTTTATTTTCGTTCGTTATGGGAAAGATATTTATTAATCGAGTTTTACCTTCGTTTTTATTTTTCTTTCATATTTGTTTTCTATTTCCTTTTTAATCAAAGAAAGAAAATTCACATTTTTCCCCTTTGTTCCCCTTATTACTTTCTCACTTCACCTCAAATAAACAAAGTATTTAAGAGTTAATAATAGAAAATTTTAAAATTTTAGTGTATTTAATGAATTGGAAATGTTAAAAATTTATCTTTTTTAATAATTTTAATAAAGTATTTTTTATTTAGGGTTTTTCTCTTTAAAAAAATGTTTTTAGGATACAAGATAGAAAAGAAGAAAAATTATTCTAAAGACGTCAGGAAGATTTAATTATTAAAAAAAAAAATTAATACTAAAATTATTAAGAAGGGTTATTGCCTTATTGGTTATAATATTTAAAAAGGATCAAATTTTTTTATAAAAAGATAAATATATTTTTATTTTTTATTTATTATTTATAGTCTTTATAGTAATAACTTTTATTCTTCTTAAAATTTTGATCATCATAATTTTTTTTTGTTTTCTCGTTTATGTGGTTTTGGAGGAACAAAAGGAAGTGGTTGTGATTTCACGCCCTTGGAACTTTGGAGAAGAAGAGCATTTAAGAACCAGCATTCAAAGCAAGGTTTTGAGTTTTAGAGTGATTTTGAGTTTTAGAGTGACCTTGAAAGAATACTATATAAATCAAACGATACGAATTCAAATGCACCGAGTTCTTATGGTTATATATCCTTCAATTATTATTATTATTATTATTATTTCAATTAAATTATTAAGAGTGATACACACTTATGATTGTATCTATATATGAAAGATTTATTGTTGTCCTATTTTTACTGTTGTGTATTTTCTTTTTCGATTAATAATGACTATGACCATCGATTTAAATTAATAGATTAACACAAAAATTAATATACGATTGGTTAAGTTCATTATTTTACGATTTAAAATTTTGATAGTGTTTATATTCTAACCCAATAAATAAATAAAGGTTCAATGAGACAAAAAGGTCTATCAAGAAAAGTGGTCTTCACGTTACGCTCGACTTCTTCGAAAAGATCGGACACCGACAAAGAAGCTCAGCTCTACCTGCCCAAAAGCAAGTAACTGCTTCTCCAAATCTCGCCTACAATCTCAATCTTCACTAAAAAGATAGATCCCAACAAATTCCCAAAATAAAGGGAACGATTATCCATCAGAAAAGATGGAATTACTCCAACAAAAGTGGTTATCAACTCTACTATAAATACACTAACACCCTTCAGATATAATTCACATTCCAATCTACTAAAAATCTGTCTAAAACCCTTGCTAACTTAAGTATCGGAGTCTCTTACAGGTACCACCCCCACCTCCTCACGAGGAACTTGGGCAGACAGCACCTCAACAACAAGTCAGACGCTGCTACACTAAGGGATCTGGACCTCACGTTCAAACTCAATTCAGCGTTTCAGGTAACCCTCGGAACATTGACGCCGTTCCCGGGGGCCTGGAATTCATTCCTTGACAAATGGCGGACCATCAGTATGAAGACAGCCATACGACATCTAAATCTGAAGCCGAGCCCCAACCAAAGGGCAACGCCATTATATTACCTCCACCACACCAAACACATGACCCTCATGGAGAAGGGCCATCGGGGAACCCCCAGCCAAGGCAGATTCATTCGGAAATCCATCATCCTGAAGATGAAGAGCCCCCTCAAACAACAGAGATACTGGGTCTAGTATGCGGCCAGCGAGAACGACTAGAACAAATCGAGTATGAAGCTGAGGGACAGTGAGAAGCAGAACAGGAATTGCAGAGGGAAGTAAGGCGACAAAGGGAGCTGGAAGAAAAACTCCTGAAGTTAGAAGCCGACCTTCGCAATCGGAATAATCGAACAGATCAATAGTGTAGATTTTATTTCTATTACAATTTATCATAATCCCCCTTTTTATGTATGTTCAGTGTTTGATAAAATGTCTCTTATAATTTTTGTATAGTTTTTTTTTATACTCGTGGCCTAGGCTAAGGAAATTGAGTGACCTTGAGTCATTGGGTCTAATTGGATTAGTGATTTAGGAACCCTTGTTGGTCAATTTGATACCCATTAACACTAGTCCACTACTAAGTCAATTAGTAGTTAGGTTGGGACTTATGGGTTGATGTTGATCAAGCCTATTTGACATACTTCAAGCATAGAAGTAGACTTGATGGGTTTGGTCCCTCATAGTTATCAATATATGGTTATTAGACAAGGATAGTGATCTCAATTCCTATGCCTTAGCCAAGAGTTCTTTTGCAACTCATATTTAAAAACCCCAATTCTACTTACTTGCTTCTCGCTTTAGTTAATTTTAGTTGTTTAGTTAGTTCCAGAATAGAATTAGATTTATATATTGTCTTGTTAAGTTTCCATTTACTTTCTTGTTATTTACATTTCTTGTCAATTGCTACCTCACCCTTGAAACCCTTCATAGCCAATAATTGAGCACTAGATTGCAATTCCTAGGGAGAACGACCCGGGATTAATACTCCCGGCTATTTTGATTTGTATTGTGACAACATTTTAAACTTTGATTGAGGGTTAATTGTTAGTTTGGACTATGCTTGCAATGAAATTCCTTTGAGAAATTCTAGACCGACATTTATCCTTCTATCAATGACTCCTATAGTCAACTACCTCAAATTTGATTTCCTTCCAAAGGATGAGAAAGAAGCCAGAAGGCTTATCAAGGAGGCGCAAAATTACACATTGGTCCATAATGTTCTAGATAAAAGAGGGATCTCAACACCACTCTTGAAATGCGTCCCGACCTCCAATACAAAAAAAATCTTAGAAGATGTACACAATGACATATGTGGAAATCACTTAGGAGCTCGGTCAATGGCCAAAAAGGTAATCCGAGCTGGCTTCTTCTAGCTGACCTTATAAAGGGAAGCGGCCGAATTTATTAAGAAGTGCCCATCTTGTCAGAAACATGCCAACTTCCACATTGCGCCACCTGAGGAGCTTATCAACATTACCTCACCATGGCTATTTGCAAAATGGGGTCTCGATCTGCTCGGACCATTTCCACAAGCACCAGGACAAGTCAAATACCTTATAGTAGGGATTGACTACTTCACTAGGTGGATCAAGGCAAAGCCCTTAGCGACTATCACCGCCCAAAGAAATAAAAAATTCTTGTATAATAACATTGTCACAAGGTTTGGAGTTCCTCCTCCATCACCACGAACAATGGGACTCAATTTATGATGCGTGAGCATCTTTCCTATCTTTTCCTAGTGAATTTGCATTTAATTTGTTGAGTTTAATCAAGAATTAATTATATTTTAGCTACTATGGATGTTACTTTGAGTCGTGTGCAATTCTGTTTATTTTAGGTAGCATTCGGATGGATTTAATGAAGTTTCCGCAGAAAAAAGAGAAGAAGGCAAATGATGCTGTCAACCCTGATCTCTCGCACTCAAACCTAAATAACTTGAGTTACAGAGGTCCAATGGACATGATTTTAGTGGCGTTGGAAAGCTAACTTCCAGAGCTTTCCAACGATGTATAATAGTTCATACTTCTTCTCCATCAACGCTGCCAAGGCTGCGCCTAACTTGAGATTTCTCAAGTTAGGCGCGAAGCATCATAACAACACGCAACGTAGCACTCCATTCTTCAAGTTAGGCGCATGATCCCCTCAAGTAAGGCACCAATGTTCAAGCATTCTATGCCATTCTTTGCTGCCCACCTCAAGTAAGGCGCAGCTCCATGCCAAGTTAGGCGTGGGATTTGCTTCTGAGTTAATGAATCAAGTGGTCCCCACGCCTATGTACAAACCATGCGAGATCTTCTATTTATTCTGATTAGACTTTAATTTTTATTTAAAAATAGGAAAAGATATTATTTAATTTTAGAAAATATAATTACATTAATTAGGATTAGATATAAAAGGGAAAAAGAATCAGCCCTTTGGGCTATCTCTCCTCTTCTCTTCTCTTCTACCTCATTCCGCACTTTACAGTTTTTACGAATCCTAGTTTTTCTCTCTGCACCATGAGCAACTAAACCTCAACTGTTAAGGTTAGGAGCTCTGTCTATTGTATGGATTGATACTATTATTTTTCTATTTTAATTCATGTACTGATTTATAATTCAAGAATTGTTTTCGTTTTTTATATTATGAATTTGGGTGGAACGAAAGTATGACCCTTGTTCTAATTGAGTTCTTGTATAACTTGGAAAAGCTCTTTACTTGAACAATAGTTTGAAAATATATTCTCCTAAATTTTTAATTATCTGGACTTAATGGGATACGTGACATATAATCCTCTTATATTTGGGTAATTAGGATTTTTGTGGCATATAACTAGAATTGAACTTCACCCTCTAATTGGAATTAAGTGACCAAGGAATTGGCGATTGGTGAATTTTAGAGGAGACTAAAAAGGTCTAAGGAATTAGGGTTTAGTCACATATAGTTTGTCATTAATTAAATCTTGCATGATTAAAATAGTTAGTAAGAAAAGTCAATCCGGAAGATAGATATCTCTGAAGCCTTAACTATTTCTCCATATATATTTCACAACTTGTTTATTGCTTGCTTTCTGATATTCTGAATTTACTGTTAATGCTTTTGAACCTTCAACACCATTTTCTGTTTGTCTAACTAAGTAAATTAATCAACAATTGTTGCTTAGTCCATCAATCCTCGTAGGATCGACCCTCACTCACCTGAGGTATTACTTGGTATCACCCAGTGCACTTGTCGGTTAGTTTGTGGGTTATAAATTTCGCACCAAATTTTTGACATCGTTGCCGGAAATTGACTATGATTGACAGCTACCAGTTGTTTGATTGCTTAAATTAGGCGTTTTTGCTTTAGTTTTACTTGATTTATTTCTATAATTTTTTTTTTACTTTAACCTTTAATTAGTTTCTGTTAGCATTATTAATTTTTATTTTCCATTTCTTTTATGTTCCTTTAATTCTTTTTCCTTTTTTTTCGGCGTTAGTAATTCCTTCTCCCCTTGTCATCGTTCATTTTTTCTTTAACTTTAATTCTTAATTTTTTTTCAAACTTTCGTTAGTTCTTTTATTTTCATTTTTTTTCATTTTTTTTGTTTCCATTATTTTTTATTTCTATATTTTATTTGTCTTTAATTAAAAAAAATTTGCATCATATATTTATTTTTCCTTAATTCTTGAAATTAAGTTTGGTGTCACTTAGTTAGTTATTTTAATTTTTCTGTTCAAATTTAAAAAAATTAAAAAATATATTTTCAAAATTTTCACTTTAATTTTAGTTATAATTTTTGAACTTTTTTGCTTTAATTATTTAGTTATTTTATTTTGTTTCTTTTACACAGGTTACCTCACTGGGAATTCTCTGCACTTTGACGTAGAGATTTCCATCTTTTCTTGTTTTCTGTTTGTTTATGAGCAGGAACAGAGATAAGGAACCTCTTTTAGACTTTGATCCTAAACCTGAAAGGACTTTGAGGCGGCGTTTGCAACAAGCAAGACTTTACAAGGCTGCAGAGTCCACTATGGATCATAATAATGTTGTTAATGCCAATGTGGCAAATCTAGTTGGGAATGAGCAACCTAGAAGAGTGCTTAGCTCTTACACTGCTCCTAATGCAGACCTTTATGGCAAAAGTATTGTGGTGCCTCCAATAGCTGCAAATAATTTTGAACTGAAGCCACAGCTAGTTACTCTTGTGCAACAAAATTGTTAGTATCATGGACGGGCAGGAAGATCCAAATCAGTTTATTTCTGATTTTCTGCAGATTTGTGATACCATGAAGACCAATGGAGTGAATCCTGAGGTGTACAAACTCATGCTCTTCCCATTTGCTGTGAGGGATAGAGCAAAGATGTGGTTAGATTCTCAACCCAAGGAAAGTCTAGATACTTGGGATAAGGTTGTCATCGAATTTTTGACTAAATTTTTCCCACCTCAAAAACTGACTAAGTTAAGGGTGGAGGTTCATACTTTCAGACAGAAAGATGGTGAGACCCATTATGAAGCTTGGGAGAGATTCAAGCTACTGACTAGGCAATGCCCTCCGGACATGTTCTCTAGATGGACTCAGCTGGATATATTTTATGAGGGCTTATCTGAAATGTCCAAGATGCGCTTAGATAATTCTGCAGGTGGTTCCTTGCACATGAAGAAGACACCAGAGGAGACTACTGAGCTTATTGAGTTGGTTGCTAATAACCAATACTGATATTCCTCCAACAGGAACCCTGTAAACTCTGAGATCTCTCAGAAGAGAGGCGTTTTAGAAGTGAAAGTTGTTGATGCTCTTCTTGCTCAGAACAAGCGTTTGTCTCAGCAAATAAATTTGATTACTCAACGGTTGAGTGGAATGCAAGTAGCTGTCAACACTCAGAATGCACCCCAAGAAGCCTCTTATGACATGACAGGTAATGTTATGCAAAATGAAAATTATGATTATGCTCAATTTTCTTCTGAACAGGTCAATTACATGGGGAGTGCTCCTAGAAATTCTAATAATGATCCCTATTCTAAGACCTACAATCAGGGGTGGAGAAATCACCTAAATTTTGGGTGGAGAGAGCAACCTCAGAGGCCACAGATTTTAATAATAATTCTCAGGATGGTTTTTAACAGAATAATTTTAATAGCCACCAGTTTCAGTCATCTCAGCAAGCTACTTCTCAGCCCCAGTAGAACAATGATTTGGAAGCAATATTGGCAAGTTTTAGATAGGAAACCAGAGCATCAATCAAGAACTTGGAGACTCAGATGGGTCAATTAGCCATAAAAGTTAATGAAATTGATCAGAGGACCACTAATAGCCTTCCTTGTAACACAATTCCAAATCCAAGAGAGGAATGCAAGGCTATCACCTTGATAAGTGGACAAGTGGCAAGTACGGAAGCACAAGTTAATGAGGAGCCAGTTGAAAAAGAATCTCCAGAGGAGAAGAAGGAAGAAGTAGAGCACATCCTTCTAAAGCGTGCGGACAACCCATTCCCAGACTCTCTTGACACTTATCCTACATTGCCAAAGGCTCCTGAGTACAAGCCTAAAATGCCATATCCTCAGAGACTTCAAAAGGAGACCAAGGACAAGCAGTTTTCAAAGTTCTTGGAAGTCTTCAAAAAGTTGCAAATCAATATTCCTTTTGCTGAGGTTTTGGAGCAAATGCCTCTCTATGTCAAGTTCATGAAAGAGCTATTATCAAAGAAGAAGCTTCTAAAAGGAGATGAGACAGTGGTCCTGACTAAGGAATATAGTTCCACCATTCAGAATAACTTGCCAAGAAAGATGCCGGATCCAGGGAGCTTTCAAATTCCATGCACCATTGGGAGCACAACCTTTGAGAAAGCGTTATGTGATTTGGGAACAAGCATCAATTTAATGCCATTGTCTGTGATGAAAAAGCTGCAAATCCAAGAGGCACAACCCACAAGGATAGCATTACAGATGGAAGAAAAATCTATAAAGCCTGCATACGGAATAATGGAGAATATCTTGGTCAAAGTGGGTAAGTTCTTCCTCCCAGCAGATTTTGTGATTCTTGACACAGGAGAGGATGAGAATGCCTCTATAATTCTGGGAAGCCCATTTCTAGCCACTGGAAGAGCTCTAATTGATATGGAAGAAGGTGAATTAGTGCTTAGAGTGCATAATGAGCAACTGGTCTTTCATGTCTTCAAAGATATACATTCAGCAGGTGAAGAAGAGAGGTGCATGCAGACTGAGCTTCTTGATCCAAATCTTCAAGAACCCCCTGATGACAGACAGCAGAATCTGCAGCTCAAACCTCCTTTGGTGACAATCAATAAAATTTCTCCTGATATCAAACCTAAGTTTGGTGTCAGAAATGCATCATCCACCAAGGAGGAGGTTCCGAAAAAGAAGAAAATATCCAGGGGATGGAGAAACAAGAAGATCCCCACTAAAGGTTTCTCCACAGGAATGAAGGTGGTGTTGACTAGCAATCTAGTGTGGACTTATACAGTAAATAGAATCCTCTCTCTGGAGCATATTGAGCTACTTTATGGAGAAACAGGAAAGAAGTTTAAGGTGAGGGGTGAATAACCGAGCCCTTATGATCCTCCTCCTTAGAGGAGCTGACCGTCAAGCTAGTGACGGTAAAGAAGCGCTTGTCGGGAGGCAACCCGATGTTTTCGTATCCTTAGTTTAATTTTCGTTGCTTTGATTTTATTATTTATTTGAATTTCATTGAGTTTCTACTGTTTTTTCTTTGTTTTATGTGTATTTTGATCATGCAGAATATTAAAAAAAACAGAAACAGGTTTCTAAATACAGAGTTTCAAACACCCAGGACGATATTGATTCAGATTTGGGTGACGTCTAACTTGAAAATCTCAAGTCAAGCGCCACATACTATGCGCAGAGGAAAATTTTGCACTGGAGAGTCTGCGCCTAACTTGAGAATTTTCAAGTTAGGCGCCGCATATTACGCACAAGGGAACAATTCTCTCTGGAGTGTCTGCGCCTAACTTGAGAATTTTCATGTTAGGCGCAAGCTGTGAAGACACACCTCAAGTTAGGCGCAGCTTCTTCCAAGTTGGGCGCAACGGTAGCTGGCACTCATGGGTGGCCTCAAGTTAGGCACAGGGTTTTTCAAGTCAGGCGCAGTGAGTAAAGGAGTTTAACTCATGTTAGGCGCAAAGAAACTGAAGTTAGGCGCCATAAGAATGTCTCTTCAGGCCAAGTTAGGCACAAGGACATATCAAGTTAGGCGTGAATCTCCTGGTTGCCCCCAATCCTTCCAACCACAATCCACCAATTCCTTACCAAATCAATTTGATTTGGTCCCACCCCCTAATTAGATTCACTTTTATATATAAACATATTATACGCCCCTTTATATATATATATATCTCCCCCCAGACTTAACCTTCAGGAACTTGGTGGCCGACCTTAAAATAAAACACCAGTTCACATCAGTAGAGCACCCTCAAACCAATGGACAGGCTGAAATTGCCAACAAAGTCATACTGGCCAGGTTAAAGCGCTGACTACAAGACGCAAAAGGGGCTTGGGCTGATAAAGAATCACCCCCACATTGCACAACGTGGGAGTCACCCTTTCGACTTGCCTACGGAATGGAAGCCATGATCCCCATAGAAGTAGATGAAGAATCTCCTAGGGTCATATTCTACAATGAAAGAGCTAACTTTCAGGCACAGAAAGAAGAGCTCGACCTTCTCTTCGAAGTCCGAGAAAGAGCTTGAATTAAGGAAGGATGGCTCTAAGATACAACCAAAAGTTGATCAATAGGAGTACAAAAATCAGGAGAAGGAAAGTTGGCTGCTAATTGGAAGGGACCTAACAAAATAGTTGAGGTCTTAGGCAAAGGTTACTACAAAGTGTCCGACCTCCAAGGGCGGGAGCTCTCGAGGTCTTGGCACACATGTAACCTAAAAAATTACTATAGCTAAGTAGAAAATCTTGTGCCTTGGTGCACTCTTTTTCCTGATTTTAAGGGTTTTTTAATGAGGCACCAGCACAAGAACTAGGGGTACTAAATTCCCTAGTACGTAAGTCTAAGTAAAGAAATTTCTGGACTATTAATAAAAATTTCTATCTCTTTTTTCAAAAGTTTTCTATTTAGAATGCATTAATTTAATCCCGACAAACTGTGAAAATTATTGCCTGACCTAAAAATAGTCGGCAAGATGAAGCGATGAGATACAAGTTAATGTAAGAAGTTATATAAACAACTCGTGCAAAGCGACCTCAATGAGGTCGGATAAAAAATGAGCTATAGAAGTAACTTAATAAAGGCCGACTACTCGAAGTTGGAACTATAAAAGGAAACTCATAACTTAACAAAAGTTGCTAAAGACAAGCAAACTATATTCAACTACAAAAACCTAGCTTTATTTCGAAAGCAGAAAAGTTCTCTGAGAGATAAGGAGAATAACTCTAAAACATTACTTTATAAAAGTTGTAGAAATAACTAAAATAAAAGGCAAAAGTGTTTAAGAAACTACCAACTATTACAAAAAATTAAGTATCATAAAGACCCATAAGTCGGGTCCTTCCAAACATAAAAAAAAAAACAAAAAGAAATTAAGATTTCTCGCCAAGAAGCGGGTTGAGATCCTCGTTCGTAACAGCATCTTTCCCTTTGATAGAAGGGGTTGGAGGATGCATGAAAACTGGCACGGTGGTGCACGAAACTGGCTCCAAAGAATTCACACAGATAGACCGATAGGTATACCGGGTCGTCCAAGTAATACCTCAGGTAAGTAAGGGTCGATCCCACGGAGATTGTTGGTTTGAGCAAGCAGTGGACACCTTACAGATCTTAGTTAGGCGGATAGAAAATATAGTTTGTCACAAAAAATGCATAAAACAGATAAATAACTAAATGTTACTAAATAGACGAGAATTCAATGGTATGAGAACGGTTAAGGCCTTGGAGATGCTTTGTCTTTCCGGATTAACTTTTCTTATTGTCTACTTCAATAACCTTCTGGTTCCTTCAATGGCAGCCGAAAGTGATTAACCCATGTCCTCTCATCAAGTTAACCTCCTCCACTGCAGTAATCCACCACGTTGAGATGACTCATGTCCTCTCATTAAGCCACCTCTAGGTTTTTCACTGTTGCAGAAGATGAAGCTCTAAGCAATCCACTTCCCTTCACGCAATCCTACTCAAGGTGCCACAGACAAGGCAGATCTTCCGGATCAGAAAGTGCTGCTTTTCTGACTCTATCCTTAGCGCCACAGAGACCTCACGCATCCATAGTCAATGAAATTTTATGTCACATATCCATAGTTACTCAGATGCTCTATTGGAATCCGCAATGCAATCTCTAGATTTAGTTCAACGCTATCCGGGTCAGGAATCGCACGGAACGCATGTAGAACAATGGTGATTGTCACGGGTCACCCTCAATTCATAAGATGAAGAACGGGGTTGCATAAGAGAATAGAATCAGTCATATTGAATTAGAAAAGTAATATTATTGATCCTTAAAACTCAGCAGAGCTCCTAACCTTAACTTCGGAGGTTAGTAACTCATATTGTACAGAAAATAATAATCAAAGGTTCGAATGGGGCCAAGATCTCTAACAAGGGTGATCTTTGTTCTATATATACTAGTCTGCTAACTAAGGATTACAGAAAATAAGATAAACTAGTCTTATAGTGTGAAAATCTACTTCTGAGGCCAACTTGGTGAGTGTTTGAGCTGAGCTTGAGTGTCTCCCACAAGCTAGTACCCTTTAAGGGTGTTGAACGCTGGCTATGGACTCCATCCTAGGCGTTGGACGCCAGTTGCTCCCCTGTGGGCACTGGACGCCAGGAATGGGGCTGGTGGCTGGCGTTGAACGCCAGTTTTGGGCCTTCATTTCCAAATCAAAGTATAGACTATTATATATTTCTGGAAAGCCCTGAATGTTAGATTTCCAGAGACATTGAGAGCATGCCATTTGGACTTCTGCAGCTCCAGAAAAGCTCCTTTGAGTGCACGGAGGTCAGATCCTGATAGCATCTACAGTCCTTTCTCTGTTTCTGAATCAGACTTTTGCTCAAGCTCCTCAGTTTCAGCCAAAAAATACCTGAAATCACCATAAAACACACAAACTCGAAGTAGAATCTAAAAATGTTAATTTTGCACTAAAACCTATGAAAACTTAATAAAACTTAAGCAAAATACAATGAAAACTATATGAAAATAATGTCAAAAGCGTATAAAATATCCGCTCATCACACGGCCGGGATATCAATAAAAGGCGGAGAAGAGGTCTCTACAATAACAACCTTAGGTTGGACATCGGACGCTATAGAAGTTCGACCGACCTGGGGAGCCGAAGTCTTCGGATCAGGAGGAGGCCCCTCACCCTCATCAGGGGCCGGCACAATCTTCCCATTGACCACAATGTTATCTTGGCCAAGCAGAGAGAGTCAAGGTCAGGGGTAAGAACTCGGACCTGAGCCTTGAAGTTTTCAAACAGCTCGCCTATCCCCTCGACCACGTTCTCTTGAAGAACGGCGTGTTCCTCCCAGGCATTTTTTAGCTCCTCCCTCAGGTTGATAAGCTCCCCATAGTTCCTCATGTAACTCTCTTTAGCCCTCTTCTTCACCCTTTCCGCCATCAACGCTGCTGCCTCAGCTTTTATCGCTCGAGAATGAGCCTTTCTCAAATCCGACTTCAGCTTGGTATTCTCCCCCTCCAACTCATCCTTCAAGCTATTTAGTCTCTCCACCTCAGCCCGAGCAGAGTCCAAGAAAGCCTGAGTGACACGAACATGAGTCTTTTTTACCTCCTTGGCCAGAGCAGTACTCACCCCCTCCATACGGATACAATTACACGCCATATGGTTGAGGTAATTCTGAATAGCCACGTCATCCATGACTATATGGCTATAGGGCAGGATATTCCTCTCACTCCAGGCGAACCTGTCAAAGCCCTTATCGTTGATATTCGGCTCCCCAGAAGTTTTCTGTTTTTTAGGGGGAGGCCCTTGAGGTGATAGGGTACCCGAGCTCTCCAAAGTTGGGTCAGAAGGGATCAAGCTAACAGTTGGAGTAGGGATGAGCTTCTTCTGGGAAGCAGCACCAGAATCCAATTTCTGGGGGGAAGATCGGGATGATGTCCCCTCAGCCTCTTTGTCTTGAAGACTTCGGGCCACCACAGTCTTACGAGCCTGGCGCAAATACTTCATAGAAGAAGTCTTGGAAGCCATACTTTCTGAAAAGAGATACAAAGGCACGTTAAGATAATAAAAATATAACCCGAGATAACATAAAAAGCTAGAGGTCGGGAAAACTACCTAACTCGGACCAGAGTTGACCGAGGTCTCCTAAGAATCTCTTTGTGTCCAAGTGAGGAGCTCGGCCCCAGCACTCTTGCAACACATCCACGAAGGCTTTTTCAACTTCATCTAGACTATCTATGGCATATTTGGTCACTATAGGTTGTTCTTGCCAGTAAAGAGGAAAGAAAGGTTCGTCATTCCCATCCAAAAAGAAAGGTCGGGCATCCTCCATGTCCACGACTCGGATTTTAAAGAAATGATTTTTGAAGTCATGGAAGGATTTATCAAAAATGGAGAACACCTTTTTACCCTCGACAGCGTGGAAGGAAAGCCAAGAAGCTTTTCCTTTTAGTGTCTCGGGTTTGGTAAAAACAAACAGGTAGAGGAAGAGCTTGGTAGAAGGTTGGACATTAAATTCCCGACATAGAAGCTGAAAAATTTTTAGAAAGGTCCAAGAGTTCGGGTGAAGTTGGGAAGGGGCTACATTTCAAGCCCAAAGAATGTTCGTTTCGAAATTGGTAAAAGGAAGAGATATGCCTAACCTAGTGAAAAAACAATCATAGGCGTAAAAGAAGGGATGCTCCAACTCATTCAAAGGGGGCAAACAAATTCTCTCTTCAGGGTTGGGCACCACTAATTTGTAATTCCTTTCATCCTCCCTATTCTCACATATTTTATTATGACAGTGGAAAGCATCACAATATTCCCTATCCTGTACCGGGACACAAGAGAGGACGGTGGTATCTACCCAAGATAAGAGGCTAGGAGGAACCTTAGTCGACATATTCAGAACTACAGCACGTGACATAAAAGCTACACCTACAGATACAAAATGAAAAGATTGTTACTACAACAACTTGGACATCGTACATAAGAGGTCGGTCAAAACAAGCTAAACAAAAGAAAGCCATTTTTTCAAGAATTTCTACAAGGCATGACAATAATGGCCTCTCTCCTATGCAACGGCGTCATCACACAGAAAGCGACACCATTAGGTGTAAGGCCCACATCGGTTGGGGAGGGGAACAAAGCATGCCTTATAAGGATGTGGATACCTCTCCCTAGCATGACGCGTTTTGACGAGTGAGTGGGGGGGCTTCGACTAGCATCCCTATCGTCAAAGGCAAAACCGTGAGGCCTTGTGTGCTAAAGCGGACAATATCGTGCTAGCGGGTGGTCTGGGCTGTTACAGATGGTATCAGAGCCGGAACCCGGATCGATGTGCCAGCGAGGGCGCTGGACTCCCTTAGGGGGGTGGATTGTAAGGCCCACATCGGTTGGGGAGGGGAACGAAGCATGCCTTATAAGGATGTGGATACCTCTCCCTAGCATGACGCGTTTTGACGAGTGAGTGTGGGGGGCTTCGGCTAGCATCCCTATCGTCAAAGGTAAAACCGTGAGGCCTTGTGTGCCAAAGCGAACAATATCGTGCTAGCGGGTGGTCTGGACTGTCACATTAGGAGCAATACAAATGTAACAAACTACTATAAGTTTCAGAAATTCGTTTTCAGAAATTCTAGAACCCTCAAACAACCAAATAAAGACTTCAATCAAAAGGGAATCTTTAAACAAAGAAACAACAGCCAAGCAAAGAGGAAGTTCTAAAAAAAAAACAGCAAAGACCATCACCAAAATCTAAAGTATCAACAAAACCCACTATCAATAGCTACTACTCAGGTGCCATTCAACACAATCAAAATGCAAAACCATTGATAAAGTAAGAAAAAGCACCAACCTTGATGGACGAATCAAGTAGAAAAAGGGCACGCCAGGCAGCAAGACACAAACAATCCTCTTCAAAGGACTCTTCTGAAGGGGACGAGGTTAGGAGAATCTTGAAAATGGAGTCGCAAAGAGAGATGAAGGAAAAGAAATAATCTTTTTTACAGTGAAGAAGAGCAAAACGAAGGACTTTTCTTAGAAATGGAGAAGTGAGAAGAAGGGAAGCCAAGGAGATTTTATAAGAGACAAGTGGCTTAATGCCCACTTAACTCCTCTTCAAAAACTTGTGCGGATTCCAAGAAAAACTGCCGCGCAATGTTCGCCTCCATTTAAGAGGCAACGTTCAAATTTTCAAACACATCGAGAACTCAACCTTTGGAAAGGCGGGCACTCGATGACAAAGCAAAAGCCACGAAATGCTCAAGCCCGACCTACAGAAAGCTCAGGACTCAAGCAGGGGGCACTGTTTATACTCTGACCCAATAAATAAAGTCAGACCCAATAAGACAAAAAGGCCCACCAAGAAGGGTGGCCTCCACGACACGCCCGACCTCTTCAAAAAGGTCAGACACTGACAAAGGAGCTCAGCTCTACCTGTCCAAAAGCAAGTAACTGCCTCTCCAAATCTCGCCTACAATCTCTATCTTCATTAAAAAGATAGATCCCAACAAACTCACAAGATAAAATGAACGGTTATCCATCAGAAAAGATAGAACTACTCCAACAAATGTGCTTATCAACTCTACTATAAATACACTGACACCCCTCAAATATAATTCACGTCCCAATCTACTAAAAACCCGCCTAAAGCCCTTGCTAACTTAAACATCAGAGTCTCTTGCAGGTACCATCCCCCACCTCCTCACAAGAAACTCGGGCAGGCGGCACCTCGATAACAATAAGTCAGATGCTGCCACACAAAGGGATCTAGACCTCACGTTCAGGCCCAATTCAGCATTTTAGGTAACCCTCAGAATAGATAGTATCGCAACTTTCTTATCTATAACTGATTGTGATTTTAGTTATATATATTTATGATAAATTTAAAAATATTATTTTTGACGAGATAATACTTTTAAAATTATTATTAAAATTTAAAATATTACAAAATTAGATGTTAATATATTTGATTGAAAATCTAAATATCATATTTAATTAGTATATTTTCATGAGAGGAAGAAAGAATAGAAGACTGTATAAATAAAAAAAAAATTATAAAGATAACTAAAAATTTAAAAAGAACAAAAGTTACTGTTATAAAAATTATAAAAAATAAATAAAATTAATTAAGAATATATATGTCTTTTCATAAAAAAGTTTAGTTTTTTTAATATTATAAATATTAATTTTTTTTAATAATTTTGATATTAAATTTTTTTTCTAATAATTAAATCTTTTTAATCGTTCTTTAGAGTAATTTGTTTTTAGAAAAGACCTTTTGTTAAAAAATTCCAAATTTCCTAAAGCCTAATAGAAGGAAGACAATTAGACAAATGATAGGTTCAGTTGCACGAGACACTAGCTGAATAAAATAATTAAAATAAATTGATTGGTAGTATCATCCAATTATGCATAGACACGTACAAGAGTTGCTATCACACGGAAATCTCTCCTCTTCATAATCCAGAATGATCATGCTGTGTTTTGATAGGCCCGCCCTGCTGCTGAGAATGCATTCCTGTCACAAAATACTGAAAATAGTAATGCCGTAACAACATCTGGCTACCCCCCGGAGCTAACTTCCCAATGAATAATTGGGTAATTAATAGGGAGAGTACACCGCTAAAATCGCATTCAAATTATTGATAAAAATAGAGTAATTCACTTAAACAAACGAAATGAGTATCAATATTATATTAATATTTTAAAATTAAATAATTTATATGTATGTCTGATTTTTATATTTACTCTACATAAATCAAATGAATTGCATTTGATTCAATTGAAATAATAATACATCAAATCAATTAAATTCAATTTACAACAAAAAAAAGCGTTTATAAGATCTAGCTTGTGATAAATCAAATGAAAAAATTTTAAACTAATGGATTTAATGTCCATGATAAATAGAATCAATCGAATTCAATTTAAATAATGTGTGGCCTAAAATGAATTAAAGCTAATTGATTTAAATTACTGTTGGTAAACTCTATAAAAGAATTCGATTTAATAGATACGAATTATAATTATAATTCTTTAATTTACTTACCTCCAGAGAAAATTCTCTAAAGAAATATTAAAAACTTCAGATATGAAAAACAATCCGAATCGTATCTATTACTTTGGAAAAACTACTATTTGTACCCATAAATTTTACGAACGCTGATAAAAGTACCCATCAAACATGAAAATAATGTTGTACCCATGAAAGATGGGTTCCGTGTGACAATAGTATCCAAACCGTGATTTTTCATTGACTTTTTAATAAGATTTCCAAATTACCCTTTCTATCTTCTTCCCCAAATTTCAAATTTTACAACCCTCATCCTTCGTTTTCCTCTGCCACCGCCAGTCACCATTCCCTCAAGACCCAAGCACCTTATGTCTTCCTCCAACCTTTATTCTCAACTTCCATCTCTCTTTATTCCAATCCTAATTTGTTCTCCAAATCTAAATCCAAATCAACTTTAAAATCATTACCCTTGTTGTTTCTTTCTTCTTCAGATGCAACAACAACACTAAGAAAGCACATCCTTGTCAAACTCTTCAACCTCTTCAACCTGAATATTGTTGTTCTTCTTATTCCAAAGCAATAAGTAGCATAATTCAGCAACCAAAGCCAACAAGAGGCCGATGGCCATGTTCTCTTTCCAACGGTGACTCCAAACACTGCTCAGCGCCGTCTTTCTGTAGAAAAAAGGGGCTGCTGTTAGAGTATCTTCATACCATTTGGTGGACTGATATTCACATCGCAGTCACCGCCGCTGCTCAGGCTAGACTTCCGAGACCACTGCAAAACCCTCTAGAAGGTTGTGGTGGTAGTAACGTTATTGTTGAAGGATCTTGTTTCACTTTGAGTATGGAGAACAAGGAGGGATGATGGTGGCGGGATACATTGATGAGGATGAGCTTCTGAACATACCGAGTATGATCGAAGACATGGCCAGGGGAATGCAGGGTGAAGAAGGACCCGCACTCCCAAGCCCACCTTTGACGACAACATCATCAGCAAGTGCTGTTCCGGTGAGTTCCTAGCGAAGCTTCTCCTCTGCAACAAATGCGACCGAGGCTATCACATCTTCTATCTCCGACCTATCCTTCCTTCCGTTCCCAAAGGCTCTTGGTTCTGCGCCTCTTGTTCCCACAGTGACACCAAGAAACCAAAATGTATGTTTTTTTTGTTAATTTCAAACTTCTTTTTCTTTTTCTACACCAGATCTACAAATCCATAATATTTGAACAATAACCTCATAATTAATAATCCACAATTTTTAATCTTTTTAATTTTTTGGTGGCTAGCAGCAGCAGAAGAAGACGAAGGATGAGAGTTGTGAAATTTGGAATTTGGGGAAGAAGATAGAAGGGGTAATTTGGGAATTTTATTAAAAAATCAACGAAAAATCACGGTTTGGATACTATTGTCACACGGAACTCATCTTTCATGGGTACAATGTTAGTTTTCTTGTTTGATGGGTACTTTTGTCAGCGTTCGCAAAATTCATGAGTACAAATAGTAGTTTTTCCTAAAAATGTAAGTAAATGAAATTTCTTTTTTCTTCAAGTTAGAATAAAAATGTTAGCAATATTTAGTAAGCAGGATTTGACTATACATATTAGTTCGTGTAGTGATTAGAAATTTTGATAGAAATCTTAATTTAGAAATGTTGGTGATAATAATAATTTAGGATTATTTTATAAATTAAAAATGTTAATGTTAGTTGAATGTAGATTTAGTGAGGATTTAATTTCTATGAATAAGATTAGAGTAAGATGTATGTTTTAGAAATGTCATCAATTTTATTAAAAAGTTCTTAATATAATTTAAGATTATGATTTCATTAACCATCATGGCAATTCATTGTACGACTCTTTTCAATCCGCATAAATTTGCTCAGCGGTATTCTGCTTAGCCAACCAAACCCTCCTCTAAGTCGGTCTAAATCCAAAATATGTCTCTGTCGCATTCTATAGTACCTTGATCGACACAACCGCATCAACTCTTACCATAGGAAGGATGAAAGCAGATATAACATGATAATCAAGTATCCTGTGATTACTAGATATCGACGTGACCAGACATGTATGAGATCCATTATACCTTCTTACCTCCCAAATACAAAGAGTGATCCGAATCAACCATCTGCAACTATTTTCAAACTCCTTACACTTATCATGGTATTATGATCTGATTCCAGCACTCTATACTCAACCTCATTGTGAATTCTATAAGTCCTCACACTTAAGACGCCTTCCTCCTTATTTTGAAAATATTGACCAACTTAAAATTGTTGTATCCTATGTATTTCTGGCCCCAAATTTGGATTTTACATCTAAGAACTCCTGCTGTATCATGGCCTCCAAGTCTAAAGTTGAAAAGTACAAGGAGTATTGCTGAGTTTTCGAACTCGATGCTCTACCACCCCTAACTGGAATACTCCTCCCTAGATCATCATCACTATCCTCGTCAATCATGGCAGGCTCTACATCATCGTCATCCCACAGTACATCTTCGACAGTATTTGGTTTTCCACCCTCCCCTGAAATCGGAATTATAACAGGAGTATCCGCCATCACAATAGCAAACTGACTGAAAGATCAATTAATTTCTATTTCTCTATCGCCATCGCGGTTTAGATCAGCTGCGAAGGACGGAGATGCTACCAAAACTGACTCAGGTGCAATGACAGGCACAGATGAAGATGTGCCAACAAGTATTGAACTAGAGTTTCCTAGCATGACTACAATTGAGGATTCCGATCCAATCCTCCTGAACTACAGACCACATCTCCAAACTTGGTGAATAGCTCATGGGTCCTTATCTCGGCAAACTGACAACGATAGTGAAACTAAACTTGCAAATATTCGTCATTGTCTATTACAAAGTAATCTTACTTCACACCATCTCGAACAACAGAAATCAGAATTTTGTAAAATTACTTCTCCACCCATTTTTTGCCATGCAGTCCCAGTTTTTAAATTATAGTATTTTAAAACTCAACAAAACTCATAGAAGGTTTAATAAAGACACTCAACGGACTCTTATTAGTAAATTTTATTCCCTTTCGCGTTCTTGATCATCCTTCTATAATGCATAAGAACTAAAAACTATCTTCACTAGCCATTGTGAGTGCCACTCTAATGAAGATTTAACGTTTTGCTCGTATTTATATACATTAGACTCGTATCTAAATCGAATGAATAGAATTCGATTTATAATTTTGGCTCATCGTATCTTAAACTCGATTTATTGGGGTTGAAATAGTTGGAGTAAATCGAAACAATTAGTTTTGAATTATTTCACCAACACTCCTCCTCTAGTAAATCGAATTTAGTCACTTTGATTTACTATTGTTTAAGCTAAATCGAATTCGGTTCATTCAAATTACATGAAGTTGCTTAAATTGAGTTTAATAGCTTCGATTTACAAAGTGAATATAAAAATCGAACATGCATGTAAGTTGTTTGGTTTTAGGAAATTGATATAATAGTAGTATCCTTCTATTTGTTTATGTGCATTATCCATAAAAATATTCTTAAAAATATGATAAAAATAATTAACTTCTAAATATATATTTTTGAAAATAGTTTTAGAGTTTAAAATTTGATATATATTTTTTGTGATTATGATTTAAAATGAAATATTTTTTTGTAAATGATAAAAAATATTCGTAAAAAATAAAAATCTAAAGATTGAATTCTAGTTCGTTCTTATATATTTTCTAAATAATTTTAAAAACGTTTTACACAGTTCAACTGTTTAACACTACGATTGAAATTAATTCTTTTTGTATTGTGGGTGGAGTTGGATCTCTACATCAAGCGCCAAAGTTGATGGACACATCCATACACAGACAAGATAAACTTGTTTATCTGGCAACGAAATAAATTTCCAGCTTGTGGTTCTAACTTGTTCAATTTCTTCTCTAACGGTGAAATTTTACATGCAAACTTCTTTTGTGTTAATGCCCGTTTTCAACTTACTGAACGACAAAAGCAACAGTGAAACAGAGTCCAATCCTGTAGGAGATCAGAAATTGGTGAATTTGTGATTTTGATTTCTCCTGAAACTGTATGGGAGCTCTTCGCCATCTCTGGATTTTGTTTGTTATTTTTTCTCTTAAATAATGCATATATGTCCTTCAAAACCGGCATGGACAGATGAGTATACAAACTGGAAGCAGCTTAACTATTAACGCACTCCTTGTGTTTGAGAAAATTACAAGCTGTATATTCGGTTTCCTAGGAAATATAAGTAAAAAACATTGCTTACATGTAAATACACTATCTGTTTGTTCTCCTGGGACATGCTTGATACTTCCATCATTTTAATCTCCAATTTAAATTGCTATTTCGGTATATTCAGGTATTAAAGCTCAAATGTCATATGATCAATTACTTTTCCTTTCATTCCCCTTTTTGTTTGTATTTTGGGTGTTTGGTGGTGGTCTGGACAACCTATGTGTTTGAAAGAATCTCCATGAGAATCTTCATGCTTTAGCCACAGCCACCGTCTTGCTTTAGGGTGTGTTTCTGAGTTGGAGTTTGGAATGGCAGTTCTTGGCTCTAAGAAATGGCAGGCCCGCCGCCTTTGATTGAAAGAGGAGAACCCCAGAGAGAGGTATTGTCAATGAGTTTTGGATTAAGGAACACAACAATCACTGATATGTCATCATGGAAGTGTCTCCTCACCCCCTTTTCAATCTTTTGTAGGTCTGAGAATCTCATCTCTCTCTTCTTAGCTGCTTCGCGCAATGCAGCCTTTACAAGCTTCCTAGCAATCCCCTGTTACATCAAATACCAAATAAGTAACCAATACTCATAAAATGTCTTGATTGGCCACACTCTTAAGCTGAAAGGGGGGAACCTTACATTACGTGGGTTGCTGCTGACAATGTTGACGGCTTCTTGGTTGCTAAGCTGCTCCCATAGACCATCAGAAGCAACGATCAGAAACTGATCATCATGATGGAGTTTATGTGTTGATATCGATGGCTCGCAACTAAGGATGGGCTTGAAGAAAGGTTCAGGCAACCTAAACTTCTGTGGTAGAGGCTCCCTGTTGAATTCTGCTTTCTTGAGATATGCATCACCTAAAGACCTTGAAACCTGTGAATGCAAACAAATTTCGTTAACATGGTCCTTAGTTTTCTTTGTCTACAAGGAATTTGAATGTGTTATCTAGTTGCTTATGGCCTTGTCACACAATGTCAATTGTCAAGTATAAATTACTTTGTCCATTCCTTTTATCTAAAACTGAATATTGATTGAGTAATGTACTGAAAAGTGGTAGCAACTCATAAAAAGGAAAAATAGAGTAATAAGCAAATTGTATGTACCTGTATTAGGCCTTTCACACGCCAAACATTGTGTTTCATGACCACAATTTGTGAATCATAAGGATGCCTTGACCTAACTTCATCTCTCTCTGTCTCTATGTTAACGTTGTGTTCTGCAGATACTTGAACAGCATATGTCTCTCTTGTTGCCCTCTCTAATCTTCCTAACACCGCCCTCGAGTCTCCGGCGTTCGCAATATACATCATGCCGTTGCAGATGATCCCTGTCAAACAACATGAACCCGCGGAAGCAATTTGTGGCTTGCTTAGCCACTGTTTCTTCACAACAGACAGAAAACTCTCATCAGTTTCAGTAAAAGCCCTTTTGATAATGTTTTCTGAAATTCCTTGATGTTCTGCTGCAAATCCTGATTCACAAGGAAATAAGACAGTGAAAATCATAGAAGAAATAATTTGGTTCTTCCTGGTCCTCAGTTCAATTGAAAAACAGCATACAGAGGAAGATAAAGGAAAGCAGACTATATTCCAAATGAACTTAGTTATTTGCTTTCTATCTTGATGAAATAAATTCTTTTATAACAATTTAAACTTTCTTCTTTGTGTGTCTCAGTATATAAGATAAAAGTGAGAGGAGCATACTTTTGAGATTGCTGAAAAGATTGTCACTGACAAATTGTGAAGCCTCAGCACCACCATGACCATCATATATACCAACAAAGGTTCCTTGAGGACCCATATAATCAGAACTTAAAGGTCCAGATTCAAGTTGGCTTCGATCCTCTATTGAACTATTGGCTTGGATGACAGCCATTGAGAATTCACCGTAAAGATGGTGCCCCAAATCCTTGTACCATAGCAACCCTTCAACTTTTCCTCTCACATCGTCATCACCACCATCTCCACTTGGTTTCCAACACGATCTAACCATCTTTTTCTGGCAGAAACAGTTCTGGTTCCAATAATGGAAACAAGATCAAGTTGTTTTAATTGGTACTGATGCTTTGAGAAGATCTCAGTTCCTGAAGTTATATATAAATAAATATATGCAGGAGAAACAGACAATCAGATATATGAACAAGTTTTTGAGGTAAAAACCAAATTGGTATGGGCTGAAGGAACGGAGAAATGTACCTTGGTATTACATGCAAGTTCAAAGAACCTGAATTGAACATGTTTGGAATTGGATCATAGAGGAGTGGAGGAGTGCCATATTTCCAACAACATACTTAGCTGTAAAAGCACATAAGGATTCAAGAAATGGCAGAGTTGGTCTGAGATTGGAGTGGTGAAGAGGGAGCAATGGATAAGAGAAGCGTTTTGGTTTGGATCTTGTTGGCAGAGAGAGAGAGAGAGGATCTTCTTCAAAGTGGTGTCAGAGTAGATCTAAGATCAGGGAAAATGTGAGAGAGAGATTTTAAACTAGCAAAAGTCTCTGACATTGTAATTCTTTTGTCCTTTCATTTGTCAGTTTGTGATGATGATTTTAATGTTGTTTGTTTTGTGACCATGTGGCTTTGTAAAGCTTTTTCATGGCTGAGAAAGATTTGAGTTTGCAACATCACTCTTCTACGAAGCAATAATACTTAGATTTAGGTAGTAAACAGTTCCACTTTCCCCATTATTATTATTATTGTTTCTGGATATACGTCATCTTTCTTTTCCTTGCTTTAATTTTCGTGATAATTTTACACTTTACTGCATATGGACTTTGACACCTACATACGTTTTTTGAACCCCTTACCTTACCAGAAATTCATTTGTGCACTTTTGGCTCTTCCTATTTTTTATTTAATTCACCACCAAAATCATTGCATCACTCACTATAACAATAAAGTTCTTTTGGCGCTGCTTATTCTATTCAACTATATTATATCTACACAAAATAAAACCAATTATTCATAAAAAATATAAATATATAATAATTCATTTTGTGATTAGTTTTAGCATTCAAAAAATATTTTTGTATTCCATTATTTTGACAACTTGCTTTGTGAAAGTAGCAACAATAGTGCTCACCCATTTAATTTAAATCAACTAAAAGCCGGTAAGTCATGTATCTCAACTTATTATAAGTCAATAAACACATGACATGTTACAATTACTTGATTGATATCAAGTTGCATTGTTGCATAAGTCTTGTAAGAAAACAATTATTTCCGTGGTTTAGATGTAGATTTAGCTTTCCGTTGTAATGATTTTTTTTTTAAATATCTTCTTTTAGTGTTAAGTTTTCCTTTTATTAGGGTAGAGAATTCACATATAGATTTGGATTAAAAAAATCTATTAAAATGAGGAAAATATAAAACAAGAAACTGAGAATTTAACCCTATTAATTTTAAATTTACATATATGCAAGTTCTACTGTCTTGAATCAAATGTGATAAGATTTCACTTTGAATTTTACCACAACCTTTTAACTTTAGAAGAATTTTTTTAATACTATTTAAATTTTTTAAAAAAATATAAAATGAGTTGTGACTCGCGAATCATCAGTTAGTAAAATAGACGTGTCAAACTAATAACAATATGACTTATAAATGAGTTATTTTAACTTGGTTCATATGATTTGCGAATTAAGTGAATTCAGGCTAAATAAGTGTGACTAATTTTTTTTAATATATATATATATAAACTCTCTTATTATTGTATAATATTAATTGTTTCACTAGTATTTTAGATTTTAATTGGTTTAACATGAAAATATATAAATATATGATGAAATTTCATTAGCTAAAAAAGACTAAAATGATCTAGTATCATTTTTCTTAATTGAGTTTGTGTTTAAAAAAAATAAAAAATAAATCAAATAAGCCGATCCATTTAACTCATCAACTTTTCTTTTTCAATTTTAGCTAGATGTTTATGACGAGCTGACTTGAGCTCTGCCCATCCCATATACATGATGAGTACTCTAATAATAAGAAAGAACATACATGAAAGTCAAATAGAAGATCTCGTTGCTTTTATTTTATAGTTTTTCTAAATTGAAGGATTTTTATGATTTTATAATTTTCTTTATTATCTTTATTTTCATTAAGATCACAAAATTTTGTTCTTTCTTTCGGAAACTTTCATTGATAGTAATAAAAGAAGTGAGGATATTATGCATATTTTTAATTTCTCTTAATTTTTTTTTAAATCACGCACTCTTTTAAAATTTAAATTGCTTTTGAAATTAAAATTCTATTCTTTACTTGTGAAGGTAATTATTTATATAAAAGTAATAATTAATATATAAATATATATTACATTAAGTAATTTGGTTAATTAAATATATTAAAGTAATATATTATTTAACCTTTAATATATTTAACTAAATTACTTAATGTAATATATATTTATATATTAATTATTATTTTTTTTATATAAAAATATTATATATATAATCACTTAGAAAGAAAATTTAATGTGGGCATGCAACTTTAAGCAATTATAGAAATATTGTTTCCATCCCTTTCTATTTTATGGCTTTTCTTTAGTTATATATCATCCCTAGTAGTAGCCCTATCTAGTACTAGTAGCTTGTAAACCTAGGCCAACTAGTTTAGTAGTTTTACTTTACATGCAAAGTGGTCCTTATTGATCATTACTTACCTAATTGATCCTGTGGACAAAAGTGCTTCTGTATGGTCAAACATATTTTATATATATACATATATATCATAAAAGCCTCATTAACATTCCTAACTCATTTAACTAGAAAAAGGGAATGAACCACACTAATCTTAGAGGCATGTTATATCTACCATTATAATGCCGAATTCACCCACCAATTATTTCTCATGAATTGTCATTGTCTGCGTATGGATATGCATAGCACTTGTGCCATTGCCTCATTGCAACATGATTCATGATTCATGAATGTGGAACTTCTAAACTTTTATTTATTTATATTTTGTTTTTACTCACATTTAGATTTTTATTGTACAAAAAGATTAAGTCCTCCTTCTTTACGCTTTACTACCTAATCGATTGTTTTGTTATAAATAAGCTTTGAAAGTCAAGTGTGTTTGTGTTTTCTTTCTTTTTTTTTTTTGTGTTAAAAAAAAATTAATAAACCGCTTGAAAACATGCACATTCTTGGAACTTTTTACATCATGCATGTATTTCACTCTATACAACAAAAAACACACCCACTTCACCATTTTTTTAATTCCCTTTTGCCAAAACAAGAAACTTGTGGCTTGTGATTATGTTTATTGTTGTCTTGTGGAAATTAAAAATTGGATCTCAATATTTGATTTTTGATCCAATATATACACATTATGTGGTTATAGTTATTAGCCGAATGAGTAACGTAATAAATGGGTTCCACCAATAATAAATTTGGATGAGAACTCATTTTCATCATTATAGTGAGAAACCATTGACCCACCACACGCGATGATATATCATATTTAGCTTTCAGAATTATTTTGCAATAAATAGAGGGCCTGAGTCAAATAGATAAGAAATTGAATAATGATAATTACACATATCTTATCATCATAAATTTCTCACATTATTCTTGCCTAAATCCATCAGTAATAGTTTAGCTTTATTCTAACTTTTCCAAAACTGATTCAGACGAATCCATCTTGAAAGTCACTGAGAAATCTTCTGAGAATAGATGTATATCTAGTGGTATATATTAGAAAATAGAGGAGTATTAGGAGACAAAAAGTTTTGTGATTTGTAGTCATCAATTAATTATTATTAGTATTTTTAATAATATAATGGTGTGAAATTACTTACTTTTCTTTTACCGATTAAATGCTGATCAAATGCTGGTCAAATTTTAATAAAAGTACTACCTCTCTAAACTTTTTCTATAAAAAATGTTGTGAGCTAAGCCTATTACTTTTTTTTTTTAAACAGTATTAGTTAATATTTTATTTTTGTACTATTAGAATTTAGTGTTTAATACGAATTTAGTTATCTTAGAAAAAGAGAAAATTTTTAGAAAGATATAAACATGACCATCTCTTTCTCAAAATGAGAGTATTCTTATTCAAATAATTAAGTCATAGTCATTCTTCTATTTGCAGTGCACTTCGATAAATAATAGTCAACATTGGTTTCTTATGGTTTACCAATACAAAAGATATATGCATAATTATTTTATATTTTGATATTAAAAATGAGTGACAAGAACTAAAAAAAGATAAAATATTTGTCATTTATAGCATATAAAGAAAATATACAAAAAAAGTATACTTTTGATATTAAAAATTATTTATAAAAAGTGAGGGGAAAAAATTATCTTTTAAACTATAAAAAATAGTATAAACATTATTCCCAAAGGTACTATTAGTCAATAATGACGTGATGCCGTTTTTCTTTTCTACTTCTCTTTTTTTCTTTTTTTGATAAAGGGTCATGTCATTTATTTGTTTGTATTTTTATTTTTGGTAAAATTACTAAAATAGTGATGTCGTTTATTAGTCACTAATAATTTAAATTTGCAAAATAATTCAATGCAACGGCCAATAGAAGAATAGCGGATCAAGTAGAAGTGGCAAGTGTCCAACAAAAAGATATGGAAATGATATTTTGATAATTACCATACGTTCAAGACACACACCAAAATAAATAAAGAAATAAATAAAAATTTAAAAAGGGTCAATTATATACTATACATTATTTATACTAGATAATTTGTAGTTAATAACTACAAATATCTTTTAATTTTACTTTAAATTTTTTTGATCAAGTTGTTTTTTAATCAAGATTTTACTTTGAAAAATTTATAATAATCCTTAAAAGGTTTTGTAACGTTTGAAAAATGAAAAAAAAAAATCTATAAATCTCATACTTTTATTTATTCACATTTTTTTTACCGACACAATTAAATTATTGAATAACTTTCAGTTGCCAAAGTAGTATAACCCAAAAGAAAATTTAAAGTATGAAGGAACTAAAATAAATTAATTTTTGTATTTATATTTCCTAGTTATATAGTTTTTATCTTTCTACGGTGAGATGAGATTTTAACGATTAAAAATTTTGTACTATTTTATGTTTAAGTCTATTTTGTCACATCCTTAAATTATAATATATTCTATATTCTAATATTCAAACTTTTACTTATTTATTTTGGTCATGCATATACATGCACATTCATTTACACATTTACACACCCATTATAATAAGGTTCTTTTGTTTTGGTCTTACACTACTCACATACTTATTATACTCACGCACATACTAAAAAGAGTTCTATATTCTATCCTTGGAATTTGAATCTTAATGTAACTTAGTCTATAAATTCTCCATGTGTGTCAGATTTCGGGTCTTTGAATTGAGCCTAGTGTGGCTAACTTTAGAAGGCTATGTCATTGCTAGTAGCACCCAAGCGTCAACTACAAACTCTTTTTTTTTTAAATGTTTTTTATATTGACCACAAACTTTTTATTTTTTTTATTTGGTTTCTTACCGTATCTTCCAACCTCCAACCTAACAGACTAAAAATTAGTAAACTAATTACTAACTAGAAGATCATCCCAATTTGATTGGCCACAAGCTTTTGTTTATTACCATAGATATCATCTTTCTTTATGGGCCAACCATTTTAGATTTTAGTGAATATCTGAAAATGTGGATAGAGAAGCTTCGCTGTTGACCCATTTGCTTTCACTTCAAGTGTCAAGTCCAACCCACAAAGATATACAAAGATCAACGATGCATTCATGATTTTGGAAAAAGACTAATAGTGTATCTCATGTGATGTTAATTTTGTCTGAATTCACGTTTGGGACTATCCTCTAATTTGTTCCTCTTAATTTTTGTTTCTAAAAAGGTATGTCTGTACTCTGTAATAAAATATTTTTTAAATTAATTTGGCTTCATTTGAAATTAACTGAACTGATCAATTGAAAATGAATTATTATTTTTAAAATTAATTATATAAAATGTAAATTGATTTGAGTTAAAAATTGATATAATAACACCAATAACCACTGCTAGACCCTCCGCTCTCTGTTGCCGATTGCTGCAAAGCCTTTACCATTTCTTTTCTTCCTCGAATCCTTTTCCATATTAATACATACAGAGTTAAAATGGCTTTTTCATATTTTTAAAGCACTAAATTATTTTAATTCTAATCAAATTATTAAAAAATTAAAAATCTTGAATTTAGTTATGGTTCACTTTATTTTTGTCAATCTCGACAGAATGTCAAATTAAATTTATATCAAAACCTCAATTTGATAAGTAGATCTAACTCTTCTTAAAAGAGTAAATTCAACCTAAAATTTATTAAGTGTATGTGTAAAACAATTACTCATATATAAAATGTAAAAAATATTGACGGTATTAAATAAATAATATAAATAATTATAACGAATAGACGTATAAAAGATAAATAAACTTTAAATAAACATGAATTGATAG
This sequence comes from Arachis ipaensis, assembly GCF_059453495.1. NCBI lineage: Eukaryota > Viridiplantae > Streptophyta > Magnoliopsida > Fabales > Fabaceae > Arachis > Arachis ipaensis. Next base: position 31,948,684 of record NC_142441.1, on the reverse strand, counting down.
AAAACAAAATCCTTAAAGAAAAGAAATAAAAGTAAACTATTTGAAGAAAAGAAACAAAAATAAAATTAATTGAAAGTTAACCCACATACTCACATGTACTAACATTCTATGGTTCTTTTAGACTTAAGTATAATTTAAAAATTGTAAAATTTGTATAATTATAAAGTATTTAAATTAAAGTTCCATATTCTTTTAAACTTATCTTATTTATAGAACATAACAATGAATTACGAAAAGCTTCTCTCTCACGATCTAGCTTCTCCTACTTCTTTGAGCTCTCACAACTTATCACCTTGCCTTAGCAGTAAAAGATCTTGTTCACCAAGTGGAACATTCCATGTCTTTTTTTTTTTTACTTTGGTCACCAAATATTTAACCCCGCGTTCTTTATTTATCATGCGTCAATGAATTATTCCACGTTTTATAAAATTCGACCTAAATCGTTCTTCAATTCTTATTATGCAAGGTACTTCAACATTTTAATCCTCTGCATCAAAAGTTGTCAAATGTCAAAATTTTACACTAATAAATTATAGTATAAATTTATAGGATTTACAAATCAATTTAATTATTCCTATATATTTTTTCTCCATTCCAAACAAAAAATTTATAAAATCAAAACAATTCCAATACAATTCTATTGTTTAGAAACACACCCAAAGAAAAACAAGACACACACAAACAATCAAACTAATTCACTTGTAATCTTGTATAGGTATATCTTTTGGAAGGTCAATAACGGAAAAACTGACGTCTATATATACACAAGCCTTACACATTGTGTTTTCAACTTTTCATAGATATTCATTTTGTATCTTTCTTTATTTTTTCATCGAAAACTCCGCTGGGAATTCCAACTAAAAAAAGGTTAAAAACTGAAATAAGACGTGATAGGTGTACACTTAATCCTATTCAAGTATTCATAACGTCATAACACACATAATGCTACAGACAAAATTAAAGGAGGTGCACATAATGAACAGTACTTGTAATAATTTTTACCAATGATTATTCTCACGAAAATATATTTATATAAATTAAAAATGATTGCTGAAATGTAAATTAGTGTTATAATAAGATGATGAGTAATACACTAATAACAATTACAATTGCTATATATATAGGTCTAAGACTATATTATATGTACACCAAAAATAATCACTAAAATCAATTACAAATATAAAATACATGGTAGAATATAAATACATATTAAAAATAAAATAAATTACACACATATTTATACATAAATACATTGATAACTGATATTAATATACGACTAGCATTTTTGATAAGCTTAAGTAAATAATTCAATAATTCAATTCAATAACTCAAAATTCAGTGTATTAAATCAAACAACAGAACCCTTATTAGTACATAAATAATTTAGCTCTATCATTATTAGTGTCTTCTAAGTTGTAAGTTGGACCAACATTAATCATTGGCTTTGTTGTTGCCATCATGGCACATACAAGTCCTTCTTTGGCACGCCTCAATGCATCTAGAGCTTCAATCACACTTTCATGAACTGCCCTCTCATTATTATTGTTATTGTTGTTGGTGGATACCAAAGTCACATTCACAGGAACTAATGCTAGAGAGTTATCAACGTCATTATCCTCCTTCTCCTTCTCCATCACTGACGATGGTTTTGTGCTTAAACTAGAAACCCTCAATCGGATATTTCAAATTCAAAATTAGTATTAAGATATATGATACAAAGAGATGTGTTGTGTATAGTTATTCATAATATCAAAGCATGACAATTACTTCGGTACCTTTTGAAAATTAGAGAGCAAATAATCATTGCTTATATATTATTACATAATAGGTTCAGAATCTGTTTGGGTGAACTTCTACTAATTATTTTTTTTTCAAGTGATCTTATTTTTAAAGATTTTTTTAAAAAATAAAATTAATTTTATATTTGAATATTTTATTTAAAAAATATATTTTTATTTAATAATTATATTTGGACACGACAATATAAGTATCATTTTGTTCATTTATAATGTCAAAAATATTTTTTTTAAGTAAAAAGGATATTTTAAAAAAATATAAATTATAGCTTTTAATTTTTTTATTTTTCTAGTACTTTTACTTTTATTGTTAAACTTTTGCAAATACACTAAAAAATAAAAAAATCTTTTTATTGACTACTAAACTTTTGTCAAACACAGTAAAATTTTTTTTCTAACAACTTAATGATACCCGAACAAGCTCTTAATTTTACAGGTATTTAACACATAAAATAATTTTTTTATATATTTTATTGAATAAATAAACAAAATATACATAAAAAAGTTTGGGATGAATAAAAGTACACACTTAAAAATTATAAATATCAAATTACATTCCAAAATTGTTTTCGATCCACAAAAGATTAACACATCAAATAATTTTTATTATATTTTATTGAGTAAATAGACAAAAGCATATATAAAAGAGTTTGGAGTAAATAAAAATACACACTAAAATATATAAATATCAAAATACATTTTAAAATTATTAAAGTACAAATAAAAAATTCGTAAATATCATTTACTAATTATATGACATTTTGTCCATCAAAAAAAATTTTGGACCATATTTTGATAATGAATCTTTGATATGTACTTTTATCCACTCCAAATTTTTTGATGCCTGTTTTTATTCATTTACTTTATTTTATTTAAATATAGAAGATCATATTCAAGAGAGTACTGGAACAATTGTCTTAAATCATTTAGGATCATAAAAAGGTATAGAATTCCTTCCACATCAGAAAACGTATTAAATATATAATTATTCCTTTGCTTTTTACCTATTTGACTAAATTTTTAGGATAAATAATTTGATGAGAAAATAAAATTGAATTAAATAAAAAGGGAGTCACTTAGATAAAGACGTCTAAAATGTCTTTTTTTAAAAATATTTTTTAGTAATTAAAATTTAATATATATAATTGATTAAACTGTATTATTTTTGTCAAATTATGCCAGACAAATTAATTTGATCGAAAAAACGGTGAATCAAATCTTAAACTGGTCTAAATTAATATTATTTTTTTATAGAAAAATGACTACAATATCCTTTATTATAGAAAATAATTAAAATAATCCTATTTTATATATATATTAATTTTGAGAATCTTAAATTTTAGTCCTTCTCTGCCGTCATAGAGTTAAGATTTAGAGTTTATATATATATATATATATATATATAAAAGAGTATTTTAATCATTTTTTATAAAAAAATAATATTAATTTAGATCAGTTTAAGATTTTATTCATCATTTTCTGAGTTAAATTAATTTGTCTAGCCTAATTTTAACAAAAATAATATGATTTAATTGATTATATGTGTTAAATTTTAATTATTTAAAAACATCTTTAAAAAAAGACGTTTTAGGCGTGTTTACCAAATAAAAAATAAGGAATACCTGTTGTGATCATTCTTTAAATCCACATTGCTTGGATTTATAGTGTGATTTGAGATGTGATCATAACTTGTTGCCGATATTTTCGAGCATGAAGGTGAAAGTGAAAGCCTGCTTTCACATTAACAAGTATAATACTAAGGACACAAATTCCTGCATGAATAATGTTGCAAATTCTGATATATACCTGATATCATTATCATTATTATTCCTCAAATTTTCAGTGCTTTGATGATTCGGATCCAAATAAGATATGTTGAAAGATTGAAGCTTCTCCTTGAAGAACTCAAGTTTTCTTTGGGCTTTGTCTCTTAGTTTGGTCTCTTGTCTCAGTTTATTTTCCAGTTCCACAAACTGGTCCACCGAAACAAGAAAAAGCAAAGCATGTACATATATTACACAATCTATCAATCAGAAATGGTTTGTTTTGGTAATAATAAAGAGAAAGTAAAATACCCTGTTTTCGAATGATTGAGCTTTGTCCCTTGCTAGCCTTGAAGCGTGTCTCTCGGCGAGTAATCTGCCTCTCAGGGACTCCACCACGGTGTTCAAAACATCACCATTGTTATTGTCTTGATGATTATGGTGGTGGTTCATATTTTTTTGTGTGTGTTTTGGAAGGTTGAGAACTTGAGATATTCTATTCTCTGCTATCAGAATCCAATGTGTCTTTGTCACACAACTAAGGAGGAAGAAGTGATACGAGAGAGAGGGAGCGCACTCACTCTTTCGATATATTAAAGAAATAAAAAAAAATACTAAATTCAGTGACTAAAATTAATTATTATATATATATATATTAAATTTATTTTTAATGTATATAAATATTATTTAATGTATATTTTTCTATAAGTGATTACTCCGCTGCTTTGAGATGATGTCAAGATTGAGTATTAATTTTGACAAATCCAGCTTGATTTCGGTTAATTGTGAATAGAGTTGGACACGGCAGATGTGTTGACTGTTGGATTGTAAAGAGGCGTATTTACCTGTCAGATATTTTGGCATTTTTTTGAGGACGAATCCGAGGCTGGTCAATACATGGAAATCAGTGATTGACAAGGTAGAAGAAAAGTTAAGTCTGTGAAAAGCAAAGTCTCTGAATAAAGCGAGTAAGCTGGTTCTCATTAAATCTGTTCTTGATAGCCTGCCTATTTTACTATTTCAGCTTGTACAAAATGCCGAAGATAGTAGCAGAAAAAAATAATATCCTTACGAAGACACTTTTTGTGGAGTAAGGAGGACGAGAGGGACAAGATGCCTCTAGTAAAATGGGAAGTTGCACGGGCCTTCAAAAAGGCAGGAGGTTTGGGAGTTGGTGACACGGTAATTCAGAATACAGTGCTCATGTTCAAGTGTTGGTGGAGGTTTTCGAAAAAGGATTGTCCAATTTGAAAGAAAATTATGTGTTACTGTAATAACATGAATTCTTTTGAGATGATTTGTGATCAACTTGTACCTACAAGAGAGGGTTCTTAGAAGAATATTTGTCAACTACAAATTAAGGAGCCACAAGTGAGAGAGAAGATGATCAGAGGCTTGGCTATGAAACTAGGGGATGACAGGATAATCCGCTTCTGAGAGGATAGTTGGTTACTATGTGGTGCTCTGAAAGTTACTTTTTCAAAACTTTTCTCGGTCTCAAATTTTCAAGGATCTATCATAGGAGATTGTGGGTTCTAGGATGGGTTAGAGTGGATTTGGAATTTCTAATGGCGATGAGAGATATTTCAATGGGAATTGGAACTAGTAAACTAGCTTCATGCGGTTCTGCAATAAGTGAAACGAACTGACAACTGAGAAAGAGGACAGAGTGGTCTGAAAATTTAATAAAAAAGGTGTTTATTCTACTAACTTCTTTGTGTAGGTGTTGCAGGCAGAGGTACTTCCGATGGATATCACAAGCTATAACTTCACTAGTACTATTTGGAGAGGATTTGTCTCACCAAGGGTTGAGTTGTTTACTTAGTTTGCACTAGTTGGTAAGGTGAATACAAGGAAAAGACTGTGTAGATTATGTGTTATTGGCCAGAATGATAACATATGTGTATTATGTCATAAGTCTGTTGAAACTGTTTTTCACTTGTTCATTGGTTGTGAGCTCACTTGGCAAGTGTGGTGTGCTTGGTTGTTCGCTCTTGGAAGGATATGGATTATTCCAGGTATGCTCAAGCAACACTATAAAAGTTGGACGGATATATCAGCGAGAAAGATAGAACGGAAGCAGTGGTTGGTTGGCTTTTTTGCGGTCATCTGGACAATTTGACTAGAAAGAAATGATAGAATCTTCAGAAATCAAGGTTCAAGTGTGGTGGACATTATTAACAGATCCTTTACAAGTTACGATGAGTGGATTGATGGTGAACCCAGTGGTTGTTGATGGCAATGTCGGAGATATCTAGAGATTATTATTTTTAGCGTTATGAATTTTTGTTTCTTTTCTTTTGCTCCACCTTGTTGTGTTGAGCTTTTTTACTTAAAAAAAATATATTTTATATTAATAGGTGATTTTAGTGTACATCTAACATGATTATAAAAAAAATAATGCATTTAGGTACAAAATCTAAATAAATTAAGTTTTAATGTATTAAAAAGGTCAAAGCGTTGATTATATTTTAAAATAAAGAGAATATTGAATATAAAAATATTATTTATATATTAAAATTAGTCACTAAAATTAATTATTATGTATTTCTGTATAAATAAATACAAAGGTAGTTTAACTTATTTTTAATGTGTATTTTATTTTTCAATGTGTATTTTATTTTAATAACTGATTTTGATGTACACTTAATATGGTTGTATAGAACTATGTTATATGGTCAGCAAATATTATCATTTTTGTCAATAATAATTTGTATTCATATTTATAAAAATTTTTCACACAAGATTACAAAAAATATATAATTTGTATCTATATTTATCAGAATTTACACATATAAATCAATATAATTTGCACTTATATTTTTTAGAATTTACACACATGAATAAATAAAATTTATTTTTTAAAAATAATTTAATATTTATACTGATCAAATATAATGACTAAAAATATTAAAAATTGTTAGCCCTAAAAATTTTTTTTATTGAATAATGTTACCTTTAAATTGTCCTTTCTTATTTATTTTAATTAAACAAAATAGCTGGAATTAGGAGTTAGTTTTGATGATATAGAAAATGGTAAAATATTAAATTCGTCCCTTACGTTTGAATTTAATTCTGTTTTGGTCCCTAAAGTTTAAAGAGTCATATTTAAATCCAAAAAAGTTTCATTTAACTTTAATGCGTAGTCCTGTCGTGAAGTCAATGTTAAATAATTAACGTCACCTTTTTACCAAATCTTAATGTCCTTCCTTAAAAAAGAGTTACAAATTCGAGAGGCATACGAGTAGTAGCAGACGCATCACTGGGAGCCACTGGCCTTGGTTCAAGTACATGGAGAACATCGTCGAGAACTCTGCGAAAAAGTTCATCGATGACAACAAGGACAAGGCCATCGTCACCTATACCGCAGAAAACTCCCATCGGCAGCCGAATAATTTGGTTATATAAGTTTTGAAAAAATGACAAATCGATTCCGGAGTCTAATTTGTTCCATTTTGAAAACTCACCCACATGTGCATCCATATCGGCCAGGTCAGTACAACGGGATCACGTTTGATTTTTTCGTTGGGTCTGGAAGATCCAAATGAACATGAGGGATCAATATATCCAAATTTTGAAAAAGTCAGGAACTTAAATGTATTTCAAATCTTGAAGGATTTAAATGTCCGCAGATCAAAAGGTCAAGAATCTATTTGTCATTTTCTCATAAATTTTTCATATCTGAAAATTGAGTTTCGTTAATCATTTAACATTGATTTTACGATAAGACTACATTGAAACTAAATAAAACTTTTTTAGATTCAAATAAAATACTTTAAACTTTAAGAACCAAAATAGAATTAAGTCCAAACATAGAGAACCAATATAATTCTTTGCTCTATAAGAAAAGAACAAGAATACCATAGAGTACTAGTTCAAGTTAACTAAACACAAAATCCATTATTACATAAGTTTGTAATAATTTTGTAATAGCACAATGATTAGGTGTGTGCTTGTTTTGACATTATACGTTGTAAACCTAGGTTGGAATGCTTTAAATGTTGTGAAAGTTTTGTTTGGCATTTTTATATGCAATAAACGTGAATGAATTTTTATTTTTAAACCTACGTTCAACCAAAAGCTAAAATCTTTTGCTTTTAAAAAAAAAAATAGTCTGTTAAAAATTTATTATTGTAATTATTTTTTTTTATCAATTTTATCCTTCTTATTTGCTAAAAAATATTTATTATTGTAGTTAATTCTTCTCTCACCTATTTTATTCCTTTTATTGTAAAAATAAATAAATAAAAAAATAGCTCAAACATTCTCTTTTATACACTCTAATGTTATTTTAGAAGACTTTTTTATTTATATTTAAATAACATAATTTTAGTAAAAAGGCATAAATATTAAAATAAATAAAGAATAATGATTAAAAATATAGTTTTATGTCATTTTTAATAATTTTGCATATAGAAATAATTTTAACAAAAGTTATCTAAACAATATTTGATTCGTCATAATCAATTTTGATATCAAATTGCCAAATATAAATCACATTGATATCAATTCAATTTTAATAAAATTCAATTCTTTAAAACCAATTTAGAGTAAACTCTCATTTTGCAAACTCAAATCTACACACACTCTAGATCTTGTATTTTTTTACAGTCTTGTTATACATCTAAGCATTTTTGTCAATCAAATCTAATTAAGTTAGCCTAAACTCAACAAAAATCACCCACACAATATACACATGAATCACACACTATTTCATTCTTCTTTAATTGCTGTTGTTGTTGCTACGTTTTCTTATTTCTTCTCCTCTTCCTCTTCTTCTTTCTCTTCCTCTTCCTCTTCCTCTTTCTCTTCCTCTTCCTCTTCCTCCAGGTAATTATTGTAGCATTTTTTATTTTTTTCTTTGTTTAACTTTTTTTTTCTCTTTTTATTTTTATTTTTATTCTTATTAAGAGGATGAAACAAGAAGAATTATAAGAAGAAGAAGAAGAAGAGGATGAGTAGTGAGAGTTTTGAATTATGTAAAATTTATAAAAAAAAATAGTATCAAAATTTTTTAACCATATATAACACAAGAAGTTTCTTACTTTTGACATTGAAATTTCTTAATTTTGAAATAGGTGCTTATTAAGAGGGTGAAACAAGAATTGTGAGAATGTAACAGAAGAAGAAGAAGAAGAAGAAGAAGATGATGATGATGATGATGATGATGATGATGATGATGATGATGATGATGATGATGATGATGATGATGATGATGATGATGATGATGATGATGATGAATGATGATGAATGAGAGTTTTAAATTGTGTAGAATTTATCTGAAAAATAACATCGAAATTTTTTAATCATGACACGAAAGTTTATTAATTTTGACACCTAAATTTTTTAATAATGACACAAAGATTTCTTAACTATGTCGTTCAACTAAATGATGTGCTTTTGTTATCATTTGCACAAATTGATGTACTTTTTGCTTCAAAATTATATTTGAATATATTTTATTGATTAAGTGAGTTTAAGTTTTGAACTTGTAATTCCTTAAAGATTTCTCATTATATTTATCAAAAATTGTGTCATTTCTAACTAAATAATATATTTTTGTTATCATTGAATTGATTGTGTGGTATTGAACTAATATATAAGAGATTTAGCCATCCATGTGTTATTTGTAACAATTTAATATGTCTTTTGAATCCAAAATACATTTAAGTGTATTTTGTTAGTTGAATGAATTGGTTTTGGACTTGTGTCTCTTTGAAGATTTCTTGTGTTATTCACCAAAATTTTTGGTGTCATTCACTAAAAATTCTTTTTTTTCGATTATTGAGTTATAATCTCGACCCAAGAAGGGGAAAAACATACAAAGAATGGTATTCAATTAATTAAAATCCCCTTCGACATTGCCATCAAGGATAAATAATCAATTAAAACTAATCAAGTTAAAGACAAACACAAAAAACTCTGCATCAACAGCAAAGCAGAGTCTAGAAGATTACAAAAACACTCAAAGAAATAACAATTAAATGTTCACTCTTGAGATATCAACATAGCTAGACTTTCATCTTCCAAAAAGTTCATAGACTTTCAATGATAAGTGCCAAATCAAATATTCATGATTCACCTTCTTGCAGAAATTAAGTATAGTAACTGAAGCTATTCACATCAAATGCATCATCTCTTTTTAACACCCTCCAATGACAGCTTTCTTTGCTAACACCAAAGAACACCCTATCCTCATATATATATAAGCCACTGTTCCATACACTTCTGCCGAATAGTGTACCTAATTCCAGACTCATGATTCCAAGTTGAGAGTAGTTAAACATCTCACTTTATATACCATATAGCAGAAAATAACAATCTTAATTTACATCTCTTCAATTTCATATATGTATATTACTTTTCTTTGAAAAAATTAAAAGTTATTATACCATGTTACCCTCATAGTTTCTGATACTCTTGCAATGCTTCTCCACTTATTCAGGTGGGTAAAGTCTCTTAATACTCCAAGCTTAATATCCAATGATCCAAGACTTTTTATCAGGTTCATCAATCTATTTCGTTCAAATTTGAGATGTCAATTCTTGAGGTTTTTGTTTGTTGACTAGTGTACCAAGATTTGACTCGTGGTGACAATGACAAACTCCTCCATTGAAGTTATTGCTTCTTCAAGAATAAATTGGACAACATTTTTATTCCTTTTACCTCGGCTGCAACATTATTTCCAGCACTCAAGAACTCATATAAGAACACCTATTTGAATTGAGGAGATAACCTCCTATTGCCGCCATTTGTTTTTCACATATAAATTCCACATAGAATCACCGTAACTTCTTGCCATTATTTTGAGTAGTAGCAAGTTTTCTCTCAAACATCTTTTTTTTACACTGACTTTTCATTGAGCCCCTTTCTATGTTGATCTTTACCCATTCTGACCAATAAAACATAATTTCATCCCAAATTTCTTCACTCTTGATTTTTTTATATTCAAATTTTTTTTGTTTCTTTCCTTCCATGTAGACCAAATAATAGCGAACTATAAATTGATCCATTGTTTTTTTGGATGATTCACCAAGCGTCAATGAAGTCTTCAAGCCCTTCCGATTTTACCCAACAAATGTTTCCAAGATACATTTTCTTTGCCCACATCAATTCCACAAAGTTACAGTGTATAAAGAGGTGATTCTCATCCTCCATGGCCAGCCCACAAAATACACGTATTTCGCTTCAATTTGACTTATAATATTCAGTCTAGTTAATTTTTTTATTGTATTCAATCTTTCAAAGATTGTGGTCCATGCCATGATTTCAATCATTGGAGGTACTGTTTTCTCCAAATATTATCCAAAATATGTTTCGATTCACATAGTGCCAGATTTTTTTCATTTGTCGCATTGATTGAGAAGCTACCATCCTCAGCAAAAGACCAAATTACTTCATCCTGCATACCTGAAACTAAGAAAATATTCTGTAAAAGATATTGTAATTCCTCACAAAGTTTATGTTGCTGGTCAAAAAACCTTTTCCACCGTTCAAAATTCTAACACCAAGATAAACCATTCCAAAAACCACAGTTTGCTATTAAGTCAACTTTATTTGATGAGATTGTGAAAAGTCTAGAAAATTTTTATTTCAGGCACATTTCTCCCACTCATGTATCTTCTCAAAATATTTTTTTACAACCATCTCCTACACACATTTTAATTCCTTTCCACACAAAATCTTTTAACTAGTTACATTGTTTGACACCTTTCACTATGTCGCTTCAGGGCGATTTGATTTGGGTTCTTCATTTTTTATCACTGTTTTTTCTAAGTTACTGCCATTACAAGAGGCCATAATACGCTTCCAAAGAGACTTGTCTTTTGTAGAGAATCTCCACCACCATTTAAAGAGGAGCACGGCATTTTTTATAATGATGTCTCCCACCCCTAATCTGCCATGCTCTTTTGGTTTTTGAATTTGACACCAGCTAATAGTTGGCATCGATTTTTTTCGTCCTTCTCTCCCTAAAAAAAACTTTGATTGTAGTGATATGATCTTTTTTTTCATTACTTTAGGAATTTTGAATAAACTCAGATAGTATAAAGACAAATTATTTATCACTGCTTTGATCATGATTAATCTCTCTACTCTTGACAACAGTCCCACCTTCCACTTGGCTAGCTTCTTCTCAATTTTTTCTATCACCGATTTTCATGTTGACACTCTTCTTGGAATTGCCCTTAACGGTATACCCAAATATGACAACGGGAGCTTACCAACTGGGCATCTCATTTCATCTGCTAGTGTCTTCGCTTTTGATTGTACCACATTTATTAGAATTAGAACTGATTTTTTGTCATTTATAACCAAACCAGACATTAATCCAAAGCAATCTAGTATTTTTATATTATTCCTTATCACCTTTTTTTTCGGTGAATAGAAAAGAACTGTATTATCTGCAAACTGTAGGTATGATAGGAGAATTTTGTCTCCTCCCATCTCTATATCCCTTCTTAGGCCTTTCTCCATCGCCATCCCCAACATTTTGTTTAGAGTTTCGGCTATCAGAATAAAGAGGAAGGGTGAAATAGAGTCCCCTGGCGCAGCCCACATTTCATCTACAATGGTTCAGATGGGCTGCCATTTATCAGGATTGACATCATTGATGTTTTTAGAAGTCCTTGTATCCACCCTCTCCATTTAAATCCAAACCCCGTCCTACTTAAGACATGGTCCACAAAGCTCCATCTGACCGCATCGTAAGCTTTTTAAAAATCCAGTTTCAAGATAATCCCCTCTTTCTTTTTCTTTTTCAACCATGCCACTGTTTCACACGCAATAAGAGCGCCATCTAGGATTTGTCTGTCTTGAATGAAAGTTGTTTGTACTTCTTCTACTAAATTTTCTATTACCTTCTTTATTCTGTCTACCATAACCTTTGAGATTACTTTATATAGACTTCCAATCATGCTTATCGGCCTGATGTCTTTTATCTCTGTTGGAACGTCAACCTTTGAAGCCAATATCACCCATGTCATGTTAAGACTTTTTGGCAAATAACCAATTCTTTAGAATTCCATGACAGTCTCACTGAACTCTCCACCAATGACATCCCAAGTCCTCTTGATGAAGCACGTATTAAAACCATCTGGTCCAGGAGCCTTAGTTGATTCACAACTCCACACTACTTTCTTAATTTCTTCTATTGTTGGAAATTTTTCCAAGTAAGTCGCTTGATCCTCCATGATCCTATTAAAAAGGCCTTCCTGCAACTTTATCTTCGGCAATTCTCTTTGGTTGTATAATTTTTTAAAGAATCTTTGAGCCTCTTGTTTTATCCTCCTTGGATTTCGGATCGTTCTTTCTCCCAATCTATGCCTCGCAATGTGTTTTCTTCTATTTCTGATTGTTGCCACTCTATGAAAGTATTTCGTATTTTTATCCACTTCTTTTATATATTTATCTCTTGACATTTGCTTCTAAAATTCTCCTTTTTTTGCACCAAAGATCAAGGTGACTCATTAGGGCCTTTCTTTTACTCAAATTCATTTTTGTTTCAATCTCCTATTCAAGTTTTGCATCCACTTTTGCAATTTTTTCTTCAAATTTTCTTATCTTCCCATCAATATTTTTAAAGACCTCTCTTTTGATATGTATCTTTTGAGTATCTTCATTTTTTCTTGAGCTAGCACATTTTCAACTATGTTCCAATTCCTCTTCTATCATGGGGACAAACTTTGGGTGGGAGAACCACACATCAAATGATCAAAATGGTTTGGGCCCCCAATCTTCTTCTTCCGTGTTTAGGAATAGAGGGACATGATTTGACCTTGAGCATCTGATCACCTTTAATCTGGAATTTGGAAAATTTTAAATCAAACATGGATCAACACATATTTTATCCAACCTACTTGCTTGACTACGCCTCCTTCAAGTGAATTTTCTCCCCTGTAGGAGTAGATCAATAAGGTTCAAATCTTGTAACCATCTTCTATAATCTAACATACCCACCAACCTGCATCTGCGACTGCTTCTTTCCTCTTCGCACAAGACCTTAATGTAGTCTCCCATAGCTATGAATGGAACTTCCATCCTATTCTTTATCTCCATTGTTTCCTCCCATAAAGCTTTTCTATCCCTTACAGAATGATTTCTGTAGATAAATGGTGCGTGAATTAGGATTTTGCACAACTTAACCGGTAAGTGCACTGGATCATCCAAGTAATATCTCAGTTGAGTGAGGGTCGATCCCATGAGAATTGTCGGACTGAGCAAGCAATGATTGTCAGGCTGGCTTAGTTAGGCGAATCAGAAAAGGGGTTTTGAATGTTGCAATTCGCATAAAACAATAGGCAAGAAAATAAAGAAAGCAATTAAAGGTTTCGTGTGAAAACAGTAATAGAAAATAGTTAAGGTTTCGGAGATGTTTACTTTTTCAGATTAAAAGTTCTTACCGACTATTTTAACAATGCATGATTCATTCCATCGCAAACCGTAAATATCTAAACCCTAATCTCTTAGTAATTTAGCCTCCTCTAACCTTCATTAACTGCCACTCTCATGGTCACTCAATTCAGATTAGAGGGTGAAGTTCAAAAACTAGTCTATAGCCACAAAAACCCTAATTACCCAAAGCTAACAGGACCATATGTCACATATCCCAATTAGTTCATGTAATTAGCAATTTAGGAGGAATATTTTCAAGCTGTAGTTCAAGCGAGATAACTCTCTTGAGAATCACAAAAAATCATGTAGAAAAGGGTCATACTCTCGTTCCACCCAGTTCATAATTAAAATAGAAGAATAATAGTTCTAATCCATAGAAATAAACAGAGCTCCTAACCTTAACCGAGAGGTTTAGTTGCTCATAACTTATAGAGAAAATAGGGTTCTGAAAAAGTGCGGAAAGAAGGAGATCTCAATCCTAAATGATCTTTTCCTTTAAATATTAACCTAATTTAATACGAAAAATAAAATAATATAAATAAATCTTAAACCTAAAAGATATTGTTTGTAAAAATAAAAATGACAAAAAGAAAATAAAATATAACTAATCACTATAAAATCCACTTGAGAGGCCCAAAAAGGGGTGAACTCGGACTGCTGCTGATGTTTAACGCCAGATTGGGCGTTAAACACCCCAAGGGGAATGATGGCGTTCTGGTTCTGGGTCCCCTGCTGGCGCTAAATGCCAGCTGGGCGTTCAGCGCCTAGGGGGGTGCTACCTGCTTTTTCCTTTTTAGCTCCAAACTCTGCCAAATTGCTCCGAATTTCACCTGAAATTATAAAAATACTAAAACAACTCAAAGTAGCATCTAAAGAGGATTTTTGCACTAAAATCAAGTAGAACTAAATAAAATCTAACTAAAAAAAAATTAGAAAATGATAAGAAAAAGGGTATATGATGCTCACGCATCACAACACCAAACTTAAACTATTGCTTGTTCTCAAGCAACCAAAAACAATATAGGACCAAGAAGAGAAAATACTTGAGACTTGAGTTGTCATTTAAGCTCAGGTCTTGTTACTGAATGGGGCTAATGAAACTCTCTTTCTGAATAGTTTTGGCATCTCACTATCCTTTGAAGCTCAGAGATATTGATATCCTTCAGAACTAGAACTCAGATGATATTATAGATTCTCTTCTTTAGGCTCTAATTGATTCTTGAACACAGCTTTTTTTCTTTTCTTTTCTTTCCTTTGGTGCTTTGCACCTTGGCATACTCTAAAACAACAATTAATCACAACTCTTGGTGTTTTATCTCAAAGGTTACTTGACACATTCCACCACAAGCATATAGTTAGGGAAAGTCACTCTTTTGAGTTTTAGATCAATTTTGACCTTCCTAACAATTGATGCACAGAGTCTTGGACCTTTTTCTTTTGATTTTTTTTGCTATTTGTTTTGCTTCAAGAATCAATCTTTTCTTATTTCAAAGAATCAATAATACTTCTCTAAGTTCCTGTTCCTCAAGAACCAACATTCTCAACTCTAATATCAAATATGCACAGTCAATTCATACATTAAAAAAAATAGAGATAATGCCACCACATCAAAGTAATCAGAATAACTTATAATATATAACTCAAAATCTCATGCATTTTACTACCTTTTTTTCAATAGATTTTTCTTTAAGCTTAGTGACCAATACATGAAATATCTTTTTAAAGTAAACATAAAATACTAAAATAAACAACTAAACTAGAAAGCAAGATAATCCTAATGATGATCATGCAAGCCTAGAAAGGAAAACAGAAAATAGAATGAAATACTGAAAAATAGAAATAAGATAAAGGAAGGGAGAATGAAACTCAACTACCTCAGTGATGGTGGCTACTGCTCCCTCTGGGGTATCCTCTAGAGTGCTTAAGCTCCTCTATGTCATTCCCCTGCCTCCTCTGCTCCTCCGTCAGCTGGTGGAGGAGAGCAGACTGATCCTGATGCTATATCCTTAGTTAATCAATAGATGATGTCAGCTCCCCTAGATATGTAGTCAACTGGTCCGATCCCAATAGTCATGGGAAGGGAAGTAAACTCCCTAAGGCAGCTTTGGAAGATCCTGTGGAGGCTGTGAAACTGGCTCCTGCTATGGTCCATGTCCGGGCTCTCTAGCGTGCTCCATACCCTTCTTTGTGATCGGTCTCTCAACATCGATCGGGATATCTCCATCAATGTGAGCTCCAGCTTCTGCACATAGATGGTAGATGAGATGAGGAAAAGCTAGCTTCGCAATGGTAGAAGACTTATCAGCTATCATGTAGAACTCCTAAGGGATCACCTTATGAACCTCCACCTCGTTGCCGACCATAATACAGTCAATCATCACTGCTCGCTCGACTGTAACCTCAGAATGGTTACTCGTAGGGAGGATGGAACGTTGGATGAACTCCAACCATCCTCTAGCTATTGGCTTGAGGTCAAGCCTACCCACTTGGGATGGCTTGCTTTTAGAATCCCTCCTCCACTGAGCTCCGGTGAGGCAAATGTCAGCAAGAACTTGATCCAACCTCTGGTCAGTGTTGACCCTGCGAGTGTATGAATGAGGGTCCTCTCCAGATGGTGGTAACTGTAGCGCCACCCTCACACTCTCTGGGCTGAAATCCATGATATGCCATCTGACCATGGTGCGCTAATTCTTCGGCTCTGGGTTCATGCCTCTGACATGCTTGTATGTAACCCAAGCATTGGCGTAGAAGTCTCGCACCATCAATGCTCCAACCTCAGTCACGGGGTTGGCCAAAAGCTCCCAACCCCATCTCAGGATCTGGTATCGAATTTCTGGGTACTCATCATCCTTCAGGTTGAAGGGGACCTCGAGAATTACCCTCTTCTTGTGCACCACCTCGTAAAAATGATCCTGATGGGTCTTGGAAAAGAACCGTGTGAAATCCCATGGATCAGAGGTAGGCGTCTTCTCTTTTCTTTTCCTTGAGGATTCTCTGGTCTTGGGTGCCATAAAGATAGTGATATGAGAGAAAAAGCGGAGCGCCCAACACCAAATTTAAAAGTTTTGCTCACCCCCGAGCAAAATAGAAATAGAAAATAAGGAAAAGAAAAGAAGATAGAAGAAAGAGATAGAGGAGATTGGAGAAGGTGCTTCGGCCTTGGGAGGGGGAAAAGGGAAAGGGAGTGTGTATGGTGAGGGGTAAGGAAGAAAGAGAGAGTAGTGTGAGATGTGGTGAAAGTGGATGAAGAGACGGGTATTTATAGGTTGGGGGTAGTGGGTTTTAGTTATAGGATGAGGGGTGGAGGGGGGAAAATTGAATTTGAATATGGGTTGTTGGAGGGAGAGATTGATGGGATAGATGAGAGGGGATTGAGTAGAGTGGGAGGTGGGTTTAGAGAATCAAGGAAAGTGATGGGTGATGAGATGGATGAGTGTGGATGGAAAAGTAGGAAGAAGAGAAGAGAGAATAGATAAAGTTTGAATGGGTCAAAAGTCGTTGGGAGTTGGGGTTTATCCAATAGCCAAAGACGTCCTTGAAATTCGAATTCTGCTCACTTCTCCCCCCTGGGCGTTAAACGCTGGTTTTGGCATTTAACGCCAGTAGGGGTCACCCTTTTTTTTTCTATAATTTAACGCCAGTGATGGGCG
This sequence comes from Arachis ipaensis, assembly GCF_059453495.1. NCBI lineage: Eukaryota > Viridiplantae > Streptophyta > Magnoliopsida > Fabales > Fabaceae > Arachis > Arachis ipaensis. The sequence continues at coordinate 31,931,083 of NC_142441.1, read as the reverse complement.
TTAAACACCCTAGGGGGAGAAAAATTTGTTTTTGGAATACCCCCTTTTAGACGTTAAACGTCCAAACCAACTCCTCCTCCCTTGGCGTTAAATGCCGGAACTGGCGTTTAGCACCCCCAGTAGGTCTCCTCCAGGGTGTGCTGTAAAACCCACAAAAATAGTAAATAATTAGCCAATAAATCAATTATTAATCTAAGAATCTAGAAAATGGAATTTTATAGTTTAATGAGATAGAGCTAATTAAAATAAGAATTTTGACAGTAATTTTAAAAAATTTGGCCCAAGATTGGACCGAACGGGTTGACTCGGTCGAACCGGGCCCAAGGCCCAACCCAGCCCACTAAGTGAAATGGCATCAGCCATTTCTCTTTCTCATTCATACACACACACGCGCTACCGCACCGTTTGTAGCCACGCGATCATTACGTCGAGCTCTACAATGCCCACTACTCAATTTGGTATGTACCTCACTATTTCTTTCTCAACCACCCTCCTCTAATTTCGAAAATTTAAGGATTAATTTTGAAGAATTATATTATTTTGGTATTTTAGGATCAAATTAACCTTATGGACTTGCCGGGTCTTGTCCCAAACTTCTATTAGTAAGGTGAGGAACATTTAATCCTTGTCAAGTTATCTAATTAGTTAGTCCTATGGTAATTTTGGTGTTATTTTGTGAAATTAGTTTGGATTGAGTATTTTGTAAATAAATTGGAGTTGTGGGAGACTTGATATCAGACTTTAGGGAGCTGGATACCTGTTTGGTGTGACTTTAGGAGCTTGGGTTTTGAGGAACGGTGACAAATTGTGACGTTCCGGGCTTTGCGAGAAATTTGCCAAAGTATGGTTTTAATTTCTCGTATGTAATATGTAATGTCTTGTGAAAATATAGGTTAGATGACCATAGGATAGGTTGGAATGCATGATTATGTTAATGTTAGTGGTCTTGACAAAATATGTTGAACATTGATGATAAAGTGAGAATGTGATTAGTGATATGTATATATGTGTAATGTTGAATGTTTGATGTTGGATTATTGAGAGAAGAAAGTGAATTGTGAATGTTGATTGTTGAGGTTGAAATGTGATGATTATAATGATATAAAATGAGCTAAGTGTATGTTGATTTGGATATGGAAAAAAATTGATACGAATGAGAAGGTTGAGATAATGGTTTGATAGATTTTAGTGTTGTTTGGAAGTATGGAATATTGGTTTTGAGTTTTGTTTTAGTGAAAATAGAGGTTTGAGAATCTTTGTGAAAAGTTAATTTTTGGCCAAATTTCGACGAGGCATAACTTGACCTCCGGACCCTCGATTTGCCTCAAACATGTTTTATAAGAAGATTGGGTCTGTGAGGTTTACGCCATTCGAAGAATGGATGAAACATGTTTTAAAACAAGAGAATTATGCGCGTTGGAAGCTCGATGTGCAAAACTGAAATTCTGCATCACTTTGCATTTTTACCTATTCTGCAGAACTCGCGTACGCGACACCTGCACGCAACGCGACCAACTCTTTCGGGTTTAGCAACTCGAGTATGCGAGCAAGTGAAATAGAGGGGTTGCGTACGCGATCACCTGCACGCGACGCGACCAACCCTTTCGGGTTTGGTATCTTGCGTATGCGAGCAAGGAAAAACACACCCACGCGTACACGGGACCCTGCTTTTAGCAAAGTTATATTTTTATGATCTTGACACACTTTTGAACCTCTAAATCTCTATTTTTACTCTTTTATACCCTATATATTAGTTATAAGTGTAGTGAAGAGATTAAGCAATGAAAAGGGGGTTACTTGGAAGTGAAGAAAGGTTTGGAGTGATAGATTCTGGTTGAGGAAGTGCAGAACTGATGATGATGTATGGTTAATGACAGATTTGAGAATCATAAGAGTTGATTCATGATGTGACCGATTTGAGAGGTAAACATTGAGATTGGCAATGACTGAGTATGGTCGGGATGGTCGAGATGGCAAGGTTTGGGTGTGAACCCTCCTGCATGCTAACTTGAAAGATTTATTGGATGGCAAGTTGAGGATGGAGGATTCCCTCTCTTGTCATGAAGTGGATGTAGGAAAGGTGGAAAGGCACTCTCCTTCATTTTGGTTTTCCTACATTTTTCTCTGGTATCAAGGTAGAAAGGCACACTTCTTGTATATGGAAAGGCACTCTCCTTCGTGATACCTCTAAAAGAAGGTGGAAAGGTACTCTCCTTCGTTAAAGTTCCTCCTGGGGATGTGTAACCTAGAGACCATATCCGGGTTAGCTACCGGATGTATCGAGTTCTGGCAATTTAACTGAGACGTGAGCTCACGGCCAATAGGATAGACATACATCATATGCATATTGTTTGTTTGCGTTGGTTTGCATTCTTGGGATTGCTTATCTGATATTCATGTTTAATTACTATATGTTCTATTTATTGTATCTAAAATTACCTGTGTTTTCTTTGTATGCATTATTTGTCTGTGCAATTGAGATGCCCCTTATCTGGAGTAGGAGTGACGAGGTCAGTTCCACCGGTGTTTCGGAGGATTGGTGGAAAGGCGATGAATCTAGGGATTGAGTTAGTATTGAGTTAGAACTAAGAACTTTAGAGAACCACCCCGTTTATGGTTTCAATTTATAATCTTTAAGTTTATTAATCTGAGTGTCGGAGTTCTAAAATTGCCTCTGGCTTTCCCAAGATGTTATATCTTATATATGTGGGCACCTTTACCATGCTGAGAACCCCCGGTTCTCATTCCATACGGATATTTGTGTTTTTTAGATGCAGATTGAGAGGCACCTCACTTGGCATCTGGAGTTCTTGCAGCAAAGTGGGTCTTTTGGGATATTATGTTTTATTCTGTTTATATATCCATATGTATATAACTCTCCTTATAACTTGCTTTAATTTTGTACCTCATAGAGGTTTATGGAGAACTAGGGTTTCTATTGTATATTTTGGGTTTCAAATTTTATATGTATGTAAGTAGATATTCTCCGACCAGCTTTAATTTCACAGGTTGAACCTAGAGTTTGAATATTTGTATTTCTTAACACTCTACTCTTATTATATATTTATATCTTAAGCTTTCTTCGTACGCAAGAAAATGGTATTTTCTGAGCGTTGCACTTTTAAATTCACGATTTTGTCTTAACTATCCTTTAAGGCTCGTCGAATATTATATTCTCTCAATTATATTTATATGTATATTTTATTTTAGAGGTTGTAATAACTCACCACCTCAGCTTTACGACTTAAGCATAAAGTTTTGTGTGGTAAGGTGTTACATGTGTTGTTTTTCTGTCTAAGTCTTCCTGTTCCTGTTCTAAGTACTGTACATGATCACAAACGTTAGAAAAACTAGGAAAACTATGAAAATCAAAATAAAATAAAATAATATGAAATCAAACTAAAATAAATCTGAATTAAAACTAAAATATAGCAAAACTAAAGGATACGTATGGTTGGGTTGTCTCCTAACACACGCTTCTTCACCATCATTAGCTTGACGAGCAGCTCCTCTAGGGAGGGTCATAGGGGCTCAAATCTTCATCCCTCATTGTGAACTTCTTTCCAGTGCTCTCATGAATCAGTTCAACATGCTTCAGAGATAGGATCAGGTTCACAGTGTGCAGTATGACTGGACTTCTGGTGAAGACTACTCTCATGTCAGGTGAGAAGTCCTTAGTCGGAATCTTCTTATTCCTCCAGCCCTCGGGTACCTTCTTCTTCGGGCCTCCTCCATCTTTGGTGGGTGGTGAATGCCCAACACCAAACTTAGGTTTGATGTCAGGGGGTACTGTATGACTTTCCACCAAATATGAGGTCTTGATCTTTGAACTCTGCATGTCAGTACCTCCTTTGTCAGAGAGTGGTGGAGGTTTAAAAATCTTGAATAACATATAGTCCTCGTGCATCCTCAGGACTAATTCTTCTCTCTTTACATCAATGAGGGCTCTTCCAGTGGCTAGGAATGGCCTTCCTAGGATAATGGAGTCATCTGTATCCTCTCCCGTATCAAGTATCACAAAGTCTGCAAGGAGGTAGAGGATTCTCCACCAATCCGTATGCCCGCTTTTGGGACTTATCAGCCATCTCTAATGCTATCCTTGTAGGCTGCGCCTCTTGGATTCCTAGCTTCTTCATTACAGAGAGCGGCATCAGATTTATGCTTGAACCAAGGTCGCATAGTGCCTTCTCAAATGTAATAGTCCCAATGGTACAAGGAATCAGAAAGCTCCCGGGATCTAGAATTTTCTTGGGAAGCTTCCTCTGTACCAGTGCACTATACTCTTTGGTCAAGATTACAGTTTCATCTCCCTTCAAGACCTTCTTTTCAGAGAGTAAGCTTTTTATACAGGCCATATAGGGAGGCATCTTCTCCAACACCTCAGCAAAAGGAATATTGATGTGCAACTTTTTAAAGACTTCCAGGAATTGAGTGAACTACTCATCCTTGGTCTCTTCTTGAAGCTTCTGAGGGTGTGGTATTTCAGGCTCTTGTGCTACCAATGGGGCGTGCAACAGTATGCTTCCAGTATTTTCTTAAGCCTTTTCTTCCTTTAATTCCTCAGCAGCATGCACCACCTTAGGTTCGGCCTCCTTGGTCATAATGAGGGCCTTACACTCTTCTCTTGGATTCACCTCTGTGTTGCTTGGAAGAGTGTTAGGAGGTCTCTCAGGTATCCTCTTGCTCAAATGATCCACTTGTACTTCCAAGTTCTGAATTGAAGCTATTGTCTCCTGCATAAAGCTGAGTGGTCTTGGACAGTTCAGAGACTATTGTGGCTAAGTCAGAATTGTCTTGGCTCTGAGAGGGTCCTTATTGCTGCTGAGAGGGGGTGGAACTGCCTGTTGTTAGACCAATTCTGATTTGTTCCACCCTGATTGTTGTTGAAGCTCTGTTGGGACTTCTGTGGTTGCTCCCTCCACCCAAAGTTAGGATAATTCCTCCATTCCTGATTGAAAGTATTCGAATAAGGATCATTTTTGGGATTTCTGGAGGTGTTCCCCATGTAATTTACTTACTCAGTTGTGGGTTGAGCATTGCCATAGGCGTCCCCTTGATTGTATTTCCCAGTCATGTCATAGGATGCATCTCGTGTGTTGACTGCTGAAACTTGCATTACGGTCAAGTGCTGAGAGATCATGCTAATCTGTTGGGACAGGATTTTATTTTGAGCCAAGATGGCATCTAGGGTGTCCGGCTCCATGACTCCTTTCTTCTGAGTAGTTCTAGAGTTCACAGGGTTCCTCTTAGAAGAATAAAGATACTAGTTGTTAGCAACCATCTCTATCAGCTCATTAGCCTCTTCAGGCGTCTTCTTCATACGCAATGAAACACCTGCAGAGTTGTTTAAACATATCTTGGCCATCTCAGAGGCCATCATAAAAAATCTGCAGCTTGGTCCATTCAGAGAAAATGTCAGGAGGGCATATCTTGATCATCAGCTTGAATCTCTCCTAGGCTTCATAAAGAGACTCTCCATCTTTCTGCCTGAAGGTCTAGACATCCAAACTCTCCTTGGACTTAAAATCAAGCCACTGCTTTGCTCTGTCCCTCACAACAAAAGGGAAGAGCATGAGCTTGTAGACCTCAGGATTCACTCATTCGTCATTACAGTGTCACAGATTTGCAGGAAGTCAGAGATGAATTTGTTGGCATCCTCCTACGAGAGTTCATGAAACTAACAATTCTGCTGTACCAGAGTGACCAGTTGAGGCTTAAGCTCAAAATTATTGGCACCAATAGCAGATACAGCTATACTGCACCCATAGAAGTCAGGTGTAGTTGCAGTGTATAATTCAAACACCTAACTTGCTTGCTCCCCATCATTTGGTTTCCCACCGTTATCAGCCATAGCTTCCTTCTCAAAAGTCTCCTTGAGGTTCTCTCTGGCTTTGTAAACCTTGGCTTGTTGCAAGCGCCGCCTTAAGGTCCTTTAAGGATCAGAATCAAACTCGAGAAGGGGTTCTTTATCCTTGTTCCTGCTCATAAACAAACAAGATACAAAGAAAAGGTGGGAATCTCTATGTCAAAGTACAGACAGATCCTAGTGAGATATCCTATAAAAAGAAATAAAACAAAATAAAGCAAACAATTAAACTAAAAAAAATTCAAAAATAAGAATGTAAATATAATCTAAAATTTTTGAAAACTAAAAAGAGAAAAACAATAGAAATTTCAAAAAATAAAAAGATTAAAACACTAAACGAACAGCAAACTTAAGATAAAAAATTAAAAGAAAATAAATAAAACAAAATTCAAAAATAAAAGAAAGATAAATAGGACTAAAATTCGAAAATTAAAAGAAAAAGTAAATAAACGAAACTAAAAAAATACCTAATCTAAGCAACTAGACAACTAGTAGTCATCAATCACAAACAATCTCGGGCAATGGTGCCAAAAATTTGGTGTGCGAATTAGGATTTCGCACAGTTTAACCAGCAAGTGCATCGGGTCATCCAAGTAATACCTCAGGTGAGTGAGGGTCGATCCCACGAGAATTGTCGGACTAAGCAAGCAATGGTTGTCAGGATGGACTTAGTTAGGTGAATCAGAAAAGGGGTTTTGAATGTTGCAATTCGCATAAAACAATAGGCAAGAAAATAAAGAAAGCAATTAAAGGTTTGGTGTGAAAACAGTAATAGAAAATAGTTAAGGTTTCGGAGATGTTTACCTTTCTGGATTAAAAGTTCTTACCAACTATTTTAACAATGCATGATTCATTCCATGTCAAACTATAAATGTCTAAACCCTAATCTCTTAGTGATTTAGCCTCCTCTAACCTTCATTAACCGCTACTCTCGTGGTCTCTCAATTCAGATTAGAGTGTGAAGTTCAAAAACTAGTTTATAGCCACAAAAACCTTAATTACCCAAAGCTAATAGGATTATATGTCACATATCCCAATTAGTTCATGTAATTAGAAATTTAGGAAGAATGTTTTCAAGCTGTAGTTCAAGCAAGATAACTCTCTCGAGAATCACAAGAACTCATGTAGAAAAGGTTCATACTCTCGTTCCACCTAGTTCATAAGATTAAGAACAAAAATAATCCTTAGAATTGAATCAAAACATTAATTAAAATAGACGAATAATAGTTCTAATCCATAGAAATAAACAGAGCTCCTAACCTTAACCAAGAGGTTTAGTTGCTCATAACTTACAGAGAAAATAGGGTTCTGAAAAAGTGCAGATGGAAGAAAATCTCAATCCTAAGTGATAATTTCCTTTAAATACTAACCTAATTTAATACGGAAAATAAAATAATATAAATAAATCTTAAACCTAAAAGATATTGTTTGTAAAAATAAAAATTACAAAAAGAAAATAAAATATGACTAATAACTGCAAAATCCACTTGAGAGGCCCAAAGAGGGGTGAACTCGGACTACTGCTGGCGTTTAACGCCAGATTGGGTGTTAAACGCCCCAAGGGGAGCGATGGCGTTCTGGTTCTGGGTCCCCTGCTGGTGCTAAATGCCAGCTGAGTGTTCAGCGCCTAGGGGGTGCTACCTGCTTTTTCCTTTTTAGCTCCAAACTCTGCCAAATTGTTCCGAATTTTACCTGAAATCATGAAAACACTAAAACAACTCAAAGTAGCATCCAAAGAGAACTTTTGCACTAAAATCAAGTAGAACTAAATAAAATCTAACTAAAAACAACTAGAAAATGATAAGAAAAAGGGTATAAGATGCTCACGCGTCAGTAACCATGACTGTAAGTTCCAGATTTGTTATTTAAGACTACCCTTGAAGCAGATCCACCTTCTTTCTTTCAATCTTTCAGTTTCACAAAATTGTTCCTTATCCCAAATACACAGTAAACCCCACTTGCATCATTTGATTCAACGAATTCCCATTCAAAATCATTTTGGCCCCACAATTGTTTTACTAAACTAGCTGTTATACTCTTCATTTTTGTTTCAACCACACCTACGAACCACGGTTTTTTATTTCTAACTATATTCTTATGCAACTTACTTTTTCTCTACTCCCCAATCCTCTACAATTCCTGAAAATTAACATATCTGAGATTTAGAGACACCAACCTGTTTAAGAGATCTTTTTTTCTCCTTGATTGTGTTTTGAAATAGATCTCCTCATGCTCTTCTCCATTATTTTGAGTTGCCTTCCTCAAATGTTTCAAAGCTTTTTCCTCATCACAATACATCAAAACTTAGGAGTCAATCCTCGATGCTTCAAGTGCTTCATCCTCAATGTCATCCTTTTTGCTATCTTCTCTACTTGGCAAACCCTTCTCTTCCTCTGATTTTTTTTATCACTCGACCCCTTTTTTCATGTCTCTAACCTTCTTGGCTCTTGATAAAATTTTCTTCTTCTTAGTTATTTCCGCCACACCCCTCTTCTTTGCACATATGCTTTTTCTTAACCCACTATTTATAATTCTTTTCTTTGTTCTTATTACATGTGGTTCAAATATCACCTTGTCTGTTGCATATTTCTTTCTCTCACTGAGCTGCTTCATTTCCTTTTTTTTTTCTTAATAAGGGGATTTCCTTCTTAAGCCCATGCATAGTCATGTTCTCAAAACCAGGTGGTCTTAATGGGCCAGATAATGACTTATTCCTATGATAAACCCATATTTTATGATATATTTTGTGCTTAGTTTGAGTGATTTATTCAATCTTTCACCCACTTATTGATGTTAATTGCATGGTTTTACTTTTCCTTCCTTATTATGTGATGTATGTGAAAAACATGTTTCCTATGCTTTTAAATTAATTATTTTAATCACCTTTAATTCCATTTGATGCCGTGATTAGTGTGTTGAGTAGTTTTCAGATCTTTTAAGGTAAGAATGACTTAAAGGATGGAAAGGAAACATAGAAAAATGGAAGGAAAGCACAAAACGGAGCTTCTAAAGAAACTGGCATCCACGCGATCGCATGGGCGACGCAGACGCATGCCAAGCGCAAAGAAGCAGCGACGCGGCCACATGACTGACGCGACCGTGCGCCTTAAGCAGAACGCACATGATGCGGTCGCATGACTGACACGACCGCGTGGCAAGAAAAGCTCCGAATGACGCGACCGCGTGACCCACGCGGACGCGTGACAGAGGCCACGCACCAGAAATTACAGAAAATGCTTCCAGCGATTTTTGAAGCCTTTTTTTGGCCCAATCCAAGTCCAGAAGGCATAGACCAGAGGTTATAAAGTGTGGGAACGCATCCATTCAGGGAGAGCTCGCCAATTCAGTTATTTCCCATGTTTCAGATCTAGTTTTGTGAGAGGTTCTCTCCTCTCTCTCTCTCGTAGGATTTAGGACTTCTCTTAGTTTTAGGAGTAACTCTCAATCCCAGGTTCTTTATTTTTATTTGTTTTTCCAATTTAGTTTATAAAATCTTCATGTTAGATGATGATTTCCCTTATTAATGCTATTTGAGGTATTTCAATTTATGATTGCTTTCTTTAATTTATGTTATTATTGCTTTACATCTGAAGGCATTTTTATTCTAGCAAATTTACTTTTTTTCTCTTTTGGTCTTGGTTAAGAAAGCAGTAACTCAGGAGTTATCTTATCTCAACATAATTGATAACTGTTATCTTTGCTAATTGAACTAAGCTTCAATAATCCCAACCTTTTCTTAGGAAATAAATAGGATTCGAAGATCAAACTAATTAGTCCCTTGACTTTCCTTTATTTTAGTAAAGGTTGACCAAGTGGAATTAAGATTCGACTTTCATTGTTATTGATAAGGATAACTAAGTCTGGACTTCCAATTTCTCATACCTTGCCCAAAAGTCTGCTTTACAGTATTTATTTATTTTTAATTGACATTTAAATTATTTTTCATATTTGTTCCTCATTCTTGAAACCCCGAATTTACAATCTCCATAACCAATAATAAGAACATACTTCCCTGCAGTTCCTTGAGAAGACGACCCGAGGTTTGAATACTTCGGTTAACAATTTATTTAGGGGTTTGTTACTTGTGACAATCAAAACGTTTGCACGAAAGGGATTTTTGTTGGTTTAGAAACTATATCTACAACGCGACTGTTTTTATGACATTCTTTACTGGCAAAAATCACGATCGTCACCCTCTCTTCTTCTTCATGTTGATCCTTAAAGTTATATATTGGGCTACCTTTGAGGCCCAACTGGGTCTCCTGAATTACCTCTTCACTTCTTCTATTATCAAATAAGCATATTGTGGAACTTGAAGACTCAATTCGATTCAAAAACTCCAACTGTTGCATATCAAGTGCGCCGATTCTCTCTTCATGCGATGCCTTTTCTCTATGCAACCATAAATGCGACTCATTAACTCCGCTCACCATCTCATAATTTTTTTTGGATTCCCCATCATCTTCTTCCTCTCTCTCCTTCACTGGAATATTTGAATTTTTCACCATTGGCTGCTTTGCTCTGTCATTATTTCTCCCTCCCCAACTTTCTCTTACAAAAATATCAAATTTTCCATCATTAAGAACCAAACTTACTCTATCATTGATCACCGTCATCCAATTTATGTCCACTAGGACCTTGACCGAATCAAAGCCATCATCTTTCATGGAGTCTTCATCAATTTTCAAGTCTGACCCCCACACAACTGCTATATCATGAACATTATCTTCATACCAAGCATGGAGAAAGAGGCCAAAGATCTCGATCCATGCCTTTCTAGATCTATTCATTTCCTCACCTGACCACTTTCTTATCTCGCCAAAATGGTTAAGTAAAAATGATGATCGCAGTGCTTCTTGCATATTCTCAACCGAATTATAAACAAAGATCATTTTAAAGGACGCTATGCTCTTAACCTCAACAAGGGTGTGCCAATCATTGAAGAGATTTGGAATAACTTTATCACACCTCAATAGAATAACAGATTCACCCACAATAGACCTCTCAAGCTTTTCCACCATCTTCGGATCAATTTTTCCCATAATCTCTCCAACAAGAATCATTGGTTTTTTCTATTCTTCTATTTGATTCAGTTGTTTGTCGCCATTATTGTCGTCCTTCAATAAAGCATCCTTGAATGTTTTCTCCCTCCCTTTCGGTGTCGTTCTTATCCTTGTTGGGTCACTGACGAACGGATTTTTGACAGTTTAGAATTCCTCAATGAATTCTCGTTGCTAGTATAGTTTCTAAACCAACAAAGAATCCCTTCATACAAAAATTTGGTTGTCACTAAGAAAACCCAATAAAATAAACCGAAGTATTTAAACCTCGGGTCGTCTCTCAATAAATTGCAGGGAAGTGTAGTTTATTATTGGTCATGGAAAAGTATCTTTTTGGATTTTTTTTTAAATAAGGAACAAAGAAATAAATGGCAAGAAATTAAATTAATAACTAAGAAAACTCTTCGCAAGGTATGAAAATTAGAAGTTCTATCCTAGTTATCCTTATCAATTGTGATGAGAATTGTCCATCGCTCCCACTTAGTTAACCTTTAACTATGAAGGAAAGTCAAGTGGCTAAATCAATTTGATTCCTCAAGTCCTAGTCAACTCCTAAGGAAAGAGTAGCTTTAGAGGGATCCAAATCAACTAGCAAATTTCAATTATCAATCAACAAAGGAGTTTGATAACTCAAGAGTCTCCAATTACTCAACCAAAGCCAAAAGGAGATAAATCTACACTAAAATCTAACCAAGCATTTTATCAAACACTTGGGAGGTATAACATAAAAGCATAGGAAAGTAATAAGAGATAATAAAATCCAAACAACCAATTGAAAGTATCAATAACATAAATTGAAGAAAGCAATCATAAATATGAAATACCTCAAATTGCATTAAATAAAAAATCAAATCTAACATGAGAATTCATAAACTAAATGGGGAAAATAAAGTAATTAACAAGGGAAATATATAAACTAGAATGCTAGAACAATTAAAAGTAGAAGAGAAACTAAATTAAAGTAAAGTAGAAATCTAAAATTAAAAAAGGAATAAAACTAAGAATCCTAAAACCTAGAGAGAGGAGAGAACCTCTCTCTCTAGAAACTACATCTAAATCTAAAATTATGTGAATGAAAGTTGTATGAATGAATGAATGATTTCCCTCACTCTGCAGCCTCTAATCTGTATTTTTCGGGCTTGGAACTGGGCCAAAAGAAGCCCAGAAATTGCCCCCAGTGTCTTCTGCAATTTCTGCACGTGGCGCACATTACGCGTACGCGTACGCGTCGCTGAACTTTCGCAAGGTCACGCGTACGCGTCATGCACGCGTGCACGTCACCTAACTGCATCGCAACTATGACAAATTGCATATCATTTTGAAGCTTCAGATGTTAGCTTTCCAACGCAACTAGAACCGCCTCATTTGTACCTCTGTAGCTCAAGTTATGATCGATTTAGTATGAAGAGGTCAGGCTTGACAGCTTAGCAATTTCTTCAATTTCTTGTATTCTTTCCACTTTGGCATGCTTCCTTTCTATCCTCTAAGCCATTCCTGCCCTATAAACCCTGAAATCACTTAACACACATATCAAGGCATCGAATGGTAATAAGAGAGGATTAAAGTTAGCAAATTTAGGGCCAAAGAAGCATGTTTTCAATCATAGCACAAAATTAGGAAGGAAAATGTAAAACATGCGAATTCAATGAATAAATGTGAGAATAGTGAATAAAATCCACTCAATTTAGCACAAGATAAACTATAAAATAGTAGTTTATCAGTCACTCATATCTTCTCACCCTTTGTTCATTCAATTTGCATTGTTAGCACTGTTCCATTGGTCTCTTTTTTTCCTCTCTTAAATTTTGATTCTATCACCCTAATTTGAACACCATTCACATCCGTTAAGATTTCTGACCGCTCTTTCCGCGTGGTTCTTAAAAGCATAACATACAAATGCAAATTTGAATTTTGTCTTTACTCTGTTCTTCATTGACAAATATACGCCTACTACTTGCCCCTCCATACTAAATAATTCCCACAGCCATTGTATACCCGTTCTTTCATTTAGATTAACAGAAAAAATCATAAAAAAATTTTTCTCCAATCTCTGAAAGCTTTCTGTAATTTCCTTATCTCTCCCTTGCCTAGTAAAAAGTCCCTGTGGTCTCTGTGGTTTCACATGTTGGTGTTGTTGCCATGGTTTTCTTCTCCTAATCTCTATCCACTGGTGTTTCCCCCCTCACTCTCTCTCATGTTTTCTCTCATTGTATTTTTTTTTCAGTTACCTTCATATAAAGTTAACTACACCTTCATTCATTAAAAATTCTTATGTCATTTATAATTTTTTATATCATTTACAACTAAATAATGTGTTTTTGTTATCATTAAATTAATTGTGTGTTATTTAATTAAGAAGGAGCTAAGAAGACGATGATTAGAAATAATAATATATGTATAGAATGAGAACCGAGGGCTCTCAGTATGGTTAAGGTGTCTACATAAATATTGTATAAGTTCTCGGAAAAGCCAGAGGCATTCCTAGAACTCCAACACTCAGAATTAAACTTAAAGAAGTATACTAAACCAGAAATTTGGAAATCTATTTGTGGATTCTAGTTTTAATCTAACTCTTCACCTCCTGTCAACCCAAACCCCCTAATCACTGGTGGAGCTACCCTCATAGTCACCTCTGTCAGGGTGAGGGATCTCTCATAAGCAAAGACATACAAGACAGACAAGGAAAACACAGATAGGATACAATTACAGCAAGTAGGACAAATAGTAGATAAGCATAGATAATTAATTAGGAAAACCAAGTAATGCACACTCAAGCAAAACATATAAATGCATATGATGTATGCCTGCCCTATGGCTGATGAGTCTTATCTGTCGGTTATATAGCTAAACCTAACATGTTCGATAGCTAACCCAGGACAGTCCCTCCGTGCGCGCATCCCCAAGAGTATATGCACATAGTCACAATCATTCATTTATCATATCATTGGAAAATTCAGGGGAGTTAAAGTGCTTGGTCACATCTTGTGACGTAGGGTCAACAGAGTATCGAGTCTCAGCCTAGAGCAAGTGGTGGCAAGCCACTATGTCTACCCAGGAAAACTCGTATCTCAGATAAATAGAAGTGCATAAGCCATAATCATTCAATATCAATCAATCATTATCAATACAACCTTCATTCATAATAATCTCGACATTCCACACTTCCTCAATCAATCAACATTAGTTTCATAATCATTCATACCATATTCAACTCTATTTAAAATTCTCAACTTAAGTCTTCTCTTCACAATCTTTCTCTATCGGTCCACTCTTCTCCCTATGCTTAGAAACAAAGGATTAGGTCTTAGAAGGTAGTTATAGAGGTTTGGAAAGCTAGAGGATAGGTTAAAAACTCAAAAATAGACTTTTTAGAAAAACAGGGGTCATGAGTACGGATGACCATGCTCGCGTACGCATGGGTGTTAAAATACCAAAGTCGCGTATGTGAGCACCATCTGTGTATGCGAGCTCATGAAACAGAAGGGGGTTCCCGTGTATGCAGCCCCTTAGTCACGTACATGTGAATATGAATACATCATATTCGTATACGCATGCTCCATCCCGCGTATGCATGAGTGAAAATTCATCATATTCGTGTACGTAGACTATGCCCGCGTACGCCAGACGTCTAGGCAGAGGCTAGGGTCCACGTCGTGTGTATGTTCGCGTACGCAAGCCCAACCAAGGTTCTAAAAAGTTGTTAATTCTGCAAAATTTCAGATTTTGACACTAAATTTTAGACGTGCATAACTTTTTTGTTAAAAATTATTTTTAGTCTATTCTTCGAACATCATAAATTTCACGGACCTAATTTTTATTTGAAACAAGTTTGACAAAATTTGAGGGTCTGGAAGCCAAATTATGGCTTGCCGAAATTGGTCAAAAAATTAGTTTTTACCAAAGAGTTCAAAACCTTATTCCTTCCAAAATCTCAATCCAAAACCAACCAAATCATATACAATCCAACACAATCATTCCTACCATATATCACACATTCATATACTTACATAATCAACATTCCAACCACTTGATACATTAAACTCATTCAACACAATATCACCTACAATTTCACCAATATCATTCGTATACATACCAATCATCATGAACATCACTTACATGAATATGTATACATTAAGTTCATTACTCCAGCTATTCAAACCATTCACAATAACCAACAATAATTACTAATCCTCAACGATTCATATAATTCAACTTATCCTACGGTCAACTAGCCTAAATTTTCACGTGACATATTATATATTATCTACAAGAAACCAAAACCATACCTTGGCCGATTCCTCCCTAAGCCCGGAACATCTCAAAATCCTCAATTCACAAGCTCCAAGCTTTAACCAAATAGATTTTCAGCTCCCAATACTCAACTCAAGTCTCCAACTTCATCAATTTGGTTCCAATTCACATATATACCACCTAATTTCACATCATTACATACACATTCACAAATTTAATACCTAACCTCATATAATTAAAGAATTCACAAGAGTTTTGAGTTCCTCACCTTACCGACGGACGTTTGGGACAAGACTCGGCGAATTTCCAAAGCTAATTCACACCTAACATCACCAAAACATAATTCTCAATACAAAAAATCCAATAATTTTTGAAATTGGGGGAGAAAGAGGCTGGGTGAAAAATTGACCTAAACCCTAAACCTTAAACCCTAAAGTTCTTACCACTTTGTTCGAATAAATTTGAAGAGCTCGATGCGGTGGTCGCGTGGCCGCAAATGGTGTGGCGATTGAAGCTCCGAATTAAGAAATTTGTGAAATTGAAATTTTGAAGAGAAAGGGTTTGGGATTTCCTTCTGGCTCCTTCCCTTTCAGCGTGCAACATTGATTATGAAGAGGGAGGGTAGCTGGATTAGCTTTATATATATTGGACCTTAGACCCAATACGGGTACAGTCCAACGCCTGATTTTAGGTTAAAATCTTTAAAATTAATATTAAAATTCGTATTTTAATTATTTCTACTTTTCTAACTTATCAAATTTAATTTTTTAATTTCTTTGAATAATAATTAATTTATTAGTTAATTATTTATTATTTTTTCAGAGTTTACATTATGATTATTTTCTTATATATATATATATATATATATATATATATATATATAATTATTTTTGAGCTTATAATCATTTAATATTTTTTATTTTTTATTATTAATATTATTATACGTGTTATTAGTTCATTCTCTAAATTTAGTATGATAATTTAATATTTTTTATTCTTTATTATTTTATGTATGATTAATGAATAATCTAATTAATATATGATAATTTTTTAAAATAATAATGTATTCATGTAAATAGTAGTATAATAAAAAAATAATAATTGTGGAGAGTACCATAATTATGTAAAGTATTGTTAATTATAATTGTATATTTATTTAATAGTAATAATGATAGGATTTATCTGTCTTAAAAAAAATTAATTAATTCTAAATTAATTTGATATATATTAATTACTTTCATTAATCGTAGCTTTTTCATACCTATGATTATTTTCTTAATATATCTAAATATATATTATTAAAAACTAAATTTTAACCAAATAATTTTATTTATCATACCTTAATAATTTTTTTAGTGCAACTATTAATACTTGTTAAATTATTTTTTATATTTATAATTTAATTAATTGTACGTAGAGTAGATTGCACAGGATATATTTATTTGTTTAAATAATTCTAATATATATATATATATATATATATATATATATTAATTGTACGTAAATATTTAATTTATATATATTAATTATTTTTTGAATGTTATATAATATGATAATTTCATGTTTGTTATTTTTTACTATTTTATACATGATTAATGAATAATCTAATTAACGAATAATAATACATTCATGCAAACAGTAGTATAATAGGAATAATAATAATTATGAAGAGTATTATGATTACGAAAAGTATTTTCAATTATAAATATGTATTTATTTGATAGTAATAATGACAAATTTAATTTTCTTTAAAATAGAAAAAATAAAGTTTTAATTAAGACTAAATTAATTTGATATATATTAATTATAGTTAATAATTGTAGCTATTAACTTAATTTTTTTATATCTATGATTATTTTTCATATCTAAATATATATTATTAGACAACTAAATTTTAACCCAATCGTTCTATTCACTATACATTAATAAATTTCTTAGTGCAACTATTAATATTTTATTAAGTTGTTTTTGTGTATTTATAATTTAAAATTATACATAAATAAACTCACTATCTATCATTTCTCTACCGTAATTTCACATAACTAATTAAAATAATTTCATATTTTAAATTATTTTGTATATATTTTATTTTAACACCAATAAATATTTTTAAATATAATTAATAGTATTATACATAATTTAGTTTTTGTCAGAGTAATAATTTAAAAATATTATTTATTGTTAGCAGTATTTTTTAATTTAATTATTGAATTTTTTTTCTTAGTTATACTGGGAGCTAATAAAAATAAATTAAAAAATTAAAAAAATTCATATTACAAAATTTAAAAATAACATATCCAAAAATAATAGTCGTAATATATAAATTGAGGTAACAATTTAAATTTCTCTAAAACTAATCTAATCAAATGTTAATATTTGAACTAAACAATTTAAATAATATTTAAGTTATTCTAAACCTTAGACACATGTAGATTGGAATCATTTTCGTAACGACAACCAACGAAAATAATGTAATTAACTTGAACATTTAGAATTCGTACAAATTTATACCATATTCTCTTGTTAAATAAACTTTATCATCCGCTATCCATATAATATGGTAAGGCATTGAATAGCCGCATCGAAAAACTAATTGACGTTTATTCCCATCAATGATATTGCATTAACGCACAAGAAGGTTAGTAGTTTCTGAAAAAAGAATTCCAATATGTTATAAAATATTTTTATTACACAAATTTTAAAAGAAGAAAATTTAAACACAATATAAATCTTTGAAATTGAATCTCCAAACCTGACACAATTCTTTGAAAATTGAACCTAAATTGAGAAAACTCAAGCTTATTATATGCTCTAATCCACTTTGAAGATTTTCTTGTAGACATAGAAAGCATGAAGGGAATGAAATTTGAACTTGGTCTTTAAAGCTTCTTAGAAGCAATTGTCAAATCAAAAAGCGAGCTCCTCCTAAGAAAATAAACTTTACCTACATTCCATTAGGTTGGTCATAATATATGAGAAGATCCAACCATTCTTTATAGTAAAATAGAGTTTACTGTCCTTTCATTGAATTCTTACATCTATGTAATTAAAATTCAGATCAGTAAATACAATTTGAGGTGATATTTGATGGATTTGGTATATTGTAAACGGTTGCAGCAAAGGACAATCGTACTGTAAGGTTAGACGAAAAAAATTAGTTTGAGTAAGAACAATTATCAAATTATCAAAAGAATAATAGAATGGCCACATCAATAGAATATCATAAAAAATTATAACTTATACCTTAAAATGATCAATTTCGATGAAAAATAAAGAACACATTTTTATTCTATGAAGTAGTAAAGGAATAATAACAAATTAAAAAATTAAACAAAATGCTTTGACTCTAAAATTCAGACTCATAAATCATAAGAGAAACATTATATATAATCTTTAGTAGCACAAAATTAATTATAAAAATTGATATAAATATCAATTTTATACTAATTAATACACACGTGTATAATAAAACTATTAATGTAAATATTATATAAATACTAATTATGTATGAATTATATTATAATAATTGACAATGAAAATGATTCAAAATTAGTATAATTATTTGTTAAAGGTTGATTTTTATATAATTATAAAAAAGATATTTTTTTTAAAATAAGTGAAAAAAAGAGAGACAAGTATACTAACATTAAAATGTATCACATTAATATTTTTTGTGGCAGAATACTATCCGTGATAGAATAATATATAATGATTATGCTATATAAAAAGAGAAGAAATTGAATCAAATTAAAATAATGTTATACAATTAAAATCCAATCATTAAAAAAAATATATTGACTATTAATATAAAAATATTTTTATATAAAAATAATGATAAAAAATTATTAAATAATTTAATATATTTAATTAAATTATTTAATATAATATATATTTAAAAATAATAATTTTATTCTTATTTTTTATAATATCACTCTACATGCATATGATTTTTTTATTGTATATTATATGAATTAATAGAAAAAAATGACATTATCAAAACTGAAATAATAATATCCATTCTCTATATATTAATATATGAAGACATTTTTATGTATAAATAGAAAATATATATATATATATATATATAGTTAACATAATACGTCTTAATTGTGTGCTGCGATATACGGACATAGAGCAGAGTATTGTAATGCTCAATGTATGTTATCCGTTTAATTTCTTTGTTTAACAGAGAAAAAGAAAAGGGGGAAAAAAATCAAAATTTAAACTGATCACACAAATATAGGCTGATTCAATAATAGCTATGCTAACCATGCCTAGCATTAGACAGCTTAACTAATTGGACATATTATTCAGTGTGCTTCGTTACACTCTCTTACGTATTACACAGTCAGGTTTCACATGAACAATTTTTTTTAGTGCATACTTAAATATGTTTCAAAAAACATTATTTGTCTTATATTTTCATTCTTAAAAATTTTTTATTACATTAAAACCTTTAAACTTTATAAAATTAAAATATATAAATCTTTTTTTAGTTAGATTTATCATTTTCACTTGAACAAATAGATCTTTAAAAATATGTTGAAAAATATGTTCATACCCTAACTCAAAAACATTAAGTCAAACCCAAAAAGAATAAAAATCACCCAAAAAAGTGACTTTCTCTACTTACCCAACCTCTTAGAGGTCGGGTACGGCAAAAAAAATTCTATCCTACTTATCTGAATAAACAATAGACTCCTAAAATATCTCCTACAATCTCTCCACTTTATCTAGAAGGGAGAACTCAACGAATTTCCAAAGATAAAGGAACCGTTATCCATCATCAAAGGAGCTACACTAACAAGGTGGTTATTTCTCTACTATAAATATGCTGACCCACTTAGGTATATTCAGAATTTAATCTACTAAAAACCTGCTTAAAATCCTTGCTAATTTAAATATCGGAGTTTCTTGTAGGTACCATTCCCACCTCCTCACGAGGAACTCGGACGTGGGCACTCCGATACTAGCACAAGTCGGACGCTGCCTCAGAAGGAGTCTAGACCTCACGTTCAGGCCCAAATCACCGTTTTAATTAAGTAACCCCCGGAACATTGGTGCCATTGCCGGAGACCTAGAAGTCTACATCCACGTATGGCGGACAACTAGTATGAAGGCGGTCATACAGCATCTGAGTCGGAACCAGAGCCCCACAACAACGACCTGACACTGGCATTACCTTCACCCCGAGAGAGAACAAACGGCGCCCGCAGGGAGGGAACACCAGGAAACCATCATCCGCAACGAATTCACTCGGAGGTCCACCCACCTGAAGATGAAGAACCTCCGCATCTGACGGAGATATTAGGGTTAGTTCACGAGCATCGCGACTGACTGGAACAACTTATGATGGAGGCTAAATGACAACGAGAAGCAGAGAGAGAATAACTAAAAGAAGTACGACGACGGAAAGAGTTGGAGGAAAAGCTCTTGAAGTTAGAATCCAACCTTCGAAGACGGAACGATCGGGCAGATCGGGAGGAAAGCTCTCTTGCAGGGGAAGATCCATTTGTTGAAGAGATCATGCGAGCCAAGGTTTCCAAAAATTTCAAGACCCCTAATATGGATCTATATGACAGAACGAACGATCCGAGGCATCACCTCGGCAATTTCAAAAGTCGGTTGTATCTAGCTGATGCTTCTGATGCAACTCATTGCAACGCCTTTCTGACAACTTTGACTAAAGCAGCAGTGAAATGGTTTGACATCTTACCACCCAGGTGGGTAACTTACTTTGATGACATGACAAAGAAGTTCCTTATCCGATTTACAATTCAGAAAGATAAAGTCAAGTATGCTCCAAGCCTGCTAGGGTCAAGCAAAAAATTGGAGAGACACTCCAAAATTATATGCAGAAATTCAACAAAATCTGCTTGAAAATACAAAACTTAACTCCTGAAGCGGTAATAATGGGATTGGTTAATGGCCTTAAAGAAGTGTCGTTCTCCCGATCCATTTCCGAACGACACCCGACTTCCTTGTATGAAGTACAAAAGCGGACAAAAAAGTACATCAACATGGTGGAAAATTTCTGACTTAGAGAGCCTCCCCCGAGGCTCAACTTGTCCTACCAAGCTCAGGATAAGGAGAATGAAGCTAAGAAAAAGGAAGAGTACAACTTGAAAAAGACTCGAAGATATCATAACTACACCCCACTCTGAGTTTCTCTCGTAGATGTTTACAGGGAGATATTGTAAAATCCAGTAAACTAATAAATAATTAACTAATATATTAATTATGAGCCAAGGGGATTAGGAAATTAAATTTTATGATCTAGAGAATTAATAAAATATTTAAAATACGAATTTAAGTACTAATTTTAAAAATTTTGGCCCAAAATTGAGCCAATAGACTAAATCGGATGAACCGGGTCTAAGTGGGCCCAAAACCACGTACACTACCTCTCATATATGAAAACTTTCAGCCTTCCTTCCCTTCCAATTTCCATTCCACGCAGCAAGGAAGAAGGAGAGAACAAAACTCAAAACCCTCATTCTCCCCAAATTTCATTTTCACATAACCTTCGATTTAGAGCTCTGATTGACGAGTCGTTTGTGACCACGCATTCGTCTCGGAGTCCTCTTCAATTCTATTTAATTGATTTGGTAAGAAATCTCAAAATTCATGCCTAAATTTTTCTTCCCTATAAATTCGCATTTTTAGTTTTTGGGATGTTGAATTATTGTGATTTTGATTGTTTAGGAGTACTCTAACATTAATTATAAGTGGGTTTCACCCTAATTTTTGAGTGGGTAAGGTAAAAAAATTACTAAACCTTTGTTAATTAGTGAATTAGTGAACTCTTGTATTAATTATAGTGAAATTATATGAAATTAGGTTGAATATATGAGAAATTGATTTCAAATTGGTGAATTAGAATAAAGTTGTGATTATTGGAGCTTGTTGAGTTGATTTGGAACCCTTGAAAGCTGGTCAAGTGGACTTTGGAGACTTAGAAAATTGTGAAGACGAGATTTTGTGGTGCTTTGTGGCTTGGGGGGAAATCGACCAAGGTATGGTTTTGATTTTCTGTGGTTAATATATAATGTTGTGTGAACCTTAGACTAGTTGCGTAAGAATAGGTTTGAATTATGTGAATTTGGTTGGTTGATTTGATTAGATATGGTATGTACATGTGATGTGAATTTTTGATGTTAAATATTGGTATTGGTAAAAATTTTGAGTGGAATTGGTTGAATGAATTGATGAATTTAGGTGTTGTTATATTTGTGGAGTGATGAAGAAGTATGTAATAATGGTTATGAGTAATTGGTATTGTTTTGGTTATAGTTTGATTGGTTTTGAATTGAAAATTTTGAAAACTAGAGGAGTTGGCATAATTTGGTAAAAACAGAATTTTAACCAACTTTGGCGGGCCATAACTTGGCCCTCGGATTTTGAAATTGAGTGAACTTTGTTTCAAATTGAAGATGGTTATGAGAGCCTTAAAATAGTATAAAGATGAGGGAAATTGGAGGTTTGTAAGGGAAGTTATGAACATCAAAAATTAGGTATAGAAAACTGAACTCTGTGATGTTGCAGAAAATCAGAAATTCTGGTATGTACACCCATGCACACTATTGTGCGCACGCACAGACCAGAGTGTGTGTTGAGGCTTGTGCGTACACACGAGGGATATGCGCACGCACACCTTGAAATTTTACAAGTTGTGCGTACGCACATGCTGGGAATTCGTCCCTGTGCGTGTGTATGCACAGTATGATGTGTACGCATGATGCCTTATTTTTGCACTAAAATCCTTTTTTTAACTATTTGGCCTTTCCGGCATGCTTGTAAATCCATGTCTAAGGTCCAATATCTAGTGTTAGGTTGCAGAAGAAGAACAAACCTATTGGAAAAGTTAGTTTGATATTGTGGAAGAGTTGTGAAGGGAATAATTGAATTAATGATGCATGGATAAAATTAAATGATTGAGATATTAAAGATGATGAAGATTGATTTTAATAATGATTTTTTGAATAAATTGAAAAGATATTAAAAATGAGATTGAATTTGATTGTGATATGTTACTGAGTAAGATGTAGTGGCGTTGTCTACTTGCTCTGGGTAAAGGTTCGAGACACCGGATAAAATGCAAGGGTTGAGTTTTGTCACTCTTGCTCTGAGTTGAGAATTGTAATACTACTTGGGTAAGAGACAAGGATTGAGGTTGTCCCCTTTTGCTTCGGGTTATGCGGGTAAGACGCAAGAGTTGCGGTTTGGTCCTACTTGCTCCGTGTTGTGGTGTTCTGTCCAAGGTTTGCTACCGGACATGTCGGGTTTGGCTATATAACCGACAGATGAGACTTATCGGCCATAGGATAGACATGCATCATGTGCACTTGTATGTTTTGTTTGAGTATGCATTTGTTTTGGCTTGCCTAAGTGCTTAACTGTAATTAACTGCTACTTGATCTATTTGCTATATCTGCTATCCATACTTGTGCTTTCCTTATTTGTTTTGTTTGTGTTTGTTTCTGAGAGATCCCTCATGTCGGTGGAGAAGGTGCTAAGGGTTGTTTCACTTGGTGATTGGGAGGTTTGCAGAGAACTAATTAGGAATAGTTAGACTAGAAACCTTAGATATAAGTACCATAATTCGGGTTTAGTAAGAACTCTAGGATATTTATATGGGTTATTGGAGTTTAGGAATGTCTTTGACTTCCCGGAATCTTATATCTTAATCTATGATGTCTACGAAAGGCTTCGGCATATTCGTTATCAATAACAGAGACAGGGGTAAGAATAGTTAAATCTACTCCAAGTCAGACGGGACCTTAGACGACATGCTGTGAACTACTGAATGAGATATACAAGCTACACCTACAATACAGCAAAACAAAAATTCATCACTACAAATTAGACAAAACAAGGCAAGCAATCAAGAGGTCGGATCAATATCAAAGATTGGTACAAACATCTTGAACATAAAAAATAAGCAACACAAGCATTCACATATTCAAAAACAAGTTGGATCAACGTCACGAAACCCTCCTAGAACACAAATAGGTATGTTATATCTCCAACATATAGAAATAAGGCCATCTCCGATATAGAAATGACATCATTTGGAGGCAATATAGAACTCCTTATTCAAAATCACAGTAACAGCAAAAGAAAGCAAAGCAAAATCCCAATCTTTTAACAAATCTAATTCCCAGAATATGAAACCTCAAATTCAAAGTTGCAAATCACAAAGCAACATTTTAAAACTTCAAAACTAGCATTCATTCAAATACAGATACTACCAAGAATGTGGAAATAAAATAGAAATTAAGAAAATTTGGAATAAAGGACCAACGTTAAAGGAGCGTAAAAGCGAAGAGCACTTCAAACAGCAATATACGAATGGTCCTCTCCAAGAGAACGAAGCAAGACGTTCAAAAACCTCAAGATAAAGAAATCTTGAAATGGGGAACAGACACGAAGAATGGAGGAAGAAGAAGACGAAGGAGCGAACGGATGATGAAAACGGAGAAAGGAAGATGGAAAAAAAATGAAGTATTTATAAGACACTAGAAGCAAAAGTGACATTCGTACCCCTCATTAATGATGCGCACGGATCTCAAGAAAATCGCAACGTAATGCATGCTGTATCGTTAAGTAGTACAACATTTTAAAAAAATTTAAAAACACATCGAGTACCCAACCTCTTAAAGATAATATACCCGACAAAGGAAATTAAATCCACAAATATTCAAACTCGACTTCATAAAAGCTCAAACTCAAATAGAGACACTGTTCATAAGTTAGTTTGTTGGTCTAAGCAAGCATAGGGTTGATGACCAAGAAAATATTAACATTCTCGTTAATTAGGATAGAACCTTTCTCTCATTTCATGGAAAGAATTTTGAAACAGAAGTAACTATATATATATATATATATATATATTAAAATGCTGCTATATGAAATAAACCTATACTAAGTCATATTGTATTGATATTTGATCGAAAGTGCTTGATGATATATAGAAAGATCAATTACCAGTTTATCACGTTACCTCATTATTAACTTTAGGATACCAAGCAATATATATATATATTACGGATAAAATTTATCAAAGAATCGAGTAGATAGTTCTAAGTTGTTAAAATAGGGTAAAATACTATTTTGATCTCTAACGTTTAAGGTGAATTTTATTTGTCTTTAATGTTTAAATCGTTTTTTTTTTATCCCAAAATATGTAAAATGACATCAATGTAATTCTATCGATAAATTCTTCAGTTACACTTAAGGGAGATAATAACGTATTTGTTAATTATGACACTCACCATGAAGATAACCGCTAAAAAAAATATATAAATATTAATTTTAAAAAAATCATATCTGAGGTTAGAATAGAAAATCTCAAAGAGTGTAGTAGAGAAGAAAATCATGGCGTCTCTGGCTCAGCAGCTAAGCGCCCTGAAATGGTTTCCACTGCCGTCGATGTCTTCGTCTAGATCAACCACCACCCACAACCGCCGCACCCGCACCCTCCTTCCGGTGGTGTGCTCTGTGGCCTTATCAGAAGAGAGAGTGAAGCTGAAAAAACTATTCGAGCAAGCCTATATATAAGAGATATCGCACTGCTCTCATGGAAGGCATTTCCTTTCCCGTTGATTAGTTCATTGAGTCCCTCAAAAAGTATGATTTTGATTCCGAGGATGGCACCAAGGTTAGTTTGCTTTTGCTTTGGGGTTTTATTTTTTACTTTTTTTTTAACTGTAACGAAGTTTATTTATTACTAATTACATAAAATTTTGAAGTTGATAGATGGAGTTAATTTGTGATTTTTAAGAAAGATGACTTTGAATTGAGTTTGTTAAAATAGTATGTATTGATGAATAGTGAGAATGTTTAATTAATGTGTCATTGAAAATTTTTTTCATGCAATGGACCAAGATGAACGTAAATGATATGCATACTATGAAAAGTTAAAGAAAGAAAATACATGGCAGTTGAAGCAGAAGCAGGCGTTGTAAGGTTTTGCCTTTTTTTACTTTTTTAATTTATAATTTTTTTCCCATTCTAACGGTTACTTTCATTTTGAGTGCCACGATTAACAGTATACAATTATACATCATCACTTTCATTAAGTGCAACCAATGACAGATCCAGAAAATTTTGATAGTGGGGGAGAAATATATATAACATGATAAGTTTATAATAAAAATATTACGTTTACATAATAAATTAGTTATCAAATTATCTACTATAAATTTGTGTATATATATATATATATATATATATATATCATTTAACTTATTTTTAGTGTGTATTTTGTATTTCAAAATTTGTATTTTAAGATTTATTCTATACAAGTGATTATTTTATGTATACGTAGCATAATTGTTGTTATAATTATATTTTGTTATTGTAAAATATGATTAGATTTCAAAATATCTAATTACAAATTAAAATACTAAAATAGTAATTTAAACAATAACATATAATTTAAAATTTAATTTTTTATATTTCATATTTTAAAACCTTGACAATATAATTAAAATATTTTTTTGTATATGTCGTTAAACAATTATTTAAAACTCAACTTTCATACAATTAACTCTTGATGATATTCATAGTTGAAAAAGTTCATTTAATTAGTGTAGTTATTATGAAAAAAACTAAAGCTAATTTTAAAAGAAAAAAATATAAATGGATAGATAATATTCTTTCGAGTCGATTTCTAAGAAAAAATATTAATCTTATTTAAATTTGAAACTTGATCATTATAATGAACATCTAATATGAAGTTCTCAAATTGACTATCAAGTGTCAAAAGTTGAATAAAAAATTATTGTGGGGTCAAATTTAATAATTTAGTGGGGACAAATAAATATTATTATTATATACTACTCAATAAAATTCCAAATTATAGTGGGGGCGCTTGCCCCCACAACCTAAAGAGTGGATCCGTCCCTGAGTGCAACTGAGAAATTTAATGGTGTGATCATATAGATACTATTTTAAATGTTTTGGAATAAAAATAGGACGATTTAAACGTTAGAAACTAAAATAGGATTCACTCTAAATATTGAGGATCAAAACAGTACTTTATCCTTTTATCAATTATCATATGGTGGAGACTCAAATTTTAAATAAAGACGTTTGATTTCGTTCATTAATTAGATTGTTATATATTAGATTTTTGACATTTGATAAAGATTGAAACTGTTATCATTATTAAAATGTGTTGTTATATTCTTAAAATTATTATTTTAGCTTTGACACCAATTTTTTAGTTTATCTAAAATTTAAATTTGTAACAAATTTTGTTAGAGTATTATTTTATTTTTTATTATCTTTTATAAATTTTGTAATATTATTTTTTTATTACTATTTTATTATCATTTTGATATTTTTATTTTTTATGAATTTAATAATTTTTTATGAGTTGAATTTTTACTTACAATTTTTATAATTCTTTTAATAATTATTTTTTAAAATATCTATATTTTAGTCTACCAATTCTTATTACTAATTATTCTATTTTTAGTCTAATAAATTTTATTTATTTTTTAATTTGTTGAATAAAATTTATTACAAAATTGAGATTTAATAAGAAAATTATTTTGTATGAATTTAAAAATTTTATTTAAATTAATATTAGTTATAATAATTAATTTTGGTCTATTAGTTTGGATAATATAATTATTATTTTTTTAATTTATTTGTTGATTCAATTTTATTTATAATTTATATTTTTATTATTAATCCACATTTTTTAAAACACGTTTTTTAATTGTAGCTAAATAAACAACTAAAAAAAAAAATATTTTTACCGTCTTTATACGAAAGATATCCTTATCATATACCAATCCTCAAAATATATGTAAGTTAAGGAGAAGCTCATCAATTTAATGTCTCAAATCTATATTAAATTAACTTTAATTTGAAAAGAGATAAATAGCAAATTGGTACTCGAAAGATTCTTATACTGATAAAATAGTACTTGACTTTTAATATTGACCAAATAATCCCCGAAAGATTTTAAAATTTGACAAAAATATCCAAACGTAAAAGCATGTTGTCACTTTAAACAGAAAACACTGATATAATAACCAGAAGAGCTTCAATGATGGTGGCAAAGAGTTTTGATGGTTGTTTCAGTGATGAGGGGAGCTTACAGTTGCAACAATGGCGTTTTTGCATCTCATCCATTCCTCAGAACCCGACTCAGAACCTGAACACATTCATGGAACCTTTCCATCTGCTCCCTTCCTTCCTTCCACTTTGGAAGAACTCCAACAACCTCAACAGCAGAGCAGAGAGCATAGAGGGTCGTCGCAGCTTCCTTCTTCTCTCTCTCATTTCCGTCCCTTACGGGGGCATGATAGTTTAGGGATAGATTTCGGGCAGCGGTGTCGGAGATGACGGTGACGAGGCGGGCAACGACTCCCTCAGCAATGAGTCCAACCTTGTTGTGGTCATCGAGGCTGAGATTGAGAAGTAAAGAGAGAGCATTCTCATGGAGAAAATTGTAGTCGTGGGACTCGACACAGGAGAGTAACAGCGTGATAATTTTCGAGTCGATGAGACGGTGACGGAAGAGTGAGTTGCGCTTGGTGAGTCGAGTGAGTTGGTGGAGTGAATCAAGCTTGGAGGAAGAAGAGGAAATGGAGGAGATGAGGGAAGAGATTCGGGCTTCGGGTTGGGGTGAGGAAGTGATGGATTGAGAATTGGAGTTGGAGAGAGGGTAAAGTTGGTTATCATCGCAGCAGCAAGCTCTCCTCCTCGCCAAAAACACTATCGGAACTCTCTGCCGCCATCACTGAAGCTCTTCTGATTGTCAGATCAGCGTTTTTCATTCAATGTAATGTCATGCTTTTATATTTGGGTGATTTTGTGAAATTTTAAAATCTTTTGGAGATTATTTTGTCAACAATAAAGATTAAGTACTATTTTATCAGCGCCAAAATTTTTGGATATCAATTTAGTATTTACCTTATTTGAAAAAACAAAAAAATACCATCACGAGGGTTTCATCAAATAGTGCTTGCATTGCACTCAAAGGCACGTGCTTAAGAAGTGGCACTTATAACTCTACACAGATCAATCATCAAATACTTGCACCTAACCAACATTATAGTTATCCAATCCATCCTATCCTATACATGTAGTAAACAATAAACAATTATTGCATAAAAGAGCATTAAACTCTTCCATTATTAACTGGACCATTACTTCATTTCTACTCACGGGGGACATCATCCTTTTTAGTAGGGTCCCATTTGCTATGATTGCTGCCTTTAGTTTGCAGCTTGTTTAAGAGCGTCTTCAGTTCTTCATATTCTTATATGTAATTAGAATCGAGAAACGTCATGGGTAAAACACAAAAAAAAAATAATAATAATAATAATAATAATTCGTTGTTTTTATCAAAACTGAATATTATTATTTCGTTCAACATGTGAAGATTATAACTATGAGAGCAACCAGAAAAATATGTATCAAAACATATGCTCATATAATATATCAAGGAGAAGATAGCTACAACGCACGATTGGAAAATTTCTATTTCCTATTTTGATTCATTTTCTTTTTAGTTCTGTCCGATTATTTTTTTTAGTCAGTAAAAATATTTTTATTGTTCAATTTATTAACTAAAAATAAAAAATTTATTTACTCTATCACTGCGTGCATCTTTTATCACATATTGATAAATATTTTATATATTTATCTCTAATATTTATGTTTTTAAATATATATAAAATTAATATAACCCAACTAAAATAGTAAAAGATAGAACCGTCATCCAAATTAACAATGCAAAAAAACTAAAAGATAATATACATAAATTATTTACTAAATCATTTTTCATCACAACTATTATCAAAGGAATTCACATTTTTTATGACAACTATTCATACTCTAAAACAAAAACTATCTAGATTAACTAATATATTTACACTAACTATATCAATAGAAACTTCATTCATCACATTTATTATTCCTTAATAAAAGTATTTATTAATTTCTTAAACCTCCATTGTATACATTGTACAAATATTTCATTAGCTCCCTATACTTTCTCAATACATAAACATCCTTTCTTAATTTTTCACAATTTGTAAAAAGTTTTTCAATTGGAGCAAATTTATATTCATTCTTAAAGATTTAAAAAAACTATTGTTTTCGTGTTTGATTTTGTTGAAGAGAAAGAGAAAGAAAGAGAAAAAGAATACATGTCTGAAATATCTTAGCTAGCAAACTACTTACTATTTTCAAGATAAAGAAAAAAAATACAAAAATAAGTGCTAAAATTATTTTGACCCAACTTTAATTGGATCTTATAAATCTCTCGATCACTACCTTTTATTACAAATCCTAACTTATTAGAAGAAAGAGAGAAAATGTCAAACAGGAGGTTGCTTTACCTTTTCTCCCTTTTTTTGGCTTTCTTTTCTCTTCTTTATTCTTAAATGTTGTGACGGATGAATATTCCACAGTTCAAAAAAAAAAAAAAAAAAAAAAATCTACTTTTAGTATACCATTTAAAAAAAATAATCTATCCAACTGTTCGTATTTTTGCTGGTCGTGAATAAAAAACATATGAAATCTAACAATTATTAAACATATATCTTCTTCTCCAAAAATTACTGTTTTAACTTTTGATTTTGTTTATCCATTGATTAATTTCAAGTATGGTAAAAATAACTAAAACCATCATTTCTTGTTTTAAATGCCAAGTAAAAATTCTTAGTAAAAAATTCGAAAAATGAGATAATCCAATGATATACTCAATGAAATATTTCATCCAATATTTTTCAACAATAATCTATTATTTTAAAATCTAACATATAATTAGTAAAATTTTGTTTAATTTAAAACTAAAAGAGAAATGAGGAAGACATTAAATTTAGAAAATTGAAGAAGTAAAAAAAAGTTACGACTGACATTACTAATATAGGAATTAATCAAAGAAAAGGAAACAACATAATATATATATATAGGAATTCAACCGGTAATACCTTAGCAATAAATAATATATTGTAATTGAAGCTTCAAAACAGGTGACATTAATAATTGTTTAATTTGATCCTAAACTATTGGTAGGTATGACTGCTTTATCATTATTATTCTGAGTTGCCTCTATACATTTATAAAAAGCAATATTCTAAAAATCAGATCGGACCGGCCAGTTGAATCGGTTAATTAAGAACCATTAACTTATACAGTTTGGTTTGCAAAGCAAATTCGTTATTTGAAAAACCATCGTTGAATCGTTAAACTGGTCAAAAATCGATTGGTCAGACCAAACTGGTAGCCGTCTGGTTTAAAAAAAAAAAGAAAATCCTTGTCCTAAACGATGTCGTTTGAAGTTCTTTAAAAAAAAAAGACGGAAATCAATGAAAAAAAAATGAAGCCCTCTTTTCACTATTGCTATCTCAAATCTAACAAAAAATTGATAAATAAAAACAAAAAGAACTCATAGTGAAACATAAAACATAAACATAGTGAAAAGAGGAGGAGAAAAATGAAAAATGAGGAGGAAAAACGGATCTAGAAGGACATGGAGACGTGCGGAAAATCTGGAATGGCGCGACACAACGGCGATTTGAAACAGGGTGACGGCAAATGAGAAAAGAGCAATGAGATACATTTGTTTTGAAGAAAATTTAATATCCCCATTCTCTTTAATCTTTATCAAAATAAAGATATTCTCCCCCTTTCTCTGTGTTTATTTTGATTTGTGGCTGGCTTCATAGTTCATACGAACACTATTACACTAGGATAAATGACAATTAGGTTTAATGTGTGTTTGGATTATAGTTTGCAAACGGGAGTTTGCATAAAATTGATTTTGTAAAATTGATTTTGATGAAAAGTAAGTTTGGGTTAACGTGATTTATGTTTGGCAATCTTTATATCAAAATTGATTGTAGTAAATGCCGACAGTGGAGGAAATCAGAGAACCTGTGTGGGATTGTGAGTCTTCTAAGGCACCAGGTTGCGACGGGTACAACATGAGTTTTGTCAAGAGGTGTTGGGGCGAGATTGGATCAGAATTCACGACTACAGTAATGGGGTTCTTTCAGACGTCAAGATTGCCAACGGACTCCAACATCACTTGGGTGGCGCTGGCTCCTAAATTCATTGGGGCAAAGGAGGTTAAAGATCTGCGACCTATCAGCATGGTTGGGTGCGTTTACAAGGTTATCTCCAAGGTTTTGGTTAGGATGATGAGATCAGTGATGCCAACATTAGTAGGGAAAACTCAGAGTGCTTTTGTAAGGGGCAGAAAAATTCATGATGGGGCACTTATCGCATGTGAAACCGTAAACTGGCTTAAGCTGAGAAAACAGGAGGCAACAATAATCAAGTTAGATTTCCAAAAAGCATATGATAGGGTCAAGTGGAGCTTTGTGGACATTGTTTTGCAGAAGATGGGGTTTGGACATAGATGGAGATCGTGGGTTATGGAGTGTGTGACCACAACATCTATATCGGTTCTGATAAATGGAACGCCACCCAAGCCGTTCAAGATGGAAAGAGGTCTGAGACAAGGTGACCCGCTTTCTCTGTTCTTATTTGTACTGGTTATGGATGTTCTACATCGATTGGTGGGAGAGGCAGTCAGGAATGGGCGTATATCACCTTTGTTGGTGGGGAGAGATAGTGTAGCGCTGTCACATCTTCAGTTTGCTGATGACACAATTCTATTCTACCCACCAGAGGAGGACACTATCAGGAATTACAAGCGGCTGTTGAGATGCTTTGAGTTGATGTCAGGACTCAGCATTAATTTTGACAAGTTGAGCTTGATTCCGATAAATTGTGAAGAACATTGGATCCAGAATATGTGCCAATTGTTGGGGTGTAAGGGTGAGACATTCCCTTAGGTGCAAATCCAAGGCTGGTGAAGACCTGGAAGCCAATAATAGACAAAGTGGAGGAGAAGTTCAGTCTGTGAAAAGCTAAACTTCTGAATAAAGTTGGAAAGCTGGTGCTGATTAAATCAGTATTAAATAGTCTACCTGTGTATTATTTGAGTTTGTTCAAGATGCCGAAAGTTGTTGCTGAGAAATTGATTTCGCTGCAAAGAAGGTTCTTGTGGAGGAAGAATGATGGTAGTAATGAAATGACATTAGTAAGATGGAAAGTGGTGCAGACCCTAAAAAACTAGGTGGGTTGGGAGTTGGGGATGCTATGCTTCATAACACAGCTATGTTGTTTAAGTGGTGGTGGCGATTTGCTAAGGAGGATTGTCCGTTGTAGAAGAAGGTGGTTTGTTCCTGCTATAATCTGAATCCTAATGAACTGCTGTCAACTCAAGTGCTACCTACTAGAGGAGGGCCGTGGAAGGATATTTTCCAGCTACAAATAACAAATGACCATATAAAGGATAAGATGATTACATGCTTGTCTATGGAGATTAGGGATGGGCGGCTTACGCGATTTAGGGTGCCATGCTATCCACGCGACGCGGACGCGGCGCTCACGCTTTCGCGTGGGATGAGTGTTTTTGCAAGTGACGCGTTCGCGTTAGGGATGCGAACGAGTGGGCCGTTTTGTGCTAAACGCACACCAGCCGCACGATTCCAGCCCAGATTTCTGGACGTTGGATTTTTACGCCAATTTTCAGATCACGCGTTCGCGTGATTGACGCGGACGCGTGGGGGGTAGTTTTCGCAACTGATGCGAACGCGTGAGCAATGCGGTCGCATCACGCGCTTCTCTCTCTTTTTTTATGCAATTATGCAATTATGCAATTATGCAGTATGCAATGCTAATGAATAATATTCAGGTTCAATGAAAAATAATATAATATAAAAACAAATAACACAAAATAAAATTGAAAAAGAAACGACCATACCATAGTGGGTTGTCTCCCACCTAGCACTTTTAGTTAAAGTCCTTAAGTTGGACATTGGATGAGCTTCCTGTTATGGTGGCTTATGTTTAAATTCATCCAGAAATCTCCACTAATGTTTGGAATGCCAACAGCCTCCGGGGTCCCAAACTAGGCATGTAAAGCTTCTGAACAGCTTCAAACAGATTCTCAGGCTCCCGGAGTGACGAATATCAGAATATTTTCCAGGATCCCAAACTTTGCTTTTAAATCTGCCTTTGTCTTGATATATATTTTTCCATTCGGGCGGTTTAGGAATTAGATTCTCACCAAGATGACCAAACGTTTTCCTAGATCCATTCAATTGAACATGATACCAATCCATGCACTTCGAATTGAAGCGTGAAACCTTATTGAATCTTGCGCACCAGTTTTGAGTACGAGCCATTTCCCTCTTACTCTTAAAGCTGCAGAGAGCTCTAAGCTGGCCATCTGTTTCAAGCAAACCATATTCAAATGGAAAAGTAAAGATAAAGGTTAAGGATTGTACCCACTTGAAGCTTGTATTAGGTGGTAATGGCCTTGGGATAGGTGTTTCTAGTGGTTCTGTAAGTTCTACTCCCTTGTAATCTTCTATGAATTCCTCCACTTCTTTACAAGATTATTCAACTGCAGCTGCGTCCTGATCAAAGTCTTCTATGTCTTCCTCGTCACTCAAGTCATACGTTGGAGGTTGAGAGAAATCTACCTCCACATCATCTTCGTATTCACTTGGGGAAGATTCTTCAATCTCAGAGAATTCACTTGCGGATGCAAGTTCATTACTAGGAGAACTTGACTTGAGACTATCATCATCAAGGAAACTTGCGTCTTGGGTTATTCTGTCTAGTTCTTCATAAAATACCTGCTTTGGGGGTTGTGCACTATCCTCCTTAGCATCAATTGTAATGTCCTTGACGGAATTTTTCACAACTCTGGATTCCCATGGAGGTTTAGCATCTCCTAAATCTTCAATCAGTACTTCTTCTTCTTGGATAATTTGAGCTTCCTCCAATTGTTCCAGAATAAAGTTATACTTATTACTGCCCACTGGGGTTTCTAGTGTCTCCTTCATGCTACGTTTGTCATTAGATTCTCCACATAAAGCTATTGGAGTTCCTTGAGTGCCTAAACGTCTGGAAGATAATTGATGTATTGCTTGCTCCAGCTGATGAAGGGTTGTATGAAGTTGATCTACTGTTTCCTTGAGGTGACCCTGTGATTCTTGAGGTGATGGATATGGACATGGTACATAGGGAAGTTGTGGTGTTAGGGAGTAATTGGATTGGAATTGGGGTAAATAAGGATCATACGGTGGTGAATGATGAAAAGGAGCTTGTGAGTGTGGTGGTTTGAAGTTATGTTGAGAGGATGGTCTATAAGCACAGGGTGGAACTTGTTGGTAACTACCAAGAGGTCCACCATATCTATCAGGTTGGTATGCATTGTAGAATGGTCTTTGTCCATGATATCTTGGAAGGTGTTGTTGCCGAAAGGGTTGATCAGATCCTCTTGGCTCCATCCATCTTTGATTGCTTAGACCTTGATGCATATTTCTGTTATAGCTTCTATTCCTTTCAACAAATTCGGAATCAAACTCAAAGCGAGAGGGGTGAGAATTCATAGTAGCTAATAGAGATAAAAGGGAAAAACAGAAACAAATAAACACTTAAAAGAAAAATATTTACAATAACCAATAATAAGGCACACGTTTGCAATTCCCCAGCAACGGCGCCATTTTTGAAGAGATGAACTTTTGCGTGGTCTAGAATTCAGAATAAATTCCCGTTGCAAGTATAGCTTCTAAACCAACAAAAGTCCTTTCTTACAAACGTTTTGGTTGTCACAAGTAACAAACCCCTTTAAGATTGATAACCGAAGTATTTAAACCTCGGGTCGTCTTCTCAAGGAACTGCAGGGAGGTATGTTCTTATTATTGGTTATGAGTTTTGTAAATTGGGGGTTTTGAGAGTAAGGAACAAGTAATTTAAATGACAAGTAAAATAAATAAATAACTATAAAATAAACTCTTGGTAAGGTATGAAAATTCGGAAGTCCTATCCCAGTTATTCTTTTGAGAAATTGAAGTTAATCCCACTTAGTTAACCCTTGCGAAAGCAAGAGAAAGTTAAGTGAACTAATTAGTTAGATTTTCCAAGTCCTAGCCAACTCTTGAGGAAAGACTAGAGTTAGTGGAATTCAATTCAATTAGCAAACATAACAATCAATCACGATAAGTTTAATAACTCAAGAATTTCCAGTTAATCAATTAAAGCCAAGGATATGAAAAGCTAAATAAGAATTATAAATCTGAAATACCTCAATTGCATTAATAAGAGAAAATCAATCTAAACATGAAGAGTTCACAAGCCAATTTGGCAACATAAGTAATTAAATGAGAGCATTAAAGTATCTGAAAGCAAAAGAGAAATAAAAAGTAAAAGGAATATTGAATCTGATAAAGAGTTGAAATACTAAATTGAAATAATAAGAAATCCTAATCCTAAAACCTAAGAGAGAGGAGAGAACCTCTCCCTCTAAAAACTACATCTAAATCATGAAAAGTGAATAATTCGAGAGCTCTCTCTGAATGGATGCATTCCCCCACTTTATAACCTTTAATCTGTATTTTTTTGGACTTGGATCTGGGCCAAAAGGGCTTCAGAAATCGCTGATAGCATTTTCTGCTTTTTCTACACGTGGCGTCTGTCACGTGTCCGCGTGGGTCACGCGATCGCGTCATTTGGGAGTTTTCCTTGTCACGCGTTCGCTTCGGTTACGCGTACGCGTCATCTGTGTTCTGCTCAAGGCACGCGTCCGCGTCAGTCACGCGTTCGCGTCGTTGCCTTTTCGCGCTGGGCATGCGGCCGCGTCGTCCATGCATTCGCGTCGCTGCCAGTTTCTTCAAAAACTCCATTTTGTGCTTTTCTTCCATTTTTGTATGTTTTCTTTCCATCCTTTAAGTCATTCCTGCCTTAGGAGATCTGAAACTACTTAACACACAAATTACGGCATCGAATGGTAATAAAAGATAATTAAAATAATTATTTTTAAAGCATAGGAAACATGTTTTTCACACATATCACATAATAGGGAAGGGAAAGTAAAACCATGCAATTTACATGAATAAGTGGGTGAAGGGTTGAATAAATCACTTGAATTGAACACAAAATATATCATAAAATATGGGTTTATCAAGCCTCTAAAAGAGCGGTTTCCCAGGCTTTTCTCTGTTTCAAACCAATGTGGATCTGTTATAGGGGATTGTGGTTTTTGGGACGGGTTATTCTGGATTTAGAACTTCCAATGGAGGAGAGAGTTCTTTCAATGGGGTTGGGACTATTGGGACAATTACATGAGGGTTTGAGACCTGTGAAATTAGTAATTAACAGAGAGGATAGGGTAGTATGGAAATATGATAGGTAAGGAGTTTATTCAACTAACTCATGTGTTCAGGTTTTGCAGGAGGCGTTGCTCCCGGAGGAGGTGACAAGCTATAGCTTCACAAAGATCATCTGAAAAGGATTAATTCCACCTAGAGTAGAGTTATTTGCTTGGTTTGTCCTGATAGGTAGGGTGAATACAAAAGAATGGTTAAGCCGGTACGGGATCATTAACCAAGAAGATAACGTCTGTGTTCTATGTAATAAATACGAGGAACATGTGCACCACTTGTTTCTATATTGTGAATTTGCTTGGCAGGTGTGGAGTGCTTGGTTATCGATTATTTGCCAACAATGGGCTATTTCAGGTTCAACGAGAGAACATTTTCTGTGTTGGACAGAGGGGCCGAGGAGGAAGGAGGATAGAGAGCAACGATTGAGATGCTTCTGTGCGATTGTTTGGAACATTTGGCTGGAAAGGAATAGAAGGATATTTCAGAATACAAGCAAATGTGTTAAAAAAATCACTCACATGACTATGTTGAGCCACGATGAATGGAGAGGTGTAGACCCCTTTAGTTGTTGATGGCATTGCCGGAGATGACAATGGGTTTTTTCTTAATGTTGTTGCGTTTCTTTATTTTGGCTTTTGTTTTTGTTTGACTGCTTCACTGTATTGTGTTGAGCTTTTTATTTTAAAATAAATAAATAAATGTTGTTTAGATTATACTACTTAAAATCACTTTTAGATGAAAAATTACTAAAAGAGACATCAATTTAAATAATTTTTTATATATATGCAAAATCAGAAAACTAACAAAAATAATATAAAAAATATTTATCATATAAATAAGATAAATACAATAAAAAAAATATAAAAGAGAGTACTATAAATTTTATAATGTAAAAAAAATGAAAATATTCTATAATTTTTTAGTACTGTTAGTACTCTTTAATTTAGTATTATTTTGGACTATAAATTTTCATTATTTATGAATTTATTGATACTTATAATTAATTTTTTATTTATTTTGTCTTTTCTTATAGGATCATAATTTATATTATACAAAAATTAATACAAAACAAAAATAGAGTACATCAAAGAATAGAAACAAAATCATACAGATAAGAAATAATAAAAATTCTATAAAATCAGCAACATATATCATATGAACAAAAAAAATACAATAAAAAGTAAATAAAATTCGTATGAATAAAATCAAATAAAAAAATTTCATACACAACATAAAAACAATGCAGTAAAGGATAGAAAAAAAAGAATTTTCTGAACAAAAAAAAATATCATTAAAAAAGTCAACAACATTTGTCATATGAATAAAATAAATACAATAAAATAAATAAAAAATTATATGAACAAAGCCAAAAAAAAGATTTCATAAAAAATATACATATAAAAAATAGTATAGTAAATGATAAAAAAAACTCATAAAAACATAATATGAGAAATCAGAACACTACACAAATAATATAAAAATATTCATCATATAAATAAAAAATATAATAAAAAAATATAAATAAAAAATACACTAAAAAATATAAAAATTAAAATATGAAAATGAGTACTAAAAATAATAAAAAATTAAAATATTCAATTTGCTAGTGATTAAAACAAATCTGAACTATTTTAATGAAAAAAATTAGAATGAAGAACTACGAAGAAGTAGGAAGAACTACAAAGAATTATTGTGAAGGTAATAGTTACTGGTATCATTTTTATAGAAGAAAATGAAGGGTAGGGTTGGTAAAAAAGAAATAAATTTTTCACTTAATTTTCCAAGGATAATAAGAAGCAGGGTTAATACTCAAATTC
The DNA here is from genome assembly GCF_059453495.1 of Arachis ipaensis. Taxonomy (NCBI): domain Eukaryota; kingdom Viridiplantae; phylum Streptophyta; class Magnoliopsida; order Fabales; family Fabaceae; genus Arachis; species Arachis ipaensis. The sequence continues at coordinate 31,891,872 of NC_142441.1, read as the reverse complement.
GTCTCTGAAAGATCACGCGATCTTCATTTTCGTCCCCGAATGATTTTTTTAATCAAATTAGTCCCCGAAAGAATTAATTTAAACCACGTTCGTCCTTCCGTTAACTGAGTGACGTTGCCGTTAGAAATCTGCTGACGTGGACTGTGACTTGGCTGCCCACCCTAACACCTGGCATGGTGTGTGTATTGCTGACAAGATATGTTTATGGTGTTGCATCAATTTGGTCCCTAAGTGTCAAATTAAAAAACCCTAATTCCCAACCTTTGCAGAACACGATTGCGTTGCTTGAGTGTTGTCGCAGACCCAAGTGCTGTTCTTGCGGGAGGAAGTTGATCTCGGCGCCATGATGGGAAGCGGAAGTGGAGGGTCCGGTGGTGGGTTTCTGTCGCACTCGCACACTAGTTATACGTCGAGCTCCTCCATACGAAGAAGAAGACAAAACCATGAGGAAACCTGTTTCTGCGGTTTAAAAAATTTGATTAAGAAATCTGGGACATCAAAGAATCCATATCGGTTGTTTCATACGTGTGCAAGATATCGGGTGAGTTTAATTTTGTATGGATGATACCATCATGTTGTCTTTTGCTCTTGTTCTGGGGTTTACACTGTTGTTCAATGTTTTCAGAAAGGGAACCATTGCAATTTTTTTAAATGGGTGGAAGAAAATGAAAATGTAGCTGTTGTAGAAGGTTCCAGGGGGTGTCCCAGAAATCGAAGGAGAACTGGACATTGATTATGAAGATTAGAAGGTTAAGTTAGCATGGAGAATAGGTAGTTTAGAAGCAGAACTCAGACTACATAGAATGTTAATGTGCTTCATGTTCACTATTGTGATGCTAGTCATCTTAGTAGGAGCTTTACTTTGCATGTCATATGTGAACAAGTAGGACTGGTTTTGTTGTTTCCACTACCCTGGCTAAAGTATTGTAATCTGAAACGAGTTTATAAATAGCAATTTGGATTTTGAATACACCTGTGATGAAAAGATAATATGTAAAGAAGCAAATGGAAAACCAGAGACATAACAAGATAATAAAGTTCCTTAAATATCTTAATATAAAGTGTCAACACAAAAGGTAGTAGAGTTTCTAAAAGTGATTCAACAGAAATACTTCATACCAAGGCATAACATGCAACCAAAACAGAGGCCTTACAAAATATTCAGACTAAATAGTATTTAACACAAACATATCTTTCCTAGTCTATAGCCTAAAACCAAAAAAAAAAAAGGTTGCAAATGTTCCGATTAATGTGCTTCAGATGGCCTCGTCTTTCTTCCTTGGCCGTTTGAACCCTGGAGTCGGGACGAAGGTCATAAAACTTGCAAGCTTCTTGGTTGTCGCAGCACTAGATCCTTTGATTGTTTCAGCAGAAATTGGAGTTGTTCCTGTTTGTGGAGCAAGTTGGGGAGAGGCAGCTCTTTTCCCTTTTTCCTTACAAACTTGAAGCTTTGGTGGTCTTTCCTTCAGCTTAGCCTGCATGACATGTGAAGTAAACACATGAATAGAGAAGCTAGACAAATGTAATAACATGAAATTGAAATTAAAGTAGTTAATCAAACCGCTGTTGATTAAGTGGCTGCATTCGATCGCTGTGGTTGTGGGGAAACAGACAATGGGACAGGATTATCTAGAGTAGCACTAGTAGCATCAGTTGGGAGCTCATTTGGTGCATCTGTGTTAGGTTTAGTTAATGCCAGTTGCAGCTACATTAAACGTGCTTATTCTTCAGCATCAGCCTGTTTCTTCTTTTGGCATGTTCTCTTGTTGTGTCCAACCTCAGCACAGAACATGCATCGGATGTGGTTATATTTTCTCTTCATTCTTGTCTTGGACCCAGATCCTCCCTCATCTTTGTCTTTTCTTCTGTTCTTTGTGGGTCTACCTGGTTTGGGCTTAATTGGAGGGGGAACTGGTGCAGGACGACCTATTTTTTCCCATAAGTCTTGGCCCTTGACTGGGTTAACGTGGAAAGCATACGTTTTTTGGTATGATTCCATGGTTAACCACTCATGGTAGTATTCCTCAGCCCTCTTATCATTCTTATCTTGTATACATGATATGGCATGCATACAAGGCATACCTGTGCATGCAGTTAATATTTCAGACATAGTTTTGCATTGTTCATACAATACACTTCAGTTTCTGCATATAGAGTGAGAATATATACCTGTCAATTACCAGAATCTGCATGTGCAAGTTCGCTTTCCTAAGTCAACAACCATTGTCGTTGGCCAGCCATGAACCTCGTATAACTCCTCATTCTGATCACCACTCCATTGTGGGCTCCAATGCTGGGAAAGCTTTGTCATTGCCTGCTCTGTTGCACTGGAGGCAGAATACCATGGTAGTTGGCCAATTTCTCCCTATTGTCGATCATGGACTTCATTATGATCCTCCTAACCTCCTCTGCCAGTGTAAGGATAGGCTTACCCCTATCATGCTTGGTCCTTGTATTAAACGATTCACATGCATTGTTACAGATAGTGTCCATTTTAGGCCCTTCACGAAAATGAGATTTAGTCCATGATTCTTTCGGCCACTTATCCAGATAAGCCCATGCTCGTTCATTTAACACCTTCACTCTCTTCATGTTTCTTTCAAATTCACTAATAGTCCTGGATCTAGCACATTCCCACACCAGCTCCTTCAGTTGTATACTCCCCTACTGTTTGGAAAATTTTCTCCAGAGATGCCAGACACAAAATCTATGGTGAACTCTTGGCATCACTTCCTGTATTTCTGGGATTAATCCCTACAAAAACATTTTACATCGACAAGATTTTGCATTGAATCAGTCCTCAATTGATATTTCATTAAATCAAACTAGTCCAAATACAGATTTCATTAAATCAATTTGGTCCTTAAAAATCATTTCGTGAAGCAAAAAGGCCCTTACCTTTTGCATATCCGAAATGAAGGCCCATCCATTTTCCTTGTAGTCACCAATGTCATTTTGCAGCATCTCAAGAAACCAATGCCAGTTATCTCTGTTCTCGACATCCACAAATGCATAAGCAATGACGAACACGTGATTGTTGGCATCCTGGCCACAAGCAGTTAGCAGCTGCCCTCCATGCAAGCTCTTTAGAAAGGCTCCATCCAGCCCAATCAACGGTCTACACCCGGCCTTGAATCCTTTCTTACACGCCTCCAGACATACATAGAACCTATGAAATTGTGGAGGACTCTCAGGCATGGGAATGACACCAACTTGAACTATTGAACCTGGGTTGGTGGTCCACAGTTGGTTAGCTGATAAACCCATATTTTATGATATATTTTGTGCTCAAATTGAGTGTTTCTATCAATTCTTCACCCACTTATTCATGTAAATTGCATAGTTTTACTTTTCCTTCCTTATTTTATAATATATGTAAAACATGTTTCCTATGCTTTAAAAATATTAATTTTAGTTATCCTTTATTACCATTCGATGCCGTGATTTGTGTGTTAAGTATTTTCAGGTCTCATAGGGCAGGAATGACTTAGAGGACAGAAAGGAAACATACAAAAATAGAAGGAGAGCACAAAAACAGAGTTTTGAAGAAAAGGCAGCGACGCGAACGCATGGACGAAGCGAACGCGTGCCTAGCGCGAAATGGCAGCGACGCGTACGCGTGGACGACGTGAACGCGTGCCTTGAGCAGAACGCAATTGACGCGAACGCGTGACTGACGCGTATGCGTGACAAGGAAAACTCCCAGATGACGCGAACGCGTGATCGACGCGAATGCGTGACAGACGCCTTGTACAAGAATCTGCAGAAAACGCCCCCAGCGATTTCTGGACCCTTTTTCGGCCCAAATCCAAGTCAGAAACACGGAAATAAGCCAGAGAATGGAGGAATCAAATAACAACTTAGTAACAACTCCAGAATACACAATTTTAGGTTTTATATGTAGTTTTTAGAGAGAGAGGCTCTCTCCTCTCTCTTAGGATTTAGGATTAGGATTAGGATTTAGGATTTCTATTATGTTTAAGCTATGATCTCTTCAATCACAGGTTCACTACCCCTTTAATTTATTTTCTGCTTTTATTTATTCCATTACTTTAATTGTCATTTATCTTTCATTGTTGATTTACAAACTTTCTATGTTAGATTTGAATATTCTATTTAATATTATTTGAGGTATTTCAGATTAATGATTGTTTTATTCTATTTATGATTGCTTTCAATTTGATTTAGATTTATCTTCCCTTTTGGCTTTGGTTAAGTGATTGGTAACACTTGAGTTATCAAACTCAGCTATTGATTGAATTTGGAGTTGCTGATTGATTTGGATCGCTCTAAAGCTGGTCTCTCCACAGGAGTTGACTAGGACTTGAGGATCAAATTAATTAGTCCGCTTGACTTTCCTTTATTTAGTAAGGGTTAACTAAGTGGGAGCAACAACAATTCTCATCACACCTGATAAGGATAACTAGGATGGGATTTCCAGTTCTTATACCTTGCCAAGAGATCTTTCTTTATAATTATTAATTTATTTTTCTTGCCATTTGAATTACTTGTTCCTTATTTTAAAAACCCAAAAATTTTACCTTTCCATAACTAATAATAAATCATACTTCCCTGCAATTCCTTGAGAAGACGACCCGAGGTTTAAATACTCTGGTTATCAATTTTATTGGATTTGCTTTAGTAACAAACAAAACTTTTGTACGAAAGAATTCTCTGTTGGTTTAGAAACTATACTTACAACGCGATTATTTCTATTTAATTCTTTACCGGCAAAAAATCAGTTCGTCAAAATGGCGCCGTTGTCGGGGAGTTGCAACTGTGTGCCTTATTATTGGTTATTATAAATATTTTATTTTGCTTGTTTATTTGTTTTTATTTTTGTTTTTAATTTTTATTGGTTACTATGAGTTCTCACCCCCCGTCGCTTTGATTTTGGTTCAAATATTGTTGAAAGGAATGAAAGCTATAACAGGAACATGCATCAAGGTCAAAGCAATCAGAGATGGACGGAGCCACGAGGATCTGATCAACCCTTTAGGCAACAACACCTTCCAAACTACCATAGACGACGACCATTCAATAATGCATGTCAAGACAATAGTTATGGTGGACCTCTTCGTGACAACCATCACCCACCAAAATACTATAGTCAAGACCCATTCCGAGGTGCATACCAAGATGATAGATATGGTGGACCTCCTTGTAATTACCGACAAGCCACATTATATGCCTATGAACCACCCCCTCAACACAACTTTGAACCACCACACTCACAAGCTAACTACCACCATTCACCCCCCTATGACCCTAACCCGTATCCACCCCAATTCCAATCCAATTACTCCCAAGAACCACCACGTCCCTATGCACCATGTCCATATCCATCACCCCAAGAATCAAGGGAGCAACTCAAGGAAACATTTGAAAAATTTCATGCCACACTTCACCAATTGAATCAAGCGATAAATCGACTGCCTTCCCGACGTTCGGACACTCAAGGAATCCCCATGGCTTCATGTGGGCAATCTAATGAAGAACGCAGCATGAAGGAGATACTAGAACCCCCACTGGGCAGTGAAGAGCATGATTTTGTACTAGAACAAGTGGAAGAAGCTGAAATTATCGAAGAAGAAGAATTGGTTGAGGACTTAGGAGATGCTGAACCTCCATGGGAATCCAGAATTGAGGAGAATTCCGTCAAGAAATTTGCAATTGATGCTAAGAAGGATAGTGCACAACCCTCAAAACAGGAATCTTATGAAGAGCTGGACGGAACAACTCCAGAGGCAAGTTTCCTTGACAATGATAATCACGAGTCAAGTCCTCCTAGTAATGAACTTGCATCCGCAAGTGAATTCTTTGAGATGGAAGAATCTTCCCCAAGTGAATACGAAAATGATGCGGAGGTAGACTTTTTGCAACCTCCAACTTATGATTTGAGTGATGAGGAAGATATCGAAGACTTTGATCAAGACGTAGTTGAAATTAAAGAAGTTCGCAAGAAAGTGGAGGAATTCATAGAAGGATACCAGGGAGTAGAGCTTGCAAAACCACTGGAAACACATATCCCAAGGCCATTACCACCCAATACAAAATTCAAGTGGGTAAAATCCTTAGCCTTTATCTTTACTTTTCCACTTGAATATGGTTTGCTTGAAACAGATGGCCAGCTTAGAGCTCTTTGCGGCTTTAAGAGTAAAAGGGAAATGGTTCGTACTCAGAGCTGGTATGCAAGATTCAATAAGGTTTCACACTTCAATTTGAAGTGCAAGGATTGGTATCAAGTTCGATTGAATGGGTCTCGGAAAATGTTTGGTCATCTTGGTGAGAATACAACTTCCACACCGCCCAGCTGAAAAAATGTAAATCGAGACAAAGGTGGATATAAAAGTAAGGTTTGGGATCCTGGAATCTATTCTGACATTCAACACCCCGGGAGCCTGAAAACCTGTTTGAATTTACTCAAAGGTTTCACATGCCTAGTTTGGGACCCTGGAGGCTGTTGGCATTCCAAACAGTGGTGGAGATTTTTGGATGAATTCAAGCACAAGCCACCATAACAAAGGACTCTCCAAATGTCCAACTTAAGGACTTTAACTAAAAGTGCTAGGTGGGAGATAACCCACCGTGGTATGATCGTTTCTTTCTCAATTTTTAATTTTATTTCGTTTTGTTTGTTTTTAAATTTTATTTTATTCTATTTTCATTGAACCTGGAATTATTCATAGCATCCACATTAGCATTGCATATTGCATACTGCATAATTGTATAAAAAAAATCACCCCACGCAAGCGCGCAAGCCACGCATGGGCGTCGATTAAAAATCAGCGTAAAGATCCAACGCCCAGAAAGTTGGGCTGGAATCGTGCGGCTGGTGTGCATTTAGCACAAATTGGCCCATGCGTTCGCGTCCCTGACGTGAACGCGTCACTTGCACCACACACACCCCATGCAAAAGCGTGAGTGACGCATACGCGTCGCAAAGATTTTAGGAAATCTATTGGAAACAGAGAGTTGCGCCAAAACGACGTTGAAATTGTGCGTTTAGCACAATTCTGAGCGACGCGTACGCGTGCCCCACGCGTACGCGTGCCCCACGCGTACGCGTCACTTTCATTATCCCACAATCACTCGATCGCGTCAATGACGCGTTTGCGTCAGCGCCCTTTTCGCCCCAAACACGCGATCGCGTGCTCCACGTGTTCGCGTGGATTCAAAATCAATAACCTCAACCCACGCGAAACCCTACCCATTCCGCGTCACCCTTTCCCCCCCAATCCTCCTCTGATCTCTCTGCCTTCTCCCCCCAACCACCACACCACCACCATCGCCGCCCAGGACTGCCTCCACCCAGCCCCGCAGCACCATACCTAGACTGCCGAACCACCCTCGCTGGAGCCATCCCCCTTCTCCCCTTCTTCCCTCTTTCCTCTCCTCCTCCCTCCATGACCCCGACCCCACAGCCGCCATCGAACCGCCACCGTCCCTACCCAGGACCACCCACCAGCCACCATGCCCCCTAACCCCGCCTCCTCACCTCCTCTTCCCCTTCCCTCCCCCATAACCCCCTTCAACCCACCACACAGCCCCCTGCCCCACCACCGAGCCGCCGCCGCTCCGCTACCCATTGCCGCTGCATCGCCAACACCACCACCACACTCCCACCATCTCTCTGTTCCATACATTTTTTCCTTTACACACCAGGTTCCGCCAAACTGCGATTCCTCTTCTCGATTAGTTAGTTAGTTTTTCAATTCTTGTTCAAATTAGGATAGTTAGAGATGTATGATCGTAGTGGATTTTAGGTGGTTAGGTAGCTAGGATATGGTTAATGGATTTAGGCTTGATAGTTGCACCGTTCTTGCTACCTGTTTTTATCTGATTCGCAATTCTGAATTTGCTGTGATAATGTGCTGTTCATATGTTGTTCATTAATGTTGATGCTGTTGTTACACTGTTCTCTCATGTTATTGATATTTGTTAATCTTTTCAGCACTATTTACTGTCATATGAACTTATTTTCTTGCTTTTTATTACCCGAGAACATCCAATTTTAGTCGGAATGCTGCCCAAAATTTTTTCAATTTGTTTCACTCAACTCCCATTCATGAACGGGTTTTAGCAAATTCAAGTTTTGTGTTGTTTGGTTTCAAGCTAGCCTAGTCATGAATGAATGGGCTTGCATTCTCACTCTTTCTGGTTCCCGAATTGCTAAATTGAATTATTGATGATTTCCTTCTCCTTTTTCAAATTTCATAAGTTATCATCAATAAACTGCAAATTTTTGCTTGAATATGAGTTGATTGTTCTTCAGGTTTGTGAATTTATTGTTAACTAGGAAACCCATTCTCATGCCACTTACATTAACTTTCTTTTTACTTACTAACCGATTTAACTTTCTAACTTTTCTTTTTACCTAACTACTTTAACTTTCTAACTCAAAGGCATGATTACTATTTTTCCTAATTAACATGATTTCCACATATCATTTATTTTGGATTGTAATTTTTACTCTCAGAGTTTTTACTTGCATACAGTCCAAAATTTACTTATATTTAACTCATTTCTTGCTTCTATTGCTCTTTTGCCTTTATGCTTATATAAATCAATCCTATTTGCTTACCTGCTTTCCTGCTTTAGTTCTTAAACTCTATCCTGCAACTTCTACTTTTCAGGATGTCTGATCCCAAAAGTAAGGGAAAAGGCAAAGCAACTACAGGAAAAAGAAAAAGAGGAGAAGCCTCTACATCTATTTTGGATATCCTCCACGACGATTCCTGGCGAGAAAAGAATTTCACCTCGCAGGAAAAGGCTGATCAGTTGGTGCCTGCCACTGACCCAGAAAAATTTACAAACAGATACTGTGAGCTGAAGTACCCAGTTTTTGCCACTTCCAGGAACCTATACCTGGAAAGGACACTCAAAATTCCAGAAGAACTTAAACAATACACCTCATAACAAATTAAACAGAGAGGCTGGTTCTTCTTGGAAAGGAACTTGACTGAAGTTAACTCATCCTGGGTCAGAGAATTCTACTGTAACTACTTCAAAACCTCCCTGGATGCAGTTCAGCTTAGAGGCAAGCAGATTCTGGTTACTGAGGAAGCAATCGAAGAAATTCTCCATCTCTTACCTAAATCAGATCAGCTAGATGGCTACCAAAATGCTGAGGAGGATATACGATTTATGAGATTTGACTGGGACGCAGTCAAGAAGACTATAGCTCTTGATCCTACACTCCCCTGGGTCATGGGTAAGTCTGCAGTGGCCCCCAAAGGAATTAAAATTATTTATCTGAATGATGAGGCTTGGCTCTGGCAGCAGATCCTGAGTAACTACGTGATGCCGAGCACTCATGAGACCGAGGTGTCCGCTGCTATGATTACCCTCATCTGGTGTGTGATGGAGGAAAAGGACTTATATCTGACCCGTTTCATCTGGTATTACATGGCTAGAGTCCACGTCAGAGGCACCCTCCCATTCCCATACCTGATTACTCAGCTAGGCCGCCGAGCTGAGGTGCCCTGGGAGCCGACAGATGCGAAGCCAACTGCTGCGGACTGCAAGAAGATTATTCCTCACAGCAAAAAGTTTCAGGCTTTGGGGTACAGACCTCCTTTTCTCATTGACTCTGCTGAGGCAACCACATCTTCTGATGTTCCTTCTGCATCCACTACCGCACCCGCCATCACTACTGCACCCTCACCTGCTTCAGAGCCCATCTTCCACCTCGTGCATCGTCTATTCAACCGGTTGGACCAGATGGAGCACCACAACCAACGGTGATATGAGAGATCTGAGCGTCGCAACAAGTGACGCTATGAGCACTTAAAGTTGATGATTCGATCTGGCCACCACGACATCCCCTCCGAGCTTGACACCCCTTCTGAGCCATCTGAGGAGGAGGCAGATGATCATGAGGAGGAGGCACATGCAGAGGCTGCGTAGGCAGGAGCTGAGCAGGTTGCACCACAGCATGAAGAGCCCCACCAGATACAGCCGGCTGATCCAGAGATCCCCCTTCAGGCAAAGCCTCCACTACAGCAGGCAGACCTTCCGACACTCCTCCAGACCGCAGATCCTCCGATCACCACAGAGACACCTACTGCACATCCTTCTGAAGATGACACTCCTTCACACCCAGCTTGAGTGAGCATCGAGGACGATGCTTTTATTTAAGTGTGGGGAGGTCGCCATCTCTGGCGTACTTTATTTTGTTGAACCACTTTTCAGACTCTCTTTTTATCCTATTTTGCTTATTTTTCTGTATTTTTATTTTTATTTTACCTTATCTTATTTATCTTTCCGGTATTTGCACATTTTTATTTTGCTGTATTTTTACTATATTTCTGCATTTTACACTTGGGTTTATATATTTATCTTGGATTTTTAGTTTAGTCTAGTTGAACTTTTAGCTTATTAAGTTGTGATATAGAATATATGGATTAATTAGTTTAGTTTACCCTTTTAGCATACGATAATTTGGATTAATTAAAAATAAAAAGAGTAAACTAGAAACTTTAGTTTAACAGAATCACAACAATCCACACACTGTATATATATATATATATATATATATATATATATATATATATATATATATATATATATATATATATATATATATATATATATATATATATATATATATATATAGCAATAAATGTTGGTTAATTTAAACAACATTTCTTCAAGGAAGAACACTAAGATTTTAAGAGCCACCCTAAGATTCACATTGAGAATAATGAGAACTCTTAATTTCTACTTGCATGACATACATAACTGATATATGAATTTTGAGCCAACGAACACACAACCTGTGAGTTTTTTAGCTTAATTATATGGTTATATTCAACCATAAATTTCATTCCTGTGTGTTTCGCACTTCTTTTCTATGCTTGTAATCTTTACTTTGTTTTAATCTATATGTCCAATATAGAATGTAGATATACCTACACATATGATTGAGGCCATCATTTGAGTTTTTCCTTACATATCCCAAATAAGCCTACCTCCTACATAACCTTTGTTAGCCCTCTTGAGCTTTTAATCCCCTCTTGTTCTATAACCATATTACTAGCCTTAAGCAGAAAAACAAATTAAAAATCTCAAGTTGAATCCTTGGTTAGCTTAAGATAGAGATTGTGTATCCACTAAGTGTGGGGAGACGTGAGAACATGTGTTGATAGGAAAGGATTAAATCAATAAAATAATAAGGATTTTTGGGAGCATGCTCATGTGAAACAAATTTAAACTAAAATGCCATGTACATTGATATATGTTATGTTTATGTTTCAAAAAATTAAAAAAAATCTTTCCTTTTTAATTAAATAAATAAGGGGACAAAATTACCCCAATAATAAGTTTACTGAAGAAATCAATGCACATAAGGTAAATTTCAGAATGAAATTGGTACATGAGTATGTAAGAAAGTGAAAAATTAGGAACCCCAAGAGAGTTAAAAATTATATAGAATATGTATATGTTAGGTGAGATCTTAGACTAATTAAGGATTCAACTTATAACTCACTTAGCCTTATATATATACCCTTACCTCTACCTTGGCCCCATTACAACCTTAAAAAAGACCGCATGATGTTTGTATGTACACATTGTATATTTATAGATTGGTTAGATGAAAAACAAAGTTTTAGAAAACAGGAATGGAAAAGAATAGAGTGATTAAACCCTAAACACTGAGTGACTAGAGAGTAAACACAAAATCCAGTGAGGGTTCAATAGCTCATCACCATATATCTCTGCTTAATTGTTAATTGTCTTGCAAGTTTGTGAAATATTTTTACCCAACTCAATTGTGAAAGTGCTTTAACATGATTTAGGTTTGGCTATGCATATATGATTCCTTGAAAATATGAATCAAATTAACCACATGTAAGCTCTATATATATAGGTGGATAATAATTAAAAATTGCATGATTCATTTAGGTAAGATTGCATTTAAAATAGATTGCATTGCATAAGATTCCACCATTCTAACTTTACCTTTTCTCTTGGATTTAGCATGAGGACATGCTATTGTTTAAGTGTGGGGAGGTTGATAAACCCATATTTTATGATGTATTTTGTGCTCAAATTGAGTGTTTCTATCAATTCTTCACCCACTTATTCATGTAAATTGCATGGTTTTACTTTTCCTTCCTTATTTTATAATATATGTAAAACATGTTTCCTATACTTTAAAAATATTAATTTTAATTATCCTTTATTACCATTCGATGACGTGATTTGTGTGTTAAGTATTTTTAGGTCTCATAGGGCAGGAATGGCTTAGAGGACAGAAAGGAAACATACAAAAATGGAAGGAAAGCACAAAAACGGAATTTTGAAGAAAAGGCAGCGACGCGAACGCATGGACGACGCGAACGCGTGCCTAGCGCGAAATGGCAGCGACGCGTACGCGTGGACGACGTGAACGCGCGCCTTGAGCAGAACGCAATTGACGCGAACGCGTGACTGACGCGTACGCGTGACAAGGAAAACTCCCAGATGACGTGAACGCGTGACCGACGCGAACGCGTGACAGACGCCACGTACAAGAATCTGCAAAAAATGCCCCCAACGATTTCTAGACCCTTTTTCGGCCCAAATCCAAGTCAGAAACACGGAATATAAGCCAGAGAATGGAGGAATCAAACAACAACTTAGTAACAACTCAAGAATACACAATTTTAGGTTTTAGATGTAGCTTTTAGAGAGAGAGGCTCTCTCCTCTCTCTTAGGATTTAGGATTAGGATTAGGATTTAGGATTTCTGTTATGTTTGAGCTATGATCTCTTCAATCACATGTTCACTACCCCTTTAATTTATTTTTCGCTTTTATTTATTCCATTACTTTAATTGTCATTTATCTTTTCATTGTTGATTTACAAACTTTCTATGTTAGATTTGAATATTCTATTTAATATTATTTGAGGTATTTCAGATTAATGATTATTTTATTCTGTTTATGATTGCTTTCAATTTGATTTAGATTTATATTCCCTTTTGGCTTTGGTTAAGTGATTGGTAATACTTGAGTTATCAAACTCAGCTATTGATTGAAATTGGAGTTGCTGATTGATTTGGATCGCTCTAAAGTTGGTCTCTCCACAGGAGTTGGCTAGGACTTGAGGATCAAATTAATTAGTCCACTTGACTTTCCTTTATTTAGTAAGGGTTAACTAAGTGGGAGCAACAACAATTCTCATCACACCTAATAAGGATAACTAGGATGGGATTTCTAGTTCTTATACCTTGCCAAGAGATATTTCTTTATAATTATTAATTTATTTTTCTTGCCATTTGAATTACTTGTTCCTTATTTTAAAAACCCAAAAATTTTACCTTTCCATAACCAATAATAAATCATACTTTCCCGCAATTCCTTGAGAAGACGACCCGAGGTTTAAATACTTCGGTTATCAATTTTATTGGGTTTGCTTTAGTGACAAACAAAACTTTTGTATGAAAGGATTCTTTGTTGGTTTAGAAACTATACTTACAATGCGATTATTTCTATTTAATTCTTTACCGGCAGAAAATCAGTTCGTCATTAGCATAATCCCAGATAAGTGCATACTGTTCAACTTCATCTCCTTCCACTACTTTCCGTGCTGCCTTTAAGGCCCTAGTAATGCAGGTCCTATTAAGCTTAACGTTGCACTTCCTGACAAACCAGTCATAAACCTCTCTATGCTTCATAGTTGGGTGTTTTCTAAGCTTGGGAACCAGCTTACCCAATGTCCACTCTTCTGTTGCAGCCCTGTTCTTTCTTTTTCTAGGACATGTGTGTTCATCAACTAGAGTCTTAATCTGCTATACCCCATTCTGCTTATTACATGCACAATAAACAACCCAGGGACATCCCTCTGTTTTGCATACAGCCCTCACTCTCACATTATCATTTTTAGTGAAACTGACATTCCTACCCCATTGTATGGTATAATCTCTAGTTGCATTCATAAAGTGTTGTTTGGACTTAAAGATCATGCTAACCTCAAGCTTCAGATTTCCAAATTTTTCCTTTTCATTGTATGGTGGATAAACAGTGGCCTCCTCTTCATCAGAGTCCAGGACCTTATCCATATCTTCCGAGTGCCAGGAGTCACAGTCGGATTCACTCTCAATTTCAGTCTCTTCTCCCGAGTCTGTCAATCCAATCACAACAAATTTCAGTTATCAAATCAATATGTGTGATAAACAAAAACATGAGTAACATTGGTCAAATTACCAACCATGACTTACCTGAATCAGATGGGTCATCCTCTTCAAAATCTTCGTAGCTAGAGTCATCTGTGTCAATAACCTTCTCTTTCCTTCTAGAAGAAGCTGGTCTGTGCTTCTCCCTAAAATCAGTCTTTCTTGTACCTCTACTTTCAAATTCTTCACCCCCACTGTCAGTGTCACTGACATCTCTCAAGCCATTGGTGGGTTTATATAGACTGTCCTCAACACTCTCATATGAGTCATGAGAGTCACTATTATCCTGAATAGGGGGTGGCTTAACAGCTCGACCAAATCTAGTGCAATGCTGAGATTCTTTGTTCTTATTTTTAGCATTTGACTTATTGGGAGGTTGGTGCCTACTTCCTGGTTTAATAGCAGTGCTGAGATTTACAGGTTGGGAGAAGCTTTTTGGTTGGAACTTGGGCTGGGGTTTGGGCTTTTGAGTGGGCTGAGAACTACACTTACTGGTGGGCTCCGAGTTGGGCTTTTCAATGGACTTTTCTGTGGGCTGAGAATTGGGCTTTTTCTTGGGCTTTTCTGCTTGCTAGGAAGACCTTGTTTTGGGCTTAACATAGTCCATGTTCTTGTGGTGAGGATTGGGTCCAGCAGATTTTGGAGTGGCTTTGGCTTTATTTTTGGGAGTGGGATGCAGAGGGTTTGTTGTCAGTGGCTGTGAGTGGCTCATTGTGGGTTGGGATGCAAATTTCCTTGCTTGCATTGCAGGCTGTGTGCTGGGCAGCTTCAACAAAGGTGCATTGGTTGGCAGAATTACATCATCTTCTTCACTCATGCATTCCACCACGCGTGGCTCTGAAACTCCATGTTCAAAGAATATGTTCATCACATTGTTATTCCTTCTACAAGTCTTACACAATTTGAGCAGATCCTTATTAGTCTCCAACTTCCTCAGCCCACTCTCAAGCGACAGCCAAGGAACCTTCCACCAACATATGCCCCCCAGCATATCCCAGTTTCTTATAGTATCCTTCAACAAAAAACACGTCCAACGTATCCCCATCAACCCCCATCAACACTTTCGTATTATCTGGTTCGTAGATTCTACTTCCTTTCTCATCATTTTTAAAGCTTCCACCATGATGAAATATGAAAGTTATCGGAGGACCCTCCATCTTAGAATTGCAAGGCCTCCAAACTCTATACAAAAATTAAAACAGAACATGAAAAACACTAAATCATCAGCAACACAGCAACAAAACTAGTATTACTCCGATAACACAAAAAAATAGTTATCATTTTTTCTAAACCAAAAAAACAGAGTCTTTCCTCATTTATGCATTCAGCCGATCATAAACCAAATACTGGGATGAAACCCTAGACGCTATGCACTAACACATTCTTAACGATGACTCAGTCAAATAATGCAGAAACTAGGGGTTTACACAGTTTTACCAATTTTTTTGCCAACATACAAAAAACTTTATCTCTTACTTCGAATGCAGAAATAATGATGTGTGCTCGCCTTCAGGTTACCCACCAAGCTCCAGAGCAGACGCACGAACAATGCTCGACGACTACTCCAATGGTTGCGGACAATGGGGGCAGTCTTCTTCGTCTTCGTGATGCTTGGTAGGGGCCAGAGAAACAGAGCGTCACGGTGAGAATGAAGAAGAACAAGTGAGGTTAGAGATCAAAGACAAAGTGTAAAACGTTACACTCTATCCTCAAAATGCAGGCGTTTCATTGCAACACTCTGGAGTTGCCAAACGACGTCGTTTGGATAGGGTGGGCAGCCAAGTCACAGTCCACGTCAGCAGATTTCTAACGGCGACGTCACTCAGTTAACGGAAGGACGAACGTGGTTTAAATTAATTCTTTCGAGGACTAATTTGATTAAAAAAATCATTTGGGGATGAAAATGAAGATCGCGTGATCTTTCAGGGACGAATTTGAGTATTAACCCATAATAAGCAACCATGAACGTGAAACGCAGAAGCTACAAATTTTAGCTTCTCCTGAACGTGCGTTCAGAGGCAGAATCAATTTTATGTTCAGAAAGATAAAAATGGTCAAATATAAAAGTAAAACTTTCAAGAAGTTCAAACATACTTCTCTCCTCTCCAACACATTTGCCAAACACACCCTTAAACTTTAGAGACATAGGCTTTGGGCCCAATAAATTTTCAATTCCTCCTTATGAGTATTTAATATTCAGTTTAAGAATTTTGAAATAAATACTTTTCTACCTTTATGTTAGTTACAGGTTTTCCATAATTTTAGTATAATTAATATTTAAAAGGCAGTATTATTATTATTATTATTATTATTATTATTATTATTATTATTATTATTATTATTATTATTATTATTATTATTATTATTATTATTATTATTATTATTATTATTATTATTATTATTATTTAATTAATATAAAATAATTTTTTATAATATCTATTTAGTTTAGCTTCTTTTTTATTTTTATGATAGATTTCATCTATATTTAAAATATTAATATAAATAAAATATGACAAATATGATCCAAAAATTAAATTATTTAATTTTTGTTATTTTTTAATTATTAAGAGGATGAAAACGAAGGTGAAAATGATTTCAACGCAACAAATCTGCAGTAAATTTTTGCGAATTTTGATTATTGATGACACTTTTATGTTGACATTTTATATTTGGATTTAAGTTTGTACTTTATTTAAAGATCTTAAGACTTTGGTTGATGATATTTCATGTAGTGCTTTAAATTTAGAAAATATTTTAAAGTTTATATTAAATTATAATTATGTTTTAGAGTGTTTATTTATAATTTATTTATTATTTTAATATAAAATGATTTTTTTCGATTGGACTATGGTTGAACCGGTTAAATCACTAAACCAATAAATCAATAATTAGAACGGTTCAATGACCAATCCGATTTTTTAAACCTTGATAAAAAGCATTTTTAAATTTTTGTTTGGTTGATTTTGCTGCACAATAATATAAGATTGTCAATTTCTCATTGTAAATAATTTTATTAGAAACACGAACAGAGACATATTACCAAACAAAACAGAAAAAAGGCATTAGTCAGATTCACCTAATTTTTTTTTAAAAAATAAATCCTTAAAAAATAAAGAATTGTTTCTACAAAATATGAAATATCAAGAAAAAAGAGATCGAAAATACAATGTAAAGATGAAAATTTACATTAGACAATATTAAATCAGAGGAAGTTGAAAAGGATTCGTAATAGAAGCCGCATTTAAAGACGAAGTAACAACATGCTAATTGTATATGTTTTATTAGAAATAATACATCACATCATTCATTGCTTATTATATTACTAAAAAAATTATCAATAAACAGCTGTAAAAAAAAAAGAAGATGAGAAGTATTACGATGGGTAACCGAAGATTATTGGGCTGGACTCGCTGAGTTGGCCCAATCGTCTATGAGGGAAGCCTTCGGGCGGATTCGTGCCTTCAGGGCCTCCGTCCGACTTGTGAATACGAGTGAATGGGGGTGGTACCTGCAAAGACACTCCGATGCCTAAGTCAGCAAGGGCGTGAGCAGGTCTAGAGAGTATTGGGACTTAGAGATACCTGAGGAGTGTCAGTGTATTTATAGTGGTGAGCCAATAACCACCGTTGAAGTAGTTCCACCTTTTAAGGTGGATAACCGTCCCTTTATCTTAGGGAAGTTGGGATATGGCTCCTGGAAGTGGGTTGAGAGATCTTAGGGGCAGTTACTCATTTGAGTGAGTGTTTATCTGCCAGCTAATCTTCGTCCCCGACTTCTTTAGAGCAAGTCGTAGTGAGAACCGACTTCTTTAGGGGAAGGTCGGTGTGGGGTGAGGTTCAATCCTTTGGACTGGGTCTTTTCGTTTGGACCTGGACCTTAGTGTTGGGCCAGGGTATGAACAGTGCCCCTACTCGAGCCCAATTTCTTTTTAAGACTTGGGTTCGAGTATTCTACTCGGGGTCGTAGCCGACTTGTGAGGGATCCGACGTGATTATTCGGAACCGACGTGACTTTTGTGACTTTTGATTTTCATAGTCGCGTCTAATCAAACGTCGCGTCCGTTAGAGGTTCGTGTAGGGATTAATTACCTTGGTAACGGTGCGCTTATTAATGACCGCTTTCCATTTTTACCATTATGCCCCTAACGTGTCTATAAATACTTTCCCTCTCTTTCGTTGTTTCGTTTCTGCGATTTTTCAAAATTTCCTTCTCATCTGTTCGTGGGGAATTCTTCATTTGAAGGCTTTCATCTTCCTCTTCCTTTTTCTCCTCTTATCTTTTATGCAGTGCTTCTGTTTGCATGCTTTTACTTTTTTGGAGAGAGGAGTTATTTTGTAGGTTTCTGTTTTAATTCTATGCCCCCTTATGGACCCTGTTCTTGATCTTTTTCTTTTCCCTTTGTAGGTTTTCGTCAACCTTTAGAAAACAATGTCTTCTGTAGAAATTCTTGCCCAGTGGGTTGACGTCACGGTCCTAGGGGAGGAACCTATGGTCGACACGGATTTTATCACCAACCTCCGCACTCATCATAGACTTTGTACCTCTGATGAGGATGAGCCGAAGTATGAATTGGTAGTCCCGGGTCCGGAAGACCGGGTTTGTTTCGGGAGGGCTTCTGAAGTAGCCCCTCATTTCTTTTATATGTATGAGAGTATGATCACCCGCCTGGGCATTTTTCTCCCCTTTTCTGATTTTGAGGTTGTCGTTCTACGCTACTGCCGAGTTGCTCCTACCCAGCTTCACCCCAACTCCTGGGGTTTTCTGAGAATCTATCAGTTCATTAGCCATGCTTTAGACTTTCTGACGTCCCTGAGGATTTTCTTTTTTCTCTTTCACATGACCAAGCCCTTCAGTGGGCAAAATAATAAGCAACAATGGGTGTCTTTCCGAGCTATACAAGGTCGGAGAATCTTCACCTTTTTTGATGAATCCTTCCATGACTTCAAAAATTATTTTTTCAAAGTTCAAGCTGTAGAGCGTCACCACCCCTTCTTCTTAGATGAGATTTCTTCCCCTCGCTTTCCTCTGTACTGGCTGGAGGCCTCCCCCTGTGAGAAATATGGTTTAGATGATCTGGATGAGGTAAAGGTTGCCATTGTGGGGTTCCTCCGAGAAGTGTGGGGGAGGACCCCATATCTGGATACCAAAAAATTTCTCCAGGGGTCGCCGACCTTTGTCCAGACACAAACTAGGTAGCTTTTATTTATCCACTTTGTTTCCGACTTGTTTTTACCGACTTGTTTTGTTGACTCTTTGGCTACTGACTGTTTTTTACAGAGATGGCGAAGAAGAATTCCAGGGAGTCTTACCAGAGAGTCCAGGAGGCCAAGGCAAGGTCCCGTGCCAGGGTTGGTGGCGCCAGGGTAACTAACGCTCCTCTTCCTTCTCCTCCCCCCTTCCTCACAATTTGGGAACCCCGAACCGACCTATTGTCATTTCTTCTTCAACCTCTTCTCAGCCGTCCCCTCCTCCCCGATCCTCCCCTGAGCCAGAAAAGAAGAAGCGCAAGACCTTGGAGTCTAGCTCTTCTTTTGAAGGTGAGGCTAAGGTGGATGCACCTCAATTTGTCCGGAAATACATCTATCCCCATACCCGCATAGGTATGGATGATGTTTCTATTGGAACCACCTTACTATTCTGGCTCAGGAGAGTATCAGGGCGGCGGGGGTATGCACAAAGTTCCTTGATATGTTTGAGAAGACTCCTCTTAGCTCTCTGAGTTCAACCTAGAGGGTTGAAAAGTTGGAGGGGAGGCTTCTCATGTATCAGGAGCATGAGAGGGCGTTGAAGGAGGAGGTCGCCAAATTGAAGGAGGAAAGGGATGGCCTTCAGGAGAGTGAGCGGAAGTTCCAAGCTCGGTGCAACATGGAGGAGGGCCTGAGGCTGAAGGCGCAGGAGAGTTATGCGAGCTTGTTTGAGGACCTCATATTGGTGAAGAAAGATTTGCTGAAAGCTCGGAGTGACTATACTGAGTTGGAGGACTCTATTGCTGATGGGGCCGAGGAAGCATGGAGGATCTTTAAGAAACAGGTCGGAGTCCTTGCTCCCGACCTGGATCTCTCACCTTTGGATCCGGACAAGGTCGTCATTGACGGGGCTATAGTCTCTCCTCCCTCTCCCCAATATGTCACCGAGTTAGATTTGAAGACTCGGGGGCAGAGGGTAATGGAATCTCCTCCCTGACCAAAGGATGCCCCGAGTTCCTCGAAAGCTCCCAGAACCTCCTCTCCGTCTCCTATGGATACTTCTCTCCCTAGTCCTGATGGTGCTCCGACTACTCTCCCTGATTCTGGTAGTGATCCTCTTTGAAAAAATGATTGTGGCTATATGGGGCCCGGCCTGTGGGTCCCCCCCCTTTTTTTAAACTCTTTTTATGTTGTGGTGGTCTACTGACATTTCTTGGCCTTTTAAGGCCGTAAACAAAATATTTATAGAAATACCCTTTTTTGGATAAGGGTTTAGGTTGACAAAAAATACCCCTTTTTTTGGATAAGGGTTTAAGTTACCTTTCTTTGTCTTGTTGTATGCATGCTTTTCAGATTTTGGTTTTTTAAAAAATCCCTTTGATCTTTTTGAAAACCTTTTCTTGGCTGTTTGTCCTTTTTTGAACCTTTTAACTTTAAGGACTTAGGACAGTCTTTAGGTTTTTCGGTCTCCTTTTGGTATTCCTTATACTCAATTTTTTTTTTATTTATTGAGTTCCTATGACTTAGGTTATTTTTGCGATGCGTTTTTTTTGCTGCTCGGCTTTTCACTTCGACTTATGAGTCGGAATATTTCTGAGTTTTTCACGATCAACTTTTATAACCTCTTTACACCGACTTGTACCTCGTCGTTTTATCCTGACGACCATCTAGGTCGGTTCATGGGATTTTCACGCTTTGTCGAGCTTAAGTCGGCGCGTTTCATAGAAAGAAAAACAATAGTAGGAATTTATAAGAGATATTGTAAAAGATCTTTATTTATTTGGGAAGGTACTTTTGCTGCTACTAAGGGTTTCTGATAGTCCGTTCTCCCTTAGTCTCTACTGTGATGCCTCGTTAAAAACCCTTCTTCAGAAAAAACCCTTTGATTTTTGGGAAAAAATCGTGAAGTTGGGAAAAGAGTACATCAGGGAGTAGAGTTCACATTTAACTATAGTACCTTTTCATGTTACAAGCATGCCACGACCTTGGTAACTCGGTGCTGTTTAGGTCGGTCACCTTATAATACCCTTTTCTTAAGACCTCGCTAACTTTGTATGGTCCTTTCCAATTAGCAGCAAGCTTTCCTTCCCCCGATTTGTTGACTCCAATGTCATTTCTGATCAAGACCAAATCGTTTGGGGTGAAGCTCCTTCGAATGACTTTTTTGTTGTACCTGGTAGTCATCCTTTGTTTCAATGCTGCTTCTCTTATCTGGGCTTGCTCTCGGACTTCGGGGAGCAATTCAAGCTCCTCTTTGTGTCCTTGTACATTTCCGACCTCATTATGGAGGATCACCCTTGGGCTTTGTTCGTTGATTTCTACTAGTATCATGGCTTCTACGCCATAGACAAGTCGGAAGGGTGTTTCTCCTGTGGCGGATTGTGGCATCGTCCGGTAGGCCCATAGCACTTGCGGGAGCTCATCAGCCCAAGCTCCTTTTGCATCTTGTAGTCTTTTCTTTAGTCCCGCCAGTATGATTTTGTTAGCTGCCTCCGCTTGTCCATTTGCTTGTGGATGCTCCACCGAGGTAAACTGGTGTTTTATTTTCATACTGGCTACTAGGCTTCTGAAGGTAGAGTTGGTGAACTGGGTTCCATTATCTATGGTAATGGAATGACGTATCCCATACCTTGTGATGATATTTTTATAGAGGAACCTCCAACTTCTCTGGGCAGTGATAGTGGCCAATGGTTCTGCTTCTATCCACTTTGTGAAGTAGTCTATTCCCACAATTAAGTATTTGACTTGTCCTGGGGCCTGGGGAAAAGGTCCTAACAGATCCATCCCCCCATTTTGCAAAGGGCCATGGAGAAGTTATACTGATTAGCTCCTCGGGGGGAGCCACGTGGAAATTTGTGTGCATCTGGCATGGTTGGCATCTTTTCACAAATTCTGTGGCATCCTTCTGCAAAGTCGGCCAATAGAACCCAGCTCGGATTACTTTTTTTGCTAGCGACCTGGCTCCGAGGTGGTTTCTGCAAATCCCATTATGAACCTCTTCTAGTACTTCAGTTGTCCTTGAGGTCGGTACGCACTTTAGCAATGGTGTTGATATTCCTCTTTTATAGAGGGTGTTTTTCACCAAAGTGTAGTATTGTGCTTCCCTCCGGATTTTCTTGGCCTCTTTTTCCTCTTTAGGGAGGATGTCGAATTTTAGGTATTCGACCAAGGGGTTCATCCATCTGAGGTTTAACCCGGTTACTTCAAGGACTTCCTGCTTGTCCTCTGTTTTCATCACAGAGGGTTCTTGGAGAGTTTCCTGGATCAAGCTTCTATTATTCCCCCTGGTTTGGTATTGGCTAACTTGGAGAGGGCATCTGCTCTGCTATTCAGGTCCCGAGTTATGTGTCTGATCTCGGTTTCTGCAAAACGCCCGAGATGCTCCAGAGTTTTTTCCAAGTATCTTTTCATATTCGGGTCTTTAGCCTGATACTCTTCATTTATTTGGGAGGTCACTACTTGGAAATCGCTAAATATCAGCACCTGGGTTGCACCGACCTCTTCTGCCAGCTTTAATTCTGCAATCAGGGCTTCATATTCTGCCTGATTGTTGGAAGTTGGAAATTCAAATTTGAGGGAGACTTCTATATTTGTTCCCCCTTCATTGGCTAGTATTATGCCTGCACCGCTTCCTGTTTTGTTTGAGGATCCATCTACGTATTGTTCCTATTTAGTCAGCTTTTCCTCTTGATCTCCTGCATATTCCGCTATAAAGTCGGTGAGGCATTGGGCTTTTACCGCTGTCCGAGTTTCGTACTTTAAGTCGAACTCGGAGAGCTCTATCGCCCACTGAACCATTCTCCCTACAACATCCGTCTTTTGGAGGATTTGCTTCATGGGTTGGTTCGTTTGGATTCTTATTGTGTGGGCCTGGAAGTAGGGTCGTAACCTCCGCGAGGCTATTACTAAGGAGTACGCAAACTTCTCTAGTTTGTGGTACATTAGTTCGGGACCCTGTAGAACTTTGCTGGTGAAGTATACTAGATGCTGTCCAACCTCATCCTCTCGTATTAGGGCCGATGCGATAGCTTTGTCCGCTACAGATAAATATAGGACAAGCTCTTCCCCTACTATAGGTCGGGTGAGGATTGGAGGTTGGCTCAAGAACTTTTTGAACTCTTAGAACGCTTCTTCGCATTCTGGAGTCCACTCGAATTGGCATCCTTTTCTTAGCAGAGAGAACAGTGGAAGGGACCTTAATGCTGACCTTGCCAAGAACCTGGAAAGGGCTGCGAGTCGGCCATTTAGTTGTTGGACTTCTCTTAAGCAAGTCGGGCTTTTCATTTCTAGGATAGCCTTGCACTTGTCAGGATTTGCCTTGATCCCTCTTTGGGTTAGCATAAATCCTAGGAATTTTCCAGCCTCCACCGCGAAGGTGCATTTTGCGGGATTTAGTCTCATCCCATGCGCCCTTATGGTGTTGAAAACTTGCGTGAGGTCCGTAAAAAGGTCGGCCTCTTCCCGGGTTTTTACCAGCATGTCGTCTACATAGATCTCCATTAAGTGCCCGAGGTGGGGAGCGAACACCTTGTTCATCAGCCTTTGGTACGTGGCCCCTGCGTTTTTTAATCCAAAAGGCATGACCATGTAACAATAATTTGCTCTAGGTGTGATGAACGATGTCTTTTCCTGGTCTGGCTTGTACATCGGGATCTGGTTATATCCCGAGTAGGCATCCATAAACGACAAGTATTGGTACCTGAGCTAGAGTCCACTAGAGTATCAATGCTTGGGAGCGGATATGGGTCCTTAGGACATGCCTTATTCAGGTCGGTGTAGTCGACGCACATCCTCCACTTGCCGTTTTGTTTCTTGACTAGCACTACATTTGCTAGCCATGTTGGATACTTAACTTCTCTGATGAAGCCGGCCTCTAGGAGTGCTTGTACCTGCTCTTCCACCGCTTGAGCTCGTTCTGGGCCGAGCTTACGCCTTCGCTGCTGTACAGGTCGAGACCCTGGGTGGACAGAGAGCCTGTGGGACATGAGCTCGGGGTCTATCCTTGGCATGTCGGAAGCTTTCCAGGCGAAGAGGTCAGAATTTTCTTTTAGGAGCTTTGTCAACTTTTGTTTTAAGCTTTCCTCCAGGTTGGCTCCTATGTTGGTATTTTTTCCTTCCTCTTCATCGACCTATATTTCTTCAGTTTTTCCTCCTGGTTGTGAGCACAGCTCTTCTTTGGTTCTTGTGCCACCGAGCTCTATGGTGTGGACTTCCTTGCCTTTCCCTCTCAGGTTCAGGCTTTCATTGTAGCATTTTCTTGCCAGCTTCTGATCTCCTCGCACTGTTGCTATCCCCGCAAATGTCAGGAATTTCATGCAAAGGTGAGGGGTAGACACCACCGCTCCGAGTCGATTTAGGGTAGCTCTGCCAATCAAGGCATTATATGCTGACCCCACGTCGAGGACTATGAAGTCTATGCTAAGAGTTTTGGACTTTTCCCCCTTTCCGAAGGTCGTGTGGAGGGGTAGAAATTCCAGTGGTTTTATTGGCGTGTCGCCTAATCCATATAAGGTGTCGGGGTAGGCTCTTAACTCCTTTTCATCTAGCCCTAGCTTGTCGAACGTGGGCTTGAAAAGGATATCTGCCGAACTCCCTTGGCCTACTAGAGTTCTGTGGAGGTGGGCGTTGGCTAGGATCATGGTTATCACCACTGGATCATCATGTCCAGGGATTATTCCTTGCCCATCCTCCTTTGTGAATGAGATTGTGGGGAGGTCGGGTGACTCACTCCCGACCTGGTAAACTCGCTTGAGGTGTCTTTTGCGAGAGGACTTGGTGAGTCCTCCACCCGCGAATCCTCCTGAGATCATATGTATATGTCTCTCGGGAGTTTGTGGTGGTGGGTCTCTCCTGTCCTCGTCCTCTCGCTTTCTCTTCCCGTGATTGTCCGACCTTTCCATGAGATATCTATCAAGCCGACCTTCTCTGGCCAGCTTTTCTATCACATTTTTAAGGTCGTAGCAATCATTTGTTGAATGACCATAGATCTTATGGTACTCACAGTAATCGCCGCGACTTCCCCCCTTTTTATTCTTAATGGGCCTGGGAGGTGGCAGCCTTTCAGTGTTGCAGATCTCTCTGTATACATCCACCATGGAAACCTTTAGAGGAGTATAAGAGTGATATTTCCTTGGCCTGTCGAGACCGAGTTCTTCTTTCTTCTTGGGCTCTCTTTCCTTCTCTTTTGCAGAGTGGGAATGCCCAGGTTGCCAACTCGGCTCTCGTAGTCTGGTATTTTCCTCCATGTTGATGTACTTTTCTGCTCTTTCCTGTACATCGCTCAGGGAGGTGGGGTGCCTTTTTGATATGGACTGTGAGAAGTGACCTTCTCTAAGTCCATTCACTAACCCCATGATGACAACTTCGGTGGGCAGGTCCTGAATCTCTAAACATGCTTTATTGAACCTTTCCATATAGTCCCGCAAATGTTCTCCGACCTCCTGCTTTATTTCCAGGAGGCTCGGTGCATGTTTTACTTTATCCTTTTGGATGGAGAACCTCATCAAGAATTTTCTCGAGAGGTCTTCAAAGCTGGTGACCGACCTCGGTGGGAGGCTGTCGAACCACTTCATCGCCGCTTTTGACAAGGTAGTCGGAAAGGCTTTGCAGCGAGTTGCATCAGAAGCATCAGCTAGATACATCCGACTTTTGAAATTTCTTAATTGATGCTTCGGATCAGTGGTTCCGTCATAGAGGTTCATATTAGGGCTTTTGAAGTTTCTTGGAACTTTTGCCCTCATGATGTCCTCACTAAACGGATTTTCTCCTCCCAGGGGCGACTCTTCTCGGTCGCCATGGGAGTTCCGACTTTTCAGAGAAGATTCTAGTCTTAAGAGTTTCTCCTCTAATTCTTTTCGTCGCTCTATCTCTTCCCTGAGATTTCGCTCCGCCTCTCGTTGTCTTTCTAACTCCTGTTCCAACTGTTCCAAACGATCTTGGTGGCCATGGACCAACCCCATTAGCTCGGTTGCGTGGGGTGGCCGTTCCTTTCTTGACTCTCGTCCATCCGAGGAGTTTACCTTTAGATTTTTAAACCCAGAGGTGCCTTCTCGATGTTGATCGCTGGCCTCCTGGTGAGGAGTTGGGTTCGCATCGTTGTTTCCGGTGTCCAGGTTTTCCTGCTCGGAATCGGACGCCGTATGACCATCTTCCGGTGATTTGTCCGCCATTACTGGTTGATCTCTCGGGTCCCCGGCAACGGCGCCAATGTTACGATGGGTAACCGGAGATTATTGGGCTGGACTCGCTGGGTTGGCCCAATCGTCTATGAGGGAAGCCTTCGGGCGGATTCGCGTCTTTAGGGCCTCCATCTGACTTGTGAATACGAGTAAATGGGGGTGGTACCTGCAAAGACACTCTGATGCCTAAGTCAGCAAGGGCGTGAGCAGATCTAGAGAGTATTGGGACTTAGAGATACCTGAGGAGTGTCAGTGTATTTATAGTGGTGAGCCAATAACCACCGTTGAAGTAGTTCCACTTTTTAAGGTGGATAACCGTCCCTTTATCTTAGGGAAGTTGGGATATGGTTCCTAGAAGTGGGTTGAGAGATCTTAGGGGCAGTTACTCATTTGAGTGAGTGTTTATCTGCCAGCTAATCTTCGTCATCGACTTCTTTAGAGTAAGTCGTAGTGAGAACCGACTTCTTTAGGGAAAGGTCGGTGTGGAATGAGGCTCAATCCTTTGGACTGGGTCTTTTCGTTTGGATCTGGACCTTAGTGTTGAAACAGAGTATGAACAAGAAGCAATAAGAAAAACTAAACTAACCGTAGTAACAACATGATCTTCGACAAATTCAATCAATTTGATAATA
Source organism: Arachis ipaensis (assembly GCF_059453495.1). Lineage (NCBI taxonomy): Eukaryota > Viridiplantae > Streptophyta > Magnoliopsida > Fabales > Fabaceae > Arachis > Arachis ipaensis. Next base: position 31,864,716 of record NC_142441.1, on the reverse strand, counting down.
GATTTATGCATAAAACTTTATAAACATTATACGCAATGTATATTGAATCATTTTCAACAAATTACGGATTAATCATGAATATTAACTTTTTCCAATTAATTTGGACAAAAAAGGGGATCCATCCAAATAAAAATGATTACTCTGTTAAAAGAAGAATAACAAAATCAATTTATACAATAAAATTATTTTACAATAACAATGAAATGGAATAAAATATATTATATTCTTCACAATCATTTTTCTACTCAATTGCTATTAAGCATCTTTGATTTGAGTTTTAAATTTGATGTAAATAAATTCTTAATAATAAATTGATTTGGTCTAGAAGATATTTGTTAAGAAACTAACCATAGTTGTCCAAGTCAATTGTTGATGTAGAATTAAGAAAAATAGTAATACATATATATTGGTCCTATAGAAAATGTTCATTATACATTTATACTCCTATCCAAATAATAATGTTTCAAATATTACATTATAACAGTACTCATAATTTTGATAACCTTTTTAAGTACTAATTTAAATTATCAATAATAACCTCATGTGATGAGCCAATAAATTTAATTGATACATTAAAAATATTAAAATTTGAATCAAAAATCTTATAGATATTCAAACTCTATTTTTTATGGTTTACTCTGTTTATAAGGACATAGAATGTTCAATAATAATAATAATAATAATAATAATAATAATAATAAATAAGTTTTTTAAAATTTATATATAATTAAATAAAATGTTATTAAATAATAATTTAATCAAATATAATAAATTATCAAACTATTTAACATCGCAAAAAGACAACATACATAATTGGACATGAGTTTTCAATTTTCTTTTTCGCTGAAGGCAAAAGGGCCTCAACCCAGGCCTAAGAATGGAAACAAACACCACTCCGCTCCATGACTGGAAAAAACCACCACACCGTTTGAAGCCTCGCAATTAGTGACCAAAACAAAAAAAAAAAAGCTTGGCAATCTTTCTCCGATTGCTAGCCTTGAGACTTGAGAGGTATTCGTCAATTCGATGAGTGAGATGATGGTTCTATCTTCTGTCGAACTCATTGCATGCCCTAAGCTTTCTTCCAATATTCTCAATTAGCCACAATGATGATCAATACTTGTCAAATCCAAATTACCAAATATATCTGCACTGAATTTCGATACGTCTTAGCTATAACTACGTCGTTTACTTATCCCTTCTCTTCCCCTCTTTTACTAGTGCAAACCTAATCCCCCTCCGGCGACTTTTTCTCATAGTTATCAAATCCGACTCTATCTGACTGGTTCGACCGAAAATTCGGTCATCTGACCGAACCCAAATCACTCGTTGAACTGTCCATGCCACAGATCCAGTTGAACCCGGTTCGATCCGGTGGTTTTATGCGAACCTAGTGAACGGGCCGGTTAATCCAATTCGGTCCGGGTCAAGTTATTAATTTTTTTAATTTCTTTTTTCTGAAACGGCGTGTTTCAGACCCACCACCCCCCACCCCCTCTTTGAATAACCCTAACTCCCTAAGCCTCGTCTCTGGGTGGAACCACCCCCTCCCCAGCCAACCTCGTGCCCTCGTCTCTCTGTCTCTGCTCTCTCGAGGCAGTGGGCAGCCCATCGCCCTCACCTCGTCTCTCTCTCGAGCTCGGCGCCGGCAGCCCCTCACCCTCACCTCGTCTCTCCCCTCGTCGTAAGTTTGTCACTCACTCGGCGTCGTCAGTTCGTCACTCTCTGTCTCTGGATCTCTCACCTCGTTGCTCTCTGGTCTCTCACTGTGAGTCCGTGACCCTGCGTTCGCTTCGTCAGAACCAGTGAAGCAGCATCTGCTCCCTCGGGTGGTGGTGGCGGTCGTCGTCTTCTCAACCAGGTGAGATCAAGTTTTCGACCCTGTTCTTTCTCTAGTTCAATGTTGATTTCGGTGAACCTGATGGTTGTTGAATGTGGTTGTTGCTGTTTTACTTAGTTTTTAGAGTTGTTGCTGTTATTTCTCTGGTTCGATGCTAATTTTGGTGAACCTGAGCAAATTTTAGAGTTGTTGCTGTTCTTTCTGTTTGTTGAATGTTGGTTTTTTAGAGTTGTTGTTGCTGTTCTTTCTCTGATTCGATGCTAATTTTGCTGAACCTGAGCAAATTTTAGAGGAGTTGTTGTTCTTTCTGTTTGTTGAATGTTGGTTTTTTAGAGTTGTTGTTGCTGTTCTTTCTCTGATTCGATGCTAATTTTGCTGAACCTGAGCAAATTTTAGAGTTGTTGCTGTTCTTTCTGTTTGTTGAATGTTGGTTTTTTAGAGTTGTTGTTGCTGTTCTTTCTTTGATTCGATGCTAATTTTGCTGAACCTGAGCAAATTTTAGAGGAGTTGTTGTTCTTTCTGTTTGTTGAATGTTGGTTTTTTAGAGTTGTTGTTGCTGTTCTTTCTCTGATTCGATGCTAATTTTGCTGAACCTGAGCAAATTTTAGAGTTGTTGCCGTTCTTTCTATTTGTTGAATGTTGGTTTTTTACAGTTGTTGTTGCTGTTCTTTCTATTTGTTGAATGTTGGTTTTTTAGAGTTGTTGTTGCTGTTCTTTCTGTTCTTTCTCTGGTTTGATGTAAATTTTAGTTAGAATTATTGTTGAATCTGGCAGTTGCTGCTGTTGTATGGTTTTTTAGAGTTGTTGAACCTGAGAAAAATTTAGTGAACTTCGGTTGAATAGTTAAATTTGTTGTTGATTATTATTAGTAAACTTTGGTGGTTGTTGATTATCATTAGTTGTTGCTGTGTTTCTTTGGCTTGAATGGAAAGGCTTTCCAACTAGCCATTGTACCTGAGATTGCAAGAAGTCCTTCCTCTTCTTTGGAGCTTGTTCTTGGTCCCCATGGAAATGGGGTGACAAAGAGAAGCTTGCTTCTCCAATGGATCATTGCTCGACTTGATGGGTAACTTCTACTGGTTTGCCGGAGAAGCTCTTGTTTTTCTTTCAGGAGTTGGTTGGTGGCATGGACACTTAGCCCTTTCTTATTTTTAGTATTTGTAAATATCATAGAGTTTATAATAATAGAGGGAAGACTGATCCTCTGCTTGGGGTCATTGTAAACAAATTGTGGATTTACCGATTGTGTTATTTTTCACTTGTCTTTGTTGATTTAAATTAAAAAAGTATTTTGTACTAGAGACTAATATATTATCTTTTTTTTTAGATCATTAGTTATGTTTAAAAATTAATATTGAATTATTAATGTTTGTAAAGATTTATATTTTAATTTTTAAGACATTATTTTAATTTTATTCATATAATTTTATTTTTTTTAGTTATGACCGGGATAACTGGGTGAATCAGTGACCCACCAGTTGAACTAGTGACCCGGTCATATGACCGGGTTGATTACCGGTTCGATTCTGATAACTATGCTTTTTCTTCTCTTCCAATCCCAATACTGAACACCGATAGTAAGTATTTAATTGTTCTTGAACTATTTTTTTCCTGTTATATTTCCTGCAATTTCTTTGTTGTTGCTTAGCGTTTGTTGTGCTGACGTTGTTGTAATTGTTTGTTCTTAGTGTTTTATTAACCACTGAGTTTATAATTACTAATTAGATTGAGAATTTTAAGAGTTATATTGCTAATTAAGTGATTCTTATGTAATATGTGCTACTTTTCTTACAACATTTTTATTTTGTTTTGTAAAAAAAAATTTCTTAGATGTATGTGCAGGCTGTTGTGAAGATAAAGTCAATGCGGTTTTAATGCTTTTGATTCTATGATATTATTTCCTTGTTATTGGTTGCAAGTTTGCAGGAATCTTATTTTTCTTTATTATCTATTTATTTAAAATGGAAAATGTTCAATTGTGAAGTAGAGTCTTAGGCTCTTAGCTTAACACATATCATATTCGTATTTGATTTTTTTCCCCCCTTGCAGAATGGAAGAGAAAGGGAATGAGCAAGGATCAAATGTTTCAGCGGTAGGGGTATTTGAGATACCAGGAGAGCCTGCTATCGTAATCAATGGTGTGCCTGAAATAACCCCCAGTGACAAAACTGATTCTGTGCATAATGCTTCAGGCGGCACCGTTGAAGAAGCATACACCCCTTTGGATTTGGGTGAATGGTTCGAAGGGAGGGAGGTTCGAAAGTGGTTCATGGGAAGGTACTACTCAGGTACGGTAATGGAGTTTGACAAACAAACTGGGTGGTACAGGGTTCTCTACGAAGATGGTGACTCGGAAGATCTTGATTGGCATGAGCTGGAAGAGGTACTTGTTCCTTTGGATGTTACGACGACGCTTAAGGCACTGGCACAGAGAGTTGTCAAGAAAGGCAAGAAATATGCTCATAAGTCTGGGAAAACTGCCAAAATCAAAAGAAGGGCAACAAAAGGAAAGTAAGTAGACTCTGGCTCTAGTTGAAAATTTGGAGATTTGTAATATCATTTGCAATTTGTATAGCATCTAACATCAGTGCTAGTGCTTGAGAAAAATTAGCCGATTCTAAAACTGCTCTGCTAGAAGAGAGATTAGGAAATCAGAGCTGGTGGAAATTGTTAGAGGAGTAAGGATTTTTTATTGTTTTGTAGTTAGGGAAATTGTTAGAAATGGTGATTGAAATGAATGTGTTTCTCATGCTTCCGTTTTGATTAGTTGAAGAGAAGTTGCTGTCTGGGATGAAAATTCATAATTTTTTTTTGTTAGATGATACCATAATCAGGTAAGGAAATTGACATTTCTTTCATGAAAAATTCTAAATGGTAAAGATGAAACCGCTTTACGAATTCATGAGTCTCATTCCAGTTTTTTGTGTTTTTGCACTTAACCTTTGCTGCATATGAGAGGGTATGGAAGTATGTTTCAACCCGGGTTTATTGAAATACTAGCATGTGGACGGCGTAGTTTCAATGTTTTCTCAAAATTTTCAAATAAAAAATATCAGAATATAGTCAAAACATCTTGTATAATATGTTATATTAATATTCAAATAACAAAAAAGTTAGACTATGTTAAAGTAGAATTAGCTAAAGCTAATTCCATTATTGTTGTATAACAATCATTCAGCATGTTAATTAATAGGTGCACACTACAATACAAATCTAAATTTACAGAGATTCCTGTAGAGCAGCTTTCTTTGCGACACGTATGTTTTGTCTTTATGTTGGGAGAGCAGCTTGTCTTTATGTTGGGAGAGCAGCTTGACACGCAGCGCTGGCCCAGGAAATTGATGGCTTGGCTAGGCCTTGAATCCCTCTGTTTTCTTTCTTACATTATGTTTGGATGTTTGATAGAAAATGAGGAAATTGATGGCTTGGCTAGGCCTTGAATCCCTCTGTTTTCTTTCTTACATTATGTTTGGATGTTTGATAGAAAATGAGAGAAAAAAAAATGAATGGAAAGAAAATAAAAGGAAAGAAAATGAGAAAAAAAGTGAAGTTCTTTATATGTTATTTGGATGAAGAGAATGAAAAAAAAGAAAATAAAAAGAAAATATGGATGAAGAAAAAATTATTTTATTACCCTTACATATATTAAGAAAATAGTGAGTTAAGAATTTTGCTTTTTATTGTTAGAAGAGTAAATATGGAATTAATATTCTTTGGTTTTCTCTCTTTAGTTTTCTTCTCAGCATTGAGAGGAAAAAAATTATATGGGTTACATGCCAGTTTTTTGGTTTTTCATCCATTTTTTCTTCTGTTTCAAACGAATAAAAAATGGGCTTTTTCACATATTTTCTTTTCTTTCATTTTCCTTTTTTTAAAAATCATTTAAACCAAACAATGTGTTAACGCAGGGAAACAGGGTACAAAAAAGGGATTCGAACCTGCAAACAGTGGAACAAGATTTTTTTTTTTTTTTTTATAGTGTAACCTAAAATTCAAAGGAAAATATTTGTTGATTATTCCAGTTTTCAAGAAAAACTAGAAAGTAGAAATAGATAAAACACTACACATTTTAACATTTGAACCAAATAAGTATGTTAAAAAGCTTGGTCTTGCATATGATATCTTGTGTGATCATATGTAATTTTGAATATTTTTTTGGTTTAATTACTTTGTTGGTCCTATAGTTTTGCGAAATTTTCAATTAGGTCCCTATACTTTTTTTCCTTTTAATTGGAGCCCTATACGTTATTTTTTGTTTCAATTTAGTCTCTACCGTGACAAAAACGTCTAAAATAACAGAATATTCCCTTAAAAAAACGAATATTCTCTCTTTTAGAATAACAAAACACTCTTATATTTTTTAAAATTCCAAAAAAACCCTTCTCACTTCCACACTCACATATCCTTAGCCCTAACCTCTTCATGGAGCTCTCTCTGGATTCCGCTGTTCGCAATTTATATATAAACCCGAACAATAGGGGCGCGTGAGCTCCACCTCCTCAACGGTCTCACTCTGACACACTCTCCCTCCCTTCGCTTCCTTCTGCAACCTCTCTTTGCGGTTCTTCCCTCACCACACCACTACTCTCTCCTCTTTCTTCTTCTTCTTTTTTCTGTTTCTGTTCACAGTAATAGAGTTTTAGGGTTCATCTTCTTCCCGCACATTTCAATGCCGGAGAAGTCCTGGAAGGTACCTTTCACGGAACAAGACTCAGCAAAGCTCCTAGAAAGGTATTATTATTTATTTCTTTATTTTGATTATTTTATTTTATATTGTTATTTTAGTGATTTTTGCGGTGAAGTTTGAGCATGATTGGGGATTTTCTTCATCTGTTTTTATCTAGCAGGTATGATGCAACAACGGTGTTAACTTTGCTTCAGAAACTTGCGCACTATCCTCACGCGAAGATCGATTGGAATGAGTTGGTGAAGAATACATCAACTGGCATTTCCACCGCCAGAGAATATCAGATGGTGTGGCGCCACTTGGCCTACTGTCATGCCCCTGAAAATCTTGAAGATGGTGCTCAACCTCTGATTTGTGATTTTAGTTATATTATTTAATTATAAAAAGAAAAAAATTTCTTGGGGTCATAAGATGAAATAATAAAGTACATTCACTAATAGTGATCAAGGTGTAACTATGGCAGTGGTTATAGTTGAATTTGTCAGGGATATGAATCTATAGTTACCACTTGCAGGAAATAAAAACTTGTCAATGCTTGTGCACATCATGCTATTTCAGGCCTTCAGGGCCATATATCTTGTTTATGGAGACTATCTAAAATCATGGTATACCAAAGGCCCTAAAGGAAAAAGAAACATTGATGCTCTTCTGCTTGAATCTTAGCTTCTTGTGTTTTCTCCTTAGCCTTGTGTTTTATTGAATGTAGCAGGTCTATTCAAGTTGATTTTTGAATTGAATATAACATGATATAGCAGTTCTAATCTGATTAATCCTTGAATATCATCTTTGACTTTAAAATGGGTCTTTAAAGACCATTTTGAAGTATATTTGCTATCAGATAATTTGGTTGAAAATTTTGAAGTATAATTTGCTTTCAGATAATTTAGCAGTACACACAATGAAAGATGTGGTTGAAAATTTGGAGAAAGCACGGTTAATGTTTGCGATCTTTACTCCTATCTGGTTTGCATTGTGATGCATGCATGATTTGATTACAATGTTCACTTTGATAAGGCATTGTTAGATTATTGTTTCTAGGTTCATGAATTATGACTATGAATTTAAGTTTATTATTTGATTTACTAAATTGGTGATTTTTATACAGGTATGGGAAAAGTGAGGTTCAGGATGGTTGCATATATTTACTGATGAACTGAAGTCTGCTCTCTCTGCTCTCAGAATTCTTCTCGGCTCAAAACCGTCTATTATCAATGTTATTATTGATCTCTATGCTAGTTTAGGGAGTAGGAAGCTGCAACACAAGAACTGATTTTCAGATTTTAAATTTCAATAACACAAATTACAAAGCCTTGTGGTTTTTTATTGTGTACCATGATATGATAAAGACACAAATTATATTCTATGAATCCACACAAATGTAAAATGTTACATTATCATAATGAATACTTGAAGGATGAAAACTGAATTTTATATATGCTTATTACTATTATTTCTATTTCATTTTATCCATTCTTTTTTTTAGGTTTTTAAGATAAAGTATTTTGAAAGTCAAAAAAAAGAAAAGAAAAGGTATTTTTGGTACAATTTGTATATAAATAAGCAAAAAAATGATAGTGACAAAATAAAATGGATTATAAGAATACTTTTCATGTCTTAGAATCATTGAATAGGGATTATAGGAATATCTTTCATTGAATATTTATAGTTTTATCGAATTTTCAATTAAGTCCTTATATTTTTTTTTCTTTTCAATTAGGTCACTAAGGGTATAAAAGTAATTTTACAATTCACTAACATTTTTTTGACGTTTAACGTTAATAGGGACTAAATTGAAAAAAAATAACGTATAGGGACCCAATTAAAAGGAAAAAAAATATAGGGACCTAATTGAAAATTTCGCGAAACTATAGAGACCAACAGAGTAATTAAACCTATTTTTTTCTGTCAAGATTTTTGTTTTTGTTTTTAATTATTATACTTTTATTTAAAAATAAAAAAATCACTTTATTTTAAGCAAGTAACATGTTTTTAAAAAGTCAAATTCAAAAAGGTTTTAATAAAGAGAAAATGATGCTTTTCTCTTGTAAGATATTTAAATGATAAAAAATATTATTTGTATACTAAAATCAGCTACTAAAATTAATCACTATATATTTATATATAAATATATGTATTATTTAACTTATTTTTAATGTGTATTTTGTATTTTAATATATATTTTATGTTGATAGCTGATTTTAATATACACTTAACATGATTGTTAAATGATAATTCTTTTCTTAATTATAAAAATTAAATAACATTTATTTTAGTCCATTCGATTAAAATTCATTTTTATACCTAACATTTATATGATTAATAAAAATTTCAAATAAGAAGATTAACTATCCAATTTTATTTAACTTTTTTTAATCACTTTGAACTTTTTACGAATTATAAAAAATATAATTCAAAATGCACTATATTAGTTATAATTTTCAATTATAAATATTTACCACCTTCAAGAATTATTAATACTAAAGTAACTATTCAACTATTTAAAAATAAAACCCTAATTTATTATGCCAAAATAAAATCAAATACTCAAATTATCCCAAAAAATTTTATTATCTTCATGATAAATATTTAACTACTAATTCAGTGCCAAATAAATGAAATTATGTATTTAAATACCACTTAAAACATTAATTTTTGTATTTTTATCTGTAAATATATATATATATAAAATTTTAATTAACTTTATTTTTTCTACTATTAATTATTTGCATAAATCTTCTTTTATTATAAATTTTATTTTAGCTGTAACAAAAAAGAATTGTGTCATGCGTATTTAACTAAAAACATTAAAATTAATTTTTTTAATTTTAAAAATAAAAATGATTTTTTTTGGATTGATCTTTCAAGCAAAACAATTTTTTTTTTTTTAAAAAAACATCTTCAAATTAGCTACATAATATACAATGTTAAGGTACCTTGATTCTAGTATAAGAAGTTCAATTCCATGTTTTTTATTGGTTTACAGCAGCATTTTCTTACTATTGGTTATATTTAAATTTCACTCTTATTATTCCAACAAAATTGGTGAACTTGCAGAGATTCTATTGAAGTTCAGGTGAACTTTATGGAAACTAACGATTTTGTTGCAGAATTTATTTAATTCACATTTTTTAAACTGTAAATTATAAAATTTTTAATTTAAATTTTAAGTATATGTATTTTAAATTATTCATTTAATTTAATTTGATGAAAATAAACGTAATTGTGTTATTATAATAATATAACTATAATAATACAACTACATTTATTTTATTTATATTAGCCATACTCATTTTTAATTGATTTGCCGATATATCTCTAAGCACAATGGAATTCCTTTTCTTTTTTTTTTTTCACCTTTTTCTGAATTTTAGGAATAATGAAGCTACTTCTTTTATATAATTTTTTTATCATAAATTAAACATAAAATATTTTTATTTATGCATACATGATAATACTATAATTTATGAATACTTCGTGGCTAATATATCATATATAACTTCTAATAATGAGTACTCAGTTAACAAGAATTAAAGGGTGTGGTGGCTTGTATCTCATTTTTATTTTACTATTATAATAGTTAATATTTTTTCTATTTTATTTTACCACTATAAAAGATTATATATACTAAAAGAGAATCTCATTTTTTATCAATTATTTTTTTGTTGGATAATTTTTACAATTTTTTTCTTCTTGTGAAGCGCTGTCGTAAGAAGATAACTATTGTGGATACAAACAACCACTTTCTAATACCTATTAATTGAGTACTTATTACTAGAAGCTATATATGATATCTTAGTCATGGAACATTCATAAACCATGGTGTTATCTTGTATGCATAAATAAAAAAGGTCCATGTTAATTGGTGATAAAGATTATATAAAAGAAGTAGCTTCGTTATTCCTAAAATTTAGAAAAGGGTAAAAAGAAAATAGAATTTTGATATTTATCCTAATAAAATTAAATAATTAATTAGTTATAATTAATATATTTAAATAAATAAAACAAATTAAATGAAAATATTTTTTAAGAATTAATCAAATCAATTAGTTGATACAAATAATTAGTATAATTGATTTGATTTATTAAATTAAAAAATTAAATTACAAAATAGTTGATTGAATTCATTATTTGAGATAATTAATTTATTATAATTAATTAATAAATTAAAAAAATAAATAAAAAAATACTCTCCTAAAAGATAATATTTTTTAACTAAATTAATCTGTATTTATTGTATTCAATTAGAATAAGTAATAAATCATTTATTTTATTATGCACCTTATAAATTAATGAATCAAAATAACCAATATAATTAATTACAATTAATTAATTAATATGAATTATAATAAATTATATAATATTTAAATATCCAATCAAATTAAATATTTAATATAATTAATTCACCGTAATAAATTATATTCAATAAGTTAAAAAAAATTAAAAAATACTTTCAGTATGTTAGGTCAGTTTTATCATTAAGTATAGTATTCTAATTTTTATATAATATAATAAATAGATATAATAAATGAGTAATAGATATAATAGATACAAAAAGAATTTTAACATTAAAAGGGTGACAAATTTTGTTTGGTAAATACATTTTCCTAACAATATTTTTCTAAACGGCCCCGGTTTCTTTCATTTTTTGTCAGGGTCTTTGAGGTCTAAATGGAAACCCAACGAAGCAAAGTAGCAAACACAATTATTTCTCACCCACTAATAACGTGATCTCATTCTTCTAACGAATCTTTTATGCAAAAACTCAACAGCCATGGCATGCTGGGATCCATCCAAGAAAAAGTACTCACCAGATTTAGGAGTAACTCAAATTCGACCAGTCCAACCATGAGAGGAGGAAGTTCAAGATAACACGGAGGAAAAGAGGCAGGGGCGGAGCAGGCGCGTGAGCAACTGGGCACTGGACGAGAGAGTAGAGATGAACAGAGATCTGAGGAGAGCAGGATAAGGGCTGAGCAGGCACCGCAGTAGAAAATCAGAGAAAAAAGCGTACGGAAAAACTTAACAAGGAGAAAGGAAGAGATGCCAGATGCAGAAGAGCAGGTAGAGGAAGCACCGAAAATCCCTGAATTTCAGGATGACAGTGATATGTAGTTTGACCTAGGTGTAGCCTTTAAATTTAAAAATTTTATTAAGGAGATAAGAGAAAGGAATATGGAATGGGCCAACAACACAAATGCCCAGAAGGGGGATAAGGGGAAAGAGGCTCAGAAGTTAAATGGAAATGGACTAAGGAAAAATATTGGGCCTAACTTAGATGAAAATCCTGTGCAAGTAGGGGACATTGAAGGAGGTGGGCTGAGTAAATATCCAAGAGAAGAAATAGAGGTGAACAGCTATAAAATTGAAGACTAGAAGTTGGACTAGGAGGATAGGAGAGAAAAAGAAACTATATGCTAGGAATTAAAAAGGCTCATGTTAGCAAGGAAGAAGGATAAGCAGGTGGGTGAAGGCAGAATGGAGAGCAAGATTCACTAGGAAGTGGTGGAAAGAGGAATGGAAGATGATGAATTGAACAAGCCATTCAAGGAGGCACAGAACAAGGAGCTTGAATTAGTCGGTCAGCATGCTAACTTGGGTGAAAATATCTACTATGTGGAACTAGCAAGTGATTAAGATGAGGACAATACAACCGAGGTACATGCAGACTGGGAAACACAACTAGCCAAGAAATTAGAATTGAAGTTGAGTTTGAAAAGGAAACGAGAGAACTAGAACATGCCAATGCTTACATACAAGGACGGAAAGGAGGAACAAGAGGATAAGGAGCACAAGAAAATGAGGAATGGCAATATAGCGCTGGATACAGGGGAGTATGAGTTAGCCGTGCAAGTGTCTTGTCAGAGTAGGGGAGTACAAATGGCTGAGGAGGCGGTCCTTAACGTGCCCCAACCTCATTCATGAGTATTATTAGCTGGAATTTTCGGGAAATAGCGGCTGCCCAGATAATTTCTGAGTTATATGAACTATGTAAAAAAGCAAAGCCGCTAATAGTGTTCTTAATGGAAACTAGGGCTAGTAAGGAAAAAATGAATAGGGTAAGAAGAAAGCTTAATTTTGACTATATGTTTTGCGTGAAACTCCGGGACTTGTCCGGCGGTCTATGTTTGTTATGAAAAGCTAATACTAATATCCATGTTTACGAGTGGTGTGATAATTACATTAAATCAAATATTAATATTAACAACGATTTGAATTGGAAGGGTATTTTCGTGTACGGGAATCTAGTTTTCCAAAAGCGAAGGAAACTATGGCAGGAGCTTACGATAAGCAACATGTGTAAGGATATACCTCAAGCTTATTTAGGGGACTTCAATGATATTTTAAGTCAAGATGAGAAGGTAGGCATTCATCCACAACCAAGAATTTATTTAGAAACTTTCAGAAGGTTTGTAGATGATAATGGTTTAATAGATGTTAATCTTAAAGGCAGTAAATATACATGGTTTAGTAATCCTAGAAATAACGTTATCACTAGGGAAAGACTAGATAGAGTGTTAGTGAATTGGAAGTGGTTGCAAATATACCAGGATGTCACCTTAAGAGCCTCTTCGGCTGTGAGTTCAGATCATTGTGCCTTAATTTTAGATACACAGCGGCGAGTTCGGATAAAAAAGGAGTTCAGGTTTGAGGCCTATTGGGCAGAACATGAGGAGTGTAAAGAGGTGATCAAGAAGAGCTGGCAAATGGATGAAGGAAATGGAAACTGCTGGAATCAATTCACAAAAAAGAGGATCAGATGCAAAAGGGAGATGATGAAATTGAGTAGTAGGAAGTTCAAGAGAGCAGATAAAGAAATAGAAAGGAAGAAAAGAGAGCTACATCTAATTCAAGAGGCAGGTATGACGGAAGAGGAGCAGAGAAGGGAAAGAGATTTGAAAAACCAAATATCAGAGCTGTGGAAATAAGAAGAGAAATATTGGGGGCAAAGATCAAGGCTGAAATGGTTAAAGTGGGGTGATAAAAATATAGCCTTCTTTCATGCAACAACTATTCAGAGAAGAATTAGGAATAGAATTGACAAACCGAGAGATGAGACAGGACAGTGGATACAAGGGGAAGCTAATATTATGAGATTGGTAGAAAGATATTTCACTAAGCTATTTACTTCGGAAGGAGATAGGAACCTGGAAGAGTGTGTAACAGAAATTCCTAAGAGAGTTACAAGAGAGATGAATGAGGAGTTAATAGCAAACATTACAGATGAGGAAATTAAAGAAGTGGTGTTTAGCATGGGGTTTAAAAGCTCCAGGCCCAGATGGATTAAATGTATTACTTTTTTAACAACACTGGGATATTTTGAGCAAAGAAGTGTGTGGGGTAGTCAAAAATTTTTTTGGAGAAGGCAGCTTACCGGGGGACTTAGGAGAAACAACGGTTGTGTTGATACCCAAAACGAGTCAACCGGAAAGCCTGAATCAACTTAGACCTATAAGCTATTGCAGTTTCATGTACAAGATTGTTACGAGGGTCTTGGTGGAGAGGTTAAGGAAAGTATTAGATACTATTATTTCTCCAGTTCAGAGTGCCTTTGTAAAAGGAAGACTCATACAGGTAAATATAGTAATAGTACAGGAAGCTTTTCATAAATTAAACAAAAAAGAAAATCATGAAAGCAATGACATGGCCATCAAGTTGGATATGAACAAGGCATATGACAGGCTGGAATGGAATTTCCTACAAAGGGTAATGGAGGAGTTCGGTTTTAGCAAAGAGTGGGTCAGATTGATGATGAGCTGTGTGAAAAGTGCTAGTTATAGATTCAAAATAAATGGTAAGTTGTCAACCAAGATCTATCCACAGAGATGGCTCAGGCAGGGAGATCCCCTATCGCCCAATTTATTTATTTTGGCTGCTGAGAGTTTTACTATCCTCATGGAAAAGGCGAGGAGGAAAAATTTCATTTCTGGAATTAGGCTTGCTCCATCAGCACCGGTCATTACTCACCTCTTATTCGGAGATGATTGTATTATTTTTGCAGGGGTGCAAGAAGAGGAGATTTATCAACTTATCCAGATTATAAACTAATATACAGAGACATCAGGACAGAGAATTAATACAGACAAGTCCGGGCTGATCTTTGGAAGGCAGGTACCAATACAAAGGAGGATGAACATTGAGGAGATCGCTGGAATGAATTCATGGGAGGATCCGGGAAGATACCTAGGACTCCCAGCGAGATGGGGAAGATCCAAGAATAAGGCATTGGAGTGGATACAGGAGAAAATGCTTGACAAGATGCAAGGATGGAAGGAGAAACTATTAAACCAAGCCAGAAAGGAGGTTTTGATAAAAGTAGTAATTCAGGCGATTCCTGTCTATGCCATGAATATCATTAAATTTCCTAAATTCTTTTGCAAGAGAATTGAAGTAGCAATAGCCAGATTCTGGTGGAGAAACAATGGAAAGGAAAGAAGCATTCACTGGAAGAGTTGGACAAAAATGACAAGGAGCAAAATAAATGGAGGCTTGGGGTTCAAGGATTTAGAATGCCAAAACATAGCACACCTGGCTAAACCAGCATGGAAGCTATTAAAGAAGGATGATGCTATATGGGGTCGGACACTAAAGGCCATTTATTACCCAAATTGCAGCCTATGGGAGGCGGGAGAAGGAAGAAATGCGTCGTGGATATGGAAAAGCCTGCTGGAAGGAAGGGACTTTCTTAGAAGGAAAGGAAGATGGAGTATTGGGAATGGAGCAGAGGTAGACATTTGCGAAGATAATTGGGTGGCTGGGACAGGAAAATTGGGGAGAGGCAAAGTAGGCGGTATTAGAAGAGTGAGTGAGCTGATAAGAGAAGGGGAGGGTTGGGACATGAACAAAATCATGGACATATTTCCTGGAGATGTAGCCGATCTAATAACTAAAACCCCCATAAGCCTGATCAATCAAAAGGACTTCTTTCTTTAGCCGTACAAAAATGATGGATAGTACTCTGTGAGAACCGGTTACCATGCAGCGAAGGAAGAGAAAGACTCAAGGGAAGAGGGAAGAATCTGCAAAGCGTTGACTAGTCAGGATTGGAAGGAGGTTTGGGAGGATATTTGGAAACTACCGGTGCCTCAAAAGATTAAAATATTTTTATGGAAAGTAGTACATATAATTCTGCCAGTAAACACGAACCTATATCAGTGGAAAATTACAACAACACCCTCATGCAGCATATGCCAAAAAGAGAAAGAAACAATTGAACATGCGCTTCTATTGTGTCCGTGGACTAGAGCAGTGTGGTTCGGATCCAGCATTCAAATGGTGCCTACGGCCTCTAATGTAAGATCTTTTGGAGAGTGGATAATGGATAAAATTAGAAGAATAAGGAGCGAAACAGGCAATGAACAAGCGAATATATTATGCAATCTCGGATGTGTGTGTTGGTGCATTTGGAAAGCGAGAAATCAGCATATATTCCAACAATAAAAAATCAATCCACTAAAGGTAATAATCCAATCAGAGTGTCTAACAGCAAAATTTCAGAAGGCAACACAAGGATCTAGTGCAGAAAATAAATCAGAGACAGGAAGGAGAGGTAAGAATAAGAGAATTACCTGGAGACCTCCGCCAAGGAATAGGTTGAAAGTGAACACAGACGCGGCTTTTCACAAAGATACAGGTAAAGCAGTTCTAGCAGTGGTAGTCAGGGATTGGCAAGGAAAAGTCATCACGAGGACTACAGCAACATTCAAGACAATATCAGCATTAACAGCTGAAGCTCAGGCATACAGGAAGGCACTCATACTCATTAAGAATCTACAAATACCCAAGTGCATAATTGAAACTGACTGCTTACCTCTGGTTCAGGCAATCAAGTCAAAAATGCCTATAGCGGAAGTGGATGCAATCTTTCGTGACATTCTCCAATTGCTGGAAGAGGCTCCAGATGTAGGAGCTACCTGGACTCCAAGGGATGGCAACAAGCTAGCTCACTAACTGGCAGCGATGGCAGTGGGGAATGACCTAGGGAGACAATGGACAATGAATCCGCCTGCTCAAGTTAGAAATTCAATCAGAACAGAAGCAAGTTTCGCAGCAATTCAACACGTTCAAGGTATACAGATTCAAGTCAACATGGTTTCCGACTCAACAAGCGACCAAGAACTGCGAATGGAGGAGAGATTACCTGGGAGTGCGGAAACAGAAGCCCGAGATAAGCTATCAGCGGAAGACAAGGAGCAGAATCGACACACAGTAGAATACCAACCAGTCATCAACAGCCATAACGAAGCCATTGACATAGGAGACAAAGACCGAGGAGGAAGCTCAGCCGATCGGGCAGTGTTGCAGATTGCGTTAGGCCAAGGATGGGGTAGCTATCGACAGAATAAGGATGCGCCAGGGGATTCATGGCAAATCCGACGGATGCCCAACGATTGCGAAGTGGCGCACGAAAAAGTGTATGGCGGGAGGATAGGGGAGGCAGGAACGGAAGGGGCATCAGCGGGGAGGCGCAGCAAAGGCCAAAATCAGAAGGAATTCCTCAGGATTAGGGATGGCAATGGCATTGGGAAAGGAGGAGCTTGGAATCAGGAACATGCACCATAGCTGAAGATGAAGAGCACAGCGGTGGAGATCTCTGCGTGAAGGAGGAAGAAGATCAAGCTGAGGCGTACCGGGCTGGGTTGCTTCCAGGTCGGGCTTCGGAATGGGTTGGGGTGGGGAACAAACAGCTTCTGTTGCTTTGGGCCGGGTTGGTTGGCTGGCCCAGAGCCAAGTCCAAAAAAAAAAAGCTGTCTCTACTCTATCTCTGTAAAAATACTTCTGTACCATATAAATCACCTAATTAATATTACAATTTAAAGAAACTATAATTGTAAAAATTGAACCGCTGATCAAACCGGTCAATCTACTAGTTTATTGGTTTATTAGTTCAATCGATAAGTTATTGATTGAACCGATAGAATCGATCCTATGTAAATAAAAAATATAAAATAGTCAAAAGTCTAAAATTAAGCCAATGAGTTATAGCTCAAATGGCATAGTCTCCCCATACTCAATTAAGAGGTTGCGGGTTCGAGTCTCCTATCTTTGGTAAAAAAAAAAGTCTAAAATTAAAATTTAAAATAGACATCTTCACTAATATTTTAAAAAATATCAAGTTTCAACAAATTATAATCAACAAGTTATTATCCAGTTATCATTAAATAAATATATAAAATTCTAGTATCTTTTTATAATAAAAATTTTTTAATTTTATTTTCATACTAAAGTAACTATTTTTTATTTCAATAACTAACTAATTAGTTTAATATTTTATTATATTATTTTTCTTGAAAAATAATATTTAATAAATATCATAAAATCATAAAAGGATAATAATATTGTAATTAATAAAAATATTTGATATTTTTATTTAGGTTTAATTGCTTTGTTAATCCTTATAGTTTTGCAAAATTTTCAATTAGCTCCCTATACTTTTTTTTTCCTTTTAATCGGGTCCCTGCACCAATTTTTTTTTCAATTAGGTCTCTCTTGACAATAATTGACTTAATTGTATAGGGACTCAATTAAAAAAAAATTGGTACAAAGACCCAATTAAAAGAAAAAAAAAGTATAGGGACTCAATTAAAAAAAAAATTTGGTGCAATGACTCAATTAAAAAGAAAAAAGTATAAGGACCTAATTAAAAATTTTGCAAAACTATAGGGACCAACAGAGTAATTAAACATTTTATTTATATGTTTAATAACATTTATATTAATAATTATGAGTAATAAAAAAATAATTAATTTAAATATATGTGAGTATAAAATTAAAATAATATTAACAAAAATATTGTGTATTTTTACTATATAATTAATAATTAGCATATGAAAGAATAAGGAATAATATAGTTCAATGGCAAGGGAAGCATGCAACAATAAGGAAGACTCAAGTTCAAACTACATCTTCAACAATTTTGAAATTTTCTCTAGAGCAGTTCGGTTAGACTGGTTTTCTACTGGTTCTCACCGATTCTAATCCTTAAACGATCATATTATTGGACCAGACCGATTGAGGGTTCGATTCACTAGTTTTTCAGTCGAACTGACTGGTCCGGTCTGGTTCTTACAACACCGAAAGAAGCACCATGCTAATTTGATTGTTAATACAAACGAAAAAAAAAAGATAACCAAGGACTTCACATTTTTTACAACTATTCATACCGTAAAACAAAAAGTACTTAGATTAACTAACAACTTCACATACTATACATATTTTAAGTTTTAGAGTATGAAGAAGTCTAGGTTCCAAAATGTAATATCAATCTCAAAAGTAACGACACAAAATTTCAAACCACCTAAATCATTACCTTCTAGTTACATAAACTCGAATTAAATGATCTTCTTTGGAAACCATCTTAAAAACACAAGTATATGTGGTTTTGAGTTTATGCATTTTCACAAGATCTTTTCACTTAGAACCAACTTTTTATTCTCGTTCTCTGTTTTTATTTTTTAGCACATTCATTCCGAAGCTTATAGTATTTTTTGAGGGTTCAACAACCAATTTTCGGTATTTTGATCCTCCAATATAAAGTAGTAACTTAGCAAAGTGATACGGGATATACCATGTAAAAGAATAATAATTAGTCTATAAAAAATAAAGTAACAAATAATTATGAAATTACAATTATAAAAATTTACAAATCGATCAGCTTTGATGTCATATTTAGTTAAGGTCTTGTAGTGATATAGAACAATATGTCTGTTTAACAATTATTTTTTTTGCATGATTTCAATGATAGTTTACCAAAAAAATCATCAAACTAAAATGATGACAATGAAAAGTGTAAAATG
Source organism: Arachis ipaensis (assembly GCF_059453495.1). Lineage (NCBI taxonomy): Eukaryota > Viridiplantae > Streptophyta > Magnoliopsida > Fabales > Fabaceae > Arachis > Arachis ipaensis. The sequence continues at coordinate 31,845,395 of NC_142441.1, read as the reverse complement.
ATGTTATGCAGAATATCCCAAAATACAAAGTAGTTCCTTTATTCAGTACACTTTGCTTGTAACATACTTATCTACCAATGATTTTATAAAGACAATAATAAAATCGAGAACACATATAACATAATATTATGGTATTACAACAGAAAAAAATCAACATACCCTTTATTTTTCCTTTTGTTGATGTATTTTTCACGATCCTTTCATTTGTATTATTTTTTATAATACTTGGAAATCAGAGGGTTACCTGAAACGTTGAGTTCGGGCCGGACGTGAGGTCTGGGTCTTCTTCAAGTGTTGATGTCCGACCTGTTGTTGCAGAGATGCCGCCTATCCGAGCTCCTCGTGAGGGATTTGAGTGGTGATACCTGCAAGAGACTCCGATGCTTAAGTTAGCAAGAATTTTGAGCAGGTTTTTTAGTAGAATCAGAGTATGAGTTATATCTGGGGGCTCTAGTGTATTTATAGTAGAATTGATAACCTCCTTCGGGGGAAGGATCTTTATCTTATCTTATATCTACTGGTAGGATCTTATCTTTGGTAACTGCCTTCCAGTAGGCGGTGACCTTGCTGTATTGGGCCTCTTTGGGCTTGTAGGTTGACGTCCGACCTCTTTAGAAGAGGTCGATGGAGGTAGGAGGGCTCTCCTCAAAGGTCGGCCCTTTTGTCCTCTGTCGGCGCAGACATCGTTCTTGGGTCAGGATATGAACAGTGCCCCTGCTTGAGCTTTGATCTTTTGCTAGGTCGTGCTCAAGCATTCCTTGTCGTACATGTCTTCCTTGGGCAGGTCGGACGCCATGGTCTTCTAGTTTTTGAAATATGAAACGTTTGCTTTAAATGCTGGTCTAAATTAGCGCGACAATTTTCTTGGGTTTCTGTGAGCATTTTTAAGGCTCATTGATTGGACCTTTATTCCCTTTTGTCGTTTCAGTTTTCCCTCCTTTGCCTCTTTTTAAAACCCTGGGGCTTCTTCTTTTTTCTTTTTACGCAAACGCTTGTTGTTCTTTCTTTTTCCTTTCTTGTGACACTTCTTTTTTCTCTCCCTGTGAAGTTTTGTCTGCGCCCTGTGATCAAGAAGTTCTTTTCTTGGCTTTCCTGGCGTCTTTCTTGGAGAGATTCGCGCTGCCGCCGTAGACGTCCTTGTGTGCTCTTCTCTTCGGCTTCTTTCTTTAAGTTGGTTCCTTCGCTTTCGTTTTCATTTTGCATTATGCTCTTAGCGATGATAGTCTGGTGTTCTGTGACTCTGTTGGGGGGGGGGGGGGGAGCCCTCATTTTTGTTTATTTTTATCTGTTTCTGGTGACTTTGTCTCTGATTTTGGCTTTGCTGCTTGTGCTGGGCAATGGGGATTTTTTTTTGGGCTCTTGTATCTTTGAATTGTGTCTTTTTTGTGTTTATGTCGCCTCCAAAGGGTGTTGCTGGGTCGTGACGTCAATGTTGCGAGACTGGGGTACCCTTTAGCTGGTTGGGTGTTGTTGCTGGGCTTTGCCTGATTTCTTTTTCCTTGGCCGAGCTGCTTGTAGTGATGGTTTTTCTTTTTCATTGTTGTAGGTGTAGCGTATATGTCTCGTAGGAATCTTACGGAAATGTCTACAAAAGTTTCCCCTAGTCTTGCTGATTAGTTAGATTCTATAGTCTTGTGTTGTGTGACGGTGGTAGACCGAGAATATTATGAAAAGTTTAGGAGGTTTCATAGGGTGTGTGGAAATAGGGAGGATGAGAAGTACTATGAACTGGTTGCCCCTGACCTCGAGGAGAGGATTTGTTTTCCCCCTTTAAGTCGTACTGAGTGCCCGTTCTTTTACGCTTATGATGACTGTTTTTCCACTAAGTTGGGTGTTACCCTCCCTTTTACTGACTTGAAATCGAGATCCTTCGGACTTGTAACATTGCCTCTACTCAGCTTCATCCTAACTCATAGGCCTTTATGAAGATTTTTCAGCTCCTGTGTCAGGAGTTGGGCGTCCGGCCTTCCCTCAACCTATTCTTGTATTTGTTTGTTGTAACCAAACTTGGGTCATCCAAGAAAAAGGCTAATTGGATCTCTTTTTGAGCCAACCAGCGCAGAAAGGTCTTTGCCATCTTTGACGAGTCTTTCCACGATTTCAAAAGCTTTTACTTCAAGGTCCGAGCTGTAGATGAAGTCCGTCCCTTTTTCTTGGATGAGAGTGATGAGCCCTCTTTTCCCCTTTAGTGGCAAGAGAACCCAATGGTGGCCAAGTATACTCTAGAGAGTTTAGATGAGGTGGAGAAGGCCTTTCTGGGAGTTTTGGAGGAGCATTGGGGTCGAGCTCCTCACTTGGACACAAAGAAGTTTTTAGGGGATCCCAGCCTTCTCCGGTCCGAGTTAGGTAGTATCCGACCTCTTACCCCTTTACCCACTCTTCTTAGTTGTATCTTTTGATGATTTTCACATTTTTGTTTTCAGAGATGGCTTCAGGTTCTGACTCCATGAAATTCTTGCGCAAGACGAAAAAGACTATGGCTGCTCAGAATCTTCAGAAGAAAGGGGCTGGGGAGGGTTCCTCCCAGCTTCCTCCCAAGAAGCCGGGTTCGGGTCCTCAAGGTTCGAGGATGGCTATCCCTACACATCATGTTCACTTAGTCCCTTCAGACTCGCCCTTGGCAAGCTCGGATGCTACCTCTTCTCCCTCTTCTTCGGGGCCTGCTCCTAAGAAACAGAAGACGTCTGGTGTGGCTGATGTCAATGACAAAAATTTTGACGGCCTGGCCTGGAGCAAGGAACATATTGTACCCTACACCTTTGCTTCTACTGACGACGTATCCATTCTCAATCACTTCCAGTATATGGCCCGAAATTGCGTTCGAATGGATGGTCTGAATGCTATCTTGGCGAGAGAGTTCAAAAAATTTCCCCTTAATGCCACTAGCGCCTTTCTGGGGAGTGTGAAGGCCGAGTTTGAGAGGGTTAGCGGCTTAAAGGCCGAGCTGGAGGGGAAGAATACTGAATTGGAGCTAGCTTTGGAGAAGGAAAAGACCCGAGCCACTAAGGCCGAGGCGGGGTCTAAGCTGGCAGAGGATATGAAGAAGACCGAAGAGAGCTATATTCGCACTTATGGTGAGCTCTTGGAGGCAAAGGAAAAACTTCAATCAGCTTATGATGATTATGCTGAGTTGCAGGGCCATGTGGTCGATGATATGACTCAGATGTATGAGAATTTAAAGGACCAGGTCCATGTCTTGGCTCCCGATCTCGACCTCACCCTTTTTAACATGGATAATGTGGTGGTAGACAGAAAAATTGTTGCTGCTGTGGACGATGATGAGGTTCCGGTGTCTGACCCCAATGTCAAGGCTATTCCGACCTCTTCTACTGAGGCTGCCCAACCTGAGGCTGACCCTGATGTGGAAATCTTGAATGAGGCCGATGGAGCCATCGGGGCGGTCCCGATTTTGGTAATCCTTTTTTCTTCCCAGGATGCGGCTACGGGCGAAAAGCTTGATCCTTTGTGACCTCTTTTCATGAACATTCTAACTTTTATTTAAGTTATATTTTGTTACGGTGCAGCCTGTGGGCTTTGATGCATGCTTTTATTTGTGACAGTTTGTAGTTTGAACACTTTTACTTTCAGTTGTTTTGGACAACTTTTCAATAAACGTTAATATTTGCAACCACTCTCGAACCATCACATGGAACTTTTTAGAACTTTCGCTTTTTTTAGTCGTTTAGCAACTATTTTAAGTAATGTTCTTGACGAATTTTTACCTTCAGTTGCTTGGCTAACCTTTCAAGCACTTGCTTTTACCTTTTAATTGTTTTTGACAACTTTTTAGGTAGCGACTTAAGGCTTTGCCTAGGTTCGGGAAGCCCTTTTCACAGTATGTGATTCTCGACTTTGTTCCGACCTTTATATGGTCGGAGGGTTGAGTTTGGGTTGTTTTTTTTCTTTTTAGTTTCCGTTAGTTGCCCAACTTCGTTCTGTTGGGCCTTTTAAGTTATTTTTGGAACCTTGTTTTTTGTCCGATCTTGTTGATAGATCGCTTTATACAGTTGCTTTTATAACTTCTCACATTAATTTGAACCTCGTCACTTTATCTTGTCGACCGCCTTAGGTCGGGCAATGATTTCTGTGCTTTTTTGAGCATAAACTAATGCGCCTTGTTGGGAAACTTTTGGAAGGATGAAATATATGAGTTTTCTTTGAAAAAAATCTCTTTACAAAAATGGTTGCTGTAACACCCTACCACACATTTCCTTACGCTTAAGTCGTAAAGCAGAGGTGGCAAGATATTACGACCTCTAAAAGAAAAGGATATGTACATAAATATAGTGGATGAAATTATATCAAGGAGCCTTGAAGAATAAGCTAAACAAAAACGATAAACAGAAAAATCGTGTCACATTTGCATGGATATTCGTAGAACGAACAAGTGAGATCAAAAGAAAACTGAAAACATATGTATATATCAGAGTTCCAAAGCTCAGATAGCAAGCTCCAGACTCGACCTACAAAGCTAAGGCCAGCCAGAGTATATAATTATATATTGATATAAAACCCAACATAAAACTCAAACTACAAAATAAACACCTGTATCTCCAAGTCAACATCTAGGAGGGACAAAACACAAAATGTACATGCAGAGATTCTATAAGCATATATGTATAGCCTAAAACAAAATATGATAGTCCAAAAGATAGTTCTTCGCTTGTAAGGATGCTCCCCAGACGCTCAATGAGGTGCCTCTCGACCTGCATCTGAAAAATAACAAAATATATATGGAATGAGAACCGGAGGTTCTCAACATGGTAAAGGTGCCCGCATAGTTAATATAAAAGGTCTCAGGAGAGCCAGAGGTATTCTTAGAACTTCGACACTCATATTTCGGCTTAAGAATTCAACTAAACCAGAAATTAGGTAAGTTATCTAAGGTATTAAAGTTCTAAATCTAACTTTAACTTAACACTTCACTTTCTGACTCCTCCAATCCTTCGAGACACTGGTGGAACAACCCCCCTCTCACACCTCCGTCAAGAGGGATTTCTCAGAAAACATACACACACAATTCAAGCAAGAAAAACACAGATAGAGAAGCATTTACAACAAGTAGAACAAGTAGCAGATAAGCAGAATTAAACAGTTAAGCAAACTAAAACAATGCACACTCAAACAAAGCAAACAAATGCATATGATGTATGCCTGTCCTATGGCTGATGAGTCTCATCTGTCGGTTATACAGCCAGCCCGACATGTCCTGGTAGTTAACCATTGGACAGTCCCTATGTGCACGCATCCCCAAGCTCAATAATATAGTATTCCATGGAGTCAAACTCCAAGCTCAATAACATAGTATTCTATAGAGTCAAACTCCAAGCTCAATAATATTCCATGGAATCAAACTCCAAGCTCAAATATAATATTCAATATTCATATATATATGCATGCCCATGGGGGAATCCGGGGAGTTAAAGTGCCCGGTCACATCTTGCGACAGAGGGTCAACAAATAGTCTCAAATACTCAAGCCACATAAAAATCTCTTTCCTTTTTAAAATAACACTTCAAATCAAAACTCCAATTCTTATAGAAATTTTGGCAGTATCTCCTCTAAAACTCAAATTTCTGTCACCCTTCAAGGGTCCCAAATACCACAACAAACACCCCTCAGTCATTCAAATCATTTCCAGTAACAAATTATTTCAAAATCAAACAAATATTAATATTAAATATTTTCCCAAAATCAACCAACTTCAACAACAAATTATTAACAACAGCTAAACCACACATTTTATACCATATGCATAATCCATCAATTATACATTCAGTTCATTCCTATCTTAAGGTTTTCTAGCCTAAGTTTTCACGTGACATTAATCATTAACTACGAGAAACTAAAACCATACCTTCGTACGGAATCAAAATATTAGAAGCTCTGGAGAAGCTTTCTGACCGAGCTATCAAAGAAGAAGAAAACATCCAGAATCGTTTGTGCCTCCTAGAACTCCCACTGGCCAAACTCAAGGGGTAGAGGAGCTACTTCTCCGTCAACTTCCACCAATCAAAAGTGGTGTCAACGTGTAGAGGAGAAGGATACGAATTCTTTTACCGGATTAGATTTTTTATTGGGTTTACAGATTGCAAGAAATCGAAGCCGAAAGGTTTACGTTCCCACGCTTCTCTCTCTCGGTCACTCTTCTCTCTCGCCACTCATTCCTTTGTATACTATATATATGGCAGCGCAAGTGTAATAATGATAATAAAATAAATGTTACTTATTCCTTCGGATATATAAGGCGGCAGCCATTTATCTAATGGAAAGCCGTTGTATACGTATACATATATATATATATATATAATAATAATAATAATAATAATAATAATAATAATAATAATAATAATAATAATAATAATAATAATAATAATAATAATAATAATAATAATAATAATAATAATAATAATAATAATATATAAAATTGAATGTATATGAATTACTAATATAAATGACAGTGTAACTTAAGGATGAAAGATATTTGGTGAAGTATTAGCAAAGCTAAGCTCAACAAAGAGTACCGATATTTACTCATATCATCGGATATCAAACTCGATAATAATATTATTATCTAAACTCTATTTTTAAATTAAAATATCAATTACTCAAATTAAAATATACATATAAGTTTCATTACTTATAAATTACTAGAATTATAGTTTTAATTATGTAAAATATTTCATCATAATATATATATATATATATATATATATATATATATATATATATATATATATATATATATATATATATATATATATATATATATGAATATGAATTTGATTGAATTCAAATTGTTATAAGATTAGTTCAATTACTGATAATAAAATAATTTTCTAAAATTAAGAAATTCTAATTTTATAAAATAAATTATAACTTATTTATATTTATATTTTTTTAAAATTGAGGGTCGCTACATCCTACTTACCTTACAAAAATTTTTGCCCTAAAAAATTCCGGTTACCAAAGAGATATTCCTATCGGCCTAAACTCCTGGTCCGTATCCAAGTCCAAAACTACGTCCAGTCTTTCCAGTCCTAAATTTCCCAACTTGGTTATGTAACCTAAACGAAAGCGGGGTCCTAACTCTACACAGAACAAATTCGTCCTACGCATCCGGTATCATACTTACCTCAATCCTATTGTGGCCAACTGGTGTGGAATTTATAACCACAAACTAACCGGCAAGTGCACCGGGTCATACCAAGTAATACCTCAGGTGAGTGAGGGTCGATCCCACGAGGATTGATGGACTAAGCAACAATGGTTAAATGATTTACTTAGTTAGACAAACAGAAAATAGTGTTTGAGAGTTTAAAAAGCATCAAACAGAAGACAGAAAAATACATAAGTTGGGAATAAAATATGGAGAAGGCAGTTAAGGTTTTAGAGTTATCTATTTTCTGGATTGACTTTTCTTATTAATTTATTCTAATCATGCAAGATTTAATTCATGGCAAACTATATGTGACTAGACCCTAATTCCTTAGACCTTTCTAGTCTCCTCTAACTTTCATCAACCGCCAATTCCTTGGTCAATTAATTCCAATTAGGGGGTGAAGTTTAATTCTAGTTATTATGCCACAAAAATCCTAATTATCCAAATATAATAGAATTATATGTCACGTATCCCGTTAAATCCAGATAATTAAAATTTAGGTGAATATGTTTTCAAGCTGTTGTTCAAGTAAAGAGATTTTCCAAGTTATACAAGAACTCAAGTAGAAAGAGGGTCATACTTCCGTTCTACCCAAATTCATAAGATAAAGAACGAAAATAATTTTTGAAATATAAGACTACTTTTCAATATAAACTCAATTTCTCATGCAATACATCACTTCTTTTTCTTTTCCTTTTTAATTTCAAGCTCAGTGGGTAATACATGAGGCACCTTTCAACATTAAAGCAAATAACAGAAAATTTCAAAATAGTAGAACTAAACTAGAACCTAGAAATCTAACTAATTAAGGATCATGCAAGAAACAAAGCAAAATAGCAGAAAACCAGAACATAACACAGTAAGAGCGGGAAGGAATATAGAATGAAAGGAATTCAACCACCCTAGTTATGCTAGTGGCCATCTCATTCCTCCATGAAGAACATTCATCTCCCTTTGGTGCTATTAAAATAAACAGAAAAGCCATAAGCGAAGCGACAACAACAAACTTAAAGGTTTGCTTGTCCTCAAGCAAAGAAGGACTGAAAACAAAAAAAAAAAACAAATATTATGATGAAAGAAGAATAAAATGATAAAAGAACAAGAGAGAATTAGGATTTGGGAGGGAGAGAGAATGAAAATTAAAACTGGACGGCACATTAGTGGAGGCGTGCGGCGCAGGCGACGCGTACGCGTACAGCACCCGTACGCGTGGGTCGCCTGATTTTGATAGTGAAGCGTAAGCGTCTGGCACGCGTACGCGTGCCCTTGGTCTGTGCAAATCGCGTGAAGGCGATCACGCGCACGCACAACTCTCTGTTCGCGTGGTCTGGGAACCAAAATTCTCATATGACGCGTGCGCGTGCATGGATGGCCATTTGTGGAAAGGACGCGCACGCGTCAGGGACGGGTACGCGTGATCAAGTTTGTGCCTCTAGCACAATTCCAGGCCCAAGCCATCACAACTCTCTGCCCAAACACTCATTGACGCCGATTTTCAGGGTCACGCATACGTGTCAGGTACGCGCACGCGTGGGTGGCAAAAATCACAAAAGACGTGCACGCGTGAGGTACGCGTACGCGTGGACTGGCAAAATCGCAAGCGACGCGTATGCGTGAGGGACGCGTACGCATGGACCTGCTTGTACGCAAGGCACGCCACTAGCACCACTCCTGCTCAACTCTCTGTTCACTTTTATTTTTCACGCACACATATGACGCGTACGCATCAGCAACGCTTGCGCGTCGTGTGCTCATTTTTTTCCGAAGTGTCCGGTTCCTGTTTTAAAATAGCTGCATGATCAGAATGTACGTAAAACGAAAGAAAAACAGTAAGAACTCAATAAAAATCAAATAAATAAGAAAACTACTACTACGAAAGATAATTAAGGATACAAAATTATCGGGTTGCCTCCCGACAAGCGCTTCTTTAATGTCACTAGCTTGACACTTGATTGTTGAATTTTCTTCCTCTTCTTCCAGTTGGTTAAAAGAATTGTCTCCAAGGGGGAAGAGGTGAAAATTAGTGCCCCCTGATATAAATTCCTCCGAACAAGCTTTCTTTTATTGTGATTAGCTTGATTCACCTTGCTTGTTGGTGTAGAGGTTGGATTGTTTTTTTCTGACCTTCCCTTTTTTATGGATATTTTCTTCTGTTTCTTGGTCACAATCCCCTTTTTAGTGCTTTCCTTGGTTTCCTTCACTTCTTTGATTTCAAAATTTGGATGCTGTGTGATGGTTAGAGTGTACCCTTCATCAAGAACTTCTTGAATTGGTGGTTCAATAAACTCACTATCTATGCCAGTCTCTACTTCATTGGAGTGTAGATTCCCACAATTGTATTCATCCCTTACAACCTCCTTTGTTTGTGCATCTTCCCCTTCTTCCATGTGTGAGGGTGGAAAGTTCTCTAATTCATTGGAGTATGAACACCTTTGATTGATTTCCTCACTTTCTTCTATAGGATCTTGCATTATATCTCTTGGGAAGAAATTTGCTTGTTCCTCTTTCTGGGTCTTGATAATCGACTGCACATGTTTCTCTACATTTTTGATACTCATCTTTATATCATGTATGAATTCTTTCATGAGAAGCTCAAGATCTGATGGTACTTGATATGAATAAGGAGATGGTGACTCTTGATATGAATAAGAAGGAGATGATGATTCTTGATAAGAGTAAAAAGATGATGGTTCTTGGTATGAATAGGGAGATAATAGCTCTTGATATGGGTAGAAAGATGATGGTTCTTGATATGGGTAGAGAGGTGGTGGTTCTTGGTATGAATATGGAGATGGTGGTTCTTGATAGTTGGAACATGGAGCACTGAAGTTTCTTTGGTTTTGACTTTGCCAACCACAATTTGGGTAGTTCCCCCATTCACAATAATATGAATCACTCCTTGGGTGTGAGTAGTAACCCATGTGATCTCTCTCCATTATTTTTCGTGGCACAAAACACCAAAAAGAATTAAACGCAACATGAGGTAAACAGGAAAGCAAAGAAGAAAGAACAGAATTCTTTTTTTTTTGAAAATACTAAAATAAAATTTAAATAAGGAAAATTAAAATAAGACTAACTAGGAAACACCAAACTTAATTTCAGAAATTAAGAAAAAATATTAGTGCTATTTATTTTTTTATTTTTTTTCGAAAATACTAAAGTAAAATTTAAATAAAATTAAAACTAAAACGCCTAATCTAAGCAATCAAACAACTAATAGTTGTTAATCACTATCAATCCCCGGCAACGGTGCCAAAAACTTGGTGCAAAATTTATAACCATAAACTAATCGGCAAGTGCACCGGGTCGTACCAAGTAATACCTCAGGTGAGTGAGGGTCGATCCCACGAGGATTGATGGACTAAGCAACAATGGTTAAATGATTTACTTAGTTAGACAAACAGAAAATAGTGTTTGAGAGTTCAAAAAGTATCAAACAGAAGACAGACAAATAAATAAGTTGGGAATAAAATATGGAGAAGGCAGTTAAGGCTTCAGAGTTATCTATTTTCTAGATTGACTTTTCTTGTTAATTTATTCTAATAATACAAGATTTAATTCATGACAAACTATATGTGACTAGACCCTACTTCCTTAGACCTTTCTAGTCTCCTCTAACTTTCATCAACCGCCAATTCCTCGGTCAATTAATTCTAATTAGGGGGTGAAATTTAATTCTAGTTATTATGCCACAAAAATCCTAATTATCCAAATATAAGAGGATTATATGTCACATATCCCGTTAAATCCAGATAATTAAAATTTAGGAGAATATGTTTTCAAGCTGTTGTTCAAGTAAAGAGCTTTTCCAAGTTATATAAGAACTCAAGTAGAAAGAGGGTCATACTTCCGTTCCACCCAAATTCATAAGATAAAGAACGAAAACAATTCTTGAAATATAAATCAGTACATGAATTAAAATAGAAAAATAATAGTATCAATCCATACAATAGACAGAGCTCCTAACCTTAACAGTGGAGGTTTAGTTGCTCATGGTTTAGAGAGAAAATAAGGATTCTGATAAAATGTATTTTGGTTCAGGTGGAATGGAATCCCCGTGGAATAATTCCAATCCCCTTTTATATCTAATCCTAATTAATTTAAAATTTATCTTCTAAAACTAAAATAATATCTTTTCCTATTTTAAAATAAAAATAAAGTTTTAAATCAGAATTAATTAATCAGCGTTTCTGCGTTCTCTGCATGTGGCGCACGTCAAGCGTACGTGTCGATGGTCTCCTTCGCGTGTCATGCGTACGTGATGAGCGGATAATTTATACGCTTTTTGGCATTATTTTTACATAGTTTTTAGCATGATTTAGTTAGTTTTTAGTATATTTTTATTAGTTTTTAAATAAAAATCACATTTCTAGACTTTACTATGAGTTTGTGTGTTTTTCTATGATTTCAGGTATTTTCTGGCTGAAATTGAGGGACTTGAGCAAAAATCAGATTCAGAGGTTGAAGAAGGACTGCAGATGCTGTTGGATTCTGACCTTCCTACACTCAAAGTGAATTTTCTGAAGCTACAGAAGTCCAAATGGCGCACTCTTAATTGCGTTGGAAAGTAGACATCAAGGGATTTCCAGAAATATATAATAGTCCATACTTTGCCCAAGTTTAGATGATGCAAACTGGCGTTCAACGCCAGTTCTCTGCCCTATTCTGGAGTTAAACGCCAGAAACAGGTTGCAAAGCAGAATTAAATGCCAGAAACAAGTTACAAACTGGCGTTCAACTCCAAGGAAGACCTCTACAAGTGAAAGCTTCAATGATCAGCCCAAGCACACACCAAGTGGGTCCGGAAGTGGATTTCTGCATCATTTGCTTATTTCTGTAACCCTAGTAACTAGTTTTAGCATAAATAGAACTCTTTACTATTGTACTAGGAGTCTTTTTCCCTATTTTTCGAATTCATATGCCATTTGGGGAGGCTGGCCATTCGGCCATGCCTAGACCTTATTCTTATGTATTTTCAACGGTAGAGTTTTGATAAGCGGATAATTTATACGCTTTTTGGCATTGTTTTAAGTATGTTTTTAGTATATTTTAGTTAGTTTTTATTATATTTTTATTAGTTTTTAAACAAAAATCACATTTTTGGACTTTACTATGAGTTTGTGTGTTTTTCTGTGATTTCAGGTATTTTTTGACTGAAATTGAGGGACCTGAGCAAAAATCTGATTCAGAGGCTGAAAAAAGACTGCAGATGTTGTTGGATTCTGACCTCCGTACACTCGAAGTAGATTTTCTGGAGCTACAAAAGCCCAATTGGTGCGCTCTTAATTGCGTTGGAAAGTAGACATGCTGGGCTTTCTAGAAATATATAATAGTCCATACTTTGCCCTAGATTTGATGGCCCAAACTGGCATTCAAAGTCAGCATAGAAATTCTGGTGTCAAAACGCCAGAACTGGCATAAAAGCTGGAGTTAAACGACCAAACTGGCACAAAAGCTGGCGTTTAACTCCAAGAAAAGTCTCTACACGTGAAAGCTTCAATACTCAGCCCAAGCACACACCAAGTGGGCCCGGAAGTGGATTTCTGCATCATTTACTCATTTCTGTAAACCCTAGGTTACTAGTTCTCTATAAATAGGACCTTTTGCTATTGTATTTACAGACTTTTGATCTTTGATTAGTCTTATGCTATCTTAGACCTTTAGGCGGGCTGGCCATTCGGCCATACCTAGACCTTGTTCTTATGTATTTTCAACGGTGGAGTTTCTACACACCATAGATTAAGGTGTGGAGCTCTGCTGTTCTTCATGAATTAATACAAAGTACTACTGTTTTTCTATTCAATTCACGCCTACTTCTTCTCTAAGATATACACTCGTTCTTCAACTTGATGGATGTGATGATCCGTGACACTCATCATCATTCTCACCTATGAACGCGTGCCTGACAACCACTTCCGTTCTACATGCAAACCAGCTTGATTGTGTATCTCTTGGGTTTCTAATCTAAGATGAGAACCTTCGTGGTATAGGCTAGAATTATTGGCGGCCATTCCTGAGATCTGGAAAGTCTAAACCTTGTCTGTGGTATTTCGAGTAGGATCTGGGAAGGGATGACTGTGACGAGCTTCAAACTCGCGAGTGTTGGGCGTGTGACAGACGCAAAAGGATCAATTGATACTATTCCAACATGATTGAGAACCGACAGATGATTAGCCGTACAGTGACAGCGCATTTGGAACATTTTCACTGAGAGGACAGGAAGTAGCCATTGACAACGGTGATGCCCAAGATAAAGCTTGCCATGGAAAGGAGTATGAATGATTGGATGAAGGCAATAGGAAAGAAGAAGTTTAGGAGGAACAAAGCATCTTCATACGCTTATCTGAAATTCTCACCAATGAATTACATAAGTATCTCTATCCTATTTTATGTTTTATTCATCTTTTAATTATCAATTCTCCATAACCATTTGAATCTGCCTGACTGAGATTTACAAGATGACCATAGCTTGCTTCAAGCCGACAGTCTCCGTGGGATCGACCCTTACTCACGTAAGGTTTATTACTTGGACGACCCAGTGCACTTGCTGGTTAGTTGTGCGGAGTTGTGATAAAGAGTTGAGATTACAATTGTGCGTACCAAGTTGTTGGCGCCATTGATGATCATAATTTTGTGCACCAAGTTTTTGGCGCCGTTGCCGGGGATTGTTCGAGTTTGGACAACTGACGGTTCATCTTGTTGCTTAGATTAGGTAATTTTAATTTATGTTTAAGCTTTTTACTTTTTATTTTCAAAAAAAAAATTTCAAAAATACAAAAATTTTCTATTCTGTTCTTCAGAGTTTTTAAGAATGAATTCTAGAGTTTCATGATGATTTATTGAAGTCTGGCTGGCTGTGAAGCCATGTCTAATCTTTTGGACCGAGGTTTCAACTTATCATCACAAGAGCTTGTTGATTTCTATCAATTTTGCTGTTGAAAGTAATGATCTGCTAAAGCTTGGCTGGCCATTGGCCATGTCTAGTGTTTTGGACCGAAGCTTTCACTGAAAGCTTGGCTGGCTAGTAAGCCATGTCTAATTCCTGGACCTGAGTTTTAGACTAACATTGCAATGATTCTTGGAATTCTCATTAAAAATTTTGAATCCCTTTACTTTCCTTTCCATATAATTTTCGAAAAATCACAAAAAAAAATTTATAAAATCATAAAAATAAAAAATATTTTATGTTTCTTGTTTGAGTCTAGTGTCAATTTTTAAGTTTTGTGTCAATTGCATGTCTTTCTTCTTGCATTTTTTCGAATATATGTAATATGTTCTTCATTGATCTTCAAGCTGTTCTTGATGATTCCATAGCTTTGATCTTCAATTTCTCTTATTTTGTGTCTTTTGTTGTTTTTCATATGTATTTTCAATTTGTTATAGTCCTTAGTATACAAACTTCTAAGTTTGGTGTCTTGCATGCATTGTTTATTTGATCTTAGTTGCATTCTTTTTATTATTGTTTCTCATCATTAAAAATTTAAAAACATTTTCAAAATTGTGTCTTTTCAAGTCAATAACATAGAGAATTGAAGATTCAGAACATTCAGTAGAGGAATTATACGGAAAAAGCTGGGCGTTCAAAACGCCCAGTGAAGAAGGAAAACTGGCGTTTAAACGCCAGCCAGGGTACCTGGCTGGGCGTTAAACGCTCAAAAAGGTAGCAGGTGTTAAACACCAGAATGGATGCCATTCTGGGCGTTTAACGCCAGGAGGACACTAGAGGGAAGATTTTGTTTTTAATTCAAATCTTTTTCAAGTTTTCATAATTTTTCAAAATCAAATCTTTTTCAAATCATATCTTTTCAATCATATCTTTTCAAAATCAATTTCTTTCCATTTTTTTAAATTATTATTATTTTCGAAAATCCTTGTTACAATTAGTGATTTAATTCAAAATTTTCAAGTTGTTACTTGCCTATTAAGAAAGGATCAAAAGTTTTAATTCTAGAATTATATCTTTTAATTTCTTGTTGGTCAAGTAATCAACTTTAATTTTAAAAATTTTCTTCTTTTAAATTTGATTCTCAATTATATCTTCTCAATCATACCTTCTCAATCACATCTTTTTCAAAATTAATTTTCAATCATATCTTTTTTATTTCTAATTTCAAAATCTTTTTTTTTCAAAAATCACTCAATTTCTTTCCCAATCTTAGTTTTCGAAAATCATTTACCAAATTTTCAAAAATTCTCTTAATTATTTCAAAATCTTTTCACTTTATTTTCGAAAATTCTTCCCCTCTTCTCCCATCCTTCTATTTATGGACTAACACTCCTCCCCAATGTACAATTCGAACTCTATCCCTCTTGATAAGTTCGAATTCTTTCTTCTCTACCTCATGCTTCTATTTTTATTTTCCTCTGACACCTCAAGAAATCTCTATACTGTGACATAGAGGATTCTATATTTTCTTCTCCTCTCTTTTTATATGAGCATGAGCAAGGACAAGGGCATTCTTGTTGAAGCTGATCCTAAAACTGAAAGGACTTTGAAGAGAAAGCTAAGAGAAGCTAAAGTACAACTCTCTGTAGAGGACCTAACAAAGCTTTTCAAACAAGAAGAACCCATGGCAGCCGAAAACAACAACAATGCCAACAATGCAAGGAAGGTGCTTGGTGACTTTACTGCACCTACTCCTGACTTCTATGGGAGAAGCATCTCAATCCCTGCCATTGGAGCAAACAACTTTGAGCTTAAGCCTCAATTAGTTTCTCTGATGCAACAGAATTGCAAGTTTCATGGACTTCTATTGGAAGATCCTCATCAGTTCTTAGCTGAATTCTTACAAATCTGTGACACTGTCAAGACCAATGGGGTTGATCCCGAGGTCTACAAGCTTATGCTTTTTTCCTTTGCTGTAAGAGACAGAGCTAGAACATGGTTGGATTCACAACCTAAAGAAAGCCTGAACTCTTAGGAAAAGCTAGTCAATGCCTTCTTGGGAAAGTTCTTTCCACCTCAAAAATTGAGCATGCTTAGAGTGGAAGTCCAAACCTTCAGACAGAAGGAAGGTGAATCCCTCTATGAAGCTTGGGAAAGATACAAACAATTGATCAGAAGGTGTCCTTCTGACATGCTTTCAGAATGGAGCATCATAGGTATCTTCTATGATGGTCTATCTGAACTGTCCAAGATGTCATTGGATAGCTCTGCTGAAGGATCTTTCATCTGAAGAAGACGCCTGCAGAAGCTTAAGAACTCATTGAAATGGTTGCAAATAACCAATTCATGTACACTTCTGAAAGGAATCCTGTGAATAATGGGACAAATCAGAAGAAAGGAGTTCTTGAAATTGATACTCTGAATGCCATATTGGCTCAGAACAAAATATTTACTCAACAAGTCAATATGATTTCTCAAAGTCTGTCTGGAATGCAAGCAGCAACAGGCAGTACCAAAGAAGCTTCATCTAAAGAAGAAGCTTATGATCCTGAGAATCCAGCAATGGAAGAGGTGAATTACATGGGAGAACCCTATGGAAACACCTATAATCCTTCATGGAGAAATCATCCAAACCTCTCATGGAAGGATCAACAGAAGCCTCAACAAGGCTTCAACAATAATAATGGTGGAAGAAATAGGTTTAGCAATAGCAAGCCTTTTCCATCATCTTCTCAGCAACAGACAGAGAATTCTAAGCAGAGCCATTCTGACTTAGCAACCATAGTCTCTGATCTAATTAAAACCACTCAAAGTTTCATGACTGAAATAAGGTCCTCCATTCGAAGTTTGGAGGCACAAGTGGGTCAGCTGAGCAAGAAAGTTACTGAACTCCCTCCTAGTACTCTTCCAAGCAATACA
This sequence comes from Arachis ipaensis, assembly GCF_059453495.1. Taxonomy (NCBI): domain Eukaryota; kingdom Viridiplantae; phylum Streptophyta; class Magnoliopsida; order Fabales; family Fabaceae; genus Arachis; species Arachis ipaensis. Next base: position 31,828,428 of record NC_142441.1, on the reverse strand, counting down.
GAAGAGAATCCAAAAGGAGAGTGCAAGGCCATCAACATACCCCACACGGCCAAACCTGGAGAGGAGGAAGAGGCAGTGGTATCCACTGAGGAAGACCTCAATGGATGTCCACTGGTCTCCAAGGAGTTCCCTAATGAGGAACCATGAGAATCTGAGGCTCACACTGAGACCATAGAGATTCCATTGAATTTACTTTTGCCATTCATGAGCTCTGATGAGTATTCTTCCTCTGAAGATGATGAAGATGTTACTGAAGAGCAAGTTGCTAAGTACCTTTGGAGCAATCATGAAGTTAAATGCCAAGCTATTTGGTAATGAGACTTGGGAGGATGAAACCCCCTTGCTCACCAAAGAATTGGATGACTTGACTAGGCAGAAATTACCTCTAAAGAGATAAGATCCTAGAAAGTTCTCAATACCTTGTACCATAGGCACCATGACCTTTGAGAAGGCTCTGTGTGACCTAGGGTCAAGCATAAACCTCATGCCTCTCTCTGTAATGGAGAAGCTAGGGATCATTGAGGTACAAGCTGCAAGAATCTCACTAGAGATGGCAGACAATTCAAGGAAACAGGCTTATGGACTTGTAGAGAATGTCTTGGTAAAGGTTGAAGACAACTACATCCCTGCTGATTTCATAATCCTAGATACTGGGAAGTGTATGGATGAATCCATCATCCTTGGCAGACCCTTCCTAGCTACAACAAAAGCTGTGATTGATGTTGAAAGAGGAGAATTGATCCTTCAAGTGAATGAGGACTCCCTTGTATTTAAAGCTCAAGGATCTCCCTCTGTAACCATGGAGAGGAAGCATGAAAAGCTTCTCTCAATACAGAGTCAAGAAAAATCCCCACATTCAAACTCTAAGTTTGGTGTTGGGAGGCCACAACCAAACTCTAAGTTTGGTGTTGAGAGGTCATCAGCATGCTCTGAGTATCTGTGAGGCTCCATAAGAGCCCACTGTCAAGCTACTGATATTAAAGAAGCGCTTGTTGGAAGGCAACCCAAATTTTACTTATCTATGTTAAATTTCTATTTTCCATTGTTATTTTATGTTTTCTGTAGGTTGATGATCATGTGAAGTCACAAAAACAATTGAAAAAGCAAAAACAAACTGAAAAATAGAATGAAAAATAGCACACCCTGGAGGAGAAGGCTACTGGCGTTTAAACGCCAGTAAGGGCAGCAGAATGGGCATTAAACGCCCAGTCTAGCACCATTCTGGGCGTTTAACTCCAGAAATGGGCAGTAACTTGGCGTTTAACGCCAGGATTGGCAGCAGAGGGCGTTTTGCATGCCTAATTGGTGCATGGATGAGAAATCCTTGACACCTCAGGATCTGTGGACCCCACAAGATCCCCACCAACATCAACTCACTCTCTCTCTTCTTCACACCTTTTCATAATAATCTTCCCCAAATACCCTTCACCAATCAACTCAATACCTCTTCCCCAAAAACCCTTCACCTATCAAATCTTACCCTCTTCTCCATAAATCCTTCACCAATCCACATCCACCCATCATATACCCCACCTACCTTACCATTCAAATTCAAAACACTTTCTCTCCCAAACCCACCCATACATGGCCGAACCCAAACCCTCCCTCCACTCCTATATAAATTCATCTTCACTCCTTCATTTTCACACATCTTCCACACTACTTTACCCCCTTGGCCGAAACACTACCCCCGTCCATCTCCTCTATTTCTTCTTCCTCTACTCTCTTCTTTCTTCTTTTGCTCGAGGACGAGCAAACCTTTTAAGTTTGGTGCGGTAAAAGCATTGCTTTTTGTTTTTCCATAACCATTTATTGCACCTAAGGCCGGAGAAACCTCTAGAAAGAGGAAACGGAAGACAAAAGCTTCCACCTCTGAGTCATGGGAAATGGAGAGATTCATCTCAAAGGTGCATCAAGACCACTTCTATGAAGTCGTGGCCAAGAAGAAAGTGATCCCAGAGGTCCCTTTCAAGCTCAAAAAGGGTGAATATCCGGAGATCCGACATGAGATTCGAAGAAGAGGTTGGGAAGTTCTCACCAACCCCATTCAACAAGTCAGAATCTTAATGGTTCAAGAGTTCTATGCCAATGCATAGATCACCAAGAACCATGATCAAAGTGTGAACCCGAACCCTAAAAATTGGCTTACAATGGTTCGGAGGAAATACTTAGATTTCAGTCCGGAAAATGTAAGGTTGGCATTCAACTTGCCAATGATGCAAGGAGATGCACACCCCTACACTAGAAGGGTCAACTTTGATCAAAGGTTGGACCAAGTCCTCATAGACATTTGTGAAGAGGGCGCTCAATGGAAGAGAGATTCAAGAGGAAAGCCGGTTCAACTAAGAAGGCATGATCTCAAGCCCGTGGCTAGGGGATGGTTGGAGTTCATCCAATGCTCAATCATTCCTACGAGCAACCGGTCTGAAGTTACTATAGACCGGGCTATCATGATCCATAGCATCATGATTGGAGAGGAAGTAGAAGTTCATGAGGTTATATCTCTAGAACTCTACAAGGTGGCGGACAAATCCTCTACTTTGTCAAGGTTAGCCTTCCCTCATCTCATTTGTTAACTCTGCAATTCAGCTGGAATTGACATAGAGGAAGACAACCTCATTGATGAGGACAAGTCCATCACTAAGAAAAGGATGGAGCAAACAAGAGATCCCACTCATGGACAAGAGCATGAGAAAATTCCTCATCATGAAATTCCGGAGATACCTCAAGGGATGCATTTTCCTCCACAAAACTATTGGGAGCAAATCAACACCTCCTTAGGAGAATTAAGTTCCAACATGGGACAACTAAGGGTGGAGCACCAAGAACATTCTATCCTCCTCCATGAAATTAGAGAAGACCAAAGAGTTATGAGAGAGGAGCAACAAAGGCAAGGAAGAGATATTGAGGAGCTCAAGCACTCCATAAGATCTTCAAGAGGAAGAACAATTCGTCATCACTAAGGTGGACCCGTTCTTTAATCTCCTTGTTCTTTATTTTCTGTTTTTTGAATTTTTATGCTTTATGTTTATTTATGTTTGTGTCTTTATTACATGATCACTAGTGTCTAAGTGTATATGCCTTAAAGCTATGAAAATGAATCCATCACCTTTCTTAAATGAAAAATGTTTTTAATTGAAAAAGAAAAAGAAATGCATGAATTTTGAATTTTAAAACAGTTTAATTATTTTGATGTGGTGGCAATACTTTTGTTTTTCTGAATGAATGCTTGAACAGTGCATATTTTTGAATTTGATTGTTTATGAATGTTAAAATTGTTGGCTATTGAAAGAATGATAGAAAAGGAGAAATGTTATTTGATAATCTGAAAAATCATAAAATTGATTCTTGAAACAAGAAAAAGTAGTGAAAAGCTTGCAAAAAAAAATATGTGTGGCGAAAAAAAAAAAAGAAAAAGAAAAAGAGAAAGAAAAAGCAAGCAGAAAAAGCCAATAGCCCTTTAAACCAAAAGGCAAGAGTAAAATAAAAAGGATCCAAGGCTTTGAGCATTAGTGGATAGGAGGGCCCACAGGAATAAAATCCTGGCCTAAGCGGCTAAACCAAGTTGTCCCTAACCATGTGCTTGTGGCGTGAAGGTGTCAAGTGAAAACTTGAGACTGAGCGGTTAAAGTTGTGGTCCAAAAGCAAAAAGAGTGTGCTTAAGAGCTCTGGACACCTCTAATTGGAGACTCTAGCAAAGCTGAGTCATAATCTGAAAAGGTTCACCCAGTTATGTGTCTGTGGCATTTATGTATCCGGTGGTAATACTGGAAAACAAAATGCTTTGGGTCACGGCCAAGACTCATAAAGTAGCTGTGTTCAAGAATCAACATACTGAACTAGGAGAATCAATAACACCATCTGAATTCTGAGTTTCTATAGATGCCAATCATTCTGAACTTCAAAAGGATAAAGTGAGATGCCGAAACGGTTCAGAAGCAGAAAGCTAATAGCCTCGCTCATCTAATTAAAACTGATCTTCATAGATGTTTTTGGAATTCATTGTGTATTTTATTCTTTTTATCCTATTTGATTTTCATTTCCTTGGAGACAAGCAACAATTTAAGTTTGGTGTTGTGATGAGCGGATAATTTATACGCTTTTTGGCAATATTTTTAGTATATTTTAGTTAGTTTTTATTATATTTTTATTAGTTTTTAAATAAAAATCACATTTCTAGACTTTACTATGAGTTTGTGTATTTTTCTGTGATTTCAGGTATTTTCTTACTGAAATTGAGGGACCTGAGCAAAAATCTGATTCAGAAGCTGAAAAAGGACTGCAGATGCTGTTGGATTCTGACCTCCCTTCACTCAAAGTATATTTTCTGGAGCTACAAAAGCCTAATTGGCGCGCTCTTAATTGCGTTGGAAAGTAGACATCCTGGGCTTTCCAGCAATATATAATAGTCCATACTTTGCCCAAGATTTGATGGCCCAAACCGGTGTTCAAAGTCAGCATAGAAATTCTGGCGTCAAAACGCCAGAACTGGCATAAAAGCTGGAGTTAAACGCCCAAACTGGCACAAAAGCTGGCGTTTAACTTCAAGAAAAGTCTCTACACGTGAAAACTTCAATACTCAGCCCAAGCACACACCAAGTGGGCCCCGAAGTGGATTTCTGCATCATTTACTCATTTATGTAAACCCTAGGTTACTAGTTCTCTATAAATAGGACCTTTTGCTATTGTATTTACAGACTTTTGATCTTTGATTAGTCTTATGCTATCTTAGAACTTTAGGAGGGCTGGCCATTCGGCCATACCTAGATCTTGTTCTTATGTATTTTCAACGGTGGAGTTTCTACACACCATAGATTAAGGTGTGGAGCTCTGCTGTTCTTCATGAATTAATGCAAAGTACTACTATTTTTCTATTCAATTCATGCCTACTTCTTCTCTAAGATATACACTCATTCTTCAACTTGATGGATGTGATGATCCATGACACTCATCATCATTCTCACCTATGAATGCGTGCTTGACAACCACTTCTGTTCAACATGCAAACAAGCTTGAATGTGTATCTCTTGGGTTTCTAATCTAAGATTAGAACCTTCGTGGTATAGGTTAGAATTATTGGCGGCCATTCCTGAGATCCGGAAAGTCTAAACCTTGTCTGTGGTATTCTGAGTAGGATCTGGGACGGGATGACTGTGACGAGCTTCAAACTCGCGAGTGTTGGGCGTGTGACAGACGCAAAAGGATCAATAGATCCTATTCCAACATGATCGAGAACCGACAGATGATTAGCCGTGCGGTGACAGCGCATTTGGAACATTTTCACTGAGAGGACGGGAAGTAGCCATTGACAACGGTGATGCCCAACATAAAGCTTGCCATGAAAAGGAGTATGAATGATTGGATGAAGGCAATAGGAAAGCAGAAGTTTAGGAGGAACAAAGCATCTTCATACGCTTATCTGAAATTCTCACCAATGAATTACATAAGTATCTCTATCCTATTTTATGTTTTATTCATCTTTTAATTATCAATTCTCCATAACCATTTGGATCTGCCTGACTGAGATTTACAAGATGACCATAGCTTGCTTCAAGCCGACAGTCTCCGTGGGATCGACCCTTACTCACATAAGGTTTATTACTTGGACGACCCAGTGCACTTGCTGGTCAGTTGTGCGGAGTTGTGATAAAGAGTTGAGATTACAATTGTGCGTACCAAGTTGTTGGCGCCATTGATGATCACAATTTCGTGCACCAAGTTTCTACACACCATAGATTAAGGTGTGGAGCTCTGCTGTTCCTCATGAATTAATGCAAAGTACTATTGTTTTTCTATTCAATTCAAGCCTATTTCTTCTCTAAGATATTCATTCGCACACAAGAACATGATGAATGTGATGATTATGTGACGCTCATCATCATTCTCACTTATGAATGCGTGCCTGACAAATGCTTCCGTTCTACATGTAAACAAGCTTGAATGTGTATCTCTTAGCCTCCTGATTCACGATCAGAGTCTTCGTGGTATAGGCTAAAATTATTGGCGGCCATTCTTGAGATCTGGAAAGTCTAAACCTTGTCTGTGGTATTCCGAGTAGGATCTGGGAAGGGATGGCTGTGACGAGCTTCAAACTCGCAAGTGCTGGGTGTAGTGACAGATGCAAAAGGATTACTGAATCCTATTCCAGTAGGATCGAGAACTGACAGATGATTAGCCGTGCGGTGACAGCGCATTTTGGACCATTTTCACTGAGAGGACGGGATGTAGCCATTGACAACGGTGATGCCCAATATACAGCTTGCCATGGAAAGGAGTATGAAGGATTGGATGAAAGCAATAGGAAAGCGGAGATTCAGAAGGAACTAAGCACCTCTATACGCTTATCTGAAATTCTCACCAATGAATTACATAAGTATCTCTATCTTTATTTTACGTTTTATTTATCTTTTAATTATTAAAACTTTATAACCATTTGAATCCGCCTGACTGAGATTTACAAGGTGACCATAGCTTGCTTCAAGCCGACAATCTCCGTGGGATCGACCCTTACTCATGTAAGGTTTATTACTTGGACGACCCAGTGCACTTACTGGTTAGTTGTACGAAGTGGTGACAAAGAATTAAGATTATGAACGTGCGTATAAAGTTTTTGACGGCGTTATCAAGGAATGAACGATCACGATTTTGCATACCAAGTTTTTGGCGCCGTTGCCGGGGATTGTTCGAGTTTGGACAACTAACAGTTCATCTTGTTGCTCAGATTAGGTAATTTTATTTTAATTTTAAGTTTTTGTTTATATTCTTTTTATTTTCGAAAAATTTTAATAAAAATAAATTATTCTATGTTCTTCAGAATTTTTAAGAATGAATTCTAGAGTTTCTTCATGATTTGTTGAAGCTTGGCTGGCTGTCAAGCCATGTCTAAATTTTTGGACTGAGGCTTCCACTTATCACGGCAAGAGTCCTTGGACTCTCATCTAATCAGCTATTATATGCCTGATTTGTATCTGCTGGAGCTTGGCTGGCCATTAGCCATGTCTAGTGTTTTGGACTGGAGCTTTCACTGAAAGCTTGGCTGGCTAGTAAGCCATGTCTGATTCCTGGACCGGAGCTTTAGACTAACATTGCATGATTCCTGGAATTCTCATTAAAAATTTTGAAATCCTTATTTTTATTTTTCCAATTAATTTCCAAAAAATAAAAAAAATTATTAAAATCATAAAAACCAAAAATTTGATGTTTCTTGTTTGAGTCTTGTGTCAAATTTTAAGTTTGGTATCAATTGCATTTTTTTTAATTTACTAAAAATTTCGAAACTCATGCATGTGTTCTTCATGATCTTCAAGTTGTTCTTGATGATCTTCTTTGTTTGATCTTTGCATTTTTATATTTCGTGTCTTTTCTTGTTTTTTATATGCATTTTTGAATTATTAGTGTCTAATTAAAAATTTCTAAGTTTTGTGTCTTGCATGTTTTTCTTTTCTTAAAAAATTTCAAAAATAAGTTCTTGGTGTTCATCTTGACATTCAAAGTGTTCTTGGTGTTCATCTTGACATTCATAGTGTTCTTGCATGTATCATTTGTTTTGATCCAAAATTTTCATGCATTAACTCTTTTTGATGTTTTTCTCTTTCTTCATTAAAAAAATTCAAAAATAAAAAAAATATCTTTCATTTATTCTCTCATAAATTTTCGAAAATTTAAGTTAACTTTTTCAAAACTTTTTAAAATTTAGTTGTTTCTTATGAGTCAAGTCAAATTTTCAATTTTAAAATTCTATCTTTTTCAAATCTTTTTCAAAAATCAAATCTTTTTCACTTTTTTCTTTCATAATTTTGAAATTTTCAAAATTTATTTTCAAAATCTTTTTCTTATTTCTATTTCATATTTTTGAAATTAATGCTAACAATTAATGTGATTGATTCAAAAATTTTAAGTTTGTTACTTGCCTAGTAAGAAAGGTTCAATCTTTAAATTTTAAAATCATATCTTTTTGTTTCTTGTTAGTCAAGTAATCAACTTTAATTTTCAAAATCAAATCTTTTTAAATTTCTTTTTTCAAATCTCTTTTTCAAAACAAATTTCAATCACATCTTTCTCAAAATCAATTTCAAAATATTTTCTAACCTCTTATCTTCTCAAAATTGATTTTCAAATCTTTTTTTTTTCAATTAATCTTATCTTGTTTGATTCTTATCTTTTTCAAAACTACCTAACTAATTCTCTCTCTCTAATTTTCGAAAATCACCACCCTTTTGTTCAAAATTCCTTTTTAATTAACTAATTGTTTTAAATTTTAATTTAATTTAATTTAATTTTTATTTTTTAAAAATTTTTGAATTTTAACTTTAATTTCAAATTAAAAATAAAAATATTTTTTATCTAAATTCATTTAATTTTCAAATTCTTCCCTTTCTCATCTCCTTCTAATTATTTATTTATCTACTAACACTTCTCTTCTTCTTAAAAATTCGAACCCTCTCCTTCCTTCTGTGTTCGAATTCTTTTTCTTCTTTTCTACTCACAATAAATGAACCTCTCTACTGTGGCAAAGAGGATCCCTATTATTTTCTGTTCTCTTCTTTTTCATATGAGCAGGAACAAGGATAAAGACATTCTTATTGAAGTTGATCCTGAACCTGAAAGGACTCTGAAGAGGAAGCTAAGGGAAGCTAAAGCACAACTCTCTGGAGATAATCTGACAGAAATTTTTGAAAAAGAAGGAGACATGGCCGAAAATAATAACAATGCAAGGAAGATGCTTGGTGACTTTACTGCACCAAATTCCAGTTTACATGGAAGAAGCATCTCAATCCCTACCATTGGAGCAAACAATTTTGAGCTAAAGCCTCAATTAGTTTCTCTGATGCAACAGAATTGCAAGTTCCATGGACTTCCATCAGAAGATCCTTTTCAGTTCTTAACTAAATTCTTGCAAATATGTGATACTGTTAAGACCAATGGGGTTGATCCCGAGGTCTACAGGCTTATGCTTTTCCCGTTTGCTGTAAGAGACAGAGCTAGAACATGGTTGGACTTTCAACCTAAAGATAGCCTGAACTCTTGAGATAAGCTGGTCACGGCTTTCTTAGCCAAGTTCTTTCCTCCTCAAAAGCTTAGCAAGCTTAGAGTGGATGTTCAAACCTTCAAACAGAAAGAAGGTGAATCCCTCTATGAAGCTTGGGAGAGATACAAGTAACTGACCAAAAAGTGTCCTTCTGACATGCTTTCAGAATGGACCATCCTGGATATATTCTATGATGGTCTGTCTGAGTTATCAAAGATGTCATTGGACCATTCTGCAGGTGGATCCATTCACCTAAAGAAAATGCCTGTAGAAGCTCAGGAACTCATTGACATGGTTGCAAACAACCAGTTCATGTACACTTCTGAAAGGAATCCTATGAGTAATGGGACGCCTCAGAGGAAGGGAGTTCTTGAAATTGATACTCTGAATGCCATATTGGCTCAGAATAAAATATTGACTCAGCAAGTCAATATGATTTCTCAGAGTCTGAATGGATTGCAAGCTGCATCCAACAGTACTCAAGAGGCATCTTCTGAAGAAGAAGCTTATGATCCTGAGAACCCTGCAATAGCAGAGGTGAATTACATGGGAGAACCCTATGGAAACACCTATAATTCCTCATGGAGAAATCATCCAAATTTCTCATGGAAGGATCAACAAAAGCCTCAACAAGGCTTTAATAATGGTGGAAAAAACAGGTTTATCAATAGCAAGCCTTTTCCATCATCCACTCAGCAACAGACAGAGAATTCTGAGCAGAATCCATCTAGCTTAGCAAATATAGTCTCTGATCTATCTAAGGCCACTCTAAGTTTCATGAATGAAACAAGGTCCTCCATCAGAAATTTGGAGGCACAAGTGGGCCAGCTGAGTAAAAGGGTCACTGAAACTCCTCCTAGTACTCTCCCAAGCAATACAGAAGAGAATCCAAAAAGAGAGTGCAAGGCCATTACCTTACTTGGTGTGGCCGAACCCAGAGAGGAGGAGGAGGACGTGAATCCTAGTGAGGAAGACCTCTTGGGACGTTCATTGACCAATAAGGGGCTCCTCAATGAGGACCTGGAGGAATCTGAGGCTCATACATTGACCATAGAGATTCTATTCAACTTGCTTCTGCCATTCATGAGCTCTGATGAGTATTCTTCCTCTGAAGAGGATGAAAACATTACTGAAGAGCAAGTTGCTAAATACCTTGGTGCAATCATGAAGCTGAATGCCAAATTATTTGGTAATGAGACTTGGGAAGATGAACCTCCCTTGCTCACCAATGAACTGAATGCATTGGATAGGCAGAAATTACCTCAAAAGAAACAGGATCCTGATAAATTCCTAATTCCCTGTAACATAGGCACCATGACCTTTGAGAAGGCTCTGTGTGACCTGGGGTCAGGCATTAACCTTATGCCACTCTCTGTAATGGAGAAACTTGGGATCTTTGAGGTGCAAGCTGCCAGAATCTCATTAGAGATGGCAGACAACTCAAGAAAATAGGCTTATGGACTAGTAGAGGACGTGTTAGTAAAGGTTGAAGGCCTTTACATCCCTGCTGATTTCATAATCCTAGACACTGAGAAGGATGAGGATGAATCCATCATCCTTGGAAGACTCTTCCTAGCCACACCAAAAGCTGTGATTGATGTGGACAGAGGAGAGTTGATCCTTCAACTAAATGAGGACAACCTTGTGTTTGAAACTCAAGGATCTCCTTCTGTAACCATGGAGAGTAAGCATGAAAAGCTTCTCTCACTACAGAGTCAACCAAAGCCCCCACAGTCAAACTCTAAGTTTGGTGTTGAACCCCTACATTCAAACTCTAAGTTTGGTGTTGGGAGGTTCCAACAATGCTCTGAACATCTGTGAGGCTCCATGAGAGCTCACTGTCATGCTATTGACATTAAAGAAGCACTTGTTGGGAGGCAACCCAATGTTAATTAATTATATCTATTTGATTTTTATTGTTATTTCATGTTTTATTAGGTTGATGATCATGTGAAGTCACAAGAACAACTGAAAAATTAAAAACAGAATCAAAATTAGCAGAAGAAACAGCATACCCTGGAGGAAGAGCACTCTGGTATTTAAACGCCAGAAACAAGCATCAACCTGGCATTAAACGCCAGAAACAGGCTACATTTGGGCGTTAACGCCAAAAACAGGTAGCAGTCTGGCGTTAAACGCCAGTATTGCATACTAAGGGCATTTTACACGCCTAATTAGAGCAGGGATGTTAAGTCCTTGACCCACTGGATCTGTGGACCCCACAGGATCCCCACCTACCCCACCTCTTCTTCCCTCCACCAATCACCTCAATCACTCTTCCCCATTACCTCTTAACCACTCACATCCCTCCACTCTTCCCCATAAACCCCACCTACCTCCAAAATTCAAACTCTTTTCCCTCCCAAACCCAACCCTAATGGCCGAACCCTAAACCTCCCCCCACTCCTATATAAACCCCTCATCCCTTCTTCATTTTCACACAACACAACCCTTTCTTCTTCCCCTTGGCCGAATACACACCTCTCTCCCTCTCCTCCATTTTTTCTTCTTTTTCTCCTTCTTTCTTTCTTCTTTTGCTCGAGGACGAGCAAACTTTTTAGGTTTGGTGTGGTAAAAGCATTACTTTTTGTTTTTCCATAACCATAATGGCACCTAAGGCCAGAGAAACCTCAAGAAAGAGGAAAGGGAAGGCAATTGCTTCCACCTCTGAGTCATGGGAGATGGAGAGATTCATCTCAAAGGTCCATCAAGACCACTTCTATGAAGTTGTGGCCAAGAAGAAAGTGATCCCTGAGGTTCCTTTCAAGCTCAAAAAAATTGAGTATCCGGAGATCCGACAAGAGATTAGAAGAAGAGGTTGGGAAGTTCTCACCAACCCCATTCAACAAGTCAGGATCTTAATGGTTCAAGAGTTCTATTCAAACTCATGGATCACTAGGAATCATGATCAAAGTGTGAACCCGAATCCAAAGAATTGGCTTACAATGGTTCGGGGGAATTACTTAGATTTCAGTCCGGAAAATGTAAGGTTGGCGTTCAACTTGCCAATGATGCAAGAAAATGCACACCCCTACACTAGAAGGGTCAACTTTGATCAAAGGTTGGACCAAGTCCTCATGGACATATGTGTGGAAGGAGCTCAATGGAAAGTTGACTCAAGCGGCAAGCCGGTTCAATTGAGAAGACTGGACCTTAAGCCTGTAGCTAGAGGATGTTTGGAGTTCATTCAACGCTCAATCATTCCTACTAGCAACCGGTCTGAAGTTACTATAGACCGGGCCATCATGATCCATAGTATCATGATTGGGGAGGAATTGGAAGTTCATGAGATTATACCTCAAGAACTCTATAAGGTGGCTGACAAATCTTCCACTTTGGCAAGGTTAGCCTTTCCTCACCTCATTTACCACCTCTACAATTCGGCTAGAATTGACATAGAGGGAGACATCCTCATTGATGAAGATAAGCCCATCACTAAGAAAAGGATGGAGTAAACAAGAGATCATGGACCTCAATAAGAGCATGAGGAAATTCCTTACCATGAAATCCCTGAGATGCCTCAAGGGATGCAATTCCCTCCATAAAACTATTGGGAGCAAATCAACACTTCCCTAGGAGAATTAAGCTCCAACATGGGACAACTAAGGATGGAGCACCAAGAGCACTCCATCATCCTCCATGAGATTAGAGAAGATCAAAGAGCTATGAGGGAGGAGCAACAAAGACAAGGAAGAGACATAGAGGAGCTCAATAGCACCATTGGTTCTTCAAGAGGAAGACGACGCCACCCTCACTAAGGTGGACCCGTTCCTTAATCTCCTTGTTCTTATTTTTTCTGTTTTTTTGTTTACTATGCTTTATGTTTATTTATGTTTGTGTCTTTATTACATGATCATTAGTGTTTAAGTGTCTATGTCTTAAATCTATGAATGTCCTATGAATCCATCACCTCTCTTAAATGAAAACTGTTCTAAAAACAAAAGAACAAGAAGTACATGGTTTTAAATTCATCCTTGAAATTAGTTTAATTATTTTGATGTGGTGACAATACTTTTTATTTTCTGAATGAATGTTTGAACAGTGCATATGTCTTTTGAAATTGTTGTTTATGAATGTTAAAATTGTTGGCTCTTGAAAGAATGATGAAAAAGGAAAAATATTATTTGATAATCTAAAAATCATAAAAATGATTCTTGAAGCAAGAAAAAGCAGTGAAGAACAAAGCTTGCAGAAAAAAATGCGAAAAAAAAGAAGAGAAAAGAAAAATGGCGAAAAAAAAAAGAGAAAGAAAAAGAAAAAGCAAGCAGAAAAAGCCAAAAGCTCTTTAAACCAAAAGGCAAGAGCAAAAAGCCAATAGCCCTTAAAACCAAAAGGCAAGGGTAATAAAAAGGATCCAAGGCTTTGAGCATTAGTGGATAGGAGGGCCTAAAGGAATAAAATCCTGGCCTAAGCGGCTAAACCAAGCTGTCTCTAACCATGTGCTTGTGGCGTGAAGGTGTCAAGTGAAAACTTGAGACTGAGCGGTTAAAGTCAAGGTCCAAAGCAAAAAAAGAGTGTACTTAAGAACCCTGGACACCTCTAATTGGGGACTTTAGCAAAGCTGAGTCACAATCTGAAAAGGTTCACCCAGTTATGTGTCTGTGGCACGTATGTATCCGGTGGTAATACTGTAAAACAGAGTGCTTAGGGCCACGGCCAAGACTCATAAAGTAGATGTGTTCAAGAATCAACATACTGAACTAGGAGAATCAATAACACTATCTAAAATCTAAGTTCCTATAGATGCCAATCATTCTGAACTTCAATGGATAAAGTGAGATGCCAAAACTATTCAAGAGGCAAAAAGCTACTAGTCCCGCTCATCTGATTGGAGCTAAGTTTCATTGATATTTTGAGATTTATAGTATATTCTCTTCTTTTTATCTTATTTTATTTTCAGTTTCTTGGGGGACAAGCAACAATTTAAGTTTGGTGTTGTGATGAGCGGATAATTTATATGCTTTTTGGCATTGTTTTTACATAGTTTTTAGCATGATTTAGTTAGTTTTTAGTATATTTTTATTAGTTTTTAAATAAAAATCACATTTCTAGACTTTACTATGAGTTTGTGTGTTTTTCTGTGATTTCAAGTATTTTCTGGCTGAAATTGAGGGACTTGAGCAAAAATCAGATTCAGAGGTTGAAGAAGGACTGCAGATGTTGTTGGATTCTGACCTTCCTGCACTCAAAGTAGATTTTCTGGATAAAAGGATAAAAGAACAAGAGAATTAGGATTTGGGAGGGCGAGAGAATGAAAATTAAAACTAGACGGCGCACTAGTGGAGGCGTGCGGCGTAGGCGATGCGTACGCGTACAGCACGCGTACATGTAGGTCGCCCGATTTTGATAGTGACGCATAAGCGTCTGGCACGCGTACGCGTGCCCTTGGTCTGTGCGAATCACGCGAAGGCGGCTACGTGCACGCACAACTCTCTGTTCGCATGGTCTGGGAACCAAAATTCTCATATGACGCGTGCGCGTCATGCACGCGCACGCTTGGATGGCCATTTGTGGAAAGGACGCGCACGCGTCAGGGACGCGTACGTGTGATCAAGTTTGTGCCTTTAGCACAATTCTAGCTCCAAGCCATCATAACTCTCTGCCCAAACACTCATTGACGCCGATTTTCAGGGTCACGCGTACGCGTCAGGTACGCGCACGCGCGGGTGGCGAAAATCACAAAAAGACGCGCACGCGTGGGGTACGCGTAAGCGTGGACTGGTGAAACCTCAAGCGACGCGTATTCGTGAGAGACGCGTACGTGTGGACCTGCTTGTGCGCAAGGCACGCCACCATCACCACTCCTGCTCAGTTCTCTGTTCACTTTTATTTTTCATACACACACACATATGACGCATACGCGTCAGCAACGCTTGCGGGTCGTGTGCTTGTTTTTTTTTCCGAAGTGTCCGGTTCCTGTTCTAAAATAGCTGCATGATCAGAACGCACGTAAAACGAAAGAAAAACAGTAAAAACTCAATAAAAATCAAATAAATAAGAAAATCACTTCTACGAAAGATTATTAAGGATACGAAGTTATCAGGTTGCCTCTCGACAAGCGCTTCTTTAATGTCACTAGCTTGACACTTGATTGTTGAGTTTTCTTCCTCTTCTTCCAGTTGGTTAAAATAAATGTCTCCAAGGTGAAAGAGGTGAAAATTAGTGCCCCCTGATATAAATTCCTCCGAACAAGCTTTCTTTTATTGTGATTAGCTTGATTCACCTTGCTTGTTGGTGTAGAGATTGGATTATTTTTTTCTGACCTTCTCTTTTTTATGGATATTTTCTTCTGTTTTTTGGTCACAATCTCCTTTTCAGTGCTTTCCTTGGTTTCCTTCACTTCTTTGATTTCAAAATTTGGATGCTGTGTGATGGTTAAAGTGTACCCTTCATCAAGAACTTCTTGAATTGGTGGTTCAATAAACTCACTATCTATGCCAGTCTCTACTTCATTGGAGTGTAGATTCCCACAATTGTATTCATCCCTTACAACCTCCTTTGTTTGTGCATCTTCCTTCTTTGTTTTTGAATCTTCCCCTTCTTCCATGTGTGAGGGTGGAAAGTTCTCTAATTCATTGGAGTATGAACTCCTTTGATTGATTTCCTCACTTTTTTCTATAGGATCTTGCATTATATCTCTTGGGAAGGAATTTGCTTGTTCCTCTTCCTGGGACTTGATAATCGAATGCACATGTTTCTCTACATTTTTGACATTCATCTTTATATCATGTATGAATTCTTTCATGAGAAGCTCAAGATCTAATGGTACTTGATATGAATAAGGAGATGGTGGCTCTTGATGTGAATAAGAAGCAGATGATGATTCTTGATAAGAGTAAAAAGATGATGGTTCTTGGTATGAATAGGGAGATAGTGGCTCTTGATATGGATAGAAAGATGATGGTTCTTGATATGGGTAGAGAGGTGGTGGTTCTTGGTATGAATATGGAGATGGTGGTTCTTGATAGTTGGAACATGGAGCACTAAAGTTTCTTTGGTTTTGACTTTGCCAACCACAATTTGGGTAGTTCCCCCATTCACAATAATATGAATCACTCCTTAGGTGTGAGTAGTAATGCATGTGATCTCTCTCCATTATTTTTCTTAGCACAAAACACCAAAAATAATTAAACGCACCATGTGGTAAACAGGAAAGCAAAGAAGAAAGAATAGAATTCTTTTTTTTTTGAAAATACTAAAGCAAAATTTAAATAAAGAAAATTAAAATAAGACTAACTAGGAAACACCAAACTTAATTTCAGAAATTAAGAAAAAATAATAGTGCTATTTTTTTATTTTTTTTTTTGAAAATACTAAAGTAAAATTTAAATAAAATTAAAACTAAAATGCCTAATCTAAGCAATCAAACAACTAATAGTTGTTAATCACAATCAATCCCCGGCAACGGCACCAAAAACTTGGTGCGAAATTTATAACCACAAACTAATCGGCAAGTGCACCGGGTCGTACCAAGTAATACCTCAGGTGAGTGAGGGTCGATCCCACCAGTATTGATGGACTAAGCAACAATGGTTAAATGATTTACTTAGTTAGACAAATAGAAAATAGTGTTTGAGAGTTCAAAAAGCATCAAACAGAAGACAGACAAATAAATAAGTTGGGAATAAAATATGGGGAAGGCAGTTATGGCTTCAGAGTTATCTATTTTCTGGATTGACTTTTATTATTAATTTATTCTAATAATGCAAGATTTAATTCATGGCAAACTATATGTGACTAGACCCTAATTCCTTAGACCTTTCTAGTCTCCTCTAACTTTCATCAACCGCCAATTCTTTGGTCAATTAATTCTAATTAGGGGGTGAAGTTTAATTCTAGTTATTATGCCACAAAAATCCTAATTATCCAAATATAAGAGGACTATATGTCACGTATCCTATTAAATCCAGATAATTAAAATTTTGGAGAATATGTTTTCAAGCTGTTGTTCAAGTAAAGAGCTTTTCCAAGTTATACAAGAACTCAAGTAGAAAGAGTGTCATACTTCCGTTCCACCCAAATTCATAAGATAAAGAACAAAAACAATTCTTGAAATATAAATCAGTACATGAATTAAAATAGAAAAATAATAGTATCAATCCATACAATAGACAGAGCTCCTAACCTTAACAGTGGAGGTTTAGTTGCTCATGGTTCAGAGAGAAAATAAGGATTTTGATAAAAATGTATTTTGGCTCAGGTCGAATGGAATCCCCGTGGAATAATTTCAATCCCATTTTATATCTAATCCTAATTAATTTAAAATCTATCTTCTAAAACTAAAATAATATCTTTTCATATTTTAAAATAAAAAAAGTTTTAAATCAGAATTATTTAATCAGCGTTTCTGCGTTCTCTGCATGTGGCGCAAGTCATGCATACGCATCAGTCACGCGTACGCGTCGATGGTCTCCTTTGCGTGTCACGCGTACGCGTCAGGTACGCGCACGCGTCACTGAGCAACTTTGCTTTTCATGCGTACGCATCAGGCACGCGCACGTGTTGCCATGGAAAGCTCCAAATCACGCGCACGTGTCAGGTACGTGCACGCGTCGCTCCTCGCTGTCATCTTCTTTAGTTCTTGTGTTGATTCCATTTGTGCAAGCTTCCTCTCCATCCTCTAAGTTGTTCCTGCTCTATATGGCCTTCTTCTCTTTTTCTGCGGAAGCTCCATCAAATCCAACCAAATGCTACCTAAAATAAACAGAATTGCACAAGACTCAAAGTAGCACCCATAGTGGCTAAAAGATAATTAATTCTTAATTAAACTCAACAAATTAAATGTAAATTCACTAGGAAAAGATAGGAAAGATGCTCACGCATCACCAACCCGCATCTGTGGCTCTCCCACGTGGACAATCCCTAGACATTTGTCCCAGTGCTCCACATCGAAAGCACATTCCCAGTCCAGCCCTGTGCGGCTCCTTTGGAGCAGTCTCACCAAAGCCTTCCTGTAGCAGCGCCCACTTCATGGAGCAATCCTCTGCGAGCTGGCACTTCTTAACCAACGTAGTAAAATTTGTTAGTTTTTGTGGATACACGTAATTAAAGATATCTCTCCTTAGTCCTTTCTCATACTGAGCACACTTCCATTCCTCATAATCGGCTGGATTTCCTTGACAAGATTTTGAGAAACGGTACAAGTTTTCGAATTCACGGGTATAGTTAGTGACAGACATATCCTTTTGCTTCAGCTGCATTAACTCCAACTCTTTTGCAGTGCGAAATGCATGCAAGAAATATCTCCCGTAAAACCCTGTCTTAAATCAATTCCAAGGGACATCCGTTAACTCCACCTGCAAGGTATGACATAACTCTTGCCACTAATTCTGAGTATCTCCCTTTACCGTATGAGTCACTACCTCCACTGATTGTACTTCAGGAACGTGCTGAGTGTACAAAAACCTCTCCACTTCTCGAAACCATTGGTCAGCCTCCAGGGCATTGGCATTTCCATTAAACCAAGGTGAACCACTCTTGAGGAAGTCAGTAAGGGTCATAGACCTATAATATCGACTTACGTTACTTGTACTAGCACTAGGGCTTCCATCTCGACGTCCTTGCATCGGTTTAGTCACGGGATTTTCTCTCCCAATACCTCGTTCGGATCCGCAATATGACATTTGGTCCCTGTTCACACCAAACAAGTGATATCAAGTTGATCAGTCTCAATATCACAAGTCTAATGCTTCAAGTTCCAAATGCATGCTCATGAACGTTTATGCCACATATATCAATCAGATATCCTAATAGCACATACACACATCCAGAGTATGCCTAGAAGCATAATCAGTCCATCCATCAGGCTCTACAGGAACGAACTGCTCTGATACCATAATGTAATACCCTACCACACAGTGCCTTACGCTTAAGTCGTAAAGCAGAGGTGGCAAGATATTACGACCTCTAAAAGAAAAGGATATGTACATAAATATAGTGAATGAAATCATATCAAGGATCCTTGAAGAATAAGCTAAACAAAAATGATAAACAGAAAAATCGTGTCACACTCGCATGGATATTCGTAGAATGGACAAGTGAGATCAAAAGAAAACAGGAAACATATGTATATATCAGAGTTCCAAAACTCAGATAGCAAGCTCCAGACTCGACCTGCAAAGTTAAGGCCAGCCAGAGTATATAATTATATATATTTATATAGAACCCAAAATAAAACTCAAACTACAAAATAAACACCTGTATCTCCAAGTCAACCTCTAGGAGGGACAAAACACAAAATGTACATGTAGAGATTCTATAAGCATATATGTATAGTCTAAAACAAAATATGACAGTCCAAAAGATAGTTCTTCACCTGTAAGGAGGCTCTCCAGACGCTCAACGAGGTATCTCTCGACTTGCATCTGAAAAACAACAAAATATAAATGGAATGAGAACCGGAGGTTCTGAGCATGGTAAAGGTGCCCGCATAGTTAATATAAAAGATCTCGGGAGAGCCAGAGGTATTCCTAGAACTTCGACACTCAGATTTTGGCTTAAGAATTCAACTAAACCAGAAATTAGGTAAGTTATCTAAGGTATTAAAGTTCTAAATCTAACTTTAACTTAACACTTCACTTTCTGACTCCTCCAATCCTATGAGACACTGGTGGAACAACTCCCCTCACACCTCCATCAAGAGGGATTTCTCAGAAAACATACACATACAATTCAAGCAAGAAAAACGCAGATAGAGAAGCATTTACAGCAAGTAGAACAAGTAGCAGATAAGCAGAATTAAACAGTTAAGAAAACTAAAACAATGCACACTCAAACAAAGCAAACAAATGCATATGATGTATGCCTGTCCTATGGCTGATGAGTCTCATCTGTCGGTTATACAGCCAACCCGACATGTCTTGGTAGTTAACCATTAGACAGTTCCTCTGTGCGTGCATCCCTGATGAGCGGATAATTTATACGCTTTTTGACATTGTTTTTAGTATGTTTTTAGTAGGATCTAGTTACTTTTAGGGATGTTTTCATTAGTTTTTATGTTAAATTCACATTTCTGGACTTTACTATGAGTTTGTGTGTTTTTCTGTGATTTCAGGTATTTTCTGGCTGAAATTGAGGGACTTGAGCAGAAATCAGATTCAGAGGTTGAAAAAGGACTACTGATGCTGTTGGATTCTGACCTCCCTGCACTCAAAGTGGATTTTATGGAGCTACAGAACTTGAAATGGCGCGCTTCCAATTGCGTTGGAAAGTAGACATCCACGGCTTTCCAGCAATATATAATAGTCCATACTTTGGCCAAGAATTGATGACGTAAACTGGCGTTCAACGCCAGCCTTCTGCCCAAATCTGGCGTCCAGCGCCAGAAAAGGATCCAAAACCAGAGTTGAACGCCCAAACTGGCACAGAAACTGGCGTTCAACTCCACAAATGGCCTCTGCACGTGCTACACTTAAGCTCAGCCCAAACACACACTAAGTGGGCCCAGGAAGTGGATTTATGCATCAATTACTCACTCATGTAAACCCTAGTGACTAGTTTATTATAAATAGGACCTCTTACTATTGTATTAGACGTCTTTTTGACCATCTTTGGTCTCAGTTTTATTCCATTGTTCATCTTAGGAGACTATTGATCTCGTTTAGGGGGCTGGCCATCTCGGCCATGCCTGGACCTTCACTTATGTATTTTCATACGGTAGAGTTTCTACACTCCATAGATTAAGGTGTGGAGCTCTGCTGTTCCTCAAAGATTAATGCAAAGTACTACTGTTTTCCATTCAATTCTTCTTATTTCGTTTCTAAGATATCCATTCGCACCCAAGAACGTGATGAAGGTGATGATTATGTGTGACGCTCATCACCATTCTCCCCTATGAACGCGTGCCTGACAAACACTTCTGTTCTACATGAATTAAGCTAGAATGAGTATCTCTTAGATCTCCTAACCAGAATCTTCGTGGCGTAAGCTAGAATGATGGCGGCATTCAAGAGAATCCGGAAGGTCTAAACCTTGTCTGTGGTATTCTGAGTAGGATTCAATGATTGAATGACTGTGACGAGCTTCAAACTCGCGAGTGCTGGGCGTTAGTGACAGACGCAAAAGGAGGGTGAATCCTATTCCAGCATGATCGGGAACCGACAGATGAATAGCCGTGCCGTGACAGGGTGCGTGAGCATATTATTCACTGAGAGGAGGGGATGTAGCCACTGACAACGGTGATGCCCTTGCATAAAGCCAGCCATGGAAAGGAGTAAGACTGATTGGATGAAGATAGCAGGAAAGCAGAGGTTCAGAGGAACGAAAGTATCTCCATTCGCTTATCTGAAATTCCTACCAATGATTTACATAAGTACCTCTATCCCTATCTTATTAATTATTATTCGAAAACACCACTATCCATTTATATCTGCCTGACTGAGATTTACAAGGTGACCATAGCTTGCTTCATACCAACAATCTCCGTGGGATTCGACCCTTACTCACGTAAGGTATTACTTGGACGACCCAGTGCACTTGCTGGTTAGTTGTATCGAAGTTGTGACAATTATGTATTAAGATCAAAGCACCAAGCTTTGAAGCCATTACCAGGATTTGTTCGAGCCTGGACATCACAATTTCGTGCACCAAGTTTTTGGCGCCGTTGCCGGGGATTGTTTGAGTTTGGACAAATGACGGCTCATCTTGTTGCTCAGATTAGGTAATTTTCTTTTCGTTTTCTTTTCAAAAATTTTTCAAAAATATTTTCAAAATTTTCTCATCTGTTTTCGAAAAAAAAAATATATAAAAATGTTTTCAAAAATTTATTCAAAATTTTTAAGAATGAATTCTAGTGTTTCATGAAGCATGTTGAAGCCTGGCTGGCTGTAAGCCATGTCTAAACTTTTTGGACTGGGGTTTCAACTTGTCATCACAAATGAAGAGATTCTCACACACTGAGTTGCTCTATACATGAAAAGTATCCATACCTGCTGAAGCTTGGCTGGCCATTGGCCATGTCTAGTGTTTTGGACTAGAGCTTTCATTGAAAGCTTGGCTGGCTAGTGAGCCATGTCTAATTCCTGGACTGAAGCTTTAGACTAACATGGCAAGATTCCTGGAATTCATATTAAAAATTTTGGAATCCTTATTTTCCTTTTTCAAATTAATTTTTGAAAAAATACAAAAAAATTAGAAAATCATAAAGTTTGGTGTCACTTGCATATGCATCTTGCATTTTTTCGAAAATATCATGCATTCATAGTGTTCTTCATGATCTTCAAGTTGTTCTTGGTAAGTCTTCTTGTTTGATCTTGATGATTTTTTGTTTTGTGTCTTTTCATGTTTATCATATGCATTCTTGAATTCTTAGTGTCTAAGCATTAAAGAATTCTAAGTTTGGTGTCTTGCATGTTTTCTTTGCATTAAAAATTTTTCAAAATTGTGTCTATGATGTTCATCTTGACATTCAAAGTGTTCTTGGTGTTCATCTTGACATTCATAGCATTCTTGCATGCATCACATGTTTTGATCTAAAAATTTCATGCATTGCATCTTTTTTGTGTTTTTCTCTCTCATCATAAAAAAAATTCAAAAATAAAAAAATATCTTTCCCTTTTTCTCTCATCAAATTCGAAAATTTGGATTGACTTTTTCAAAAATTTTTAAAATCAAATTGTTTCTTATGAGTCAAATCAAATTTTCAATTTGAAAATCTTATCTTTTTCAAAATCTTTTTCAAAAAATCAAATCTTTTTCAAAATTCTTAGTTATTTTCGAAAATTCCAAAAATATTTTTCAAAAATCTTTTTCTTATTTTTAGACCAAATTTTCGAAAATAACATAATCAATTAATGTTTTGATTCAAAAATTTGAAGTTTGTTACTTGCTTGTTAAGAAAGATTCAAACTTTAAAGTTCTAGAATCATATCTTGTGATTTCTTATGAATCAAGTCATTAATTGTGATTTTAAAAAATCAAATCTTTTTCAAAACTAATTTTATCATATCTTTTCAAAAATACCTTCTTATCTTATCTTTTTCAAAAATATCTTTTCTAACTTCCTAACTTCTTATCTTTTCAAAATTTGTTTCAACTAACTAACTAACTTTTTGTTTGTTTCTTATCTTTTTCAAAACCACCTAACTAACTCTCTCTCTCATTTTCGAAAATATCTCCCCCCTTTTTCAAAATTTCTTTTTAATTTATTAATTATTTTAATTTTTAAATCTTAATTTTCGAAAATTACTAACATTTTTCAAAAACTATTTTCAAAAATCACTAACTCTTTTTCAAAATAATTTTCGAAAAATTATCCCTCCCCCATCTCATTCTATTTATTCATTCATATCCTAACATCTCATCTCACCTCTCTTCCATCCTCACAGTTGTGTTTCTTCCATTATATTACATTCTTTGTCTCCCCATCTTCTTCCACTCACACAGGAATCCCTATACTGTGGTATAAAGGATCTCCATTATTATTATTATTTTTCTGTGCCCTCTTCTTTGTCATATGAGCAGGAGCAAGGACAAGAACATTCTTGTTAAAGCAGATCCAGAACCTGAAAGGACTCTGAAGAAAAAATTAAGAGAAGCTAAAATACAACAATCCAGAGATAACCTTTCAGAAATTTTCGAACAGGAAAAGGAGATGGCAGCCAAAAATAATAATAATATAAGGAAGATGCTTGGTGACTTTACTGCACCAAATTCCAATTTACATGGAAGAAGCATCTCCATTCCTGCCATTGGAGCAAACAACTTTGAGCTTAAACCTCAATTAGTTTCTCTGATGCAGCAGAACTGCAAGTTTCATGGACTTCCATCTGAAGATCCTTTTCAGTTCTTAACTGAATTCTTGCAGATATGTGATACTGTTAAGACTAATGGAGTAGATCCTGAAGTCTACAGGCTCATGCTTTTCCCTTTTGCTGTAAGAGACAGAGCTAGATTATGGTTGGATTCTCAACCCAAAGACAGCCTGAACTCTTGGGATAAGCTGGTCACGGCTTTCTTAGCCAAGTACTTTCCTTCTCAAAAGCTGAGCAAGCTTAGAGCTGATGTTCAAACCTTCAGGCAGAAAGAAGGTGAATCCCTCTATGAAGCTTGGGAAAGATACAAACAGTTGACTAAAAAGTGTCCTTCTGACATGCTTTCAGAATGGATCATCCTGGATATATTCTATGATGGTTTATCTGAGCTATCAAAGATGTCACTGGACACTTCTGCAGGTGGATCCATTCACCTAAAGAAGACGCCTGCAGAAGCTCAAGAACTCATTGACATGGTTGCTAATAACCAGTTCATGTACACTTCTGAAAGGAATCCTGTAAGCAATGGGATGCCTATGAAGAAGGGAGTTCTTGAAGTTGATACTCTGAATGCCATATTGGCTCAGAACAAAATATTGACTCAGCAAGTCAATATGATTTCTCAGAGTCTGCATAAAATGCAAGCTGCACCCAACAGTACTCAAGAGGCATCTTCTGAAGAAGAAGCCTATGATCCTGAGAACCCTGCAATAGCAGAGGTGAACTACTTAGGTGAACCTTATGGAAACACCTATAACTCAACATGGAGAAATCATCCAAATTTCTCATGGAAGGATCAAAAGCCCCAACAAGGCTTTAATAATGGTGGAAGAAACAGGTTTAGCAATAGCAAACCTTGTCCATCATCAACTCAGCAACAGACAGAGAACTCTGAACAAAATGCTTCTAATTTAGCAAATCTAGTCTCTGATCTATCTAAGGCCACTGTAAGTTTCATGAATGAAACAAGGTCTTCCATTAGAAATCTGGAAGCACAAGTGGGCCAGCTGAGTAAAAGGATCACTGAAATCCCTCCTAGTACTCTCCCAAGCAATACAGAAGAGAACCCAAAAGGAGAGTGCAAGGCCATTGACATAAGCGCCATGGCCGAACCTGTGAGGAGAGGAGAGGACGTGAATCCCAAGGAGGAAGACCTCCTGGGACGTCCAGTGATCAATAAGGAGCTTCCCTCTGAGGAACCAAAGGACTCTGGGGCTCATCTAGAGACCATAGAGATCCCATTGAACCTCCTTATGCCCTTCATGAGCTCTGATGAGTATTCCTCTTCTGAAGAGAATGAGGATGTTACTGAAGAGCAAGCTGCCAAGTTTCTTGGTGCAATCATGAAGCTAAATGCCAAATTATTTGGCATTGATACTTGGGAAGTTGAACCTCCCTTGTTTATCAATGAACTAAGTGATCTGGATCAACTGACATTGCCTCAGAAGAGACAGGATCCTGGAAAGTTCATAATCCCTTGTACCATAGGCACCATGATCTTTAAGGCTCTGTGTGACCTTGGTTCAGGAATAAACCTCATGCCCCTCTCTGTAATAGAGAAACTGGGAATCTATGGGGTGCAAGCTGCTAAAATCTCACTAGAGATGGCAGACAGCTCAAGAAAACAGGCTTATGGACAAGTAGAAGATGTATTAGTAAAGGTTGAGGGCCTTTACATACCTACTGATTTCATAGTCCTGGATACTGGAAAGGAAGAGGATGAATCCATCATCCTAGAAAGACCTTTCCTGGCCACAGCAAGAGCTGTGATTGATGTTGACAGAGGTGAAATATTCCTTCAATGGAATGAGAACTCCCTTGTATTCAAAACTCAAGGATCTCCCTCTGCAACCATGGAGAGGAAGCAGCAAAAGCTTCTCTCCAAGCAGAGTCAACCAGAGCCCCCACAGTCAAACTCTAAGTTTGGTGTTGGGAGGCCACAACCAAACTCTAAGTTTGGTGTTGAACTCCCATATCCAAACTCTAAGTTTGGTGTTGGAGAGTCTCAACAAAGCTCTGCACATCTGTGAGGCTCCATGAGAGCCCACTGTCAAGCTATTGACATTAAAGAAGCGCTTGTTGGGAGGCAACCCAATGTTTATCTAATTCTTATTTTTATTGTTTTTCATGTTTTCTTAGGTTCATGATCATGTGGAGTCACAAAATAAATATAAAAATTGAAAACGGAATCAAAAACAGCAGAAGAAAAATCACACCCTGGAGGAGCATCTGTCTGGTGTTCAGCGCCAGAACAGAGCATGGTTCTGGCGCTGAACGCCCAAAATGGGCAGCTTCTGGGCGCTGAACGCCAGAACAGGCATGGTTCTGGCGTTCAACGCCAGAAATGGCACACAGTTGGGCGTTGAACGCCCAAAATGGCCACCAACCTGGCGCTGAACGCCCAGAGTTGGATACAAAGGCATTTTTACATGCCTAATGGGTGCAGGGATGTAAATCCTTGAACACCTCAGGATCTGTGGACCCCACAGGATCCACTCAGGATCTGTGGACCCCACAGGATCATCTTAGGATCTGTGGACCCCACAGGATCCACTCAGGATCTGTGGACCCCACAGGATCCCCACCTACCTCCACTCACTTCTTCTCACCACTCTCTTTCACACAACCCCATAAACACTCTTCCCTAAAAACCCCTCATCAATCACCTCAAACTCTCTTCCCCATCACCTCTTCACCACTCACATCCATCCACTCTTCCCCATAAACCTACCTCATAAACTCCACCTACCTTCAAAATTCAAAACCAATTTCCCACCCAAACCCACCCATATGGCCGAACCTTAACCCCCCCTCCCTTCCCTATATAAAGACCTCCATTCTTCATCAAATTCACACAACACACCCCTCTACACTCTCCTTAGCCGAAACCATATCTCCCTCTCCCTCTCCATATTTCTTCTTCTTCTTCTTCTATTCTTTTGTTTATTGCTCGAGGGCGAGCAATATTCTAAGTTTGGTGTGGTAAAGGCATAGCTTTTTTGTTTTTCCATTACCATTGATGGCACCTAAGACCGGAGAATCCTCTAGAAGAAGGAAAGGAAAGATAAAAGCTTCCACATCCGAGTCATGGGAGATGGAAAGATTCATCTCCAAAGCCCATCAAGACCACTTCTATGATGTTGTGGCCAAGAAGAAGGTGATCCCTGAGGTCCCTTTTAAACTCAAAAGAAATGAGTATCCGGAGATCCGACATGAAATTCAAAGAAGAGGTTGGGAAGTTCTAACAAATCCCATCCAACAAGTCGGCATCCTAATGGTTCAAGAGTTCTATGCCAATGCATGGATCACCAAGAACCATGATCAAAGTAAGAACCCGGATCCAAAGAACTATGTTACAATGGTTCGGGGGAAATACTTAGATTTTAGTCCGGAGAATGTGAGGTTGGCGTTTAACTTGCCATACATGGAAGAGAACGCACGCCCCTACACAAGGAGAGTCAACTTTGATCAAAGGTTGGACCAAGTCCTTATGGACATATGTGTAGAAGGAGCTCAATGGAAGATTGACTCCAAAGGCAAGCCGGTTCAACTAAGAAGATTGGACCTCAAGCCTATAGCTAGAGGATGGTTGGAGTTTATTCAATGCTCAATCATTCCCACTAGCAACCGGTCTGAAGTTACTATAGACCGAGCCATCATGATCCATAGCATCATGATTGGAGAAGAGGTGGAAGTTCATGAGATTATACCTCAAGAACTCTACAAGGTGGCTGACAAGTCCTCCACCATGGCAAGGTTAGCCTTCCCTCACCTCATTTGCCACCTATGCAATTCGGCTGGGATTGACATAGAGGGAGATATCCTCATCAAAGAGGACAAGCCCATCACTAAGAAAAAGATGGAGCAAGCAAGAGAGCCCAGTCATGGAGCTCAAGAGGCGCAAGAAGCTCACTTCCATGAGATCCCTGAGATGCCTCAAATGCACTTTCCTCCACAAAACTATTGGGAGCAAATCAACACCTCCCTAGGAGAATTGAGTTCCAATATGGGACAACTAAGGGTGGAACATCAAGAGCACTCCATCATGCTCCATGAAATAAGAGAAGATCAAAAAGCAATGAGGGAGGAGCAACAAAGACAAGGAAGAGACATAGAAGAGCTCAAGGACATCATTGGTTCCTCAAGAAGGAAACGCCACCATCACTAAGGTGGATTCATTCCTTGTTCTTCTTTCTTCTGTTTTTCGTTTTCTATGTTATGTGCTTATCTATGTCTTCATTACATGATCATTAGTAGTTAGTAACTTTGTCTTAAAGATATGAATGTCCTATGAATCCATCACCTCTCTTAAATGAAAAATGTTTTAATTCAAAAGAATAAGAAGTACATGAGTTTCGAATTTATCCTTGAACTTAGCTTAATTATATTGATGTGGTGACAATGCTTCTTGTTTTCTGAATGTATGCTTGAACAGTGCATATGTCTTTTGAAGTTGTTGTTTAAGAATGTTAAATATGTTGGCTCTTGAAAGAATGAGGACTAGGAGACATGTTATTTGATAATCTGAAAAATCATAAAAATGATTCTTGAAGCAAGAAAAAGCAGCAAAGAACAAAGCTTACAGGAAAAAAAATAGGCGAAAAAAAATAGAAAGAAAAAGAAAAAGCAAGCAGAAAAAGCCAATAACCCTTAAAACCAAAAGGCAAGGGCAAATAAAAAGGATCCCAAGGCTTTGAGCATCAGTGGATAGGAGGGCCTAAAGGAATAAAATCCTGGTCTAAGCGGCTAAACCAAGCTGTCCCTAACCATGTGCTTGTGGCGTGTAGGTGTCAAGTGAAAACTTGAGACTGAGCGGTTAAAGTCAAGGTCCAAAGCAAAAACAAAGAGTGTGCTTAAGAATCCTGGACACCTCTAATTGGGGACTTTAGCAAGGCTGAGTCACAATCTGAAAAGGTTCACCCAATTATGTGTCTGTGGCATTTATGTATCTGGTGGTAATACTGGAAAACAAAGTGCTTAGGGCCACGGCCAAGACTCATAAAGAAGCTGTGTTCAAGAATCATCATACTGAACTAGGAGAATCAATAACACTATCTGAACTCTGAAGTTCCTATAGATGCCAATCATTCTGAACCTCAATGGATAAAGTGAGATGCCAAAACTATTCAAGAGGCAAAAAGCTATAAGTCCCGCTCATATGATTGGAGCTCTGTTTCATTGATAGTTTGGAATTTATAGTATATTCTCTTCTTTTTATCCTATTTGATTTTTAAGTTGCTTGGGGACAAGCAACAATTTAAGTTTGGTGTTGTGATGAGCGGATAATTTATACGCTTTTTGACATTGTTTTTAGTATGTTTTTAGTAAGAATCCAAAACCAGAGTTGAACGCCCAAACTGGCACAGAAACTGGCGTTCAACTCCACAAATGGCCTCTGCACGTGCTACACTTAAGCTCAGCCCAAACACACACTAAGTGGGCCCAGGAAGTGGATTTATGCATCAATTACTCACTCATGTAAACCCTAGTGACTAGTTTATTATAAATAGGACCTCTTACTATTGTATTAGACGTCTTTTTGACCATCTTTGGTCTCAGTTTTATTCCATTGTTCATCTTAGGAGACTATTGATCTCGTTTAGGGGGCTGGCCATCTCGGCCATGCCTGGACCTTCACTTATGTATTTTCATACGGTAGAGTTTCTACACTCCATAGATTAAGGTGTGGAGCTCTGCTGTTCCTCAAAGATTAATGCAAAGTACTACTGTTTTCCATTCAATTCTTCTTATTTCGTTTCTAAGATATCTATTCGCACCCAAGAACGTGATGAAGGTGATGATTATGTGTGATGCTCATCACCATTCTCCCCTATGAACGCGTGCCTGACAAACACTTCTGTTCTACATGAATTAAGCTAGAATGAGTATCTCTTAGATCTCCTAACCAGAATCTTCGTGGCGTAAGCTAGAATGATGGCGGCATTCAAGAGAATCCGGAAGGTTTAAACCTTGTCTGTGGTATTCTGAGTAGGATTCAATGATTGAATGACTGTGACGAGCTTCAAACTCGCGAGTGCTGGGCGTTAGTGACAGACGCAAAAGGAGGGTGAATCCTATTCCAGCATGATCGGGAACCGAGAGATGAATAGCCGTGCCGTGACAGGGTGCGTGAGCATATTATTCACTGAGAGGAGGGGATGTAGCCACTGACAACGGTGATGCCCTTGCATAAAGCCAGCCATGGAAAGGAGTAAGACTGATTGGATGAAGATAGCAGGAAAGCAGAGGTTCAGAGGAACGAAAGTATCTCCATTCGCTTATCTGAAATTCCTACCAATGATTTACATAAGTACCTCTATCCCTATCTTATTAATTATTATTCGAAAACACCACTATCCATTTATATCTGCCTGACTGAGATTTACAAGGTGACCATAGCTTGCTTCATACCAACAATCTCCGTGGGATTCGAACCTTACTCACGTAAGGTATTACTTGGACGACCCAGTGCACTTGCTGGTTAGTTGTATCGAAGTTGTGACAATTATGAATTAAGATCAAAGCACCAAGCTTTGGAGCCATTACCAGGATTTGTTCGAGCCTGGACATCACAATTTCGTGCACCAATCCCCAAGCTCAATAATATAGTATTCCATGGAGTCAAACTCCAAGCTCAATAACATAGTATTCCATAGAGTCAAACTCCAAGCTCAATAATATTCCATGGAATCAAACTCCAAGCTCAAATATAATATTCAATATTCATATATATATATGCATGCCCATGGGGGAATCCGGGGAGTTAAAGTGCCCGGTCACATCTTGCGACAGAGGGTCAACAAATAGTCTCAAATACACAAGCCACATAAAAATCTCTTTCCTTTTTAAAATAACACTTCAAATTAAAACTCCAATTCTTATAGAAATTTTGGCAGTATCTCCTCTAAAACTCGAATTTCTACCACCCTTCAAGGGTCCCATCTACCAAAGCAAACACCCCTCAGTCATTCAAATCATTTCCAGTAACAAATTATTTCAAAATCAAACAGATATCAATATTAAATATTTTCCCAAAATCAACTAACTTCAACAATAAATTATTAACAACAGCTAAACCACACATTTTATACCATATACACAATCCATCAATTATACATTCAGTTCATTCCTATCTTAAGGTCTTCTAGCCTAAGTTTTCACGTGACATTAATCATTAACTACGAGAAACTAAAACCACACCTTCGTACGGAATCAAAATATTCAAAGCTCCGGAGAGGCTTTCTAACCGAGCTATCAAAGAAGAAGAAAATGTCCAGAATTGTCTGTGCCTCCTAGAACTCCCGTTGGCGGAACTCAAGGGGTAGAGGAGCTACTTCTCCGTCACCTTTCACCAATCAAAAGTGGTGTCAACATGTAGAGGAGGAGGATATGAATACTTTTACTGGATTAGATTTTTGATTGGGGTTACGGATTGCAAGAAATCAAAGCCGAAAGGTTGGAGGAGGTTTACGTTCTCACGCTTCTCTCTCTCAGTCACTCTTCTCTCTCGCCACTCATTACTTCGTATACTATATATATATGGCGGCGCAAGTATAATAATGATAATAAAATAAATGTTACTTATTCCTTCGGATGAAACTATTATATATAAAGCTAATGATATAATAAGGCTAATGATACTCATAACTATATATTACATATATGCGTACAAGCATAATAATAATAATAATAATATATAAAGTTGAATGTATATGAGTTACTAATATAAATGACATTAGTAACTTAAAGATGAAAGATATTTGGTGAAGTATTAGAAAGGCTAAGTTCACCAAAGAGTATCGATATTTACTCATATCATCGGATATCGAACTCGATAATAATATTATTATCTAAACTCTATTTTTAAATTTAAATATCAATTACTCAAATTAAAATATACATAAAAGTTTCATTACTTATAAATTACTAGAATTATAGTTTTAATTATGTAATATATATATATATATATATATATATAATTCAAATCTGAATCCCCTAACCTAGGTTGCACAAAAAAAATTATTGAATTGAAATTTAAAGTCCAGGAGGAGTTTTAGAGGATTCAAAAAGGTCCGTTGAGTGCCTATATCTTATGTCATAATAGATTCGAACACTTGCCCCGGATTAACTTCCGGATCATAATTGTTCTAGTGAATAACTAAAGAAAAAAATTGGAATAGATAGATAGATGGGAGATAGAATAGAAAGAAACTCAATATAAAAATCTCTCAAAAGTTCCCTAATCTTTTTTTTTATATTGGCAGGTCTCTTTGTATGTGTTGTCCAGAATATGAATTTGATTGAATTCAAATTGTTATAAAATTAGTTCAATTACTAATAATAAAATAATTTTCAAAAAATAAAGAACTCTGATTTTATAAAATAAATTATAACTTATTTATGTTTATATTTTTTTAAAATTGAGGGTTGCTGATGAACGAAATTCTTATGCCGGTGTAGAAGTTAACATTGAGTTCAATTATGAGTATAGTATAACCGACATGCAAATATTGCATCAAACAATTCTAAAATCTATGACCGAGAGTATTAGTCCCGGGTCGTTCTCCCTAGGAATTGCCTTAGAATGCACATCATTGATTAGGAAGTCTTTTGTGGTTTTGAGAGTTGGTGCAAGAATTCAAACTAACAAAAGTAAACAACAATTAATTGAGATGAAAGCCTTGGCCAAGGGTGAGTATTGGAAGTTTCATCATTGTAGTTTCCTTCAATTGTGATAAGAATTAATTATTGCTTCACTTAGTTAACCCCCTAATAATGGAGGAAAGTCAAGTGAAAGTAACTAACTTGAGTCACAAGACCTAGCCTAAACCTAGGAAAGTCTAGCTTTAGTGCACTCCAAGTCAATTAGTAATTCTCAATTCCTAATCAACAATTGATATCCACTACTCAAGTGTCTCCAATAACTCAACCCCTAAACCAAGTAAGAGAAATCTACTCCATAGCTAGGGTTGTGATTTTCACAAACAATTGGCGAGCAATCATAGAAGACATGATGAAATTGATAGAAAAGAATTGAATTAAAGCTATCTAATTCAAACAATCATCAACAATCAAGCAATTGAATGAAATTTCTCAATTCATTAATCAAAATTCAAAGTAACAAGGTAACAAATCTAGATCCAAGTGAATGAATCAAAAGATCACTAATTGAGAGTAGAAGAAGAGTAGATCTACAACTTGTATCAAAGTAAAAGTGAATTAGTAATGGATTTCACCAAGAAATCAAGGAAAATTGCAATGAAGAGAGTAAAATCCTAGAGAGAAATTGGAGTTTCTCTCTCTAAAAGACAAAATGTAACTAACTACCCAAAATATCTAGAATAATGTCTAATTGTCTCAATCTCCCTAATCCTTGGTCTTCTTATGCTCTTCCTGCCAGAATTCTGCCCCAAAACAGGGCCTGCCCCAAAACATGGCCTGCCCCTTGCCTGAAATCGCTGGTCACGTTTTCTTCTTAAAAAATTACGTGCGGCTATCGGCGTGTACGCGCACAGTGCGCGTACGCGTCCTTGGGGCTTTTGGCGATCCACGCAGGCGCGCAGTGAGCGCGCGAGTCCAAGGATTTTTGGCCCAGCCATATAAACGCGCCGACTTCTCGTTTTGGCTCCACTGCGCCAGCTCTGAGGGTGCACATCCGCGCATACGCGTATGGTGCGCGTGCGCGCCCATGCCCAAATTCCAAAACTCTAATTTTTCCATGCTTTTTCCATTCATGCATGCTTCTTTCATTCCTCTTAGCCATTTTTTGCCCTATGACTTCTGAAACCACTTAGCAAACGGGTCACGCCATCGAATGGTAAAAGAGGAGGATTACAATATATCAATTCTAATGTAAAAGAAGCATGTTTTCATCTTATGAGGCAAAATTAGGAATGGAACACAAAATTATGCATTTTTATATGAATAAGTGTGGAAGACCATTGATAAAACCCTCAAAATCTATACATGATAAACCCTAAAAACGGGTTTATCAACCTCCCCACACTTAAACTATAGCATGTCCTCATGCTAAAGAAAAGCAAAAGATCAAAGGATCACAAGAGAATGAGACTCATGGGATGCAATCTACTTACATGAATGCAACTAGGGAGTATGCTACTATCTACTTGGTCAATAGCAATTCAATCTTCCTAGAACATATATATATGCACATAGGGCAAGATGATGGGCAATGTATGAATTCTACCAATTCTTGTCATCAAAGTGAAATATGCATAGCTTGCATGAAGAGCGCTCGCGAGAGCCGGGAACAAGGTATTGAGCTTCGAACCCCTGACCGTAAGTGTTTGCACTCTATTCGCTCGCTGTATAGGGTTGATCACTCAATCCTCCCCTACTTCAAGCTCTTCCAAAATTTTTTCTTCCTCTAGCCAATCAACAATTGTTCTATGCATGCATACATATATCATGAGGTCTTTCCTTAAATTGTAATGGGGTTAGGGTTAAGGTAGGGTTATATATTTGGCTAAGTGGGCTAAAATTGAATCCTTTGATTAACTTAAACTCCCCTCCTAACCTATATAACATCCTATACAATTATGTACTAAGCTAACTACCCATTCTTCACTCTTTCACATACTCATACATTTACTTTTGATCATTATACATACGCATTGATTTGTCTTTAAGTCTTACTTTGGGGCATTTTGTCCCCTTTTTTTTTCTTTTCTTTACTTTTCTTGCTTTTTTTTTCATTATTCCTTTTTCTTCTCTTTTTGTTTTGTCTCCACTTTTGTTTTCTTTTTTTTTTCTTTTCTTATCAGCGCATATGGTCTACACATTTGGTCAACACATGAGTATGTATCCACTTCCCAATATTTTTAACAAAAAAACAACAACATGCTTCTTACCTCAACAAATGCCACCCCCCCACATTTTCCAATGCGTACGCACGGATGTGCACCCTCAGAGCCGGCACAGTGGAGCCGAAACGAGAAGCCGGTGCGTTTATATGGCTGGGCCAGAAATCCTTGAACGCACGCGCACACTGCGCGCCTGCACGTGGATCGCCAAAAGCCCCAGGGACGCGTACGAGCCGATAGCCGCACGTGATTTTTTAAGAAGAAAACGTGACCAGCGATTTCAGGCAAGGAGAAGGCCCTGTTTTGCGGCAGAATTCTGGCGGGAAGAGTATAAGAAGACCAAGGATTAGGGAGATTGAGACAATTAGACATTATTCTAGATATTTTGGGTAGTTAGTTACATTATGGCTTTTATAGAGAGAAACTCCAACTTCTCTCTAGGATTTTACTCTTTTCATTGCAATTTTCCTTAATTTCTTGGTGAGATCCATTGCTAATTCAGTTTTACTTTGATACAAGTTGTAGATCTACTCTTCTTCTACTTTCAATTAGTGATCTTTTGATTCATTCACTTGGATCTAGATTTGTGACCTTGTTACTTTGAATTTTGATTAATGAATTGAAGAATTTCATTCAACGGCTTGATTGTTGATGATTGTTTGAATTAGATAGCTTTAATTCAATTATTTTCTATCAAATTAATCATGTCTTCTATGATTGCTCGCCAATTGTTTGTGAAAATGACAACCCTAGCTATGGAGTAGATTTCTCTTACTTGCCTTAGGGGTTGAGTTAATATAGACACTTGAGTAGTGGATATCAATTGTTGATTAGGAATTGAGAATTGCTAATTGACTTGGAGTGCACTAAAGCTAGACTTCCCTAGGATTAGGCTAGGACTTGTGACTCAAGTTAGTTACTTTCACTTGACTTTCCTCCATTATTAGGGGGTTAACTAAGTGAAGCAAAAATTAATTCTTATCACAATTGAAGGAAACTACAATGATGGAACTTCCAATACTCACCCTTGGCCAAGGCTTTCATCTCAATTAATTGTTGTTTACTTTTGTTAGTTTGAATTCTTGCACTAACTCTCAAAACCACAAAAGACTTCCTAATCAATGACGTGCATTCTAAGGCAATTCCTAGGGAGAATGACCCGGGACTAATACTCTCGGTCATAGATTTTAGAATTGTTTGATGCGACATTTACATATCGGTTATACTATACTCACGATTAAACTCAATGTTAACTTCTACACCGGCATAAGAATTTCGTTCATCAGCGACCCTCAATTTTAAAAAAATATAAATATAAATAAGTTATAATTTATTTTATAAAATCAGAGTTCTTTATTTTTAGAAAATTATTTTATTATCAGTAATTGAACTAATTTTATAACAATTTGAATTCAATCAAATTCATATATATATATATATATATATATATATATATATATATATATATTACATAATTAAAACTATAATTCTAGTAATTTATAAGTAATGACACTTATATGTATATTTTAATTTGAGTAATTGATACTTAAATTTAAAAATAGAGTTTAGATAATAATATTATTATCGAGTTCGATATCCGATGATATGAGTAAATATCGATACTCTTTGGTAAGCTTAGCTTTGCTAATACTTCACCAAATATCTTTCATCCTTAAGTTACTAATGTCATTTATATTAGTAACTCATATACATCAACTTTATATATATATATAAAAGACGGTAGGCATTTACCTAATGGAAAGCCGTTGTACATATATGTAACATATAGTTATGAGTATCATTAGCCTTATTATATCATTAGCTTTATATATAATAGTATCATCCGAAGAAATAAGTAACATTTACTTTATTATCATCATTATACTTACGCTGCCATATATATATATATATATATATATATATATATATATATATATATATATATATATAGTATACGAAGGAATGAGTGGCGAGAGAGAAGAGTGACCGAGAGAGAGAAGCGTGAGAATGTAAACCTCCTCCAACCTTTCGGCTTCGATTTCTTGCAATCCGTAACCCCAATCAAAAATCTAATCCGGTAAAAGTATTTGTATCCTCTTCCTCTACACGTTGACACCACTTTTGATTGGTGGAAGTTGACGGAGAAGTAGCTCCTCTACCCCTTGAGTTCGGCCAACGGGAGTTCTAGGAGGCACAAACA
Source organism: Arachis ipaensis (assembly GCF_059453495.1). Classification (NCBI taxonomy): domain Eukaryota; kingdom Viridiplantae; phylum Streptophyta; class Magnoliopsida; order Fabales; family Fabaceae; genus Arachis; species Arachis ipaensis. The sequence continues at coordinate 31,791,627 of NC_142441.1, read as the reverse complement.
ATTCTGGTCGTTTTCTTCTTCTTTGATAGCTCGGTCAGAAAGCTTCTCCGGAGCTTCGAATATTTTGATTCCATACGAAGGTATGGTTTTAGTTTCTCGTAGTTAATAATTAATGTCACGTGAAAACTTAGGCTAGAAGACTTTAAGATAGGAATGAACCGAATGTATAATTGATGGATTGTGTATATGGTATAAAATGTGTGGTTTAGCTGTTGTTAATAATTTGTTGTTGAAGTTAGTTGATTTTGGGAAAATATTTAATATTGGTATCTGTTTGGTTTTTGAAATAATTTGTTACTGGAAATGATTTGAATGGCTTGTGTATTTGAGACTATTTGTTGACCATCTGTCGCAAGATGTGACCAGGCATTTTAACTCCCCAAATTTTCCCATGGGCATGCATATATATATATATATATATATATATATATATATATATATATATATATATATATATATATATATGAATATTGAATATTATATTTGAGCTTGAAGTTTGATTCCATGGAATATTATTGAGCTTGGAGTTTGACTCTATGGAATACTATGTTATTGAGCTTGGAGTTTGACTCCATGGAATACTATATTATTGAGCTTGGGGATGCGCACATAGAGGGACTGTCCAATGGTTAACTACTAGGACATGTCGGGTTGGCTGTATAATCGACAGATGAGACTCATCAGCCATAGGACAGGCATACATCATATGCATTTGTTTGCTTTGTTTGAGTGTGCATTGTTTTAGTTTGCTTAACTGTTTAATTTTGCTTATCTGCTACTTGTTCTACTTGCTGTAAATGCTTCTCTATCTGCGTTTTCCTTGCTTGAATTGTATGTGTATATTTTTTGAGAAATCCTTCTTGATGGAGGTGTGGGGGGGTTGTTCCACCAGTGTCTCGGAGGATTAGAAGAGTCAGAAAGTGAAGTGTTAAGTTAAAGTTAGATTTAGAACTTTAATACCTTAGATAACTTACCTAATTTCTGGTTTAGTTGAATTGTTAAGCCGAAATCTGAGTGTCGAAGTTCTAGGAATACCTCTGGCTCTCCCGAGACCTTTTATATTAACTATGCGGGCACCTTTACCATGCTGAGAACCTCCGGTTCTCATTCCATATATATTTTGTTGTTTTTCAGATGCAGGTCGAAAGACACCTCGTTGAGCGTCTGGAGAGCCTCCTTACAGGCGAAGAACTATCTTTTGGACTGTCATATTTTGTTTTAGGCTATACATATATGCTTATAGAATCTCCGCATGTACATTTTGTCTTTTGTCCCTCCTACAGGTTGACTTGGAGTTTTATTTTGGACTTTCACTAGCTCATTGCTCTTTGCCAAGAGGTTCATCTTCCAAAAGGAATACCTCAATCTCCTTGTTGCTCTTCATTTGTTCACCATGATACAACTTGAGACAGTGCCCATTGACCTTGAAGATATCCGAACTCGAGGGATGGCGCAAATGGTAGACTCCATAGGGTTCTGCTTTCTCCACTTGATATGGGCCTTCCCATTTTGATCGTAGTTTTCCGGGCAACAATCTCAACCTTGAATTATAAAGGAGGACTAGATCACCGGCTCTAAATTCTCTTCTTCTTATGTTCTTTTCGTGCACAGCTTTTATTTTCTTCTTGTAAAGTTTCGAGTTCTCATAGGCTTCCAACCTCAAACACTCTAATTCCACTAGTTGAAGCTTTCTCTCAACTCCGGCCCCACCCAAACTTAGATTGCACTCCTTGACGGCCCAATATGCTCTATGCTCCGCCTCCACCGGTAAGTGGCAAGCTTTGCCATATACCAACCGAAAGGGGCTCATGCCAATCGGCGTTTTTGTACGCCGTTCTGTATGCCCATAGTGCATCGGTAAGCTTGGCACTCCAATCTTTTCTATTGGGCTTCACAATCCTCTCCATTATGCGTTTGATATCCCGATTGGAAACCTCAGCTTAGCCGTTTGTCTGTGGGTGGTAGGCCGTAGCCACTTTATGCATGATGCCATATTTCTTCATTAGCCCTTCCATTCTTCTATTGCAAAAATGTGAGCCTTGGTCGCTCACGATTGATCGTGGCAACCCAAAATTACAAATGATGTTATTTCTCACAAAAGAAAGGACCAAATTAGCATCGTCCGTCCGGGTGGGTATCGCTTCCACCCATTTGGACACATAATCAATGGCTAGTAGAATATAGAGAAAACTATTAGAATTTGGGAATGGCCCCATGAAGTTGATACCTCACACATCAAAAATCTCACAAAATAGCATGGTTTGTTGGGGGATTTCATCCTTCTTGGAGATATTACCAAATCTAAGGCATTGAAAACAAGATTTACAAAAAGGAGAAGAGTCCTTAAAAAGAGTTGGCCACCAAAAAGGAAAGGAGATATTACCACAATCTAGGATTTTTCTTGCCGTTCTTTGAGGTCCATAATGGTCTCCTCCTTTGGAGGAGTGGCAAGCTTCCAAGATTGAGTGGAATTCGATTTGTGGAATGCACCTCCGAATTACTTGATCCGCTCCGCATCTCCAAAGGTATGGGCCATCCCACACATAGTATTTGGATTCGCTTTTTAGCTTATCCCTTTGATGTTTGGAGAGATTAGGAGGAAAGGTGCGAGACACCAAGTAATTTGCAATTGGTGCATACCAAGGAATAACTTCCGAGATTGCTTGCAAGCCCTCAAAGGAAAAAGAATCATTAATAGGAGTGGTATCGCCTTTGGTGTGTTCAAGGCGACTTAAGTGATCCGCCACTAGGTTTTGCGAACCACTCCTATCTTTAATTTCCAAGTCAAATTCTTGCAACAATAAAACCCATCTAATCAATCTCGGTTTGGATTCCTTCTTAGCCAACAAATACTTTAACGCCGCATGATCCGAGTACACTACCACCTTGGAACCAAGTAGATATGCTCGGAACTTGTCCATGGCAAAAACTATTTCCAATAGTTCTTTTTTGGTGGTAGTGTAGTTGGATTGGGCTCCATCTAGTGTTTTTCATGCATAGGCTATGACATATGGATTCATATCCTCGCGTTGTGCTAACGCGGCTCCCACGGTAAAATTTGAAGCATCGCACATTATCTCGAATGGCCGGCTCCAATCCGGCCCTCGCACGATGGGAGCTTGGGTCAATGCTACCTTGAGCTTGTCAAAAGCCTCCATGCACTCCTTGCTTAGATCAAACTCAATGTCATTTTGCAACAATCTTGATAGAGGCAATGCTACCTTACTAAAGTCCTTTATAAATCTTCGATAAAATTCTGCATGTCCAAGGAATGAACGGACTTCCCTCTCGGAAGAGGGGTAAGGCAAGCTAGATATAACATTGATCTTTGCCGGATCCACAGAAATACCATCCTTGGAAACAATATGTCCTAAAACAATGCCTTGCCTAACCATGAAATGGCACTTCTCAAAATTCAAGACACCGTTAGATTTAGTACATCTTTCCAAAACTTTTTCAAGGTTATCCAAGAAATGATCAAAAGAATCACCATATACTGTGAAGTCATCCATGAATACCTCCATTGCTCTAGAAAATCCACAAATATGCTCATCATGCACCTTTGGAAAGTTGCCAGCATTGCATAAGCCGAATGGCGTACGCTTGTAGGCATAAGTTCCAAAGGGGAAAGCAAATGTTATTTTTTCTTGGTCCTCTAGAGCAATGTGTATTTGGAAGTACCCCGAATATCCATCTAGAAAGCAATAATAAGGTTTACCGGATAACTGATCGAGCATTTGATCGATAAACGGAAGTGAAAAATGATCCTTTCTAGTGGCCGAGTTCAACCTTCGGTAGTCTATGCATACCCGCTAAGAGTTTTTCACCCTTGTTGCTATGAGCTCCCCGCTTTCATTCTTGATTGTTGTTACCCTGGATTTTTTTGGCACAACTTGAACAGGATTCACCCATTCACTATCCGAAATGGGGTAGATGATGTCCGCCTCGAGTAACCGGGTTACCTCTTTCTTGAAAACCTCTAAAATGGTAGGATTCAATCGTCTTTGAGGTTGTGTAACGGGTCTAGTTTCTTCTTCTAAGAAGATCCGATGCTCACACACTTGGGGACTTATCCTCACTAAATCCGCCAAGCTCCACCTTATTGCCCTTTTGTTCTTCCTCAAAACACATAACAACTTCTCTTCTTGTTGAGGATTTAGTTCCCTTGCTACAATCACCGGGAACTTGTGGGCTTCATCAAGGTATGAGTACTTGAACACTTGAACTTCTTCACTTGGGTCTTCACCATTTTCTTCGATCATATGTTTCTCATCTAGCTTTGCACAATGTACTTCGGCCACAATGTTGTCAATTAAATCACATCGGAATATGGAGTGGTTCTCCGGTTGGTGCTTCATTGCTTCTTCTAAGCTAAAACTCACGACTCTTCCATCTATCTCAAATGAGTAGGTTCCCGAATGGGCATCCAACTTGAATCTAGAGGTCCTCAAAAATGGCCTCCCAAGTAGGATAAATTATGTCCTTTCGGATTCACTTGGTGGCATCTCCAGGATATGAAAATCAATTGGAAATACCAAACCCTTTATGTTGACCAACACATCTTCTGCAATGCCCGTCACAGTTATTATGCTATTGTCCGCCAAGACAAACCTAGCCGCCGACCGCTTCAACGGTGGGAGCTTCAATATATGATAAACGGAAAGAGGCATAATGCTAACGCATGCACCAAGGTCACACATACAATCAATGAATTGGACTCCATCAATGATACAAGAGACTAAGCAAGGGCCCGGATCAACACACTTTTCCGGGATGGCTCCCATCAAAGCCGAAATAGAACTCTCCAATGGAATGGTTTCCAACTCATGGATTCTATCTTTGTTCATACACAAGTCCTTAAGAAACTTCGCATATTTAGGCACTTGATGTATAGCATCAAACAGAGGGATAGTTACCTCTACTTTCTTGAAAATCTCTACCATTTTTGGATCAAGTTCCACACGCTTCTTGGTCCTTCTTGCCAATGTAGGAAATGGGATTGGTTGAGCCACTTCCTCCAAGACTTGCTCCTTCCTAGGAACTTCACTCCTTGGTTGAGGGTCTTCATCTTCAACTATCTCATGTGCTTCCTCCTCCTCTTCTATTTCTTCTATCTCAACTCTATCCTCCTCTTGAGAAACTATCATTGGGCTAGGTGCCTTTGAGCCCCTCTCTTTCAATTGAGTTCTGGACCTCAAGGCTATGGCATTGATGCCACCCTTGGGGTTGGGTAGATGTTGAGAAGGTATGGCACTAGAGTTTGGAACTTGAGGAATGGAGGTAGAAGGTGGCTCCATACGAGCAATGAGGGCTTAGAGGGTGGAAGTGAGGCCATTAAGACTTGAGTTGAGTGTATTTTGGAGATCTTTTTGCCCTTGGAGTATGGACCGGAGTGTCTCATCTTGATTTGAAGAAGGGGAAGGATATGTGATTTATGGTGCTTGTGATTGGTTGGGTTGAGGTGGTTGTCTATGAGGTGGTATGTAGGTTTGGTAGTTCCTTCCTTGGTTTGGTTATTGATTTGGAGGGTTTTGTGAGTATCAGTTTTGTGGATTGTTGGTGTTCTATCTTTGATTGCCTCCATTGTTCCTACCTCTTTGTTGATAATTGTCCCGCTAACCTTGGTTGGAGCTATCCCTCCAACTTTAATTAGAGTTGTTACTCCCTTGGTTATGATTGCCTCCTTGTTGGGGGTACCCTTGGTTGAAATTTCTCCCTTATGAATGGTAACTTTGATTAGGGCGATCATAGAAGGGGTGATCATAAAAAGTTATGGGTAGCCGCTAGAGTGTTATCTTCTTGGAGACTTGGACATTCATCCGTGTAGTTGGAGTAGCATGAGCAAATACCGCATACTTTTTGGGGACTAATTGTTGGCTTTGTTGGTGTTGAGGAGATGGTGGAGGTTGTTGTTGATTCACTTGGAGTTGCTTTAGAAGACTTGTCATCTCACACAAGGTTTTGGTAAGAGTGCGGTCTCACCACTAGAAGAGACTTCATTCATGGCCTTTGGGCGATTGATTCTCCGTCTAGCATGTTGAGTGGATTCGGCCAAGTCGGTAATGAGTTGCCATCCCTCCTCCGCCATCCTATACTTTGACAAAGAACCATTGCTTGAGGCATCCAATAGATTCTTATCTTGCTCTCTCATGCCTTGGCACACATAGCTAAGCAATACTTGAGTGTCAATCATGTGGTTTGGACATGAGTCAAGAAGTTTGCGAAACCTCTCCCAATACTCATATAGGGTTTCCATCTCGCCTTGTATAATACATGAGATCTCCTTCCTTAACTTGTCTGTCATTTCTACGGGCATGAATTTATCTAGGAACTCTCTTCTAAGCAAGTTCCAATCGGAGACAACATCACTAGGTAAGGTATAAAACCACTTCTTGGCTCTTCCCTCAAGAGAGAAAGGGAAGGCAAACAACCATATGGCCACTTCATCGGATCCTTCCTGCCTAGTGGTCGAGTGTACACCATGAAAGTCCTTTAGGTGTCTAATTGGATCTTGTGCGGGAAGTCCATGGAACTTTGGTAGAAGGTTGATGAGAGCGTTCTTGAGCTCAAAGTTTGCATTCAAATTGGGATGAAGCACATAAAGAGATTGGAGAACGAAGTTCGATGCACCCGCTTCCTTGAGAGTAACTCTCCTTGGAGCGGTCATATTGTCAACACCTAGATCAAAAGAAGAACTATTAGTGCCTTCTTTGGATGATGATTCGGAATCCACCTCGGATATGGTTGGTTAATTGGTAAAAACCTTTTCACCTTCCTCAGAGGCTAACCGCCTCCGAGCTTGCCTAATATGAAGCAAAGTTCTTTCAATTTCCGAATCAAATGGTGCTAAGCTCGGATTCGGTAGTGAACGCGTCATACAATGAAAGAGATAAGAAGCTCATGACATCAAATGATACTTAAGCAAAGATTAATCCTAACTAACAATCAAACAAACAAACAATCAAGAGAAAAATGCAAGTATCCACATATTAACATATCTACACTAACCAATAGAATGGCACACATAAGCAGCTCCCCGGCAACGGCTGCGTCGAAGACAAGTTCCCGTCACAGAGGAGGCCATTCAAAGTGTGCTTAAGACCGAACCATTAGTGGAAGGGGTTGATGCATATCAAGAGATTTTGTCAGCACGATGCGAATATGGGTTTGACTGGGATGCCGTCCTCAGGGTCATTGGCGTACCCGAATCATTCTGGATTCGGGGAAGGATGAGACCCCGGCCCAAGGGCATCACTGCACGTTTTCTCACCAGGGAGGCTCAGGCATGGGCCCAAATTCTAGCCACTATGTGCTCCCAAGCACCCATGGCTCATCTATCACTGCCGAGTTAGCCTTGTTAGTTTGGTGTGTCCTCACCAAGAGGCCGGTGCATATTCCCCGTCTCATTCGCCAGGCTATGGGCCGCATCCATGCTAAGGAGAACCTATCCTTCCCCGCTTTAGTGACCGACTTAGTTGCCGCAGCCGGTGTCCCCCGAGAGACTAAGGATCAGAGGACCATGATCCCGATGGACGGCAATGTTGTTCCAACCGGGAGATACCTCAACCCTCCGGCGGACACCGAGGATCCGAATTTAGCCATCCCCATGAGCACTCCCACCACTTCAATCGCACCACCAAAATCATCCTTGCAACGCATAGAGGACCTCCACAAGAAGATCGATCGTTATGAGCGGCGAAACCAATGCCGATACACTTTTGTCAAGAAGCTTCTAAGTTGCCTAGCACCACCTATGGAAGAACCAGAAATTTCCACGTCCACTGGCACCAACAATGAAGATAGCGATAATGGAGAAGATGATGGACACTCGGAAGCCGATCAACCATTGCGTCTCACTCAAGGCACGGAGGACCGTGCCAACTTCTAAGTGTGGGGAGGTCGGTCGGCTGACCGGTCTCCATAGGTAACATCCGAATAAATTGTGAATCTCTTTTGTTAATTAGGATAGATTACATGATTAGGTTTTTCACTTCTTGACATCCTTTGCATGTTAGTTATATCTTAATAAGTCCACTTGGTTAGAGTAATGACTTATTTCCTAGGAAGCTAAAATTTTAGGGCAACCCTACCAATCTTGAAAATTTTGAAAATTTTTTATGCTAAGCTTGTTTGAAGAATATAATTTGGAACATGGATTTTGAGCCAAGAACAGAAGCAAGTGAGTTTTGAGCCTAATTGCGTGGCTACATCTTCTAGCCACTTACCTTCCTTCTTGTGTGCATTGTCCTCTCTCTATGATTGTGATCCTTAATTTGTTTGACTCTATATGTCCATTGTTATATGTATGAATGCATGTACATGATTGAGGCCGTCAATTCACTTGCCCACTTACCCAAATGACCTTACCTTATAACAACCTTTGCAACCAACTTTGAGCCTACGTTTAACCCACTTATTCTTAATTTTAGCACATTACAAACCGAAAGCGAAAAACCACGAATGTCCCTAATTGAATCCTTGAATAGCTTAGGCTAGAGTGTATATGTCATTCAAGTGTGGAAAAATGCGCAGGGGGGGCATTTGTTGAGGTAAGAAGCATGTTGTTTTTTTTTTGTTAAAAATATTGGGAAGTGGATACATACTCATGTGTTGACCAAATGTGTAGACCATATGCACTGATAAGAAAAGAAAAAAAAAGAAAACAAAAGTGGAGACAAAACAAAAAGAGAAGAAAAAGGAATAATGAAAAAAAGCAAGAAAAGTAAAAAAAAAGAAAAAAAAAGGGGGACAAAATGCCCCAAAGTAAGACTTAAAGACAAATCAATGCGTATGTATAATGATCAAAAGTAAATGTATGAGTATGTGAAAGAGTGAGGAATGGGTAGTTAGCTTAGTACATAATCATATAGGATGTTATATAGGTTAGGAGGGGAGCTTAAGTTAATCAAAGGATTCAATTTTAGCCCACTTAGCCAAATATATAACCCTACCTTAACCCTAACCCCATTACAATCTAAGGAAAGACCTCATGATATATGTATGTATGCATAGAACAATTGTTGATTGGCAAGAGGAAGAACAAATTTTGGAAGAGCTTGAAGTAGGGGAGGATTGAGTGATCAACCCTATACACCGAGCGAATAGAGTGCAAACACTTCCGATGAGGGATTCGAAGCTCAATACCTTGTTCCCGGCTCTCGCGAGCGTTCTTCATGCAAGCTATGCATATTTCACTTTGATGTCAAGAATTAGTAGAATTCATACATTGCCCATCATCTTGCCCTATGTGCATATATATATGTTCTAGGAAGATTGAATTGCTCTTGACCAAGTAGATAGTAGCATACTCCCTAGTTGCATTCATGTAAGTAGGTTGCATCCCATGAGTCTCATTCTCTTGTGATCCTTTGATCTTTTGCTTTTCTTTAGCATGAGGACAAGCTATAGTTTAAGTGTGAGGAGGTTGATAAACCCCGTTTTTAGGGTTTATCATGTATAGATTTTGAGGGTTTTATCAATGGTCTTCCACACTTATTCATATAAAAATGCATGATTTTGTGTTTCTTTCCTAATTTTGCCTCATAAGATGAAAACATGCTTCTTTTACATTAGAATTGATATATTGTAATCCTCCTCTTTTACCATTCGATGCCGTGACCCGTTTGCTAAGTGGTTTCAGAAGTCATAGGGCAAAAAAATGGCTAAGAGGGATGAAGGAAGCATGCATGAATGGAAAGAGCATGGAAAAATTAAAGTTTTGGAATTTGAGCATGGGCGCGCACACGCACCGTACGCGTACGCGCGGATGTGCACCCTCAGAGCTGGCGCACTGGAGCCGAAACGAGAAGCCGGCGCGTTTATATGGCTGGGCCAGAAATCCTTGGACTCGCGCGCGCATTGCGCGCCTGTGTGGATCGCCAAAAGCCCCAGGGACGTGTACGCGCACTGTGCGCGTACGCGCCGATAGCCGCACGTGATTTTTTAAGAAGAAAACATGACCAGCGATTTCAGGCAAGGGGCAGGCCCTGTTTTGGGGCAGGCTAGGGGCAGGCCCTGTTTTGGGACAGAATTCTGGCACGAAGAGCATAAGAAGACCAAGGATTAGGGAGATTGAGACAATTAGACATTATTCTAGATATTTTGGGTAGTTAGTTACATTTTGGCTTTTAGAGAGAGAAACTCCAACTTCTCTCTAGGATTTTACTCTCTTCATTGCAATTTTTCTTGATTTCTTGGTGAGATCCATTACTAATTCACTTTTACTTTGATACAAGTTGTAGATCTACTCTTCTTCTACTCTCAATTAGTGATCTTTTGATTCATTCACTTGGATCTAAATTTGTGACCTTGTTACTTTGAATTTTGATTAATGAATTGAGGAATTTCATTCAATTGCTTGATTGTTGATGATTGTTTGAATTAGATAGCTTTAATTCAATTCTTTTCTATCAATTTCATCATGTCTTCTATGATTGCTTGCCAATTGTCTGTGAAAATCACAACCCTAGCTATGGAGTAGATTTCTCTTATTTGGCTTAGGGGTTGAGTTATTGGAGACACTTGAGTAGTGGATATCAATTGTTGATTAGGAATTGAGAATTGCTAATTGACTTGGAGTGCACTAAAGCTAGACTTTCCTAGGGTTAGGCTAGAACTTGTGACTCAAGTTAGTTACTTTCACTTAACTTTCCTCCATTATTAGGGGGTTAACTAAGTGAAGCAATAATTAATTCTTATCACAATTGAAGGAAACTACAATGATGGAACTTCCAATACTCACCCTTGGCCAAGGCTTTCATCTCAATTAATTGTTGTTTACTTTTGTTAGTTTGAATTCTTGCACCAACTCTCAAAACCACTAATGACTTCCTAATCAATGATGTGCATTCTAAGGCAATTCCTAGGGAGAACGACCCGGGACTAATACTCTCGGTCATAGATTTTAGAATTGTTTGATGCAATATTTGCATGTCGGTTATACTAAACTCATGATTGAACTCAATGTTAACTTCTACACCGGCATAAGAATTTCGTTCATCAGCGACCCTCAATTTTAAAAAAATATAAATATAAATAAGTTATAATTTATTTTATAAAATCAGAGTTCTTCATTTTTAGAAAATTATTTTATTATCAGTAATTGAACTAATTTTGTAACAATTTGAATTCAATCAAATTCATATTCTTATATATATATATATATATATATATATATATATATATATATATATATATATATATATATATATATATATTACATAATTAAAACTATAATTCTAGTAATTTATAAGTAATAAAACTTATATGTATATTTTAATTTGAGTAATTGATATTTAAATTTAAAAATAGAGTTTAGATAATAATATTATTATCGAGTTCGATATCCGATGATATGAGTAAATATCAATACTCTTTGGTGAGCTTAGCTTTGCTAATACTTCATCAAATATCTTTCATCTTTAAGTTACTAATGTCATTTATATTAGTAACTCATATACATTCAACTTTATATATTATTATTATTATGCATGTACGCATATATATATATATATATAAAAGATGGCAACCATTTACCTAATGGAAAGCTGTTGTACATATATGTAATATATAGTTATGATTATTATTAGCCTTATTATATTATTAGCTTTATATATAATAGTGTCATTCGAAGGAATAAGTAACATTTACTTTATTATCATTATTATACTTGCGCCGCCATATATATATAGTATACGAAGGAATGAGTGGCGAGAGAGAAGAGTGACCGAGAGAGAGAAGCGTGTGAACGTAAACCTCCTCCAACCTTTCGGCTTCGATTTCTTGCAGTCCGTAACCCCAATCAAAAATCTAATCCAGTAAAAGTATTCGTATCCTCCTCCTCTACATGTTGACACCACTTTTGATCGGTGAAAGTTGACGGAGAAGTAGCTCATCTACCCCTTGAGTTCGGCTAACGGGAGTTCTAGGGGGCACAAACGATTCTGGACGTTTTCTTCTTCTTTGATAGCTCGGTTAGAAAGCTTCTCCGGAGCTTCGAATATTTTGGTTCCGTACGAAGGTATGTTTTTAGTTTCTCGTAGTTAATGATTAATGTCACGTGAAAACTTAGGCTAGAAGACCTTAAGATAGGAATGAACTGAATGTATAATTGATGGATTGTGTATATGGTATAAAATGTGTGGTTTAGCTGTTGTTAATAATTTATTGTTGAAGTTAGTTGATTTTAGGAAAATATTTAATATTGGTATCTGTTTGATTTTAAAATAATTTGTTACTGGAAATGATTTGAATGACTGAGGGGTGTTTGCTTTGGTAGTTGGGACCCTTAAAGGGTGGCAGAAATTCGAGTTTTAGAGGAGATACTGCCAAAATTTCTATAAGAATTAGAGTTTTAATTTGAAGTGTTATTTTAAAAAGGAAAGAGATTTTTATGTGGCTTGTGTATTTGAGACTATTTGTTGACCCTCTGTCGCGAGATGTGACTGGGCACTTTAACTCCCCGGATTCCCCCATGGGCATGCATATATATATATATATGTGTGTGTGTGTGTGTGTGTGTGAATATTGAATATTATATTTGAGCTTGGAGTTAGATTCCATGGAATATTATTGAGCTTGGAGTTTGACTCTATGGAATACTATGTTATTGAGCTTGGAGTTTGACTCCATGGAATACTATATTATTGAGCTTGGGGGTGCGCGCATAGAGGAACTGTCCAATGGTTAACTACCAGGACATGTTAGGTTGGCTGTATAACCGACAGATGACACTCATCAGCCATAGTACAAGCATACATCATATGCATTTGTTTGCTTTATTTGAGTGTGCATTGTTTCCAAGGATGGTATTTCTGTGGATCCGACAAAGATCAATGTTATATCTAGCTTGCCTTACCCCTCTTCCGAGAGAGAAGTCCGTTCATTCCTTGGACATGCATAATTTTATCGAAGATTTATAAAGGACTTTAGTAAGGTAGCATTGCCTCTATCAAGATTGTTGTAAAAGGACATTGAGTTTGATCTAAGCAAGGAGTGCATGGAGGCTTTTGACAAGCTCAATGTAGCATTGACCCAAGCTCCCATCGTGCGAGGGTCGGATTGGAGCCGGCCATTCGAGATAATGTGCGATGCTTCAAATTTTACCGTGGGAGCCGCATTAGCACAACGCGAGGGTAAGAATCCATATGTCATAGCCTATGCATCAAAAACACTAGATGGAGCCCAATCTAACTACACTACCACCGAAAAAGAACTATTGGCAATAGTTTTTGCCTTGGACAAGTTCCAAGCATATCTACTTGGTTCCAAGGTGGTAGTGTACTCGGATCATGCGGCGTTAAAGTATTTGTTGGCTAAGAAGGAATCCAAACCGAGATTGATTAGATGGGTTTTATTGTTGCAAGAATTTGACTTGGAAATTAAAGATAGGAGTGGTTCGCAAAACCTAGTGGCGGATCACTTAAGTCGCCTTGAACATACCAAAGGTGATACCACTCCTATTAATGATTCTTTTCCCTTTGAGGGCTTGCAAGCAATCTCGGAAGTTATTCCTTGGTATGCACCAATTGCAAATTACTTGTTGTCTCGCACCTTTCCTCCTAATCTCTCCAAACATCAAAGGGATAAGCTAAAAAGTGAAATACTATGTGTGAGATGACCCATACCTTTGGAGATGCGGAGCGGATCAAGTAATTCAGAGGTGCATTCCACAAATCGAATTCTACTCAATCTTGGAAGCTTGCCACTCCTCCGAAGGAGGAGGCTATTATGGACCTCAAAGAACGGCAAAAAAAATCCTAGATTGTGGATTTTGGTGTCCAACTCTTTTCAAGGACTCTTCTCCATTTTGTAAATCTTGTTCTCAATGCCTTAGATTTGGTAATATCTCCAAGAAGGATGAAATCCCCCAACAAACCATGATATTTTGTGAGATTTTTTATGTGTGGGGTATCGACTTCATGGGGCCATTCCCAAATTCTAATGGTTTTCTCTACATTCTACTAGCCATTGATTATGTGTCCAAATGGGTGGAAGCGATACCCACCCGGACGGACGATGCTAATTTGGTCCTTTCTTTTGTGAGAAATAACATCATTTGTAAATTTTGGTCGCCACGAGCAATCGTGAGTGACCAAGGCTCACATTTTTGCAATAGAAGAATGGAAGGGCTAATGAAGAAATATGGCATCATGCATAAAGTGGCTACGGCCTACCACCCACAGACAAACGGTCAAGCTGAGGTTTCCAATCGGGATATCAAACGCATAATGGAGAGGATTGTGAAGCCCAATAGAAAAGATTGGAGTGCCAAGCTTACCGATGCACTATGGGCATACCGAACAGCGTACAAAACGCCGATTGGCATGAGCCCCTTTCGGTTGGTATATGGCAAAGCTTGCCACTTACCGGTGGAGGCGGAGCATAGAGCATATTGGGCCGTCAAGGAGTGCAATCTAAGTTTGGGTGGGGACGGAGTTGAGAGAAAGCTTCAACTAGTGGAATTAGAGTGTTTGAGGTTGGAAGCCTATGAGAACTCGAAACTTTACAAGAAGAAAATAAAAGCCGTGCACGACAAGAACATAAGAAGAAGAGAATTTAGAGCCGGTGATCTAGTCCTCCTTTATAATTCAAGGTTGAGATTGTTGCCCTGAAAACTAAGATCAAAATGGGAAGGCCTATATCATGTGGAGAAAGCGGAACCCTATGGAGTCTACCATTTGCGCCATCCCTCAAGTCCGGATATCTTCAAGGTCAATGGGCACTGTCTCAAGTTGTATCATGGTAAACAAATGAAGAGCAACAAGGAGATTGAGGTATTCCTTTTGGAAGATGCACCTCTTGGCAAAGAGCAATGAGCTAGTGAAAGTCCAAAATAAACTCCAAGTCAACCTGTAGGAGGGACAAAAGACAAAATGTACATGCGGAGATTCTATAAGAATATATGTATAGCCTAAAACAAAATATGACAGTCCAAAAGATAGTTCTTCGCCTATAAGGAGGCTCTCCAGACGCTCAACGAGGTGCCTCTCGACCTGCATCTGAAAAACAACAAAATATATATGGAATGAAAACCGGAGGTTCTCAGCATGGTAAAGGTGCCCACATAGTTAATATAAAAGATCTCAAGAGAGCCAGAGGTATTCCTAGAACTTCGACACTCAGATTTTGGCTTAAGAATTCAACTAAACCAGAAATTAGGTAAGTTATCTAAGGTATTAAAGTTCTAAATTTAACTTTAACTTAACACTTCACTTTCTGACTCCTCTAATCCTCCGAGACACTGGTGGAACAACCCCCTCCCCCACACCTCCGTCAAGAAGGATTTCTCAAAAAACATACACATACAATTCAAGCAAGAAAAACGCAGATAGAGAAGCATTTACAGCGAGTAGAACAAGTAGCAGATAAGCAGAATTAAACAGTTAAGCAAACTAAAACAA
The DNA here is from genome assembly GCF_059453495.1 of Arachis ipaensis. Taxonomy (NCBI): domain Eukaryota; kingdom Viridiplantae; phylum Streptophyta; class Magnoliopsida; order Fabales; family Fabaceae; genus Arachis; species Arachis ipaensis. Next base: position 31,776,226 of record NC_142441.1, on the reverse strand, counting down.
TGCACACTCAAACAAAGCAAACAAATGCATATGATGTATGCCTGTCCTATGGCTGATGAGTCTCATCTGTCGATTATACAGCCAACCCGACATGTTCTGGTAGTTAACCATTGGACAGTCCCTTTGTGCGCGCATCCCCAAGCTCAATAATATAGTATTCCATGGAGTCAAACTCCAAGCTCAATAACATAGTATTCCATAGAGTCAAACTCCAAGCTCAATAATATTCCATGGAATCAAACTTCAAGCTCAAATATAATATTCAATATTCATATATATATGCATGTCCATGGGGGAATCCGGGGAGTTAAAATGCCTGGTCACATCTTGCGACAGATGGTCAACAAATAGTCTCAAATACACAAGCCACATAAAAATCTCTTTCCTTTTTAAAATAACACTTCAAATCAAAACTCCAATTCTTATAGAAATTTTGGCAGTATCTCCTCTAAAACTCAAATTTCTGCCACCCTTCAAAGGTCCCAACTACTAAAGCAAATACCCCTCAGTCATTCAAATCATTTCCAGTAACAAATTATTTCAAAATCAAACAGATACAAATATTAAATATTTTCCCAAAATCAACTAACTTCAACAACAAATTATTAACAACAGCTAAACCACACATTTTATACCATATACACAATCCATCAATTATACATTCAATTCATTCCTATCTTAAGGTCTTCTAGCCTAAGTTTTCACGTGACATTAATCATTAACTACGAGAAACTAAAACCATACCTTTGTACGGAATTAAAATATTCGAAGCTCCGGAGAAGCTTTCTGACCGAGCTATCAAAGAAGAAGAAAATGTCCAGAATTGTCTGTGCCTCCTAGAACTCTCGTTGGCCGAACTCAAGGGGTAGAGGAGCTACTTCTCCGTCAACTTTTACCGATCAAAAGTGGTGTCAACGTGTAGAGGAGGAGGATACAAATACTTTTACCAGATTAAATTTTTGATTGGGTTATGGATTGCAAGAAATCGAAGCCGAAAAGTTGGAAGAAGTTTACATTCTCACGCTTCTCTCTCTCGGTCACTCTTCTCTCTCGCCACTCATTCCTTCGTATACTATATATATATATATATATATATATATATATATGGCGGCGCAAGTATAATAATGATAATAAAGTAAATGTTACTTATTTCTTCTTCTGATACTATTATATATAAAGCTAATGATACTCATAACTATATATTACATATATGTACAACGGCTTTCCATTAGGTAAATGCCTGCCGTCTTTTATATATATATATATATATATGCGTACATGCATAAGATAATAATAATAATAATAATATATAAAGTTGAATGTATATGAGTTACTAATATAAATGACATTAGTAACTTAAGAATGAAAGATATTTGGTGAAGTATTAGCAAAGCTAAGCTTACCAAAGAGTATCGATATTTACTCATATCATCGGATATCGAACTCGATAATAATATTATTATCTAAACTCTATTTTTAAATTTAAATATCAATTTCTCAAATTAAAATATACATATAAGTTTCATTACTTATAAATTACTAGAATTATAATTTTAATTATGTAAAATATTATATATATATATATATATATATATATATAAATTTGATTGAATTCAAATTGTTATAAAATTAGTTCAATTACTGATAATAAAATAATTTTCTAAAAATAAAGAACTCTAATTTTATAAAATAAATTATAACTTATTTATATTTATATTTTTTTTAAATTGAGGGTCGCTGATGAACGAAATTCTTATGCCGGTGTAGAAGTTAACATTGAGTTCAATCGTGAGTATAGTATAACCGACATGCAAATATCGCATCAAACAATTCTAAAATCTATGACCGAGAGTATTAGTCCCAGGTCATTCTCCCTAGGAATTGCATTAGAATGCACATCATTGATTAGGAAGTCTTTTGTGGTTTTGAGAGTTGGTGCAAGAATTCAAACTAACAAAAGTAAACAACAATTAATTGAGATGAAAGCCTTGGCCAAGGGTGAGTATTGGAAGTTCCATCATTGTAGTTTTCTTCAATTGTGATAAGAATTAATTATTGCTTCACTTAGTTAACCCCCTAATAATGGAGGAAAGTCAAGTGAAAGTAACTAACTTGAGTCACAAGTCCTAACCTAACCCTAGGGAAGTCTAGCTTTAGTGCACTCCAAGTCAATTAGCAATTCTCAATTCCTAATCAACAATTGATATCCACTACTCAAGTGTCTCTATTAACTCAACCCCTAAGCCAAATAAGAGAAATCTACTCCATAGCTAGGGTTGTGATTTTCACAAATAATTGGTGAGCAATCATAGAAGACATGATGAAATTGATAGAAAAGAATTGAATTAAAGCTATCTAATTCAAACAATCATCAACAATCAAGCAATTGAATGAAATTCCACAATTCATTAATCAAAATTCAAAGTAACAAGGTCACAAATCTAGATCCAAGTGAATGAATCAAAAGATCACTAATTGAGAGTAGAAGAAGAGTAGATCTACAACTTGTATCAAAGTAAAAGTGAATTAGCAATGGATCTCACCAAGAAATTAAGAAAAATTGCAATGAAAAGAGTAAAATCCTAGAGAGAAGTTGGAGTTTCTCTCTCTAAAAGCCAAAATATAACTAACTACCCAAAATATCTAGAATAATGTCTAATTGTCTCAATCTCCCTAATCCTTGGTCTTCTTATACTCTTCTTGACAGAATTCTGCCCCAAAACAGGGCCTGCCCCTTGCCTGAAATCGCTGGTCACGTTTTCTTCTTAAAAAATCACGTGCAGCTATCGGCTCGTACGTGCACACTGCGCGTACGCATCCCTGGGGCTTTTGGCGATCCACGCGCAGGCGCGCAGTGCGCGCGCGCATCCAAGGATTTCTGGCCCAGCCATATAAATGCGACGGCTTCTCGTTTCGGCTCCACTGCGCTGGCTCTGAGGGTGCACATCCGTGCGTACGCGTGCGCGCCCATGCCCAAATTCCAAAACTCTAAGTTTTTCATGCTCCTTCCATTCATGCATGCTTCCTTCATCCCTCTTAGCCATTTTTTTGCCCTATGACTTCTGAAACCACTTAACAAACGGGTCACGGCATCGAATGGTAAAAGAGGAGGATTACAATATATCAATTCTAATGTAAACGAAGCATGTTTTCATCTTATGAGGCAAAATTAGGAAAGGAACACAAAATCATGCATTTTTATATGAATATGTATGGAAGACCATTGATAAAACCCTCAAAATCTATACATGATAAACCCTAAAAACGAGATTTATCAGTCGCTACAGTTGCCCTAGAGCATGGGCACCTTTGGCCCTTTGACCTGGTGCCTCATTAAAAAATCCTTAGTCGGGAAAAAGAGTGCACCTTGGTTCAAGGCCTTCTAACTATAATATTCCTTAGGTTACAGGCGTGCCAAGATCTCGGGAGTTCTCGCCCTTCGAGATTGGATACCTTATAGTAACCTTTTCCTAGGACTTCCACTACCCGGTATGGTCCTTTCCAGTTTGCAGCCAGCTTCCCTTCTCCCGTCTTTTGTGTCCCAATGTCGTTTCGGATCAGGATGAGATCGTTGGCCGTGAAACTTCTTTTGATCACCCTCTGATTGTATCTCAGAGCCATTCGACACTTCAAGGCTTCTTCCCTAATCCGAGCTCTTTTTCGGACTTCTGGAAGTAGGTCGAGCTCTTCTCTTTGTGCCTGGGGATTAGCTCCTTCATTGTAGAAGATGACCCTGGATGATCCTTCGTTTATTTCAATGGGAAACATTGCCTCCATCCCGTAGGCAAGTCGAAACGGTGATTCTCCTGTTGTAGAGTGGGGGGTTGTCCGATACACCCACAAGACTTGGGGGAGCTCCTCAGCCCAGGCTCCTTTTGCGTCCTGCAGTCGGCGTTTCAGCCCGGCTAATATGACTTTGTTTGCTGCCTCAGTTTGTCCATTGGCCTGTGGGTGTTCTACTGAGGTGAACTGATGCCTGATCTTCAGGTCCGCCACTAGGGTTCTGAAGCTCGTGTCAGTGAACTGGGTCCACTATCTGTGGTTATGGAGTGGGGGACTCTAAACCTTATGACAATGTTTCTATATAGGAATTTCTGACTTCTTTGAGCAGTAACAATGGCCAAAGGTTCTGCCTCAATCCACTTTGTAAAGTAGTCAACCCCTAGTATAAGGTTTTTAACTTGGCTCAAGCCTTGGGGGAATGGCTCGAGGAGATCGAACCCCCCATTTCGTGAACGGCCAGGGTAAGGTGACGCTGATGAGCTCTTCAGGGGGTGCTATGTGGAAACTGGCGTGCTTCTGGCAGGGAGGGCATGTTTTTATGAACTCGGCTGCTTCTTTTTGCAGGGTTGGTCAGAAGAAGCCGCCTCAGACCACTTTTTTGGACAGGGCCCGTGCTCCTAGATGGTTACCACACATGCCATTATGGACATCTTCCAAGACTTCCCTTGTGTCGGAGGTCAGAACGCACTTTAGGAGGGGTGTTGAGATCCCTCTTCAGTACAATATGTCGTGGACTAGTGTGTAATTTTGCGCCTTCCTTATGAGCCTTCTAGCGTCCTTTCTTTCTGTGGGTAGGGTTTCAAATTTGAGGTAGTTGATTATGAGGGTCATCCACTCTTGGAGTTGGCCTGATATGTTTAGCACTTCCTCTTATTTTGAGATTGACGGGGATTGTAGCATTTCCTAGATGAGACTTCTGTTATTGCTCCCTGACTTGGTGCTGGCTAGCTTTGAAAGAGCGTCAGCTCGGGCATTTTGCTCTCGAGGTATATGTCGGACCTCACATTCTTTGAAACTTTGAAGTTGTTCCTTAGTTTTGTCTAAATATTTCTTCATGCTGGAGTCTTTTGCTTGGTATCTTCCATCTATCTGTGAGGTAACTATCTGCGAGTCGGTGAAGATGGTGATACTCTATGCCCTAACCTCTTTAGCCAGCTTTAAGCCAGCCTGCATGGCTTCATATTCTGTCTGATTATTGGAGGCGAAAAATTCGAACCTTAGGGATAGCTCTATTTGAGTCCCTTGATCACTTTTCAAGATGATGCCTGCCTCGCTTTCGGCCTTGTTCGAAGAACTGTTGACGTATAAGCTCCATGAGACGGGTGTTCCTGGGGTATCGGTGTATTCGGCGATAAAGTCGGCCAGGTACTGGGATTTTATAGCGGTCCGAGTTTCATACTTAAGGTCGAACTCGGACAGCTCCACTGCCCACTGCAGAATTCTGCCTGCCAGGTCCGTCTTCTGTAGGATATGCTTCATGGGTTGATTAAGGCAGACCTTGATGGTGTGGGCTTGAAAGTATAGGTGAAGTCTTTGGGATGTGAGTATAAGGGCGTAGGCGAATTTTTTTATCTTTTGGTAGTTCAGTTCAGCCCCTTGTAGGGCTTTGCTGACGAAATAGATGGGCCGTTGTCCATCTTTGTCTTCTTAGACTAGAGCTGAGGCTATTGTCCGGCTTCTGACTGCCAGGTATAACACCAGCTCCTCTCCTTTCACGGGTCGGGTTAGGATAGGTGGTTGCCCTAGGAACGTTTTGAAGTCTTGGAAGGTCTTCTCGCACTCTGGGGTCCATTCAAACTTTTTCCCTTTCCTTAGGAATGAGTAGAAGGGGAGTGACCTTAGAGCTGATCTTGCCAGAAATCTAGATAAGGCGGCCAGCCTTCCGTTTAGTTGCTGTACCTCTTTCACACAGGTTGGACTTTTCATGTCAAGTATAGCTCGGCATTTGTCCGGGTTTGCTTCTATGCCCCTTTGGGTCAGCATGAATCCCAAGAACTTGCCGGCTTCTACCGTGAAAATGCACTTTGTAGGGTTTAATCTCATATCATGTTTCCTTATAGTGGCAATTTAAAATAATATTATTGTCAATTTATGTTATTTTTAAAAAGTTACTTTTAACACGTTAAAAAAGTTTTCAACTGACACTAAAAATAAAGCAGTTTTAATTAAAATTTAAATTAGACTCGAGTTATGGGCATGATATCTCAAAGATATAACTGTCAATGATAGTAATAGAGCGTGGAAATAAAAAATGTAGGAGCAGTTATCACATCAGCAATAGAGCGTCAAGGGACAACAATTACGGAACATTTATTCAAGTTTGAAACTAACGAAGATATATTATAGGAGTAACTGATAGTTGACATTAGGTTAGTGTATAAATAGAGTTTTGAGCACACATTGTAATCAGTTCAGTTCTTCTTGAAAAATACTTGGAAATCTAAAAACGTTCTCAGCCTCCCTGGCATCAGAGAGTAAAACTGGGAATTTAAAGTAATTCTTCTAAAATCTGAACTCAAATTTGTACTCTACCTTTTATTTTTAATTAAAGTTATTTACTTTTTTTTGTTCTTCTTCATCTTCGTCTTCCTTTCTCTTTTAATTTCTGCATTTTACTTTGCCTACGACACCTTGCATGTTTTTGTTTTATCTTTAATTTATTTTCGAAACTACAATTGAGACCTTGAGACACCCACAAGAGAAGTCGTTTTCACTCCATAATTTAAGATTGTAAAACAAAACTCAAAAGTTGTTAATTTATTTTTTGTTAACAATAGAACGAAAAATCGAGAAAAAACAAATTGGCATGCTCGGTAGAATATTGTCAATAGATTGTAGTTGTGTCCAAAAAAATTCCAAATTTGCAGGAAGTTACATTGTGAAAAATTATTTTTAAATACTAAAAAATTAGCGTCAATGGACATGTTAAGTTCATCCACAACATTTTCTATTTTCAGTGATGAAAGAGAAAAGAAAATTGAAAATATTTTCTTACCTCAAACCACTGATACTATTTTATTATCGGTGAGGCATGATGGCGTTGGTCATACCCATCATGGGTTAAGTGCATCTCATACAAACACTATGAGGTGATCGTTTAATGGCTTGCCACCAGGGTTTGTCCCCTCCATAGTGACACAAAATTTGATTAATCCTGTTTACTCACCAATTCAGAACCTTGTCTATCATAACCCATGTGTTAATACTAGCATGAAAAATTTTTCAATTTTAGGCTCACAAACTTCACTTGGTATATTGTCTACTTCTTCAAATGTGAGCACAAAAAAAAATCATTATTCTTCTATTTTTCAAATTACAAGTCCAATTCTTTTTAATATGTCAAAAATATTACCATCAGAAAATTTTATGGTTATTATTGATACATTAGCAAAGTTTTATCAATAGATAAATAAGAATCATTATAATTTAGCTAATATATTGACTCATCATATGACAAAAATACTTAATTTTTTTATTGAGTCGACAAATACTAAGTATGAGCAATTAATCTATAAAGTATATCAAATTGCTAAAATAGTTAATATGAAAGAAAATTAAAATGATTTTATTGAAGTATAAGAGATAAATGTAGAACAAAATCCTCCTGAACATGATATACATTTAGATAAACAAGATCAAAATGATGGTAATGTAATAAAAGATGATACTAAACTACAACAAAATATTAATCAAGTTGTTAAATAAAATGACATTGGCGGACAAGATGTCAATCAAGTGATTGAACAAATTCTGAAAAGATTGGGATTTAATGTTGGATTTGTAAATCAACTTCACTTTGTATTTTTTTTTTTTTTCTTGAATTTATCCAACAAACTGAATTGCCTGAGGGGATGGAAGTTTTCTAAGTCATTAATTACATTTTTAAGGGAAGATGAAGAATCATCAAGAAAGCACTTTCTTGCTATACTGTCAAAATCAATAAAGTGGCGTCAAATGAGTATTTAAAGATGAAATTGTTTTCCTCCTTATTGACAAGAAATGCTTTAACATGGTTTTCTAACCTAAATTCAAATTCTATTCGCTTTTGGATACAGTTAGAAAAAGATTTTTATAAACAATTTTTTCGTAGTGAATTAAAAATAAGTTTAAGTGGTTTATTTTTCATCAAACGTAATGTAGGAGAATCAATTGATAAATATTTGGCTAGATTTAGAAACATGAGAAATAAATGCTTTATTCCAGTTCCAGAATCTGAAGTTGTCAAAATGGTCATAAATGGATTAGAATTTGAAATTAGAAAGAAGCTTGTAAATCAACAATATCATGACATGACTCAACTTGTTAAAAATATTAGACAAATTGAAGAGTTAAAAGCTTAAAAAGAAGTAAAGTATAAAGAGATGATAAAAGAAGCAAATGTCTACATCTCATTGACTAAGTCATGCAGCGGATGATTGAATTTTTTTTCTGAAGTTCGTATAAGGTAAATGGCTTCTCTGTAAATAAGGAGTAATTTTGATAATAAAAAATGACAAAAAATGATTTCATTCTTCTTTAACATATAAAAGAAACGACTTCACAAAGTTAAAATTCTGTTACTTCTGAAATTAAAAAAATTTGTGTCAATTAATAATGTCAATTGGAACAATGAAGGGGTATGTGTCAAAAATTATAACAGATACCATTTGGCATGCTTAGAAGTTGTATATAGAAGAATAAATTCCATGGACAGTTAGGTATTCAACTATCAATGTAAAAATTTTATAGGCTTAGAAATTTTGTTAAGTCTATTACTAATAGGCATTTAATCTATCAAGCATATATGTGTTTAAAGTGTCAACTTAAAAGTATTTGACACTTTCAATATCAATTGACATTTAGTCATTTACACCTCAACTTGTCAAAGATAAAATAAATATCAATAAACAATTAAATTCTTTCACTTTCAATCATTACATATCTTCAAATGCGAAATCTTAGGAACATTTTGTTAGACAAAAAATTACTATTACTTAAAAAAAAATTTATTTTAAGTAAATAAATATAAAATAATATTATTGTCAATTTATCTTATTTTTAAGAAGTTAGTTTCAAAAATTAGGAAAGCTTTCAACTGACTCTAAAAACAAAATAGTTTTAATTAAAATTTGAACTAGACCCAAATTATACGCCATGATATCTCAAAGATATAACTATTAGTGATAGTAATAGATTGTGAAAGTAGAAAGTGTGGAAGCAATTATCAACATCAGCAATAAAGCATCAAGAGACAACAAGTGCGGAACGGTTATTCAAATTTGAAAACTGACGAAGATACATTATAGGAGTAACTGTCAGTTAATATTAGGTTAGTCTATAAATAGAATTTTGGGCACATATTATAATCAGTTCAATTTTTTTTTTTTTTTGAAAAATTCTTAAAAATCCAAAAATACTCTCAACCTCCTTGGCATAAAAGAGTAAAACTAAAAATCTTAAGTAATTCTTCTAAAGTCTGAACTCAAATTTGACTTTATTTTTTATTTTTAATTAAAGTTTTTTATATTTTTTTGTTATTCTTCATCTTCTTCTTTTTTTTAATTTCTGTATTTTATTTTGTCTCTGACACTTTGTATGTTTTTTTTTATCTTTAATTTTATTTTTGAAACGATAATTGAGACTTTAAGACACCCATAAAAAGAGTTATTTCTGCTCTTTAAATTAAGATTGTGAAACAAAACTCAAAAATTATTAATTTATTTATTTTTAACGATGAAATAAAAAATCGAATAAAACAGCACTATTAATTATATAATTGAACATTGTATAACAAATGGGGAATGCTCCCATAAAGACATAGAAAACGTCTTTTTTAAAGATATTTTTTTAATAATTAAAATTTAACACATATAATCACTTAAATTATATTATTTTTGTCAAAATTAAGTCAGACAAATTAATTTGACCGAAAAATAGTGAATCAAATTTTGAATCCGTCTAAATTAATATTATTTTTCATAAAAAATGACTACAATACCCCTATTATATAAAATGACTAAAATACTCTTATTATATATATTAATTTTGAGAATTCTAAATTTTAGCCCTTTTCTTCTCTATAGTTATAGGGTTAGAATTTAAAATTTTCAAAATTAATATATATATATATATATATATATATATAATAGGGATATTTTAGTTGTGTTTTATAATAGGAATATTGTAGTAATTTTTTAATAAAAAAATATTAATTTATACTAGTTTAAAATTTAATTTATTATTTTTTTTGTTAAACTGACTAATCTAGTCTAATTTTAATAAAAATAATATAATTTAATTGATTATATATATTAAATTTTAATTTTTAAAAACATCTTTAAAAATAGACATTTTTGACATCTTTATCTAAATGGCTCCCATAACAAATTAAGATCCATGCTTTGTCTTCTCTACTTCCTTTTGGTCACTATGTTGAAGAAATAAAAAATAATAATAGCACATGCAGATGTATAAGGCATGAGATGGGATGACATGTGCGTACCTGAACAGCAAGGATAACAAGTAACAACCATTAACCACCAACTTGTCATTATTACTAAGAATTAAGTTTAGACCAATTCAAGCACACAAACACGAGGCCAATCAAACGTGAATTAAGTTCTCAAATAAGTTACTAGTTCGTTTAGGTGTAGAATGCCCTTTTCTGTTATTAAGTCACATGATATTTAGTTACTATTTTATGAGATCAATTCCGCTACGTTACCACCAGTATTTCTACTAATATCTGCCAACTATTATTTATAACTGTTTAATGGAAGTGTCTTTGTGGATGTGTCTAATAAAAATATCTTTTTTATGATTGTGTTTAATAGAAGTGTCTTTATAGATATATTTTCTGGATGTGTCTCTTTATATATGTATTTAAAATATAATAATTAATTATTGTTGGTAATAAGTTAGTAAATAATATATTGGTACCCTATACTTTTCCTTATGAGATATATAAAAACTTCACGCTTCTCAAATAATAATAATAATAATAAAGAAGTTCAAATTTAAATAAAATATAAGTCAATATAATATCCAACATCTTGTAATAATATATAATTTATTTTTTATTTTTATCAAGAATTAATCTATCACTAATATGATATATTCTAAAACGTATTGTATTTGTATTTGTATTTATATTTGTATTAGAATTAAAATTTATTTGATGACACCATATTGAGTACAAGGTATGCATGGTTGGCAACATTTAAAAATAAATTTCTTTTTAAAAAAAAAATTGAAATTAGGTGAAGAAGAAGATTGTAATTATATTTTTGAGAGGAATATGTATTGTATATGATTTTTTTATTTTTTATAATTGAAAAAAACATATAAAATAAAAATATACAAAATATATACTCATAAAAAATTTAGTTATAATCTTTATTTTTTATCTAATTTTATTTTTTAAAAAAACCCTAAAAATATTAAGGATAAAATTGAATGATAAAGATCGGAAATAAAAAATATTTTGGCTGATTTTATTTCTTTCAATTTTTTTATATGAATAAGTACTGTCCACTCTCTCCTAAGGCTAAGAGATCCTCTTAAGATTCTAGTATATACAAATTCATATATATAAATATATTTAATTTGATTTGTTGATTGATTTTTAAGCTAACCAGAAGGTGGAAAAAACCATAGGGTGATGTGAAGTGGGTGTAAAATTTGTTTTGTCATAGTATGAGTGGAGCGTTTTTAGAAAAAGGACAATTGAGCATACGGTGCCTTCCCTAGATAGAAGTTGAACATGATAGGCCCCAACCGTCCAAATAACCCACTCCACTTTGATATAACCTTTACCGTCCTTGCTCGTACGTACGTCCCGATCTGGAAATACAATTCATTCAATAAGAATCTATCCACTTATTTTCTAACAAGTCATTATTAATTGACTTAACTAAATAATAAAATATGTTGTTTGCCACGCTAGTATAATAAGTAGTGACTTCACGAGATAGCGCATATTGAAGGGAAGGCTGTTTCTTTGATCTTTATTTTATTTTATATATTCTATTTCCCTTATAATCTCAACCAATAATATCTCAATCAATAACCACCACCATAGCCATGGAATCTTTCTTTGTTAGTAACAACACATTTTTTCAGCGGGAGGAGGATACGGGCATGGACTGGGCATGGATGATTGAGTTCCTGAAGGGCATGGTGAAGCCGGTGGCAGCAACCGCAGTGGTGGGCCTAGCAGTGGGCTTGTCTTTCTGGCAGAAGCTGGGCCTAGAGTCCGAGATGTTTGTTGCCATTGTGAGGGCGTTTATTCAGCTCTCTATCATTGGCTTTGTTTTGCAGTTCATATTCAATCAGGGTAATGCTGGATGGATCATTCTAGCATACCTTTTCATGGTACTTTTTTTTATTAATTTCATGTTCCACAGTATTTTATTTTTTAATTATAAAGAAGTTTCGAATTCATCAAGTTAATTAAAATCTCTTTTTCCTTTTAGGCAATTGATATAAGATGTGGTGTTTTCATTTGAAATGAAATTCAATTGAATTTAATTTGGATCCTCTGCAGGTATCAGTGGCTGGTTATACAGCGGGGCAGCGAGCGAAACACGTGCCTCGCGGAAAGTATGTGGCGGGTGCTTCCATACTGACCGGAACATCGGTGACCATGTTTTTGCTGGTTATATTGAATGTGTTCCCTTTCACTCCCAGATACATCATCCCTGTTGCCGGCATGTTGGTCGGAAACTCTATGACTGTAACCGGAGTTACCATGAAGAGACTTCGTGATGACATTAAGACTCAAATCAACTTGGTTTGTATATCTTGCTTTTTACAAACTCATATTAATCTTCAGACGATTAGAGTGATTGAGAGACTAGTTCATAATTTTTTTTTCTAAATATAAATATCTTTTATATATATATATATATATATATGACTAATAAACTATAATTTAAATGAAATAATCTCCTTATACTCACTTATAAATCGTAAATTCGAGTCACACTCATAATGAAAGTATTTTTAAAACTAATTTATATGTTTTTTTAAATTAAAAAAAGTTGATATAACATCTCATAGTAATGAATAGTTTACTAATTCTTACCATTTCCTATATTTAAGTTATTAAAATCATTTTAAATATTAAAAATAATTTTATCAAATACAAATAGATTATATTTATTGAAAATTATTTTTTAATCAAACTTTAATACTATCATTTTAAAAAAATTAAAAACTTTATCACATAAAACCTAACTAAACCATATATAAAACTACTCTTGTACTCACTATGGAATTGTTATTGAATATCATGAATTTCACTGATAAACACTTTCCTTTCTTTTCTTTGTACTCTCTGTTCTGGATTTTTGTTATTTCAACTTTCAAGACACCGTTAAAATTGAGTATAGAATTATAAATATGTTCATCATTTAGTTAAACTAATACAAGTAGTACTTTCTTTGCTTTCGATGATATCATTGACAGTTTCATCTAAATTGAATAAATAAATAATTAGAATCATCCAACTTGTCATAGTTGACCGTTTCGGCGTTTACCATGTATTCGTATTGTTGATTTCATCACACCTTATTGCATCATTATTTTACTATTAACAAAGACAGAAGTTTGTTTAATCCTCCAACTATTGCAATTTAATTTTTCAGATTATGCAAAGTCATGTGTATTGAAACTCTGTTAACATGTGCAGCTAGATCATTTAAAAAGTAGATCTAAGTTTTTCTTCTAAAAAAAGCTGGCATAATCAGTACTAATACAAAATAACTACTTCATTTTTGTATAATATTCATCCTTTCGAAAATTTAGCATACTGGTAAAATATTAAATTGGTCTCTTACGTTTGGACATAATCCTGTTTTATTCTTTAAGGTTTAAAGTATCTTATTTAAAATTTAAAAAAGTTTCATTTAGTTTTAATGTAGTCCCACCGTAAAATTAAAGTTGTCCTACATGACAGAACAAGGTCGATATTCTGTACAAGTTACAGAGGCACAAAATCAACCGTTGATGTATCAATACATTTATTTATCATTTTTTTTAGTTTTATAGAAAATATTTCATTCAAATTATAAGAAAAATGATAAATAAATGTATTGATTTTGTGTCTCTAAATTTGTATTTATTCTCCAAATTATTGACTTTATTCTTGTACTGCTGTCATGTAAGACATTTCATTAATTATTTAACTTTGAACTCACAGTAAGACTATATTAAAGCTAAATAAAACTTTTTTGGATTCAAATAGAACACTTTAAATCTTAAAGACCAAAACAGAATCACGCCAAAACACCAATTTATTATTTTATCCTTTAGTATACCGATGACCATCAGTGTTATTACTAAATATTATTACTGTAGACTAATATTTAGCTAATAATAGTTTATGTTTACATTTATAAAGAAAATATATAATTTGCACACGTATTATTAAAATTTACATACGAGTTAACATAATTTGTATATATTTATCAGAAATTAATAAAATTTATTTATTAAAAATAATTTAATATTTATGGTGTTCAAATACTAATCAAAATTATTAAAATTTTATGTATTCATAACTCAAGTGTATCTGATATGAATGTGTATCTAGGTTGAGACGGCTTTGGCGCTTGGCGCGACTCCACGACAAGCTTCTCACCAGCAACTGAAGAGGACTCTGATCATAGCACTGTCTCCGGTGATAGACAACACAAAAACAGTGGGTCTAATATCTCTTCCCGGAGCAATGACTGGTCTAATCATGGGAGGTGCGTCGCCATTGGAAGCGATTCAGCTGCAGATTGTAGTGATGAACATGATGATTGGTGCATCCACTATGAGCAGCATAATGGCCACTTACCTTTGTTGGCCATCATTCTTCACCAAGGCCTATCAATTGGAAACCAAAGTCTTCACAGATTGATTCCGTTACTCCAAAGCACAAATTTTTAAATGATTAATTCTTCAACACCATGATTCAGTTCAAGTCACCTCTAACTGTATAGGATTGGGTTGTTTTGTTAGTCAATTTTGGTTTTTTATGGAACAAGCTAAGGTCATTTTGTGTTTTGATTCTCAACATTACTTTGTGTGTAAAAATGCGATCAAATCAAAGTGTTACTCTGTTGAATATTATTCTTTTTACTATAATTCTTTAGGGAGTATTTTTAGGATATTAGTTAGATAGATCTATCATGTCAAAATTGAAAGTTGGAAGTTATTAATCGGATAAAAATGAATTTAATGCAAGACAAAGGATGCATAAAATGAAAATATGAAACACTGACAAGTGGCAAAACAGAAATTAGCAACAAGTAGTTAGGATTTAGCAAGGTATATGTATTAATGTATGCACCTAATGAAATTGGGGGAGAGGGAATATTTGCTCAAACTAGCCATCTAGAATTAATTTGAGATAAGGGGATATGATATATATGGTTGTGATTTGCAAGGTGACATGTGCACTGGGAAAATATTCTCATTGTAGTAATCAAAGTTTATTAGGGTATCATAATGGGAAATGCATGGAGTTCTATATATTATTATGGAAGAATAATGTATCCTGCTAGAGAAACAATGGACTATTTGTACAATGTGTACAATGGATGATTGAGTTACAAAATAAACATCTCTCATCTTTCATACTATCTAGAATAACCATCCGAGTACTAGGGATAATAAACATCTTCCCAAAAGCTTAAATTAATTTTGGGATTCACCAAGACTCGAACTCTTGACCTTTTAGATCTAGCGCTCTAATACCATGCATAATACCACTCATCCTAAAAGTTTCAATTGATGGAAAAAAATAACACTAATGATTATATCTCTAATACTCTCTAAACTTCTATTATACACATTGTATAAATATTCCATTGGCTACTCATACTTTTCCTAATGCTATTGTTGTTCAATATATGCTATATTGGATATCCGTTACCATACATGTGATGCGAATTATGTGAGGACAAGGTAACAGCTAAGACCACCCCTAGTTGACAACAAACACCATTTGATAATTTGGTCCGTAAATTGATATATCATAACATATCTTTTAATTTTCCTTTTGACGTGGATTATGATATTGACTAAATTGTATGGATTCTTTTGTCTAAGTTGCTTTATTCCGCAAAGATAAGGGATATAACACAATAATAGAGGAAATATAGTTACTTTATATATATGAAGTTTAGTTATTGTCTCACAATAAAAGAGAACCATCAACATAACAAGGTCCATTCTTCTCTCGCATTTGACATTTTCATCGGTGGGTACAGTTTTAATTTGGTGGTTATTCTCCACAAAATAATAATTAAAAGATATTAAATAATTTAACATATTTAATTAAATTATTTAATATAATATAAAACAATATTTAATTTAGACAAAAATATTAAATTGGTTCGTTACGTTTAGGCCTAATTCTATTTTGGCCCCTAAAATTTAAAATATCATAATTTAAATCTAAAAAAAATTCATTTAGTTTTAATATAATCGTGCCATGAAGTTAAAGTTAAATAATTAATGAAGCTCAGTTTTTAAATCTGAAAAACTTATAACCAACCTCTTCGCAGTGGCGAAACTTGAAACAAAATTTTGGGGGGCCAGATAGAAAATAATTGTCAAAATTTTTTTGATATGGATCCCATTTAAGATAAGCTCGTCTAATCTCATCTTGCTGGTTTGGGTGATATTGCCAAATCTAAAACCGTTTTTCAAGATCTCATTCCAAAAAGTTAAGGTTAAAGTCATCAGATGTAACTTTTTGAATTTTTGAAGGTTATATCTCACTTTCTTCGTGATTCATTAAAATAGAAGAACTATCTACAAGTGTTGATATTGTAAAAGTTATATGTTCTCCTTCTTAAATATTAGTTTTCCTCTTAAAAAATGAATCAAGTCTTTGATTTTTCATTATTATTTTATATAAAATTTGAATATATATCCTATAAAATATGTAAAGAAGAAGTTAGAAGGACAAATATTAAAATTTATAATATTTATTAATTTTTTTATCAATTTATACAAATACAATAATATTAATACTTATTGAGTATTCTATTATTTTTTATCATATAAAAAATTAAATTAAATAAACAGTAAAATATAAAATAATATTAAATTAAATAAATAAAAAATATCTAATTTTTTATATTTAAACTTAAAGATAGAGGGAGTGTTGCTTATTGAACTTATTAGGTACTTTTAAGTCATAGTAAAGTATTTAAGTCAATTGAACTATTTTTTATCTTTTGAAAAAGTACTACTAAATTTTTTGTAAAAAGTTTGGGGGGGACCATGGCCCCCCTTGTCTGAACTAAGTTCCGCCACTGCCTCTTCGGTTGTCGAGGAGAGTTTCAGGTGACGATAACCTTGTCCTTGTTGATAGCAAATTTTTTTTTTGCAGAAAGCGAGTTCCCGACGATGTTCTCCATGCGCTTGAACCAAGGCTAGTACCTCATGAAAATGCATCTGCTGCTAATTTTGTACCTCTCGAATTTATACATCTTCTCCAAATTATCAATCTTGTTCTTACACTGCTGCCACGTAAGACATTTCGTTAATTATTTAATCTTAAATTCACAGTAAGACTATATTGAAACTTAATAAAAAAAATTTATATTCAAATAGAACACTTTAAATTTTAAGGACTAAAATAGAATTAGATCCAAATAAAAAGAACTAATTTAATATTTTACCCTTTAATTTATTATTTTTGTCGATCTAAAAAAAATAGAAAAATGTTAGGTTTTTTTTTATTGTTGATAGCATTTTCGACCCCAGGCAAAAAGGAGAAAGACGTTACAAAATTTTGAGGTTTCGAGAGATTACAAACCAGACATCCACAACAAAAGAAAAGCAGCATAAGCCAACTTGACTATACTTCTATAGTATTAGGAAAAAATTTAGGAGACTAGCACTTTTATTAAAATTTGGCCATCACTTAACCAACAAAAGAAAAATAAGTAATTCTACATTATTAGATAAAATCTCATGCCATTAAAAACATTAATGATGACTATAAATCACAAAATTTGCTGGTCCCTAACACTCCTCGTTGTATTGACATTAAGGAGCAGCTGACTTGGACAGTAACGAGCAAAACCAAAGCCAAAAAAGAGAGAAAGAAACTAACACCATAGCACCCTATTAAAATTCATCTCTGATGCAAAGTTCCTTCACTTATCCAGATAGCAAAACTCCTTTTGTGTGATAAGTTGCATCTTTAAAGTGTCAACTTGTTGTGGTAAATTCTTCGGCTTATTCCTTTAAAAATTTAATCTCCGCAAATTATTATTCATCCCCTTATACTAATTAATTGAACATATTTTATCAGTTTTAATTATTAGCTGATCAATAGATGCCAAGGATTCCTCAAGCATAAATTAAATGATCATCTCCAAACGAATGACTACTTGACTAGAGCTTTTACTATTGAACCTGTACCATAAAATTCACATAATAAAATCAGCATTTTCTCTTTAAAAATTAAAAAATAACTCCCAATAGCCATACACCTTTTATGAGCAACAAAATTAACACAAAGCCAAACCCCTATCAGATTATTTTGATTCTGATCCTCATTGCTGGCGCGGCAACACCAAGCATCCGTGGATGTTTCCTCATCAATCCTTTATTGTTAAGGATGTCCCTTTCTTTTCAACGAGATAAGATTTTTTCCCTAGCTTCATTCACTAAGATTTCTCTATTTTAAAACACTTGTTGATTCCTAAGCCTCCGAGAGACCCAAAAGACAGCATACTATAAATTCAACCATTTTCTTTTACCACATTTGACACCATCTTATTCACACCATGACTCAAAGAAATCCTTTACTCCCCTCGCTTTCACCCACAAAATTTCTCCTATCAACATATATAGCTTTTGACCATACCATTGGTACATAGTTATTGGGTACAAATAAGTGATCTATATCCTCATCATCAAGGCCACACAGCATACAAGAAATTTGACTTTCAACAATAACATTTATACTTTTTAACCTCTTCATAGTGTTAATTTTTTCAAGGATCACTAACCAACCCATCAACTCCACCTATATAGCACTTCTCCAAATGTTATCGAATGTGTCTTGATTCCGCCCATCCAAGATTTTTTTGCCACTATTGTGTTGGTAAAAGATTTTACTGAGAAGCAACCATCCTCTTAGAAACTCCAAAAAACTCTATCTTGCGACGTACATTTAAAATAATAATGTATGTAAATCCACACAGCGTTTACACTGCCACTCAAAGAATTGTCATCTCCACTTCAAGTTCCAGTTCCAATAAAAACCATTTCAGAAGCACAGTTGGCAATGCACTCCAATTATTGAGAAGATATGCCATATAATCTAAGGAATTTGTCTTTAAGCTTATTAGACTCACCTAGCCATATGTCTTCACAGAATTAGTTTTCTTTCTATTCCCTACGCACATTCTCAATCCCGCCAAACAAACATCTTTACGGATGGGATTCTCAGAAGCACCAAAAATAATATCTGATACATGCTCGAACGAGCATTTTTTATATTCTAGCTAGAACTAAGATATAGAATGATAAATTTGTAATGATCAAGGATCTGAATATTAAAAGAATTACACTAATCCAATCTTAGGCATTAAGAAGAAGAAGAGTTCGTCTCAAAAATAATTGTGTTAAAACGGTGCCACTCATCATAACTCTTATTGAGTTACTATGATGCACAGACACTGACACTGACACGACACGGGACACGCCGACACGCATACATATAAAATATACGGAAAAGCTCTGCATACAAGCGATTAGGGCTTGTAAGCATTACAAGTCAATTAACCCCTAACCCCCCAAAACGCGCTGCAAGTGCTACGTCCCTTACACGCGCTATATAAAGATCCCGCGTATATATAACTACCAAATTTAAAAGATTTGTTTCCTTCTTCGTTTTCCTTCTTTCCAAATTTGCTCGTTCTTCTTCTCACGCGTCTTCCCTGTTTTTTCGATCGTTCTTTTTCTCTCCTTTCTCACTGGTTTGTTCTTCGTCATTGACGTTAGTTCCTCTCTTTGTAACTCCAGCTTCGTTTTCTATTCGATTTTTTGTTTTCTAAAATCAAAGTTTGAACTTGTTTTGAAGATAATGGATGATTCAACCTCAGATTGTCAGCTGAATCAGGGTGAAGTGGATTATGAATTTGAATCTAACGAAGTTCCTGAGGTTTGATTTACATACGATTACTCTGAATTTTGTTGCAGTTATTTGTATAGCATTGTGTAGCTGAATAATTCGTGAACATTGACTGTGAAACTAATGCGTGAACATAAATCTGTGGATTGAATCTAATGTATTAGTTTTGATTAATTATCTGCAATTTATAGCAGACGCTCGGGTGTAGATCAGAATTTTTTGTGTGTATTTTTGGGAGAAGTGTGGGTGTATTTACAGTTTATGACTTTTTTTGTTATTTTAGTTGAGTTGTTGCCGTTCGAGTGTATTATATCAGACATGATTAGGTGTATTTTTAGTTTTTGACATGGTGTATTCTGCAGCCTCTCTCTGTTGTTGATGGCCAGTTTGTTTCTATTTTAGTTGAGTTGTTGTTGTTCGGGTGTATTAGATCAGATATGATTGGGTGTATTTTTTGTTTTTGACATGGTGTATTCTGCAGCCTCTCTCTGTTGTTAATGACCAGTTTGTTCCCAAGGTTAGAATGACATTTACCACCCTTGAAGATGCTGGAAAATTTTACAGGAACTACGCCAAGGCTGCAGGATTTTCTACAAGAGTTCGGAGCACAAATAGGAAGAAAAACGAGATTAAGAATCAATTGATTACATGTAGCAGAAAGAAAAAATGGAAATCTAAAATATCTCCGACCGAGAAGACGAATCCGACAGCTGGTTTAAACTGTCCTGCAAGAATTTATATACACACAGGATGTTGGTGCTTGGATCATTTCAAAGGTTGTGCTGGATCATTCACACTCTTGCTGTCCAAGTAAAACAGAGATACTCAAACAGCACAGGGAACTAAACATGTCCATTCGTCGTACAATAGAGAATAACGAGGAGGCTGGTATTAGATCAAGCAAAACTTACCAATCATTTATTGCGGCTGCCGGGGGTCACCGCGAGTTAAATTTTATTGAAAAGGATGTGAGGAATTACATTAAGAGAGAAGTTCATAATGTTTCTGAACAAGAAGATGCAAAGGAATTCGGAAAATATTTGTTAAGAATGAAAGAGAAGAATCAGAATTTCTTTTTTGAGCTTGAACTCGAGGAGGATCAATCGATTAAGCTGGCTTTTTGCACCGATGCAAGAAGTAGAGCTGCCTTTGAGTATTTCGGAGATGTTATTTCATTTGACACCACCTACAATACAAACAGGTAACAAACTGTCCCTGTTTATGATGCTAAATTAATGTATATTTTTGAATCCGCGGCAGAGGTGTATATTGGGTGTTTTTGGGGGTATACAAAGCATTTGTTGGGTGTACCTAATGATTTTTCATTCTGCACTATGGTAATTTATTTCATGTATAATTTGGTTTGTGGTTCTTTTGTCGGGGTGAATCACCACGGTCAGTCAATACTTCTTGGATGCTCTTTGATGAAAAACGAAGAAATTAAATCATTCAAATGGTTATTTCAATGTTGGCTTCGTTGCATGGGAGGAAATGCTCCGAAAGGGTTTCTCACCGATCAATGCACATCAATGAAAAGGGCTTTAGAGGCTTGTATGCCAACAACAATTCACCGTTGGTGTATTTGGCACATCAAGAAGAAGATTCCAAGTAAATTAAACGGGTACAAGGGACATGCAGAAATTGAACAAGAAATGAGCGAAGTTGTTTGGAACTCTCATAGCAAAGACTCATTTGATAGGAATTGGAATGATATTCTACTGAATTTTAGTCTTGTGGACAACAAGTGGCTTTCAGGTAATGTTTGTTTAAAATCTGCAGCAGAGGTGTAAATTACATATTTTTTCGGGTGTATTGATAGTTTGTATTTGGGTGTATTCTGCAGATCTATATGAAGACCGTCATATATGGGTTCCAATCTATCTGGATCACCACTTCTGGGCAGGGATGAGAAGCACACAAAGGAGCGAGAGCATGCATTCATTTTTTAACAAGTTTATTACCCGGAATAGATCGCTTATTCAATTTGTCAAACAATACGATAATTACCTCGGAAGCAGGGAGCAAGCAGAGAGAGAATCAGATGCTGCAGATTTTCATACGGTCATACCGTGTGCAACCAAATCCTCCATTGAAGCTCAGTTTCAAGATGTGTACACTCATCAAAAGTTTAGGGAAGTCCAAGCACAATTCAGAGGAAAGGCGAATTGCATAACTAGATTAACAAATTCTGCTCTAGGCTATTCAGTATACGAAGTTGGAGAACAAGTTTCCAGCTCAATATTCAACAAGTTTGTGGTTACTTATGACTCAGTAGCAGCCGAGGTAAAATGCCAATACTTATTATTCGAGTCAAGAGGGATACTGTGCCGTCACGCACTAAGCGTGTTAAGTTTTGAACGAGTAAGCCAAGTGTCACCTAGATATATACTGGAACGATTGAGTAAGAAGGTAAAGAGACGACACACACAGATCAAGAGCAGCCACGACGAGCCACTGTTGGAGCCAAGAAGCAAGAGGTTTGACCAATTAGTTTTTCGTTCGCAAAATATTTGCGAATTTGTATCAGAATCGGAGGAGCTGACTGCAATTCTGCACCCTGCGTACGATAACGTCATGGTTGAGATGGAACCATTGAAAGCCAAAAGGAAGGGCACATCTTCTTTATCTCACGAAGACGCCAACTTGAAATCCGTTAACGAGCTTCAAAGCCCTCCAAGGATTCGAACAAGAGGACGTCCAAAAAAATAGGCTAGGTTCAAAGTTGGACAAACAGATTGCAAATGCCACAAAGAAGAAGAAAACGAAAGGTTTAAATGAGGTAAAAGTGATGTTCTTTAAATATGTGGTGATTGAGTTTATTTTTCTCGTTATTAGTTTAGCTAATATGTGAGTTTGTTATATTCAGTTAAACCTCTTTGATGCTGCATCAGTGGTGCATTCAAATTCCAGCCAATATCAAGCACGTGTTATGAATTATCAGTTCAGGGTACTAGCAGCAGCGGATAACTCTTTGGGTGTATAGTTACAGAATATGGGTGTAAAAACACTGTTCGTTTGGGTGTATTTCTGAATTTTCTTGTATTTCACATTTTACATATATATACATATATATACTTCAGAACCTTGTTTTTATGTTATAAAATACTGTTTGTTTTTTTTTTACAACGGTTTAAGGGTTTTAGGTATTAGGGTTTAAGGGTTTTAGGGTTTACGGATTAGGTTTTAGGGTTTACGGGTTAGGGGTTAGGGTTTAGGTTTTAAGGATTTAGGGTTCAGGGTTTTAGTGATAAAGCATCAGGGGAGATAGATTTTTGGGTGTATATTCAACTTTCTTTGGGTGTAAAAAATGGCAGGTTATGGATGTATATTTAGTTTGATGTTTTCCTTCATATTATAGTACCTGTAATTCATACATTTTGAATACAGCAGAGAGAGTTTAATTATTGAAAGAAATTTTACAATAAACTGGATTATAATTGGAAAATTTTTACAGCATGTGTTCAATTTGTTACAGGACTATATAACATTTACATTAATCAGTGTCAACATCCTTAGAATCTATTTGACAATATGGACTCAATAACAACGAGGATGGCTTGGACAGTCTTATTACATTACTTTTCCTAATGGCTTCAGCTTTGTCTAGATTCATGTCATGGAATAGAATCCGGGAAGCATATTCCACTCTAAAGTGGTCCACCTCGTGTTACAGTAAAAAAAATATTTTGTTTAATTAACCATGTTAATTGAGTAATGTAATACAGAGTTATTTAGTTTTAAACATATTTACCTGAGTCCAATTGTCCCACTCATACTTCCTCCTTTTAATGTTTGCTGGCTCAAATATCTCAAGCCACTTCATTACGTAGATAGTATAGTGATAGCTGAAAACAAAGAAAATAAATTACAAATTACATATAGGAAAGTTTAATTTTCAGAGTGAAAGATTTATACCTTGTCTTTTGGCCCGAGATGTGAAGGTATGGTGGTACAATTTCCTTGTCCTTGTCCCTTGATTTCAGAGGTGCCCCCAACATATACTTTAATTCGTGAAATTACATATCCCTTAAAAGACAAAATAAATCAGTAATACATGAATAATTTCAATAAAGGGATACACCCAAAGGAGCACAAAGTTACACCTTATATTGAATAGAAATACACCCAACTATTAAAATACAGAACACAGAAAACAACTTACAATGAATGTATTCAGGGCAGTTCTCTCATCGGACGGAGATTTCGTGTGATATGGGTCGACTATATAAAATTTCCTCTTTCTTGTATCAGCGAACCATAACCACCAATGCTGTGAATGGCAAACAGGTGCAAATATCTAAAATATGTTCAGATTGAACACTGTTTTAGTTTATTTGGCACATAAGTAAAAAATGGTAATAAGAAATTTTAGAAATGAAAACTTACATAACGATGCGATGCCAATTTTTTATGGTCCAAGAAGGGTATAAACATTGGGTAGTCTTCCACCCTAAACGGCTTATTGTTTTTAGGCTGTAAGAATACCCCCTGTGGATGATTTGCAATGGCCATGTTCTGCAAAAATTGTGAACAAACAAATGAATATAGAAAATACACCCAAACAAATCCAGAAAATACACCCAAATGAATAAACAACTTACACCCAATTGAACAGAGAAAATACACCCAAATGAACACATTAAATACACCCAATATAAGACAAAAAATACACCGGAAGGAATACAAAAGATACACCCAAAATTCGTTGAAGCAACCCTTACCACAATATCAGGGGGACAGTATACTTCTTCTTGAAACCTTTTAATCTTTTGTTGGTTTAGGATGAAGCACATGGCAGAGACAATCTAGAAAAAGATGCCGAAATCAATTTTACATCAATCAAGATTGTAGTTAATTTTGGTGATAAAAACATTAATGTTGTTGTAATATTACCTCAGCTTCTATATGCATTTCAGGCGCGAGTGATGCAAGGTGGAGTTTTGACAGAGTGTATATATCCTAGGCTTGGAGTCTACAGACGTTGTCAAACTCATTAGTTAGCCCATCTGCGTAGGTCTTCACTCGTATAGCCCAGAGGTAGCATTTCTCTTTCATGTCAGAACTATTTTCATTCGTCCTCACAGGAGTTTCAAACTTCTCGAAACTCTCTGCCCCACTCTCCTTTGGAATCTGCGGACTTTTTTCTTTTATTGTCACCTCACCACTTGCAATTTTTTGTACCAGATCCCCTAATTGTTCTAGCAGTTTTGGGGTTTCTGGAGTTTTTGCCCTGTCTCCATCTTGCGTTGACGCTCCCTCCTGCGTTGCTGTTTTTTCTTGGCTTGAATCAGTCAAGCCAAGGTTGAATGATGGCATCGAATCTATTTTAGGAACATACGATGCTGTCCGTGCCATCATCATCAGCGCAGTAGTGTCTTCTGGGGTTGGATTACTGCGTGATCATGTATAACGTATTATAAGAATAAGAATATATGGATGATAACCAAAACATTGATTTTACTCTGATGAACTTACATTTTAGATGGAGCTGGGAGAAGCGTGGGTGTGCTTTCTTCAAGTTGTTGGGGGGGTTAGGAGTGCTGCACGGTACATAAAATTAATCATGATGTAAAAAAATTAGTCATGGATCAATCGTGAAAATATACACCCCAACAGGGGAAATATACACCCAAACTGTAACCAAATATACACCCAATGCTATTTCTTACCTTTGTGTAGTTTCTTCAATTTGTAGCAGAGGGGTCGGTTCATTTTCTGTCTCAGGTGTTTGTTCAACTTCCGGCATAGTGGTTGTTGGGACAGTGGTAGACAAACTTGAATCGGAACTCTAAACAAGAAGAAAAATAAAAGGTTAACTATGTCTTTGAAAATAAAAAGGTTATAACGTTGAAATATTCTTGAAAAACTCACATTGCAAGCGCTTCGAACGGTGTCTCTTCCCTCACAACCATTATATTCTCTTCAGCTAGCTCACTGGCTGACTCTTCAACCAGACTCAACCTAAAATACACCCTAAGAAAGTCAAAAATACACCCGAAAATTTCAAAAGAAAGACAAGCTTTGTTTTTTGAGAACTTACATACTTGCAGTTTTTACTTTTTTTCCTGCCTTTTTTTTCTCGAATAAAACAATAAAGGGCTTTTTTTTCTAAAAAAAATATATACAGAATTAGAAGTAGAGGGTAATAAAAGAACAAAAGCAATGGTTATTTGAAAGAGAAATTACATGCTCTCCGCCGGTTTTGTTTACGCTACTTTGTTCTGTGTATCCTTGAGAGGAAGGATCATCACTTTCCAAGTTTACGTCTGGTATTCTAAACATAATAGAGTACATGTTATTCACAAAAAAACCATACTGTTAAATCAGGATAACAAGATTTTATCAAATAAAGCTTCTTACGTTTCAGATGAGACATAGTGACCTTCCGTCGATCGCAGGTCAGCTTCCTTCTCCCTGCGAAATAAGAAACAATTATTAGCAAAGAAAACACCCTAAAATCTGAAATATACACCCCCAACGAGACATACCCCTGTGCAGCAGATTTTTCATTGTTTTTCCTTAAGAATTCATCTAGATCTTCAGTTCCAATTTCAGATCTGACAGTACATGCATAAAAGAACATGTTAACAAATATAATTTTGATGATAGATGGTAATATAGCTTACAAAGTACTGTACCATGATAGGATTGAGCTTGCTCAGGAGATGAATCCTCAACAATGACCTTTTTCTTTTTGGATTGTGTCCTGGGTGGAAAAAACAAGTATGAATCAAAAATAAAAAATTAATTTTATCACAAAATACTATCCAAAGAAGTGCTTATTTTTTTGGTGTTCTCTGTGTCTTTTTCTTTGTTTTTTGCTTCTTCACTGGTGATGATTCTTCGCTTCTATAAGTTAATAAGAGACACTCTATTAATACATGAAAACTTGATAATAAACCTAAAGGAAAGGAGTAATAATTTCAGAACATTACTCATCAGTTAATTCAGATTCTGAATCAGAATCCTCCTGATTCTTCTTTCTTTTTTTGGACTCCAGTCTGGAAGCAAACAATCATTATTTAAAAACATACTAAGAGGGATAAAATACACCCAAATGAATGCACAAGATACACCCAAATGAATGCACAAAATACACCCAACTTAATAAACAAAATACACCCAACTGGACAAACAAAATACAGCCAACTTGATAAACAAAATACACCCAAATGGATAAAGAAAATACACCCAACTTGATAAAGAAAATACACCCAAATATGTTACTTACTTTTTGGCTTTTTTGCTGGGTTGTTTTCTTGGTGAATCCTCTGAGTCTTCTTAAGTCTCAAACTCAGAGGTAGAATTGTCACTATCAGTTGTTTCTGTCTCCGATGATGATGTTGAACTTGCCTTCCTTTTTTGTTTTTTTTTTATTTCCTTTTTTTTCTTTTTTCTTTATTTTTTTCATTTTTTCTTTTGTTTCCGCCATCTTCACAATCCCCTGAAACATTAGAAATTTTAGTTAGTAGCATTCAGGTAAATAAAATACACCTAAGATATTTTGTTCACTTACCATATGTTCCTCTATTTCCGCCCTCATTCTTTCGACCAACTGCTCCTTACTCCAGTTGGCAATCCAGGGTTCTGGAGGTCTTTCTGTCCTCTTCTTGTCTTTATTTTTTGAAAGATGAAAGTAAATTATCATCAGGGAAAATAGACAGTCGTCAATTGCCTTTTTTTTTTCAGCTTGTAATCTGTTATGCCCTTGATGATAAAACTCAAAACATGCCCTCCCCAGTTCCGCTCTGTTATTGTGTCCATCTCGAAAATTGGGGCCAGGTGCACAGGTGAGATTTTGTTTATTGTCATTAGTAACAGGAACGCCATCTGTATATAGAGGATGAAAATCCTCTTGAACATGAGGCGATCCTGTTCATTATCAACGCCAATATCCATCATCTCATATGTTAGATTTTTGAGGGTCTTACCCTGGAATCTTCTAAAAATTTGTTTGTCATCTTCAGAAAGATCCTTATAAATGACTTTATGAGGAAATAGATCTCCTAAAAAAAGGAAAACAACATAGTATGAAAATCAGTTCAAATACACCCAAGCATCAATAGAAATACACCTGAATATGACTCATATACACCCATGTTTGTAGCGAGTTACCTGACGCGTTGATGCCAAGCACAGCCCCTATTGTTTTTTGTCTTACTTTAAAAGAATCATAGCCGGTTTTCAGTCTGTTTTCCCCTAATTTGAAGGAGTTAGCCAACTCCCTTAATATTTGGTGATGCACCCTTAGTGGCGGGATGTGTATCAGGCCACCAAATCCCAAATCCCTAATAATTGTTTTCTTCTCCTCGCTCATGTTTCTGAATTTCTCACTTAACAAATGTGTTGCACACTTAAGGTCTTTGGTTTGCTGTAAACAAAGCAAAATTATAGTCAGATATATTTCTATTATATAAAACTGATTTCATCTAAGACATATATTTATTCTTACATTTTTTCCGGCTTGGTTTCTGGCTGCCATTTTTTCTGAAATGAAAAATACACCCATAGATATCAGTAAGATACACCCATAGATATGAGTCAGATACACCCATAGATATGAGTCAGATACACCCATAGATATTAGTCAGATATCACTCAAACATGCATTAATATACAAGGTCAAGCAACATTACAAGGTCAAGCAATATACACCCATGGACAAGCAAATATTAGAACAGTTGAAACTGTTGACAATATTACAGTATATCAGTTCAGAAATATACACCCAACAAATTATGCCATATACACCCAACAAATTACTCCATATACACCCACCAAATTACGCAATATACTCCCAAAAATCAGTTACCAGAAGAACTAGAACAACAAGAACAGTAACACCTAGAACAACTAAGAAGAACAGTATAACCTAGAACCAAGAATAACAGTAAAACCTAGAACAAGTAGAACATTATAAACTGTAAAATGAGACGTAGAACAAGAAGAACAGTAAAACCTAGAAGAACGTAGAAGAACAGTAAAACCTAGTTCTTCGATTTCGAAATGTGAAAAATATACAAGATGAGTAAAATAGTAACGTAACGTACCTTGAGTATTATAACTTCGTTTTTTCTGGAGATTGTTGATGGAGAGTTATATATTATGTTGATGGAGAGTTCTAATCTTCGCAACGATTACTATCTCTGCAGTTTGTAATGTTGCTCGAAAATGGACGGTTTGTGTTTTCTTCAAATGGCTTGGAGAAGTGGAAGAGTGCGCCATTAAGGAGCGTTATTCGCAAAGAGCAACCGTTGAGTGTGGCGCGTGTATTTTACGCTCTATTGAAAGTGAGTGGCTGCACGTGTGAATGAAGTGTGGGTTGGGAACTTGTAAAACTTCTAGGGCCTTTTTGCTTGTATGTGTAGCAGGCCCGTAAAATATAAAGTATTTTTCAGATAAATTATAATGATATTTTGATATTTTATTGATGTTAAAATATAAATTAAAATTTTTAATTATTTTTAATGTCTTATTTTAATTATATCAAGTATTTAAAATATTTTTTTGTTTTAATAAATAATAATATATACTATATCTAAATTTATTTTAAAAATATATGTTAAGAATAAGACTGGATACGCTGACACGTGATGGTATTTAGGTGTGTTTAGGTGTGCCCGGAGAAGAATTTTTTATTTTTTATTAAGACACAGTTGGACACAGCAGACATGCGTGTCGGACGAGTGTTAGTGAGTGTCGTGTCCGAAATGTGTCCGACACGCGGACACGACAACTCAGCGAAGTGTCCGTGCTTCACAGTTGAGTTATGTGAATTCAGCAAGAGGTCTAAGAATTTCTTTCAAAGTTTATTAGGAAAAGAATTTAAATTTATTTAATCATAATAAAATTTAACTTGTAGATAGAATTTGTCAAAAGATTTGATTTGATTTTAATTTATTTAGTATTATTTTTGTGTTTAAAATTTAAATCAAATATAATCTAACTCTATTAAAATCAAATCTGATTTAAATTAATTATCATATCATTAGATGTTTAATATTTAAATTAGATCTTATCTAATCAAATAAGATCACATATGATTTAAATTTGTTAGAGTTAATTTTGGAGTCATATCTTTTATTTGATTTCAAATTTTATTATTCTATCCTAGAAAGATTTGGCCTATTTTTAGACTAATTTGTTAGGAGTCTATTTAAATACTTTTATGAGACAATCTTATCACTTTTTTAAGAATAAATATTTCGAGTTGCTTTATGCATATTTTACCATGTGTGATAAAGTGATGTAAGTGATTTGCTTTATTTGTTGTATGAAAAAAGTTGAAGGATTCAGTCTAAGATAATTCTTAGTGTTAGTTCTTTTAATT
The DNA here is from genome assembly GCF_059453495.1 of Arachis ipaensis. Lineage (NCBI taxonomy): Eukaryota > Viridiplantae > Streptophyta > Magnoliopsida > Fabales > Fabaceae > Arachis > Arachis ipaensis. The sequence continues at coordinate 31,745,984 of NC_142441.1, read as the reverse complement.
TTAGCTTTTTGATCTAGGTTGTCAATGACAGGTTCTTTGAAGGTCTAGTAAAAAAAATCTTTTCGATGACTAAGGTTGCTAAGAACAAGTTTTTTAGAGTTCTAATAAGAAAATCATGTATCTATCTTTTTGTTTTTCGGTGATACATACTCTCGGGTCGGGTGAATTTTATAATAGACGCATGTTGGCATTCCAACCTTCCTTCTCCTTTCAGGGCTATCCGAAAAGAAAGAGAATTCAGTACTTCTTGGTCAGAGAAAAATTTTGGCATTTTAGAGTTAAGGTGTAAAATGATAAACTTGTAATGATAAAGGATCTGAATATTAAAAGAATTACACTATCCCGGTCTTAGATATAAAGGAGACGAAGAATTTGTCTCAAAAATAGTAGTGCTGAAATGGTGACACTCATAAGACTCATTGGGTTGGTGAGGACAGCAAAAAGTTTAAGAATTCCTTTCATGTTCATTAGGAAAAAATTCGAATTTATTTCATCATATTAAATTTAGTTTGTTGTTAGGGTTTGATAAAAGTTTTGATTTAGTTTTGATTTGTTTAATAATATGTTTGTGCACATGCACAAAGCATTCGTACACATGACTTGCAAAATCCCATTTACTCAAGTCAAGTTTTGCACGTACACACGAGGCATGCGTATACATAACTGTCCTATTTTGGCCAAATTGTTGTTTTTGATCTACTTAACCTTCTCAACCTGTTTATAACCCTCTGTTTAATCCCATTTGAAGTTGAATAACTAATCATTAAGCATTAAATACATCGGGAAGAATTATAATGAATTAAGTTAGACTATTCCCAGATTTAACGCTTGGTTAACCGGATGAAATATTACGAGAATGGTGGTTTTATCCCATCCGCGATGAGTAAAAAGATTTCACCACACTCACGTATTAATGAAATTGACAAATTGATAAATGATCGTGGGTTAATGCATTCAAATTGATAAAATAGATAACGAAATTGGGGCTGATGAGTTTAATCACTTATGAAATGACTAAAAGATTTTGATATTAATTAATTGTGGCATGAATGGCTGGAATGACAAGGTCTGAGTGTTATCCCGCTTGCATGGTAATTTAATTAGTTTTGGCACCTGCACCAGGTAAGGACGGTGGTTCATTTCTGCTTGTTCTGTGGTTGTGGTGTGATGTGGGGACGGCGATACGTAACACCCACATTCTCTCGGATGAAAGGTGAGACAATACAGCACACTCCGTTGATGTGATACGGCACTCTTCGTTGTTTGTCACGTTTATATCTCCAGGAAGAGGTGAGACGGCACTCTCCGTCAATATAATAGTACCAAGAATTGTTTATTCCTCCTGGGGATGGGTAGCAAGAGATCGATCCAGGGTGTCAAGCGGATTTTGTATCGGATTTGGCAATATAACTGACACGTGAACTCATGGTCAGTAGGACAAGCATGCATCATCTGCAACTATGTGACATTATTTGAGTGTGTACATTATATTTGGTTTGCCTATATGATTATCTCTATTTAACTGTTATTTGCCCTACTTGCGATAATTGCCTTTGGTTGTGCTTGAATCTCTCACTTGTGCTTGTTACTACTATTAAACAAATTTCTGAATACTAAATTATAGAATTTGAACCATTGTAATATTGAGAGGACGATGACCCTTATTGAGAATATTTGAGAATTTGAGATCACTAATATAGCTGAGATTAGTCTAATTACCCTGTTGGAATTAGTAGAATCCTAGACTTGAACCTTGTATTATTTGGAGTTTAGAATTGCCTAACGAATTCATTTCTTTTTACATAGTCTCTATTTGGAATTTTTACCCTCACTACAATAAATAAGGGTTTTCGCAACGGTCAAAAACCGTTGTCATAAATCGAAAAACCGCTCCTAAAACTTTAGGCAACGCTTTGGCAACGATTTTTTACCTGTGGTATATGCGGCCGTTACCATTGCTCATAGGCAACGGTTTTTAACCTAAGGCAACGGCAACAAAAAAACCGTTGCCATAGTTACTAGAATAGACAACGATTTTGACGGCAATTTTTAAAGAACGGTTTAGAACCATTACTAGATAGGCAACGGTTTAGAACCGTTCTCTTTCATGACGTAACGGTTTAAAACCAAAACTGGATAGACAATGGTTTTAAAATGTTGTAGTTTTGTTATTCACAAAGACAACGGTTTAAAAGCGTTGCCTTTGGTGTTATTTTTTACAACGGTTTTAATACTATTGTCATTTTGTAGCTGCCTTTGACAACGGTTTTAATACCGTTCTCTTTTGTGACTTTTGACAACGATTTTTTTTTAATTATATAATTATTTATTTACAATAGTTTTCTCATGTTGCATTGAAATTAGTTCTAACTATTTTTTTATATTAGTGTCAATAAATAACCTTAACTAATTGAATCAAATTACTAAAAAAAACTAAATGAATATTTACCATAAAAAGAATAAACAATTATATACTTAGTGAACCAAAAAATTTCGGATCCAGTATAGTTTTCTCAGTGTCGGTTACAAGTAATTTTGGATATTTTCTGATTATTCGAAGAAGATAAGCTTCAACAACACCAACCCTAGAAAGGAATTCAATCTTCCTCTAAAGAATTTTATCAATGTTGGCAGGGAAAATTTATGGGCAGCGAGAAAGAATTCTCCTAATAGTTTCTCTATCCAATTCCATATTTTCAAAAAACAGAACAACCTGCAAACAACAATGAACACAAGCTTCTTAACGAAAAAAAAAATGAAGCATTTTGAATCAGTAAGATACAAAACTAAAGAACAATGGCATGCATATAACACGTGACTATAGAAAAAAGAGAAATACATGTAGAAAATCTCTAGACTTTTGCAATAGTAGCTGCGGGCTTCTAGCAATAACCCTGCCTAACTTATTTCCCTTAACTCCAAGATCAACCAACTGATCCAGCATCGACCTCATCTTGCTAGTAGAACAACCCAATAGGTAAGGTTGGCCTTTGATCGCACAGTCTATACTTATCTTTCTAACCTATAATGAAACATTCCTTTTGTTACTAGTCTAGTACTTCAGCAGAATAAATTTTCTAGTCAAACTAATGAAATATATCTACCTTAACTACCTTCCAACTCATCCATAAAACAAGTATCACTAGCATCAATGGATACAAGCACATAGGTATTTAACAAATTCAACTCTTAAAAAGTATCAAAAGGATCAAGCAACCATAGCCATATGGAGCTGACTGCTAAAGATCTCCACATAATCTTATATAACCATGAAGATCCTAAAGAAATAATTACACAAAATTAAAAGATGGTAAGTACTAATTAGAATATTAATGAGTTGATTATGCAATGATTCTTGAAGAATAAAATTAAATTAAAATTTATAATTAGTTTTTACCATATTCTCTTGAATTAATCTTACAACCAGCAACTTGTAAAAGCCTAAAAGGTCAGATATTGATTAACTTGATGCCTAAAATTTATACTTAAAATACTGCAATTGTACATCATACTAGAATGTATGTCAACTAGAAATTTTTGACAGCATTGACATGGTTGTGATTTAATATGCTAAGAAAGGATATATAACTTGTAACATATAATGCAACAAGTTTATTTTAGTTTTACATCTTACTCAATTGAAATTGTTTGATCTCACTGTAGAGTTTGTTTTCATGTACATAGGAAAACACCAATTCAAAAAGTCCTTTTTAAATTGAGTAATATTTTTGTAATATTTTCATTTTTGACCTTATCTTTACTCATTTTCTTAACTTTTTCTTTAATCTTCCTCTTCAACATTTTCCTTAACTTTATCTTTTCTTTATTTATACACTTAACCTTTTATATATACATATATATGCACTTTAATCCTTATATTTTATGTAATTGCTTTCTTACCCTTAAACTTCCACACAATTATCTTTTTATTACTCAAATCCGGTTTAACCTTACCCTCATATAATTCTTTAAACTTTTCTTTATCCTTCTTAAGCCTTTTTTACTTCAAACTTTAATCTTTAAATTCACTTTATTTTTATTACTTAAACGAATTTAATTCAACCACTTTAAAATACCGTAACCATTTATTTCTAGCTATCGAATATCCAATTTATTAATCATACATCCACTACAACAATTTTGATCTATGGCAACATATATTCAAAACAATACTTAAAAAGTGTTGTCTAAAATAATAAAAAATAACTCTTAATATTTGTTGCAAAAAAATAAGACTATTGCAACTCTTTTAAATCAACATGTTATAAATGTTATTTTTTAGTTAATTAAAAAACATAACAAAAATGTTGCTTTAATAAATTAAATAGACAACATTTATTGTATTCATATATTACATTTTATAAAAGTTGCTTTAAAATTTTTAATAAACATCAACTTATAAATGTTGTCTAAAATAAATTAATATTTTTTCTTAAAATTATAAGCTTCTCTCCAAATATTTTAACAAAATATTTTTTCCCACTTTAACTAAAAAAAAAAAGAAAAACAAAACCCCTTTCCTCCACGGGCCTTCAATTCATCATCTTCTTCTCCTTTTACTGAAAGAAAGTCTGAGACAAAACCCCAACCCTAACAAGCACAAACTCATCTTCATCTTCCTCTCTTCGATGATGGCAATAGAGGAGACATTGACGTGTGCTCTTCTTTGCTAATTCATCCTCATCTTCATCTTCCTCAGACATTGACGTGCTACTAAATCATCTTCTTCTTCGTCTTCTTCTCTTCGAGGATGGCAATGGAGGTCTTGAAACGCGTTTGAGCTTTGATTCTCTCTGCTTGTAGTTCGAGATTCAATCTTCTCTGCTCGCAATCGAGATTCGATCCACTTTGTTCGCGTTTGACCTTCGATCGTCTCCGCTAGCAGTTCGAGCTTCCATCATTTCTGCTCACTTGTTCATCACCGGGTACCTATGATTCTGCCTATTCCTTTTTCTTTTTCATTTTGAATCCTAATTTTAATAATGTTGATGTTGCTATTATAGGGTTTTTGGTAATAATGTTGCTGTTTCGAGTTTGCCGTTCATATTTGTGTATATTTGTGTATTTTGTAACCAGGTCTATGAAGTCTTTAGGTTTTGCTTGCCGTTCATCTATGATCTCTTCCAATTTTCCAGCGTTCTTCTGCTAGGGTTCATCACCGCTGATCATTGTTTTACAGGTACTCATGATTTTATCTCTGTTTTTCTTTTCTATTTTTGTGTTTTGAATCCTAATTTTTGGTTATATGAAATTTGTTGCTGTATGTGTGCATTAGTGTTGAAGCAACTCTACTGTCACTGTGTGCGTTTAATGGAACTGCATGTGTATTTTAAATCTTCTAGTTGAACTTAAACTTGTTTTTACATACATAGCTTTGTGCAGTACCATTTTATTTTGGTTTTTTTATTATGATTTTAAATTTTAGCTTATATATATTACAAAATACCTGTTGTTTTATTATTATAATGGGGATGAAATGGTTTCAAAGATGGGTTATGGTAGAAGCAGTTGTTGAAGTGATTAGTATAATTATTATGATGAGTTGGTGTGTGGAAGGAGTTGGAGTGAATTGGGTAACACAAGCTACACATGATTTTTACACTATGATGGTTATTGATTCCCCCTTTGAGCATGGAAATCAGGAAGTGGAACCCGCAAACCAGTAACAGTGTAAGTCTATTTTGGGCAGTGTCTGCTGCCTCCATTGCCTTCAAGAAAACAGATCCCGCTTATTCATCAACCCTATTAACCCACTCTAAATCAGTAATAACCAACAATTCATTATCTCTTATTATATATGAATCTTTCGTGTTGAAGAATTAGCTAGCTCTATATATATGACACACTATATATGACACACTACGTTCTTTAATTTGTCCATGCATGTTCATTGCAGCTGTTTGATTTTGCTGACAAGTATAGAGGATCGTACTCGCTTTCTTGCCCATTCTACTGCTCCTACTCAGGTTACCAGGTATAATCTGCCTTGGGTAACGATGAGGTTAGAAAAACTCTTCAAACCATTAATTTTTAGTATTTTTCATTTTTTTGTTATTATTTAATCTTTATAAATACTAAATTATTTTTAACATTGGATTTCCAAGTCATGGTTAATTTGTTAGCGCCCTGAGGCTTGCTCTGTAGTCGGTTCCATTGAATGTTCAATAAATATACTTTTAGAAATTTAATTTCTATGTTCACAATGTATTTTTTTTCTGGTAATGCTAATTTGACTACCTTAACATCTCCAAATTGATCTTTTAGAGACGGTTCTTGTATTTATATTAACATGATGTGTATTTGCACAATTGCTAAAAAATATACATAGTTGTTGGTAATTCTAATTAAAATAACAGTGACTTGTCACAAACTCACAATAGTGTCCCGTGTCCTTTTAGAGTTTGGGATTTGGTAGGCATTAATTTAAGACAGCTTGCTTTTTTAGGTTTGAAATTAATCAAATCATTCTTTAATTTCTGTCATCTATTTATATTTAATGGGTAGCTGATATGGACATGACTGGTAAACAGAGCTCTCAGCCATCAACTTGAATAAAATGTGTGTTTCTAAAATACATATTATTAAGTGAATACAATTTTTGTGAAAAGGACATAAAATCTAAGTTTTAACTTTTAATATGTTCATTATATCATTATTAAAAGTATTAAAAGTTCCCCCAATGAAATTCTCATCTCAAAAACTTCCATTAATGCTGCATCCCTACTCTCATTTGCTTCCATTAACTCCCTCTTGAGTGTCTCAATTGAAACTATTCACATGTCCTTAAGAACTTAAGAGTGGAACAAGCTAAAATTGTTATGTTTTCTTTTAATAGGATAAACTTAAGAGCCACCAAGAAGCTGGAGACACTCCCGAAAAAGTATTTACTGCAGTATTTGGCAAAGAACAACTAGGAAGAGTTCGATGTTATGGGAGGACAATCACAAAAATATCTCTGCAGAAAGAACGGGAGATTGCTAAAATTAAGCAACAACATGCAGAGACTATAAGTTCAATGAAAACTGAACTTCATGAGACAAAAGATAGAGTCCAAAGTTTGGAGGATCTTGTGAAGCTTCTCTTGCAACAGAGTTCTTTTGGCACAAATATTGATGAAGCACTATCTTTATTACGAGCCAAGGAATCAACACATGATATAAATAGTAAGCAATGTTCGAATGGCAACGATCGTCCTTCCTCATCAACTCGTGATCCAAAGTGATGACCAGGTATAACAAAAAAATTTGCAGTAATTTTTGTGATTTATCATTTATTGGGAATGGACTATCAACATTTTTGGCCTTTGCTTTCTCTGTCTTTTGCCATCTTACTTCATGGTGGCTTCTGCAATACACTCTTGCTATTTTTAATCAATCATCTTTTTTTCTTTTTCCTTTTTAATTACTTATTTTTGTAGCGTTGTGCTACTGTGAGGAAGAAAATTTTTTCCTCATTGCTGAAATAATGTGGCTATGTTGGGGAGTGATGCGTGTTGTCACTGCAACAGACTCTAGTAACTGCTATTTCATTCGCAGGAATGACAGAAATTGTCAAGGGAGTTGTTTCATATCTTTATTTTTTCATTTTTCCCCCTTCAAATTTATGTTTCAGTCATTTATTTCTCTATTGCTTTCTCTCAAACATAAATTAATTAATTTTATACGATAGTGATAATAAAAGAATAATCATTAAAAAATAAAAGAGAAAAATCTAATATAGCAGCAACGTTATTTCCTTCCACACCAAACAGTTATGTGAGTGAAGTCTCTTCCTGTGAGCTTGTTCCTTCTGATTCTATGATTCTAAATAAGAACTACTAAGCTAATACCTTTTTGGAGCAATCATCGTTATCTGAATTGCATTTCTCTTTCTCAGTTTACTCAGGTACTTCATCAAACACATACCATGCATCATTTTCCGTTATTGCACCTTTTATGTTTCAATTTTTTTTTTAAATGCGACTTTAACTAAACCCCAATTCATTTAAATGCAGCAGTTATTGGACTCAGTGGAGGCAAGAGGATTTTGAGTTCATCATACCATTACTCTGATGTTACCGAAAAGCTTTCATTTGGCACTGATTTTGGATCCACACACTATCAGATTGTTCCAACAAAGTCAAGCATAGATATAAAATATGCAAATAGATTGACATTATTTTGATAAATATTAATTACTATTTTGTTATGACAATTATTGTTAGACAAGAATTTTATTATTTTGTTGAGAATTATTGATGAACATGTATTAGAAATACTAATTGAACTTTTTAATATCTATTTTAATTAGAATTTTATTTTTAGTTATTTTGTCTCTTTTATAATTATTTTTTATTGTGCACAAATTTATTTATTAATTAAAATAATTACACATGTATGAACAAAAAAATTTATTGTAAATTTTATTTTTTTATATTTTTATTACAAAAATAATTTTTATTTTTATCAAAAAGGCAACCCTTTTATTAGTTGCATATTTTGAATATTAGACAACACTTGTATGGTTGCATATCCAAAAGAAAAAGCAACACTTGTATAGGTTGCATATCCAAAAGAAAAGGCAATATTTTAAAGGGTTGCATATTCAAAACTAATAGGCAACACTTCAAAGGATTGCAAATTTCAGCTTATAAGCAACACGTAAAAGAGTTGCATTTTATTGCAAATAGGCAACACTTTTTAGTAGTGACCAAAATACGAGAGAAGAGACAACACTGCAAAAGTGTTGTCTCAAACACACCTTTGAAGTGTTGTTGTTTTTCAACCAAAGGCAACACTTACCAAGTGTTGCTCTCAAAAGCGTTGCTTTTGAAACAAAAAAGTGTTGCCTTGATCTAAGGCAATGGCTGCATATGCAACGCCGACCAAAAACGTTGCCTTAGGCCCAAAAGTGTTGCCATTGATCAAAAGCAACTTTTTGTCAGCCTTTAGATAACACTTTTTAAATGTTGCCTCAACCTGAAAATGTTGTAGTGATCCTAGGTACAATTTACACTATTCAAATTAACTAAATCTTATATTTTTATAAAATTTTGGACATAACCTCCCCTAAAAATAGGACTTAACCACCTTCAAGGGTTCCCTCATTCACAAGAATTCACCAATCACTTCTCAACCAATTCCACATAATTAATCAAAATAAGAATTTTCAGCAAAATTATTACAATAATCATCCAATCAAGACTACCATACATAACTATACTCAAATCAATCATAATTTTAGTCATAATCCAAATCAAACTCAACAATCAGTCATTCTAAATTATTATAACATTTTTTGCAATTATTCAATAAGCTTTATAGGCATTCTTAAATCAAAACCTTTAATTTTAAAATGGAAACCCCTACCTCAATTTAGTTGAATCCGTAGGAATTACCGCGATAAACCCGTTTATTTTGAATTCGCAGCAGCAGCTATAATTCCAATGCAACCGGAACGGTGGTAGCAGCACCAACTCCGATTACGCTCGCAGCAACAACAATTTCAACAGTTCCAATAGAACACAACAGTACCAAAACAGAGATGTTGGCTATCATAATTAAAATAAAAACATAACAGAGAAACAAAATGCCAAACAGAACAAGAGTGGGAGTGTTACAGGGTTATGAATGGAGGTTCAGTGTCAAAACGAGGAGGATGGTGCAGTCGCTTCCCTCCCCCAGTGACAAGCTCCAGCTGTAACGATTTCAATGAATACAGTGTAATCAGAAACATTAGGGGTAGAGATAGGGTCATTCCAAAGCAACAAAGGGTTCATAGATGGTGACTCTGGTAACTAGGGCACAACTGACTCACCAGTAAGGACGGCAGTAACCAAGGTTTCCAGTGACGGCAGTGGCAGAGGAATGGCTCCTCCTCGGTCACGTCACTTTCTCTCACGCATCTGTTTCTCCCTTTCTGTGACAGCATCAACAGCGACCTCCTCTCCCTATTTGGCTCCTCCAGCGGCGGCTCTATCAATGGCAGCAGCAGCAAACCCTAATGACAATGGGAACAGGGTGCGACGGCGATGGCTAAAGCAGCAACGACGAACCCTAGCAGTGGCGGTGGCGGTTCGGCGGCGTGAAGGCATGGTGGCGCGGAACAAAGCCTCCCTCCTTCCCTAGTTCTCGCGTTCTCTTCTCCCTCACACCAGACTCTCTCTCTCTCTCTCTCTCTCTCTCTCTCTCTCTCTCTCTCTCTCTCTCTCTCTGTCACTCATCCACCTCCACTCTACGGCGACGGCGGTAGAACCCTTGCTGGCGCCGTCCCTTCCATCTCTTCCCTCTCTTCTTCTCTGTTTCTCTGCCCTTCTGGTTCTCCCCCCTCCTTCGAGCTCCTTTCTCTAGTTTTTTTTCTTTTTTTTAAAGTGTATGTATGGTTAATTTGGAAATTAGGTGTATGTATGGTTAAGAAAAAAAATAAAGATAATAGGAAGATTTTAATAAAATTATAAAATAAAATAATAATTTATAATTAAATTTATTATAATAAAATTATTTTAAGAATATATAAAAATATTTATTACTCAATTTATAAATTAGACTCAAGTAATTAATCTTATTTAAAATTAAAAGTAATTTAATAAATATTAAAAGATCAGTTTTGTATTTTGTTTTAAAGGAGGTTGTTGAAATTTTTTTGAGGTGATAAAAAATATTATGTTTTTAGAGTAAAAAAATAAATAATATATAATACTGATATAAATTTATTTCTTCTATAAATAATATTTACTATATATTTATAACAATAATTTTTTAGTGTTCTATAAATTTAATATTTATAGAAAAAATTATTTAAATAATATTAAAAAATTATTGTTTGATAAAAAATTGTTGTAATGGTTATAAAACCGTTCTTTAAAATAGTCAAAGAGAACAGTTTTATTTTGTTACTATAACGTAATGAAAAATTGAACTTCAATAACAATACTGTAAAAATTGTTGTCTAAGATCATCTAATGCAACGGTTTTAAAGTTAATCATTTTGGCAACGGTTTTTATGCATTTTTTTTGTATAATTATTTAAACAACAGTAAACAAAACTGTTGCTTAAAAACAAAGCATGGTAACGGTGATAAAACCGTTCTTTAAAATAGTCAAAGAGAACAGTTTAAGTTTGTTGCCGTAAAATAATAAAAATTTGAATTCAACAGTAACACTATAAAAAACTGTTGTCTAAAACTATCTAAGAGAACGATTTTAAGATGTTGCAAAATTTGGCGTTGCTAAAATCCATTTTTGTTGTAGTGCCTACTGAAAACCTTCTGATTTTCACCCTGTTGTGAAATTATTTAATTTTTCAGATACAAGATGTGACGCACCTCGCTGAACGTGCAGGATTTCTTCTGGAAAGCAAAGACTCTTTTGGAATTCTATTTTATACTTAGTGTATTTATATTCTCCATTTTTTAATATGTATTGTATATCCTTCTTAGAGTTTGATTTATGGAGAAATAGGTTGTATTTTGTGTACTTTTGGATTGTATTACACTTTCTAGTCGGCCTTTTTTTCACAGGTCGAAACCAGTACTTGCTATGTGTCTTTTTTGAATTTTATATATATATATCTTACTTTTCTGTACACTACCGCTTGTTGTCTTTAACGTTTCGAGTGAGATGCGTTTGTCGTTTTTGTTATCCTTCCTTCACAAGCTCTTAGTATATTAATATTTCTTTATATATCTTTTATTTTTAGGCGTCATAATGCCTCACCACCTCTAATTTACGACTATTTCTTTATATATCTTTTACACAATGGTTCTTCATCAGGTTGGACTATGACTTTTTCATGCATATACCAAGAAGTATATTTTCTCTTTTAGAAAGAACTCCGCTAGGAAGACAATGAGGAATCTAAACAATGTGAATAATGGGCTGTAGATTTAGCCCAATACAAGTAAAAAATAAAAAACACTCCATAAATTATCTAAATAAAAAAAAGTCCACTTAGTTATTCTAAAAAAATAACCATCACAAATCCTAATTTACCAAAGCATTTCACTCCAGTACCCTCTTCTTTTCTAACCGGCTGTCACCCCACCTTCATCAGTAATCATCCCACTTCACTGTCGCTACTTAGTTTGCTACACGCCACCGCCGGCGTCGCTCACTCTTAGTGAAAATAACCATCCACTTAAGGATAAAAATAATAATCTGCATACCCAATGAATTGAACATCCAACATATTTTAATTATATATAATTAAAATCAATCCAATTAAAATAACCATTCACATATGAATTAAAATAAACATTCGCATACTTACTAAAATAATCATCATAAACTAAACTAGCCATTGAATTAATATTAAATTGTTAAGAAGTATTAAATGCACAAGATCTCTCATATGGAGCCGATGCCTCAGGAACAATGGGTACGTAACATATATGATCAAAATTATTCAAACTATTTGATAACAACCGCCGCATGCCTTGCCATCGTTAAACAAAGCGGTATTTAGAGCCATCGTCTTTGTACCGTTGTCCATGTACAGATTTCCATAGCCACATGCACCATCTACAACAAGAACTCACAACGAGTTAATGAATCTGAACAAAAAATATATGAAGTTGAATAATCTTGATTTCATATGTTACGTACCATAGTTCGGCGGGAGGCTGCGACGAAGTCGGTATGGCCGGCGGAAAGTGCAGCGGTGCGAGATGAGGACCGGAGAAGATGACGGCAAGTTTTGGACATGTATTGGAGGTTATAGTGAGATTAGGAATAACCGTACGTAATGTGAATGAGTTTAAATATTAATTTTAATTTTTTAAATTTTAAAATTTGAAATTAAATAATTAATTAATGATCTAATTTTTAATTTTAATTACTTTTTTTTTATTCCATTGTTCACATTATTTAGTATTCTCATTGTCTCTCTATACTTTTTTTTTTCTGAAAATTTTTTTTAGAGTAAATGAGTTAATACTTCAACTCTAGTCTCCAAATTTTTAAAACCACGTTTAATGTATGAACATATAATTTTTTCTTTTTTTCTTTTATAGCAGTTCTAGAAAAGGTAAAATCCAAGAAGCCATAAACCCCACATTTATAATCTCTTGATGTAATTGATTTATCGATCTAACTTTTATCAATCATAATTAAATGACTCTATTTAAATAATAATATTGCAAAACATAAGTGTATGAAAGACATAACAATGAATAGTACAACAAATCATTCATATGATGTGTTAGTTAAAAGTTAAAGCACACAACAAATTATGAAAGTGTAGTAACATAAAGTAGAAAAAGAGTAAAAGTGAAGCAACCTAAATTAATATTGTCCACTAATGTGCTGTCAAATGAGCATAATTGTATAATAAAATCTCACCATCTGCATCACAAAAACAAATGATCACTAATAGTCAATCATGGATAAATAAATTAAAAAATTATTAATTAAGATAGCAAATCATAAAACAAATAAGTTTTTATAATGTTCAAATAAAAATATATAAAGGAACCCATACAAAAGGAATAAAGTGATGGTAAATATTATGGTACTTTTATCATTGTGGCTAAAAAACAAATAGATATTATTTAATGAATTTTAGTTATATTTTATTTTTTTACTTTTAAAAATAAATTAGACAATTTAAACACTATATTAAATGCACCATAGAATTCACATAAAGTGAAAATTTGATTCATTTAGAAGCAAATCAAATAGTTTAGGTTTAATTATTCTGTTGGTCCTATAATTTCGTAAAATTTTTAATTAGGTTCTTATACTTTTTTTTTTTAATTGAATTCTTGCACCAAATTTTATTTTTAATTGGATTTCTATATTTTTTTTCCTTTTATTTGGGTCTCTGCACCTTTTGTTTTAATTGAGTCCCTATATAATTAAACCAATTACTGTTAAGAAGGATTTAATTGAAAAAAAATTTTGGTACAGGGACCCAATTAAAAAAAAAAGTATAGAAACCTAATTAAAAATTTCGCGAAACTATAGAGACTAATAAAGTAATTAAATCAATAGTTTAATTACAAATTAATGCTTTATAAGGAGATTTGGGGCTAAAAAAAATCTAACAAATACTTGTAAGGAGTACGAAGGAGCTAAACTTTAGTTTGACAATGAAAGGTCATGGTCTTTTAAATTTTTTATAAAAAATTAGTAGTATTTTTGTAAAGGCTAATTTTTTTTATATGAAATTGATATGTGAGTTATGTTGAGTTATGGAGTATTGGGTAGATATACATAGTTGTGACGGTGTTCAATTTTTTGTTTTAGTGCAAAGAAATCGGACCGTCCGATTTCATTGCAGAGAGAGAATGGATACACAAAGTGGACCTAGAATTTTCTGCCAGTACACAAATCGGACCCAAAGTTTTCTGTCAGTACACAAATCGGACTCAGAATTTTCTGCCAATACACAAATCGGACCCAGGATTTTCAGTACCTCCAATCGGACGGTCCGATTTGTCTTGCACAATCCTCATACCTTGGTGAAACACCATATACCTTCATAACTCTATTATACACCAATTCTCTCTCCATATTAAAATTAAAAATTTCTTTAAACTAAAAAATTAAGATAAGTTGATTTAATTATTTCACTCTCATATAAAGTCATCGTGTTCATTAAAGGCCTATATTAGCTTCTTGAAACATATTAAATCTTATATTCTATAATAAAAAATTAAATATAGAAAGATTATGTACTTCTTTAAAGATAAGAATCATAAGATTCAATTGGAAAACACTCTCCTTCAAAAAAGAAAAGCATTTATTTAGTGGTGCAATTAGTTACAATAAAATTATATATTTTTTATTTATTTGATTTAGTATTAGCGAATGTATTTTATGAGAATGAAATTTTTATATGAGAATGTGAGAATGCATATATAACTATTAGATTAATTTAAATGGCTAAAATTAAATATACCTAATAAATGATATACAAGTAAAATATTAAATATAATCATTGAATTCATATGTGAATGCATTTATAACTATTTTATTTGTAGTTATTTTTTAATTTTTATTAAAATATATCTAACAAATTAAAATAATTAGATTTCTTTATCCAAATAAAATTAAAAGTATTTTTGATAATTTAATGAATGTTTTAAAAATTTATACAAATATGAAAATAAAACTTCATAAGAATTATATATCTTCTAAAAAAAATAAAAAATAACTATTGTTTACAACTAATCCAAACTAACCTTATATTACGTTGTTGACAATTCTTAAAACAATTTATAAATCTAAGATTTATTAGGAGGAATAAAGTTCTTTCTTAATAATTTTTTTAAGAAATCTTTTAATATAAAAAAAAGTTACAGTGCTATATGAGAATTAGTTTCTAAATATAATATTAAAAAAATAAATTTTAGATTTTAGTATATAAATGAAATAATTTTTCTTCTAACTATAAAAGAAGTTAAAAAATATTAAATCATTTAAAATTTAATATAAAATATTATATAAAAAATCATACCAAGAATAAACAAACTAATATAATGAAAGCAAATATCATGTCAAACATGATGAAATATATGGACAATTTTGTTTTATTTTATATTATCTATTGATAGAATGATATATATGTCCATTGTTGTTATCGTAGAGAATCTAATTGGTAATTTTTTTTTAAGGGTTAACTAGTCTAAAAATAAAATCTGAGATAAGTTTATCCGTTAAATTATAAAGGGATAAGTATGATTTTACTCTCTAAGATTTAAATTGAAAATCGAATTCATACCTAACTTTTTTTTTACATCCGAATTCGTCCCTAAGATCCGTTTTGGTTTTAAAATCTTCCGTTGGACATTTATACCCTTATCTCACCCTATCATCATCTCACTCCCTCTGTGCCACATCTCCTCCTACTTCCTCTCTTCTCTCTCTCTCTCTCTCTCTCTCTCTCTCTCTCTCTCTCTCTCTCTCTCTATAAAATTATTGTGTTATTGTTATTGTTGAATGTGTTGAAATGGAAAAACAACCATGGTAAAAATGGTGGGCAAAGATGCTAAAAGACGCACATGAGCAGAGGCTGCTGTAGCGCGCAGGTGGCAGAGACACAGGCAACAATGCAGGAACGGAAAGTAGCGATGTAGGAGAGGAGAGGTCACGAAAGGAGCAACAATGTCGACGACGGCGGAACTTTCTTCAATTACAAAGAAAGAGAAGGAAGGAGAGGTAAGAGATAGAACGATGTCAATTACAGAGAAGGAACACTGTTAGCGACGGTGGACGAGGCCATTGATGCGAGCGAGGTGAACAGCTAAGACGGCGCCAGTGACAGTCACCTTCCAAAGTCGTTGGAGCAGTACGAACGACAGTATTGGCAAAGCAGTGGTAGTAACACCCACAATTGAAGGCAACAACTCTCTCTTTGTTTGCATCCCTCCTCTCTCTCTTTCTGATGAACCAGCGATAGCAGCGACGACTTTTCTCATCATGGCACCTTCTTTCTTCTTCTCTTTTCAATTTTGCTTCTCTCTCTTGCCATCTTTCTTCTTTGTTCTATTATTTCCACTTTTGTTATTATTGCCATTAGGGGTGTTTAAATCCAAACCGATCCAAATCAAAAATTAATTAAAACTGCACTAATTTAGATTGGATTTGATTAGATTCTATTTTTTGCAAAATGCTGGATCGGATTGGATTTCGAATCTACTTTTCATAACCGATCCAATCCAATCAAAACCGCATAATGTGCTATAATATTATTATTTTATTATTATATTTACAATTATACTTATAACATGTTCAATTTGTTATATATTTTTATATTATTCATGTATTATTATTATTATTTAATAAATATTTTATGTTCAAAATGTTATTTATTTATTTTAACTAACCTATAATTTTATTTCTATTGTTATGTTATTGTTGGTTTTTTAAGATATTGTTGAGACTTGTTATATCATTGTTGATTATTTAAAATTTGACGTTGAAACTTGTTATATGTATTTAATTTTTTTAATTTACAAAATCGCAAATCCAATCTAATCCAAACCGCTTGAAATTGGATCGGATCGGATAAGATTTTTGTTTCTAAATCATCCAATCTAAACAACACTGCAAATAAAATTAGTATTTAGATTGGATAAATTTTTAACTTAAAACCGATCAAACCACACCGCCAATATCCGTAGTTGCCATTATTATTTCTGTGAGAAGAGAGAAGAAGAGAAAGAAATGATAATAGAAAAAGCCAGAATAAGGAATAGAAAAAGGATAATGGTGAGGATATTTTTATTATTTAAAAAATTATTATTTTTAAAAGGATAATTTTAATATTAAATTAAACGTTGATGACCATTTTAAATAAAATAAAGAGTAAACACTCAATTCGGTCTTTATAATTGTAAAAATCAAACCGGATCGACCGGTTTGACTAAAAAACCGATGAACCAGATTATCAATCGGTTCGGTTCGTCTTTTGGATCGTTTAAGGATAAAAATCGACGTGAACCGATAAGAACCGACGAAAATTGGTCAAATTCGGTAAGAACTAGAGAAAATCGGTCCAATCAGTTTGATTTGATAACTTGCCAACTGGTAAGAGTAAGAACCAGAGAAAACCGGTCCAACCAGTTCGTTTTGGTAACTTGCCACTCTATGGTGCTCCATAGTAGCGCACCTCCACCCGTAATTCAATGCGACCTACGGTCCTTGGCGTGCCACTTGTCAACCTGTTAGGGTGTTTTATTTTGGAAAAGTCTAAAATGGTAGAGCCAAGGTTTGATCATAGGTCCTTTTGTTAACAATGTCTCCTAATTACCACTCTGCCACTATGTTTTCTAATATTATATATGACAAAGACTAATTATATAGTAAAACCTTGAATTAAATAATTTTATAAATATTTAATTTAATTTAAATTTTGTATTCTCTATTTTTTGAATTAATTATATTTTTAATTATTTACCATTATTAATAGAAATATAAAACTTTACTAAAAATGTATTAATTTATTTTATCTATTTCAATGTTAGTGTTGTGATTAAAGTTATCTGTTCTG
This sequence comes from Arachis ipaensis, assembly GCF_059453495.1. Classification (NCBI taxonomy): domain Eukaryota; kingdom Viridiplantae; phylum Streptophyta; class Magnoliopsida; order Fabales; family Fabaceae; genus Arachis; species Arachis ipaensis. Next base: position 31,728,014 of record NC_142441.1, on the reverse strand, counting down.
ATACTAGTATGAAAATTTACTGATATTATGGATTGTTATTCTTATTGTGTCAAATTAAGATATTACTGTAGTAGTATTAACTAATTTTATGTCTATCTTGGAATTAGTTGTCTTTAAAATTTGAGACTTGATTGTTCTTAAAATATTGAAGATATGTATTTTAAATTTTTTAAAATTTTAACTATTTTATATTTTTTATTTACATAGGACCGGTTTTACCGGTTCAACCAGTAATTTATCGGTTGAACCAATAAACCAGTGAACTAGTAGTTTGACCAGTTTGATCACCGATTTGGTTCTTACAACTATGTCGGTCCCTGTCCATTTTAAAATAGGACAAAGCGACCCTTGTCAATAAATTACACCTGACCCAGCCCTTGTCCCTAACAAAAGTGAGACAAGGCAGCCCCTCCATTATAACCCCTCACCAAAGTTGACGAAAAAGTCTTATGTGGCATTCACAGGCGCTAATGTGGAGAGTTACTTAGAGTTATGTGCCACGTTGGCTTAGGAAGAATGGACAGGGATCAATTTGTCCCCTCCATTCTTCAAAAACGATATCGTTTCTGGTTCTCTATTGAAACAAAACCTAAATTGAGTGGATGATTGTACCCTAAGCCTCTTTCTACGTTCTGGTGTGCAAAATTGGAGACAAATATTAGGACAAGATGAACTTGCGAATTGGAGATGATAATTTGAGTTGCAACATGAACTCAAGTGAGAGCGTTGGGGTTCGGAAGAAGAACAGATAGTTCTCCCCAAAGTGCTATTACAGGTCTCATGCTATTTTATTCATGTCTGGGACTGAAAGCAATCCAGATAGATTATTCTTTCATTGTACTTATTTCAAGGTATGTTAGGTTTAATAATGTGTTGATTCCAGATAGGTTTACTAATGTCCAGGTTTAGTTTTGTATTCACTGATAGTTTTACAAACTTAATTCATATTGTAGATTGCGGAAGTTTATTGCTCATTCTTTGCATGGCTAGATGATTATGTTGTTTCATTTAATGAGTATGCTGGAAAGACAATGTCAAAGAGGGGTATTATTGCAAAAGCAGAATCCGTTTGAAGGACAGAGTGATGCAATAGATGACAAAGTGAAAGAGCTAGAAGATAGGTTGATTGGATTAGAAAACGAATTGAAAAAGTGTATATTAAAAATGAGTGAAAGTACATGTCTGGACTTTGGATGTAATTTTTTTTTTGCATTTCTTGGTAGGGTTGTGATTGCCTACTTGTTCAGGTTAACTTTGTAGGAAAATTGATGTTCTAACTTTAGTTGGTTGGGGTTGTTTGTAACTTGGGATGAAATCATGTATTTGAACACTGTTGAAGATAAATGAAAATGACTTCCTGTGATCTTTTTTAATAGTTTATTCTATGAATTAAATGTGCAAAAAAATTTGTGCATGAAATATTTGTAAATGCAATCTGCTGGTTGTGCAGCAATCTATAAGTTCACCTATATCCAAATAAAGCACAGAAGTTCATATATTATACTCATGCTGATATTGTACAAGTAATCCATAAGGTGTAATCCATAAGTTCATAGTTTAGACATCATTGCATGGGCAGTAACATGACCCCAAATCAAAAGACTAAAATATTTGTCTCTAAACCAAAAGACTTAAACATTTGTTCCTAAATCAAAAGACTTAAACATAGTCTTGAAGAAGCTAAATAAGTAGCCAAAAAACTAAAATAAGTAGCTAAAATACCAAAAGAACAAAACACACTTCTTTAATTCCTATATCATTATCACAGCTTTTTTGGAGGCTTGAGGCCTGGAGGCCTAAGCCTGGTGTTGGCACAAATTTCAGCAACTTTGATATAGTTGTTGAACTTGCAATAGCCATTGTCTCGGCAAATATTGTGCTCCCTGTGGTTCTTGGAGTCAGGGACGGATCTAGAGGGGGGCGAGTAGTGGCCTCGGCCCCTCCAAAATTTTAAGAAACTATATTTATATATGATATATGTGTTTAAAAAATAAAAAATATTATGTAATTTATTAATTTTATATGTATTATTTTTTATTATATAATAGATTTATATCTCAATTATTTTACTTATTAATATTTTTTATTTAACCGATTTAATATCATACTCTCGAGTCTTTATACTTTTTAAATTAGTTTTTATATAATCATCTTTATATCTATTTTTTAAAAAAAATTATTTATTTTTCAATATCAACATATTTAATATTTATACTATTATATAAGTTATTAATAATGACTTACGTAATTATATTTTAGTAATCACACTGTGTACTTTAGATGTTTTTTTATAAAAAATACTTATATTTTTTTAAAATTTATATTATTAAAAAAATTTTATAAAGATATTCTATAAGGGTATTGTGAAATTATAATTTTTTAACTAAACATATTATAAATTATTCATATTTTATAATTTTATAATTAATATTGTTATATTTCTTTTATACCACTCTTATGCTAAAAATAAAATTATAAAAAAGAATTTATAATTTTTTAATATATATATCTATAAACCTTTTGAAAAACCAACTCAATAATTATATGTTATGTCTAAATTGTTTTTATGAAATGAAAAAATATGATAAAAAATTAAAAAATTTATCTAAAATTCGGCCCCTCCATATTAAAATGTCTAGATCCGTCCTTGCTTGGAGTTGTTGTACCTACTACTGGCCCAGTGCCTTAATTCTGTGAGTTGTGAGGCCCAAGTTGTTGAGATTGTGAGGACTGAGATTTGAACCATAAAATTGGTCTTAGAGCTAGTATAGGCGGGGGTACATAACATGGAGCTGTAGGCCGAACAATTTGTTGCTTTTCTCTAAATATTGTAGGATTGTTGTTAGAGTTATGTGTTTTAACCTGTTACAAGTAGTGAAAATTGACAAGACAGTGTGTCAACCTAATTGATCTGCATAGAGTATTAATTCTTAAATAACCAAAATAATGAATATACTACCTTCTCAACCTGTGGTACAGATTGTGACAATGAAATTTTTTCACTCTGAGTTTGGGCTGTTGTTTCGGGTCTTGTAGACAACTTAGGTTGGAACCATAATTTCTAGCACAATTGTGCTTATTCACCAGGTCTTCACTTGATAACTATCTTCTGCATTGTTTCAAGAAGTCGGGATCAACTAAGGGCACTGCTCACCCGCACATGCTGCCCTAACCCTCTTCTTTTCATTCTTGAGATATACCACATCCTTCCCCCCGAACATAAAATAGTCCTTCAAGGCATTCTTAAAACTATCTATTGTAACGAATGTCTGTCCAACCTTAAATTCAATTTCTCCATACTCTGTCTCCTTATTGAATGCATCAAATGCAGTACTTCTTTTATCATCATCTGACACTGGACTGTTAAATGCCTCACTTACATACTCATATGGCTTCTTATAATCAGAATCTAACTCAACTCCATTTCCATCATTTATTGCTCCCACCAAATTTTTCCCTAAAGCATTTTCAAGCCCATTACCACCTCCTGTGTCAACCGCATCACCCCATCCAAAGTTACACTACCTCCTTCATTCTTTCCAGCTCTAAGAACATGTGTCCTCCTTCTCCCAGAATACTTCTTTAAAGCCTTTTTTCTGGCTGTCTTAGGAAAAAGAGTTGGACCACTCTTACTTGGACCAACATGATCATTTTTCTTATTTGGGCCAGTCTTATCTATAATTTTTGGGCCAGCCCTATCATCTTTCATCTCAGCATTTGGGTCATGAATAGCTCTTTTTCTTGCAGCACCCATCATTCTCTTCTTCTTCAACCTCTCATTCTTTCTTTGTTCCCCATTGTCTTCACTACTATCTGCATCTTCAGTTGTTTTATATCCATCACCTGAAGATTATGAGTCACTCAGAATAACATTCTCAAATTGCTCCTCATTATCCACAACTTCAGATACACTAATTGGATGATCAAAGTAGATGTGAATTTCATTAGTTTCTTTATTTCTACTCTTGTTATCCCTCATTTCATTTATCTCAACATCACCCTTTATTACATGCAAACCAGACTCAAAGTTAGGGGCCATGCTATCAAACCAATACATGGTCTTGTAAGTTGTGTGACCAAGCTTCCTTAGTAAAGCTTCCAGATCGAAGAAGTTCACCAAATCAATATCAAGAGGTGGCCATTTCTTCACTTTTTCATTAACATAATCCATTTCACTTTGTGAATTTCTCTTGAAATTTTTTTCATGATGAAAAATAGGAACTACTTTAAACTCATCCATTTACAAATATGTACATCTAATCAAATTTTACTTCAACACACTAATTATCCACCTATGACAATGATCTAAACCAATCACAAGCAACATTGTTTAGGTAACAAATTAATTAGCCAGCTTTAGAACACCATTCACAAAAAAAAAAAGGAAAAAAACACATTCAGTGAGCATTCAAACATCAACATGCAATTGGAAAAAAGAGTGAATACTGCTAAACTTTGAAACCATAAAATCTTACACCAACCTGGATTGTGACAACAGCTACCTCCACTCAACGTTGTTAATGACACCGTTAATTATGCAGTTACAGTTGTCGTTTAGGACTCTGTCAGCGGTTTTGTTAGCAACACACTCAGCACAACCGCCAGGTGTTCTGTCAAATATTTTTTGTTTTGGGTGAAGAAGAAGACAAGGGTTTGGTATTTTTGTAAATAAGGATTACGATTTGGGGGTTACATATGATCTCATTAGGTTTCGTTTGAATAAAGAATCAGAAACAACGTCGTTTTTTAAGAATGAAGGGGGACAAATCGACCCCTGTCCATTCTCTCTAAGTCAATGTGGCACTTAACTTTGAGTAACCCTTTACATCAGCACTGGTGAATGTTATATAAGACTTTTCCGTCAATTTTGGTGAGGAATTATAATAGAAGGGCCGCTTTATTTCATTTTTATAGGAACGAGGATCGGATCAAGTGTAATTTATGGGATCGCCTTATCCTATTTTAAAATGGGCAAGAACCGAATTGGATATTTACCCTAAAATAAAATATTAGAGACGATTTTGTTGTGACATGGATAGATAAGGATGATGGATGCCCATTTATGAGAAGCACATTTTCCTTATGCTGAAGGAAATAAATTCTTAGAATGAAGAAGTTTGAAACGTAAACTTTATGTGCCTATAAATACATGTACTGAGGCAAAAGGAATATACACAGTAATAATAAAATCCTCTCTCTTTCTTTATATTACTAAAAACATCTTTCTCTCTCTTTATTCTCTATGAATAGTTTCTCTCTCTCTCTTTCTTTTGTTACTAATTATAAATATATGAATAATTTCTATTGAGCTAATTATATTAATATTAGAGTCTTCTATTTACACATCTTATATTTAGTATACCTTTAATTTATTTTACAACACGTTATCAGCACGAAGCTCTAACGAAATTTGAGGAAGACTTCAGGTAACAAATTTTTATTATGCGAATCTCTTTCATCTTGAATAATGCTTTTGATATATTTGAAAATAATTATTTATCATGGATACTAGATGTTAAAATCTATCTTGATTCAATGGATCTTGGAGATACCATTAAGGCTGAAAATAATATATCCCAGAAGGATATAGCCAAAGCCATAATTTTCTTTCGTCGTCATCTTGACGTATGATTGAAAAATGAATATCCCACATTAAAAGATCCTGCAGATCTGTGGAAAGACCTTGAAGAAAGGTACAATCATGTGATACTTCCTCAAACCCGATATGTTAGAGAAAACTTTCTCAACCTTCCATGCCTCGAATGTGCTCCTGCAGTAGCAATCGAGAAAAATAATTTAAAAATATTTTGAGCTAATTTTTTACTTTCTTGTTACTGAACGCAACAACGAGTTGCTCTTAAGAAATCATGAAGCGCGCCCAGTTGGCGCTGCCCCATTTTCTGAAGCAAATGCGGCAACTTATAACTCCAGAAGAGGTAAATGGCAAGATTTTGATAACAAGAAAAGTTATGGAAGGAAAAGAAATTATGTTCATAAGAAAGGATCTCACCAGAAGTGGGATAAAGAAAGAAACAATGGGCAAAGTAAATCAATTGAGGATAAATGCTTCTGTTGTGGTGGAAAGGGCCATTGGTCACGTACCTGTCGTACCCCAAGGCACCTAGTTGATCTTTATCAAGTATCCTTGAAAAAGGATGACAAAGGAAAGGAAACAAATTTGTTTCAAATTATGAAAATTCCACCATTCATTATGATGTATCTAATTTCTTTGAGGATCCTGAAGGAAATATTGGCTATTTGATCAATGATGGAATAGTTTGATATATGTATGTGTTTGTTAAGTATTCATGTGAATAATTTTACTGTGCATGTACTTCTACTCATTTTGTTATTATTATCATTTGTTTTTAAAGAAAAATGGCAAGGACATATTCTGAAGATATTTGCCTTGCGGATAGTGCGAGTTCACACACTATTCTTAAAAGTAATATATATTTTACCTATCTTGTGCCAAAAGATGAATATGTTAATACTATTATTGGCTTGGGTAATGTGATAGAAGGCTCCGAAAGAGCTATAATTTTGTTTTCTGGAGGAACAAAATTTATAATAAATAATGCACTATTATCTACCAAGTCCCTGAGGAACTTGTTGAGTTTCAAAGATATTCGCCGAAATGGATATCATGTTGAGACAATGAATGAGGGAAATCATGAGTATTTATGTATCACAACTCATGATTCAAATAAGAAGGTTATATTAGAAAAGTTACCCTCACTTTCATCTGGATTGTATTATACCAAGATTAGTGCAATTGAATCACATGCCATTGTAAACCAGAAGTTTACTAGCCCAAATGAATTCATAACTTGGCATGATAGATTGGGTCATCCGGGAACAACCATGATGAGGAGAATTATTGAAAACTCTCATGGACATTCACTAAAGAATCAAAAGATTCTTAAATCTAGTGAATTTTGTTGTGTTGCATGTTCTCAAGGGAAGTTAATTTTAAGGCCATCACCAATAAAGATTAGATTTGAGTCCCCTGAATTCCTAGAAAGGATTCAAGGTGATATATGTGGACCTATTCATCCACCATATGGATCTTTTAGATATTTTATGGTCCTGATAGACGAATCTTCGAGATGGTCACATGTGTGCTTATTATCTTCTCACAACCTGGCGTTTGCGAGATTACTGTCTCAAATTATTCAATTAAAAGCACAATTTTCAGAAAATCCAATCAAAGCAATTCATCTTGATAATGCTAGTGAATTTACTTCCCAAGCTTTTGATGCTTATTGTATGGCTAATGGAATAAGTGTTGAATATCCAGTAGCTTATGTTCACACACAAAATGGGTTAGCTGAATCACTTATTAAACGCATCCAATTAATTGCTAGACCCTTACTTATGAGAACAAATCTCCCAACCTTGGTTTGGGGGCATGCTATTTTACATGCCGCAGCACTTATTCGTTTGAGGCCAACGAGTTACCATCAGTTCTCTCCTATGCAATTAGCATTTGGCCAGCAGCCAAATATTTTCCATTTAAGAATATTTGGGTGTGCGATATATGTTCCCATTGCACCACCTAATCGCATCAAAATGGGACTCCAAAGAAATTTGGGGATATATGTTGGATATGATTCTCCCTCTATAGTGAGGTATCTTGAGATACAAACTGGAGATGTATTTAAAGCCCGGTTTGCGGATTGTCATTTTGATGAATCAAAATTTCCAACATTAGGGGGAGAGAATAAGCTTCCTGAAAAGGAACTTAATTGGAATGCATCATCGCTGATGCATTTAGATCCTCAATCAGGGCAATGTGAACTAGAAGTTCAAAAGATTATACATTTGCAAAGAATAGCAAATGAATTGCCTGATGCATTTTCCGATACAAAGAGGATAACCAAATCTTATATACCAGCGAAAAATGCCCCAATTCGAATTGATGTCCCAGTAGGACAAGTAGCCACTGAAGCAAATTCACGCCAGAAGCGTGGCAGGGCGGAAAATGTCCCAATTCGAATTGATGTCCCAGTAGGACAAGTAGCCACTGAAGAAAATTCACGCCAAAAGCGTGGCAGGCCTGTCGGTTTCAAAGACAAAAATCTTCGAAAAAGAAAAAAGGTAAATACGATTCCTGTTGAAAAAGACATAGTAGAGACACCTGCAGTTGTCCAAAATTCTGATATAATGTTAACGCCAAAAGATGTTCAGGTACCTGAAAATTGTGAAAATGACGAGATCTCGATAAATTATGTCTTTACAGGAGAGAAATGGGACCGAAATAAGATAATTGTCAATGAAATATTTGCATATAATGTGGCATTCAATATCATGCATGAATGTAAGGATCTTGAGCCAATATCGGTCGAAGAATGTCGACAAAGGAATGATTGGTCAAAGTGGAAAGAAGCCATGAAGGCTGAGTTAGACTCACTTGCAAAACGTGAAGTCTTTGGAACTATAGTCCGTACACCAGAAGATGTAAAACCTGTTGGATACAGGTGGGTATTTGTGAGAAAATGAAATTAGAAAAATGAAGTTGTGCGTTATAAAGCCCGACTTATGGCACAAGGTTTTTCACAAAGGCCCGGTATAGATTATGAAGAAACGTATTCCCCTGTAGTGGATGCGATAACATTGCGTTATTTGGTCAGTTTATCTGCATATTATAAACTGCATATGCATTTAATGGATGTGGTAACAGCCTATTTATACGGCTCATTAGATCGGGATATCTATATGAAAGTCCCTAAAGGACTAAAGATATCTAAACCATCCAATGAATATTCACAAGGGTTATACTCAGTCAAATTGCAAAGATCTTTATATGGTCTAAAGCAATCTAGACGAATGTGGTATAATCGTCTTACTGAATGTTTGGCCAAAAACGGATTGAAGAATGATGATATATGTCCGTGTGTTTTCATAAAGAAAACTGCATCTGGATTTATTATAATTGCTGTGTATGTTGATGATTTAAATATCATTGGGACTCGTGAAGAGATTCCAACAATTATAAAAACTCTAAAAGAAGAGTTTGAGATGAAAGATCTTGGAAGGACTAAATTTTGTCTCGGGTTGCAGATCGAGCATATAAAAAATGGGATCTTTATTCATCAAACAACATACACAAAGAAGATTTTAAAAAGATTTTATATGGATAAGTCACATCCATTAAGTACCCCAATGATCGTAAGATCTTTGGATGTGAAAAAGAATCAATTCCGTCCTAAAGAAGAAAATGAAGATATTCTTGGTCCAGAAGTACCATATCTTAGTGCCATTGGAGTGCTAATGTATCTTGCTAATAATACACGATCCGATATATCATTTGCTGTGAACCTACTAGCAAGATATAGTTCCTCTCCAACCAGAAGACATTGGAGTGGAATCAAACAAATATTTCGATATCTTCATGGAACGGTTGATATGGGATTGTTTTATCCCTATGGATCCAAGTCACAATTAGTTGGCTATGCAGATGCTGGATACTTGTCTGATCCACATAAAGGGAGATCTCAAACAGGATACCTGTTCACATATGGTGGAACAGCTATATCATGAAGATCTACGAAACAGACGATAGCAGCAACCTCCTCTAATCATGTTGAAATACTAGCAAAGTAGCAATTCATGAAGTTAGGCGCGAGTGTTTTTGGCTGAGGAGCCTGGTTCAATATATTCTGTCATCATGTGGATTGATTGACCATAACATAGCTCCAACTGTCCTGTTTGAAGATAATACAACATGTATTGCTCAACTTAAAGGCGGATATATCAAATGTGATAGAACAAAACATATTTCTCCCAAATTCTTCTTCACTCATGATCTTCAAAATCAAGGGACAATTGATGTCTAGCAGATCCGCTCAAGTGACAATCTTGCAAATTTGTTTACAAAGTCACTCCCAAAATCCTCCTTTGAAAGATTGGTACATGAGATTGGAATGCGCCGATTTCGAGACATTAAATGATGTCGGCAAGAGGAGGAGACTGTACTCTTTTTTCCTTGGTCAGATTTTTTTTCTCATTGGGTTTTTCTTGACAAGGTTTTTAATGAGGCAGCCCCCATCACAAAGGATATTGTACTATTTTTCTTTCACTAAGGTTTTTTCCCCACTGGATTTTTCTTTAGTAAGGTTTTAACGAGGCAATAATCCTAAATGGTCATCCAAGAGAGAGTGTTGTGACATGGATAGATAAGGATGATGGATGCCCATTTATGAGAAGCACATTTTCCCTATGCAGAAGGAAATAAATTCTTAGAATGAAGAAGTTTGAAACGTAAACTTTATGTGCCTATAAATATATTTACTGAGGCAAAAGGAATATACACAGCAATAATAAAATTCTCTCTCTTTCTTTATATTACTAAAAATATCTTTCTCTTTCCTTATTCTCTATGAATAGTTTCTCTCTCTCTCTTTCTTTTGTTACTAATTATAAATATATGAATAATTTCTATTAAGCTAATTATATTAATATTAGAGTCTTCTATTTACACATCTTATATTTAGTATACCTTTAATTTATTTTACAACAGATTTCGATTTTAAGGTAAATCCGATGTCTTAACCCAATTATAAGAGTGTAATCTTACCGCATCAAAATGCAGCACGTCACATCTGATAACCGGAATCAGATTCCGATACAGATGCCATGCTAAGCTTGCTTCCATTCATTCCTCCCTCCAATTCCAATCCAATCTCCCTTTCCGTCTTTCCTTTCTGCAAATTCATTCCTCCCATTTCCTTCTCAAAACGCCGCCTTTTTCTTGATCCAACACCCTAAACCAAATCCCTAACTCCTTCATTCATTTGTGCACACCAAGTTTGGCGCTTTTTTCCTTGTGATGTCGGTTTCTCACCTCCTTGTATTCTTCTTCGCCTATTTTCCAGGTCTATTTCTGAGCTGTGAAATTCTGCCTTTTTATCTATCTATGTAATTTGGAATACGAAAAAGTTTTAAACTTAAATACTGGGGTTGCGCAGGATTGGTTTTTTCTGCGGTTGTGACGCTGAGTTCCATTGAGATATTCACAACGCATGAGTGGCTGAAATTCACCCCAACTGTGTATTTCAAATGCAACGGAGAGAACAAGACTGTGTTGCCTGATGTCAAGAAAAAGAATGTCATCTATGTCTTCAGGGGTGAAGAGTCTTGGCAGGTTCCTCATGCCAAACTGTTTCTGTGTTGTTTGTGACTTGTGACATTTAAATTTCAAGTACTATTGTTATGGCCATGTTTGGAAGTTTTTGAATCCATGCCTATCATTATCAAGGAACTATTACTCTATCACTATTACTATTCAGTTCTCCAAGCTTGAACTCTGAATAGTTTGCTTAGTAAAAGCAAGCTTTGTGTGTGTTTGGATTACCTCTTTCTATATTAATTTTTACTCAGAAGTGTGTTTAGTATGATGTGATTTATGGATGGAAACTTATAAGTTTGACAAAATGCATAGTATTTTGATCATGTAGACTAAATTTCGTTTACTTCTAAAATTACTAAAATATTGAAATGGATCAACTTTTTCTGAAACGTTCATGAACCATCTTTTCAATATGATTCCGGTTCACTATAAAAACAACACATGGTTTCTTTGACTCCAACCTTGGTTTGGAATCCAGAGAATGGTATGAAAATGTTAATGTTAATGTGAAATGTTGCCAAACAACAACCACCAACTTGATTTTGTTTGTCAACATGGTTAGAATGCAAATCCAAACACATCATTGGCGTTGTTGTTGAAAGCCTTGATTTTGAAGCTACTACTGAATCTCTCATTGTGCTTTGCAGCCATTGACTAATTTTTCGAGCAAAAAATGCAAGCGATGCGGACTGTATGAGGAAGACAAAATTCTTGCAGATGATGTGTTTGATGAGTGGGAGCTTTGTCCTTCCGATTTCACTGCCCCTCTTGGCAAATATGAGTATATCAGTGATAAAGAGTTTAATGCTAGCCTTTTGTGCCCGGATTGCTTACCTTTGTCTGGCAGTGAGTGTCTTGCTCTTAAAATTCCTTTTACTGCAATCATACTATTTTTGCCTTCTAGATAACATAGTTGAAAATATATTTATGCTACTATTGAAATTGTGTGGTTGCACTGGTGATGCATTTTGATATCAATGGATTTATGTTGAAACAAGGCAAATATTAATCATCTATTGTACCTCATGTTCTGAGATTCTCAGCATAGATTTCCAGGAAGCTTAAATTAATCATATCTGTATAGTACATGACATAATTTAAGAGGCAGTATATAAAATCGTATCTATCATAATCTTCAAGCTTCTGTGTGACCTAGTCAATCTATTGGAACTACTGGACTTGCTCAAATTTGATTTCTCATTTCTTCCACTTGCATGTATTTCTGATATTGTTCAAATTATTTTCCCTTATGTATGCACCTATTCATACAAATTTCTGCAACTTAACATGTTACTGAAAAAACAATTGTGGTCCTTTGGCTAGTTTCTACTGCCTCTCCACCTGTCGCGAATGATGAAAATTTGCAAAAAGAAAAGCCTGCGAGACAAAGAAAGAATGTAGCAGTTATTGTAGTAGTAAGTGTTTTGGGCTCGGCCATACTGATTGTCGCAGCAGTGGGTGCATTCAAGTTCTGGCAAAAGAGGAAGAGGGAGCAAGATCAAGCTCGGTTCTTGAAATTATTTGAAGAAGGAGATGACATTGAGGATGAGCTCCACCTCGATCATATCATATGATATCGAGCAAAATCTCTCCTGTACAGTAGGTTTTTCCTCTCACAATTTTGTTTATGAAGATAAGATGACAAGAGGTTTTATGGTTTCAACTGGAAAGCATTATGTTATTGTTCATATTCTCCTGTACATAATTAATACCATAGGGCTTCTTAGCTACTCCATTATCAAGTAAAGCTACGTTTTTTTTAAAAAAATTTATTCTTCCAATTTCGAGTTCCGAGACACGTTTGCTTACACCATGCGTCAAACGGCTTGATTTTCCACACTCGTGCTTCTGCGTACGCTGCACTGAACCTCCAATCAGTCAATCACCATGCCAACATGGTACCTCGTTGCCTTAGGGGGATTTGGACTACTTAGCAAATTCTCCTAGGGAAGTTATATGATAAATTAATGTGGTGAGCTTTGAAATTTAAACTTGGATGTATGCCTAAACAATAACCACATTTTCAGCACCATACAGATGTAGTCAATAACATGTGGACATGATGAAATCTGCTACACAACTTTAATAGAGATCGTATCTCTGGCAGTCTTGCACAATGGTCCATTCCTCCGCTTATTCTTTTTTCAATGGTATAGAAGAAAAGAAATCCATTGCCTCCGATTCATTGTTTAGTTGCAGTGTTCTCCAAAAATCGGACTTACATTTATGTTGTTTAACTTTCTTAAAAAGAATTATAAATCGGACCGTTCGATTTATGTTTTTAAAAATTAAAAAAAAATTGAAAGTCCAAATTAAACCCTCTAATTTATAACTTATTTTTCCTTTCTAAACAAATTAAACCGCCTAATTTGATTGATTAATATTAATTAAAACACCCAAACTTCCAACAGCAGCGTATTACACATATTTAATCAATATAAAAAAAAACTTAGCCCCATTCCTCATCCCTCACTTTTGGTATCCGGTGTCTAATCAAGGGATGTAAGAGGATGCAACGCACTTAAATATACTTGCTGCATCTTATCAATTCCAAATAATAAAATGTTTGCCGTACCAGCGTTGATTAGCCCTGTTTTCATGCTCGTTCCATATTTCCGGTGTAAAACGCTTACAACCATCTGATTTTTAACCAATTGCAATTGAGGGCTCTGTGTGCTCATGACGGACATGGTTTTTTACTCTCATAATACCAACTTGATTTATCAACTACATTACAAAAGGAAAATATTGCACATAATAGCAAGCCACATAATGCAACCAAGAATAATATGGGAAACAGCACGCATAAAGATGTTCTAAATACAAATATATAAATTTAAAACATTACAAGTTTCTTCAGGGAGGAGTATATAATAATTATGGTAAATGTCACAGTTCACGACAGAGTGCAGATGATAATAAAAGCATACAAATTCTAGGGCAGAGTCTGTTATCTTCTCAGAAGTGACATTTCAAGGGGACTCACTGCCTCTTGGTAGATTACGCTGGTTGTCTTCTTCGTCATCAATGGGGCTTCTGTCATCATCTCTGGGACTAGGACTGCGGCTGCGACCATTAGCCTTTGGGCTGTCATCCCCTGCTGGACTAGCGGGGCTTCTGCTCTTTGCTCTGGGGCCATCACTGTAATCAGATCCATCTTGCTGTGTAACCATCCTCTCATTGCCAGGAGATGCATCACCTCTCTTCTGTGGACTCCCTTCATCAGGTGATGGACTATGCTTCCTTGCCTTCGAGGGCTGAGGGCTACCTTTGGGTTCAGGGCTTCTAGAGCGTGGGCTCTCTGATCTATCACGAACTGGGCTTCGATCCCCCCTAACTGGGGATCTTGATCGACTGGAGAAGATTAAAAAGAGGGCAAGCATATCAGCTTAAGAGAGTTGAATTGATAGTAAGAAATATACCTCTCACAACAATAGATAATTACATCTACAGAACACACGGAGGCAACATTGCAACAGAACCAAACATAAAGCAATTAGGGACTATAAGGTTCCTACCTGTAACTACGTTCTGGGGTGTAACTCCTGTCCCTGCTTCTGCCACGACGAGGAGAGCGTGACCTGACTGGGGAACGTGACCTGACAGGAGAGCGGGAATAACTACGCCCACGTCTACTGCACAAACAAGTCAATATCACAGCATCAGTTTAACACTCAGATTCCATTGGAAATCAACCACCATTTTTAGGCAAATGAGCAATTCAGTGTTAGCTTCAAAATTATGATACCTCAGCTTTTTGGGACTGTTCTTGCAGTTTTTTTCTATATGACCCCTCTCCCCACATCGATAACACTTGTTCTTCCAGTCTCCAGCTTTGCAATCTCGGGCCCAGTGGCCATCAATACCACAGTTAAAGCAACGCCCAGTTCCAGGAGGAGGACCACGACCCAAATATTCACGGGAACCGCGAGGAACCTGATTAATTAGAAAAATGGGGGAAGTTAAAATAAAATTAACGTGCAACTAAAAGCTGACAAAATTGGCTGACAAGCAAAATGCAATAGCTATAGTATCAGAAAACCAGGATCCAATATCAATTGGCTACATTGTAATAAGAATTTATGTGACAGTTGGTAGTTAATAGAGCAATGAATACCAACTACACCTGAAGAGTGTCATTTAAAACTGTATTTCATACAGATGCTATAAGATATAGGTTGGTTGAATGAAAGCTAAGGGAGCCGAAAGAACAAAGCCAACATTGCAACAACAAAATAATAGATAAGTCTTCAATGATTAGTCAGTGGATCAATCCTATAATGAGAGAATAGGACTAGTCAGAGGTGATATATAGAAAAAGTAACTGGAAAAAGAAGAAATTGGGAATTCTACAAGTGAAAACTGAGGGGCTACACCAAATTACATTATAATATTAGAAAATGACTCTGTAAAATAGGCCAATAAGATTTTAATAACACTATAGGTCAGCAAATATATTCAGATTAAGTAATCCAACATTCCAGAGCAAATATCATCTTGAAGCTAATTAAAAATGTAATAGAATTGAGAATATACACACAGAATAATTTCATAGGGAGATAACTCATACCCCTTTCGCAAATTCCACAATAATACGACTTCCATCAACATCACGACCATCCAAGTTGTATCTTGCATCATCAGCATCTCTAGGATCGCTGAATTCCTGCACAAAGATGTGGGAACAAGCAAGGAAAGTAACAAGAAGGCTTACCATCACATAGAAGTGAATATCCTCCAAGAAAATGCTAGAAGCAACCTTTGAGGCTTGAGCCAAGTCATGAGGAGAAAAACAAACAAAGTTTACAAAATAAAGTAATTGAGACAAAGAAAGGGCGGCAACTTACAACAAAGGCGTAATCATGCTTCATATCCACATCTCGAACTCTGCGGAAATGGTTTCCAGAAACAGTAAGGCCATCATTACTTAACTACTGCAAGAGTATGATACTTCGCCCCTCAAAAGACGAACTAAACACCAGTTTGTGATTCTTGCCATTTCCATTAAAACACGCAATAACATTACAGAAAGAATCGCCACAGTCAACACTCGGCAGGAATTTCCACCAATTCCACCAAGGCCACCCTCCCACCACAGACCTCCAGGTTTAGGCAAAACCCCAGAAACCTTCAACAAGATCATTCAAGTTAAAACATGACACCTAGGGGATAATGGTTCCCACGTATAAGATGACGAATAACCAACATAAATCTAAACACAACAAATCCCGGGGAACACCTGCATGACATCCCTAACTTTCAGCAAAACACAGGGACGACGCTCACACACTAACTAAGCCCTCTTGCCAATTCACAAAGATAGATGAACCAAGACATGAACATCAGTTTTCCACACATAAATTGACACAAATTAATCGCGAAGACAATAAAATGGGGTAAAAACCAGAAAAGGTCCCATCCACTCTCACAGAGAAAAGGGACCCATATAAACACTGCCATTCAATACAAGGAGATGACAGTACAATCAAACATGGGAGACCTATGGCAACAAACAAATCAGAGTAGATCTGCCTGCAAATTACTGCTTAACAATACAGTACAACAAATTCCTTAAAACGTTTCGTTTTGTTGATTAGTTATAGGGATGATAGGGGGAGTAATTACCTTCCATATCTGCTGAAAACTCGCTCCAGATCACGGGAACGCGTCCTTGAAGCCAAGCGACCAACATAGAGGCGTGTGTTGCCGTATTTATCTTCATAGCGAGGCATTCTTGATTCGTTATAGCTGTAAAAAAACAAAACTGAAACTGCAACATCAATTGAGGAAGAGACCCCCTTCCCAATTTCAAGAAAGAAAGCAAACTATCCAAAATCTAAAAAAACAAATCTTTTTAAGATCGGAATGATCCATTAATTCCGAAAATACAAATACAAACACAAATCTGCTTCGTTCCGGTAATGGATGGCCGGAAACCCTATCAGGTCCAATTCAACTTCAACACCAAATTCGATGAATTCTTAATTGTAACGATAAAATTGATCATAATAACATCAAAGAGCGCACATAAATTGATGAAGCGAAGCAAGATTTACAGATTAGCGAGTTAAAGAACACAAAAACCGGAAATCGAAAGGCAAGCCGAAGAGGGAGAGGGTTACCTCCGAGGAAGAAAGAAAACCTAACCCTCTCAAAGTGGATCGGCTTCACCCCTTGTCTAACTATTTATACAAAAATCTGTGCCTATTTTTATCTTTTTTTTTTTTTTTTTCGTAATATCAGTTTTTAAAATAAAATTAAAAACGGCGGAGTTGGGCCAGTAATGTCTTTAAGAATTTAGATGGATTCGGCCCTGAATATTTAGAATCAACCAGCTGATGTCTGAAAGCCCATTAAAACCCAGTCCAAAAAAAAGCCCATTAAAAAATGATTCTTAAATTTTGTCAAACATTTTGTCCCTAATATATTTTATAATTTTTACAGTGGACGTACAAAATTAACTATCAAATTCACTATTGATATAAAATATATATTAAAATATAAAATATACAATAAAAATAAATCAAACAACACATATTTATACATAAATACATGTAGTTGATTTTTAAAATACATATAGTATTTTTAGGGTTAAGTACGATTTTGGTTCCTAAAGTAGGGATTGAAAATTTTTTTCGTCCTCAACCTTTTTTTGCTACAAAATGGTCCCAAAGGTTTAACTTAGTTTTAAAATCGTCCTTCGGACGAAAATGCCATTCTCCCTTCTTCCCCAAAATTAACTAACGTATAGAACCAGAAGCTGCAGCTGAACCAGACATTGGAGCAGAAGCAAAAGCAACACCAATAAAACAAACAACCAGAAGCACAACAACAACAACAACAACAACAATTGGATAATGGAATCAGTAGAATGACAACAACAAAAGCAAGAACCCAGAAGATAATGAAATCAGAAGAATAACAACAACAAAAACCCAAAAGAAGAGAAGAAGAAGAACCTAAAAACATCATCATCAGAAGAAATACTAGAAAATCATCATCATCATCGTCAAGAATCAAGAAAAACAAGAACCCAGATGCAGAACTCAGAACTCAGAAAACAAAAAAATCATCATCATCGTCTTCAAAACTCAGAATAACAAAACTCAGAACTAAATTCTTCCTCTTTTATTAACAAAACTCAAATGCAATTACTATAATCAGAAGCAGTATCACCAATAATAAAATAACAACAACAACAATTGTGAAGGGTGAATCAACAATAGCAACAACAAAAGTAAAAATAGAAGCAGAAGTAGAAGCAGAAGGCAGAAAGTAGAAGCAGAAAAGCAGAAGCAACAACAGGGCTTGATGGCGACGGGACCTCACTCCAGCGGTGGCGACGGGACAGAGCTAGATGGCGACCAACGACGGCGGTTCGCGACGAGGATGACGGCAGGGCGTGGCTGGACGCGGTCTTCATCAGCGCCTCCGTGCTTCTCTTCTCTTCTTCTCCGCTTTTCTTTCTCTCTTCCTCTACTCGCAGTGACGCGAATCCAAGCCAGCGGTGACGCCAGCGAACTGCAGTTGGTGACACCATTAGTGTAGGGAGCAGTGGCGGATCACAGGCGGCAGAACGGCGGTGCGGTGGTGTGGCATTATGGCAGTGCGGTGGTGCAACTTCCCTTCCCCCTTCTTCCCTTCCCTCCCCCCCACCCCCGTTTCTCGCGCACCACCCCCCCTTTCTTTCTCTCTCCCCCCGATTCTTTGTATCCCTTTCTTTTCTTTTATTTTTATTTATTTCTTTTTTTATTTATTTTATATTTATTTTATTTTATAATTTTTTAATGAGGGGTAATTTGGTAATAAAAAAATAAAATTGGTAAAAAGGACGATTTTAAAACAAACTGAAACATTGGGGACCATTTTGTAGCAAAAAAAAAGGTCGGAGACGAAATTGATTTTCGGCCTCTACGTTGGGGACCAAAATCATACTTAACCCGTATTTTTATATATTTTAATAACTAAATTAGTGTTTCAGATTGTGTTCTGGTCTAACCCAATAAAAGACGGATGTGCATCCGACGGACTCAAGACCTGACGGGCACCCGACTCGCTTAAGCCAAGGTGTCTCTCGCATGACGCAATTCCATAATGGAGGTCTAAACAGCTGGCGGAAGCTTCTTGACAAATGGGCCTAAGCAGAAGGGCCAATCCGAGAAGCAAGAATAAAGGAAGGAATCTACCCCTCCCCCAGGTACGTCACATCTAGGGGTGGCAACACTACCCAAACCCGTGGGTACCTACCCCGTCCCCGCACCGGAGCGGGTTTTTAACGGGCGCGGAGCGGAGGCGGGTCGGGTTTAGGTTAAACCCACTCCTATCCGCCCCGGTATATATACTTTTAATATATGTAATATATATAAAATAATTAGTAAAATGATTAATAAAATTGTATCATATTTAAATTTTTACTTTAATTTATGTATGTATGTAATTATGGTTATATAAATTTTAAAATTTAATTTTATTTGTTGGAATTTAATAATTATGGAGGTGGGGTAGTGCGGGCGAGTATCCGCAGGGGCGGGTTAGGGTTTAACATTTTACTAGCCGTAGGTAGAAGCACGGGAGGGTTTGATGCGGGTTATTGTAGAGTGGGGCGGGGTTGAGTAGGGCAAAAACTCTCCCCTACCTGCCCCATTGCCACCCCTAATCACATCTTACCCTAATTTGTCGCCTTTTCGTACGGACACTTACTTTGGCATCGGAGTGTCCTTGCAGGTGGCCTCACCCGCTGGCCTATCGACAATTGTAGGCATCATTCCTCTCCGCTGCACTCGCATTCAAGTCCACCTCTCACAACCAACCGACCCAACGAACAATCGACTAATGGCGCCGTCTATGGGGACCTAATGCGAGTCTGAAATGGAGGTTTTCCCTCTCCCTAAGGATGAACCAAAGGGGAAGGGAGGCCACAAACGCTAGGGAGGTCGTCTTAGGAGCAGAGTGAGCACCGGGACTTGTCGGAGGCATCGAGAAACTCCCTCTGACTGAGGCCACTCCCGTGATCGATCTCTAAAAAAGCGTCTGTTCGGCGGTACCGGCAAAAATAACTCTTGGATCATGCAAGAACCCAGACATAGGGTCCAGAACCTCAAGAGGGAGCTAACAGAGAGAGATTGCTATCACCCCGAGCACAGTCGAAACTCTCGCTCATGCGCAAAAGCTCGTGCGACCCATTCTCGCACCAGGTCTTTGACACATAGATCGGAAGAGCGGCAGCAGAGCAGGGAGAAGGATGAGGGCACGACCAGACTAACTGTCACACCCTCACCTACTCCTGAGACAGGTTGAGAGCCCGGGACGAGCGGAAAGGAGAACAAAAAAAGAAGCGCCGAGATCCTATTGTGATCGGAGCTACCCCTTTCCACTCCTTCATCCTCAAAGTTTACCTACCCAAGAACTATGATAAATCGACGGACATGAGATACGATGGCACCAAAGACCTAAAAGAGTACATCACAACTTTCGAGGCTAGGATGAACCTGGAAGGCGTGGGAGATGAAGTCAGATGTCGCGCGTTTCCGATGACCCTGGCGGGGCTGGCGATCCGTTGGTTCAACTCCCTACCACAATGGTCTATAACGGCCTTTGCGGATATCTCTCAAAAATTTCTCACCCAATTCACCACTCGAATCGCTAAAGCAAAACACCAGATCAACCTGTTGGGGTAACACAGAGGGTTAACGAGCCCACGAGGAAGTACCTGGACCGATTCAATGACAAGTGCTTGGAGATTAACGGCCTCACAGACTCCGTGGCCAGTTTATGCCTTATTAATGGCCTAATGAACGAGGACTTCAGGAAACGCCTGACCACTAAGTCTGTCTGGACTATGCAAGAAATACAAGGTGTGGCAAGAGAGTACATAAATGATGAGGAGATCAGCCAGGTGGTGGCCACCAACAAACGACAGCTAGATAATTTTCTATTTCTTTAAATATAAATTAATTTATTAGTTAATTAGTTACTAATTACCCGAGGTTTATATTTACGGGTTGGGATTGTTCTTCACCAATAACCTCCACACCTCCACATTGAGGACTTTATCTGCCTCTACACGAGTAGCGCTGTCGATCCTGATGACAGCATCAATTTGAGGGAGCAGGTGATGAATCTCACCCAATGCCTTCACCAATAGCCTCAATAGCTGCAGCAGTCTGAGGAAAGGTATAACGAGATCCTCGTACACGTGTCAGACATGGATTTCCTCAGTTTGGAGCTTAGACAGGAGTTGGAGTGGCTTCAGTGGATGGATAATGTAACGATCCAACTTCTAGAACGTCAGAATCATACTAAAAGTAAGGTGTTACTGACCTATTCTCCTTTATTATCTATTTAATATTGAGCCTTTATGACGTTAATACGTTTCCAATTTTAGGAAAAACCTAGTGAATTTGCTTTTATTCATTAAAAATCGTTCAACAAAGACTTCCGATGAAAGATAATCATATAATTAATAGTAATAAATACAAGCCTACTTCTCTGAATAAAATTTTAACTAACAAGGCGAGGAAAAATAAGTAAATTCTAATAAATACTCAACTCACAAACAAACTCCTTCACGTATCTGTAGCTTCACAATAAGCCTTTACACCTGTAGCTGAAAGGTAGAAAAGATGGGGTAAGAACTAGGGAGTCCTTAGTAGGGTTAGGGTGTTTAGTTAGGTTCATTTTATGTTATATTTAGCAAAATATTTTATAAAAGGAAAAAATCATACAATCCTGAGCTTAGATTGTCTTTCTAAAACTTTTAGAAAAATTTGTCTGTTTACCACTTTTAGTTATATTATATCTTTTATTATTAAGATAATAATTCAAATAATAATAAAAATATACTATAATATTTTAAAGTTAAAATTTAGTTAATAACTAGTATTTTTGTCCGTAACAACATTACAGGAATCTTTTAAAACTACGTCAACTTTATCCTAACATTATAGATTATGGCACAAAAAATTTATAAAATCAAACTATTTTTACAAAAAATTCGTAAGGAATAAAAGTCTCCGTCAGCTAAAAAGACCAATGTCTCAGTAAATAATTATAATAATAACAATAATATATTTTTTATGTGAATAATATACTGGAAATTTTTTAATTATATTTAATTATAAATTTGATGTATTATTTATAATTCATGAATTTATTTTAATTATATTATTTTATTAATTTATTTGTTGTGGAACATATAGGTAGAGAGAGAGAGAAAATGAGAGAGAAAAGAGAGAGAAAGATAAAGAAGAAGAAGAGGGAGTTTGTTAATTTTAGAGAAAAATATTTTATTTTAATTATAGCGAAAGAATATCACATTGCACATTTTGGTTTGTCAAATTAGTAATATAAGATACAAATTATAAGCTATATATAGAGTAGAAATGCTAACGGTAGAGAGAAATAGAGAAGAAAAAAGAGGTAGATAAGAGGATAGAGAAAGATTGTTTATTAATTGTGAAGAGCAATATTCATCTTAATTTTAATAAGAGAGTGTTATTTGATACATTTTTGTTGTTAAATTAATAGCATAATATAGCTATATTTCAATCTTAATTTTAATTTAATTTTAATTGTAATTAAAATATATTATGTTGTACATTTTGATTGTCAAATTTGTAATTAGTAATTGATAACGATATATAAGAGAGATAGAGTGAGTGAAGGAATTAGAGAGATAAAAAAAAGAAAGAGAGAGAGAGAGGAGGAGGAGGATGAGAAAACTCTTTAATTTGAAGGAAAAATTTTGATTTTAATTGTAACGAGAGTGTGACATGTGACACATTTTAGTTGTAAAATTAGTAATATATAATATAAAATATAATATAATATAATTTATAATTAGTAATTGATAGTGATATATAAGAGAGATAGAGTGAGAGAGAGAGAGAGATAGAGAGAGAGAGAAAGTGGAAGAGGAAGAGAGAACTCTTTAATTTTGGAGGAAAATATTTAATTTCATTTGTAATAAAAGAAACAGAAAATGATATATGGCACATTTTGATTGTAAAATTAGTAACATATAATATATTTTAATTGTAATTAGAAAATGTTATGTTGTACATTTTGATTGTCAAATTTGTAATTAGTAATTGATAATGATATATAAGAGAGATAGAATGAGTGAAGGAATTAGAGAGAGAGAGAGGGGGGGGGGAAGAGGAGGAGGAGGAAACTCTTTAATTTAAAGGAAAAATTTGATTTCAATTGTAATGAGAGTGTGACATATGACACATTTTAGTTGTAAAATTAATAATATATAATATAAAATATAATATAATTTGTAATTAGTAATTGATGTGAGGGTTACCGTCAGTTTAGAATTTTCACACAAAAATAATCTTGTCGAAGTATAGATCTAAACTAATAAACAACCCTCAATCAAAGTTTAATTTTTTGTTGTCACAAATTCAACCCGATAAAAATAACCGAAAGTATTACTCCCGGGTCGTTCTCCCTAGGAATTACAATCGAGTGCTCAATTATTGGTTATGAGATTCACAGGGTGGGGTTGATAAAAATGGCAAAAAATTTAAATGACGGGGAAGTAAATCAAACAACTAAAGATAACAAATAATAAAGAGGCATTCATGGCAAGGATTGAGAATCAAGGTTTTCTATTCTAGTAATTAATCATAACACAATAATTACCGAGAGTTAAGCCTATTACGTTATCTTCGCATCGAAAGAAAGTCAAATATGCCTAGTTAACCCTAATCCATAAGTAATGTTAATCGAAACAAGATTAACTAACAACTCTAGATCACCAATATAAATTGCGTATCAATGACTCAAGATTACCAAACTTCTCTTTCCAAGTCAAGAATGCTAAAAAATCTACTCTAAAACTAACCCAAGCATTTTATCAAATACTTGGTGTGCAATAAAAAAAAAAGTATATTAAATTACAAGAATAATAAAATCTAAAACTACCAAAAGCAAGATAACAATAATAACAATTTAATTAAACAATAAGAAACATAAAAAAGACATCAGTTGTATTAAAGAAAGTGAAAATCAACAAGAGTTCATAAACATAAAAGTGACATAAAAAAGGAAATTAACAGGAAAAACTAAGAGAATTAAACTACTAGAGTATGAAAATATAAATGAAACTATACTAAAACAAGAACTAAAGAGAGAAATTAAAGAGAAAATTAACCTAAGTACCTTAATTTTAGAGAGAAGAGGGAGCTTCTCTCTCTAGAAAATTACCCTAAACATGTTTCTACACTACACTAATTGCTCCCCCCTGTTTCATCTTGAATTTGGCTTCAAATACTTCAGAAATGAGTTGGATCTAGGCCTGAGTGAGCTCAGAAATCTTCCCAGTGTGTTTCTTTAATGAGGTCATGTGACAAGTGTCACGCGTACGCGTGGGTAACGCGTACGCGGACAAACTTCCAAAACTTCATTTCTTCATGAATTCTCCACTTTTACATGCTTTTTCTTCATTCTTTCAATCCAATCTTTGCCTTTTAAAACTGAAATCACTTCATCAAATACATCAGGGCATCGAATGGAATTAAAGTAAATTAAATTTAGCAATTTAAGAGTCTTAAAGGCATGTTTTTACTCTTAAGCACAAATTAGGAGAAATTCATAAAATCATGCTATTTTATTGAATAAATGTGAGAGAAGTTGATAAAATCCACTAAATTCAACATAAGATAAACCTTAAAATTAGGGTTTATCAACCTCCCCATACTTAAACCAAACATATCCTCATGCTAAACTAAGAAAGATATAAGAAAGGGGTATTAACATTTATTCAATGCAAACTATCTAAATACAACCTATATACATGTATGCAACTACTTGGTCAATATAAGTCAATTTCCAAGAATACATATATGAACATAAGGACTAAAGCAATCACAATCAAATCAAATCCACAATTGAATTGAATTATTGAAAAGAATTTAACAACTTGCAAGAAAAGAGATGATCATAGGTGAAAATATGTAATTGAGCACTCGAACCCTTCACCAGATGTGTATTCGCTCTAGTCGCTCAAGTGTATAGGGTTGATTCACTTAATTCTCCTCTAATCATGCTTTCCAAGATTTATTTTTCATCTAACAATCAATAATTATTCAATGCATGCATACAAATATCATGATGACTTTTCAAAGGTTGTAATGATTAGGGTCAAGGTAAGGATGTATATGGTCAAGTGGACTAAAATTTGAATTTTTGATTAGCTTAAACTCTCATCTAACATATATAATAACCTATACAATTCAAATACAAATCTAACTACCCATTATTCACTTTTTCACATACTTATGCATTCTCTTTTTTAATCACAACACATATGTATTGTTATTATTACTTTACTTTGGGGCATTTTATCCCCTTTTTATTATTTTCTTTTTTCTCTTTTTCTTTTTTTTTCTTTTTCTCTTTTTTTTTCCAATAACATAATATATACAAAAAAATTAATGCATATGTGATGAATCCATATTTGATGATGATTTTTGGTTAGAATTGAATGGATTTTCATCATATAAATTTGCACTTATTCCCTTGAATAGCATGCTTTTGAGCTTTCCTTCCAAATTGCGCTTGATTATGAAAATATGCTCTTTTGTGCTTAATTTAATATATTTTATTCTGTTTGCCTTCCATTCGATACCTTGATATTGTTTGTGAGTGATTCCAGGTGTATAAGGTAGGAATGGGTTGGAGAAAATGGAAGAAGAGCATGCAAAGTGGAGGAATCATGAAGAATCAAAGGAGATGAGTTCAGAGATGTGTGCGTGCGCGCGGCTGCCTGTGCGTACGCACAGCTGCCCAATCAGAGCACGTGGATTACTTCGAGCGCGTTGCGCGTCCATTCAAGCATCGCCTAGTGTGCGTGTGCACGACTACTTGTGCGTACACACAGGACGAGATTTTTCGCAAGGTGTGCAGACGCACGCATCTGTGCGTCCGCACAGGTGTCCTCACATTACTTCATTAAAATGGTACGTGACTCGCGATTTGGGGGCTTTGGAGGCCCAATTCTGAAGTCTTCTAGCTCATATTGGAGGGGAAATGAGGAACATAACATAGCATATCATTACTATAGTTTAGGAGTAGTAGTAGGAAGCTTTTAGTTAGTTTTTCTCTAAGTTTTTCATCATCTCTATTAGGGTTTATATTAGGGTTTTACATTCAAGTACCATTTCCATTTTGATCTTGGATTTTGCTAGCTTTCATTGTAAGTATTCTCTTGTTATTACTCTTTATAGTTATATTGTCATTACTCTTTCTTCTAATTCAAGTTATAGTTCAATTTTGCTTCTCTCTTGTAATTTTAATTTCTTGTTGATGAATTTGATGTTTGATGTTTGTTTCATGCTTTCTTGTGTTATTCTTGTTGATTGAGATCAATTGTTGCTTTTAGTTTCAAGCATTTTCTCATTTTCTCCATGTTTAAGGTTTTTGCCCACCAAGTGTTTGACAAAATGTCAAACATGGTTTTAGGCTAAATTTTTGGTTCTTGGCTTGGGTAAAGTTAGCAATTGGGTTTCTAGAGTTAGAATGTCCAACATTTAGTTTCAATTCTTGGATTGTTAATTGTTCTTGTTCCCACTAACGCTAATTTGTTGCTAAGTCAATTAGCAAGCAATTTAGAATTTGTGGGTTGGGAACACTTATGCTCATTTAACTTACTTTCCGATGTGAGGGTTGATCAAGTGAGATTAATCCATTATAATTGTCATAGTTGTGGTTCCAACAAGGAAAGGACCCTTAGCTCACTCCAAGCCAAGACTCTTTTTGATGCTTTTAATCTTTCATATACTTCTATGTTGATCTCTTTTATACTTCACTTGTTTATATTATATAGTCGGTTCTTTAATTTCTTCATTAGTTCAATCATTACAATTTTGTATGTTCTTTTATTGCTTTATATGTTCATTTCTTCATTGACAACCCCTTGATCACTACAACCGGATTTGCACACTCATTGTTCTAAAAGTACTCCTTGGGAGATGACTCGGGAGTCAAATACTCTCGGTTTTGAATTAATTTTGAATTGTGACATAACTTGTGAGTTTCTAATTTGATCGGTGGCCAACTTGTTGGGTTAGAACTATACTTACAGCGCTAATTCCATTTTGGATAATTGAGTTCCTAACCTATATGCAATTGGCTGCTCGCATCAATATGGTTCAATATTCAATGCATGAATATGTACCCGACTTCCAAGATTTTTAATGAAAACTCAAAAATACACTTTTACCTCAACCACAAACTTCCCACACTTAAATGATACACACTCTCACTAGCCTATCCAAACAAGGGACATTTATTATTTTTCACTTAAGGATAGTGATGTGTTAAAATTAAGAACAAAAGGGATTAAAATAGGCTCAAAATTGTTAAACAATGGTAGATAAAAGGGTAAGACCATTTGGGTAAGTGAGTTCAAATGAAATAAAGGCCGCAATCATATAAATGCATTCATACACAAAATAATGGGCATAAATAATCAAACAAATCAAAGATTACAATTATAAAGAGAGAATAACACACAAGAAGGAAAATAGTGGTTATATGATGCAACCACATATTAAGATTCAAAACTCATAAGTTTATGTGTTCTTAATTCAAAAACATGTTCCACAATATATAATTCAAGCAAGTTCAATGAAAAAAAATTACTCAAATCAATTGGAGTGCCCTATAGACAAATTTCTTAGAAAATTTTATTATTTTGACTAAGTTTATTATATATATGCAAACCAAGAAAATGCAACTAATAATTCTAAAAGACCTAGTAATAGAAGAAATAAAAAAATAAATGAAATGTGAAAGTGTTTGGATTAGAAATTTTCTCCAAAAAATTGGCCGATTGGTCGGATGACCTCCCCACACTTAAAAGTTTGCACCGTCCTCAGTGCATTCAAAGATGAGTAAGGGGGTACGACGACTTCAAGGATTGCCACCTTCAGTTGGTGGATCAATTGGCTGCTACATGTTCTTTCTTCTGCTTTCCTTTTTGCTTATGGTGAATTATCCTGAAAGATAGAAAATAGGATAGTAAGACGAGTAAATGCAAAAGCAAGGAAGCATAGATTGTTAGAATGGGGTGATGATCACTAAAATGAAGTGAGTGAATCAGTTTGTGACATGAATGAAATAAGAGTGGAAATTTTAAGTTTGCGCGCGGTTTAGAACACACACTAGTATTAAAAACTATGTCACAATTACATAAAAAGGAGTATGCACTTCACTCATTCTAGTGTGCTTGAAAACTTTAAAGGAAACTTGTAGGGTAAGATAACAAACAAGTCATAAAGGAGCATAAAAGCACTCAGGCAAGAATCAAGCAAATGTAAAATGGATGATGAATGGACATTAGTTGATGTGCAAGAGAATTCAATGAATCAAATGAAATATAAAGCTCACACATCAAACAATGACACACATTGAAGTTTATTTGCATCTCCTAATTGACATGAAACGGGATACACGGTTGCTATGCATCTTAGGAAAAGAGAGATAAAAGTTTAAATCAATCACATAGTAAGCATGGTCCATATATTTTGAGAATTTCAAAAAGATGTCCCTAGGTTAGTTTACAATCCAATTTCACAAATGAAATATTATGCCAAAATGACTTGTTTCAAGTTTGTGTAGAGCACATAGTTAAACAATTGAGGGTTATTATGTCATTAAGGCATAAACATAACTCGGTAATCAAAGTTATAATCAATATGGATGCATATGATCAAACAACACAATGCATTAAGATAAATGCATAACATCACCCATCAAGGAATTGCCTAGTCAAAGTTGAAGAATTTAAATCACATGGTGGCCAAATTATGCAATTCAAAAGATTTAGAAAGCTTTGAAGGCAATGTCATAAGTACTTAGTATTCACAAATGTTAAGCATGAAAAATTCAATACCAAGCAACAAAGTATAACCTCAACAAAGAAATCCAACAATGAATATTAACAACAATGATGCTTAAGATAGCATCATGTCAGTAATCAACAACAATATCTCAGCACAATCAACAAATCAATTCAATAATCCAACACTTATTACCTAAAACAAAAATTAAGCTAACTGACTGATGAGCGGATATTTTATACGCTTTTTGGGGTTAATTTCATGTAGTTTTTAGTATGTTTTAAATAGTTTTTAGTCTATTTTCATTAGTTTTTAGGAAAAATTCATATTTCTGGACTTTACTATGAGTTGTGTGTTTTTCTGTAATTTCAGGTAATTTTCTGGCTGAAATTGAAGGAGCTGAGCAAAAATCTGATTCAGGCTGAAAAAGGACTGCTGATGTTGTTGGATTCTGACCTCCCTACACTCAAAGTGGATTTTCTGGAGCTACAGAACTCGAAATGGCATGATTCCAATTGCGTTGGAAAGTAGACATCCAGGGCTTTCCAGCAATATATAATAGTCCATACTTTGAGCAAGAATAGATGACGTAAACTGGTATTCAACGCCAGTTCTCTGCCCAATTCTGGCGTCCAGCGCCAGAAAAGGATCAAAAGCTGGAGTTGAACGCCCAAACTGGCACAAAAACTGGCGTTCAACTCCACAAATGGCCTCTGCACGTGAACTGCTTAAGTCTCAGCCCAGCACACACCAAGTGGGCCCCAGAAGTGGATCTCTGCATCATCCATCATAGTTTACTCATATTTTGTAAACCTAGGCTACTAGTTTAGTATTTAAACAACTTTTAGAGACTTATTTTTGGCAACTCATGACATTTTAGATCTAAACTTTGTATTCTCTGATGGCATGAGTCTCTAAACTCCATTGTTGGGGGTGAGGAGCTCTGCTGTGTCTCGATGAATTAATGCAAGTAATTCTGTTTTCCATTCAAACACGCTTGTTCCTATCTAAGATGTTCATTCGCGCTTAACTGTGATGGAGGTGATGATCTATGACACTCATCACCTTCCTCAAATCATGAACGTGTGCCTGACAACCACTTCCGTTCTATATACGATTGAATGAGTGTCTCTTAGATTCCTTAATCAGAATCTCTGTGGTATAAGCTAGAACTGATGGCGGCATTCATGAGAATCCGGAAAGTCTAAACCTTGTCTGTGGTATTCTGAGTAGGATTCAAGGATTGAATGACTGTGACGAGCTTCAAACTCCTGAAGGCTGGGCGTTAGTGACAGACGCAAAAGGATAGTAAATCCTATTCCAATCGGATCGAGAACCAACCGGTGATTAGCCGTGCTGTGACAGAGCGCGTGAGCGTAGTTTTCACTGGAAGGATGGAAGGTAGCCATTGACAACGGTGATCCACCAACACACAGCTTGCCATAGGAGGACGTGCGTGCGTGAACAAGAAGACAGAGGAAAGCAGAGATTCAGAAGACAAAGTATCTCCAAAACTCCAACATATTCTCCATTACTGCATAACAAGTAACCTTTAATCCATGCTCTATTGTTTATTTGCAATTCAACTGATAAACATAACTGACTTCCTGACTAAGATTTACAAGATAACCATAGATTGCTTCAAACCAACAATCTCCGTGGGATTCGACCCTTACTCACGTGAGGTATCACTTGGACGACCCAGTGCACTTGCTGGTCAGTGGTACGAGTTGTGAAAAGTGTGATTCATAATTCGTGCACCAAGTTTTTGGCGCCGTTGCCGGGGATTATTCGTGTTTGAACAACTGACGGATTATTTTGTTGCTTAGATTAGGAAAATTTTCTTTTTTTTTGTTTAGAGTCTCTTATTATTGTCGTGTTAAAATTTTAGAATCCTTATTTTCTTTTTTAAAAAAAAAATATTGTTTTCAAAAATAATTTCTCTATTAGATCCTGTGCCAAACTTTAAGTTTGGTATTTTCTTGTTGATTTTCCTTAAAATTTTCGAAAATTTTGGTTTGGTTTTCTAAAAATTTTAAGTTTGGTGTTCATTCTTCGTGTTCTTGAGTTTTCCTTGTGACTTGATCTTAAAATTTTAAGTTTGGTGTTCCTTGGTGTTTTCCCTCCAAAATTTTCAAAAATAGGGAGCATTAGATCTAAAAATTTTAAAATCTTGTGCTATCTTATTGTTTTTCTCTTTCCTCTTAAAAATAAAAAATATCTTTTCTCTCTTTTTTAAAAACAAATTTTCGAAATATATTTCTAAAATTCAGATTTTTTATTTCAAAATTTAAAACTTTTTTTTTCAAAATTATCATATCCTTTTCAAAACTTCCTAACCACTTTCTCTCTCCTCAGTTTTTCGAAAATCTTCACTCAATTTTTATTTATTCTATTTTAATTTATTTCATTTTCGAAATAAATATATAAATAAATAAATAAAAATATTTTTCCTATTTTACATCATCTCCCTTTCTCCATCATAGATCTAAGTGGAAATGAACAGTCCAGGAGGACTCTGGGGTCATATTCTAACCCCTCTACTACTTCATATGGGAGTAGTATCTGCATACCCTCCATTGGAGTCAGTAGCTTTGAGTTGAATCCTCAGCTCATTATCATGGTGCAGCAAAGTTGTCAGTATTCCGGTCTTCCACAGGAAGAACCTACAGAGTTTCTGGCACAGTTTTTACAAATTGCTGACACAGTACATGATAAGGAAATAGATCAGGATGTCTACAGACTATTACTGTTTCCATTTGCTGTAAAAGATCAAGCTAAGAGGTGGTTAAATAACCAACCTAAGGCCAGCATAAGGACATGGAAACAACTGACAGAAAAATTCCTGAATCAATATTTCCCTCCAAAAAGGATGACACAGCTAAGGCTGGACATCCAAGGCTTTAAACAAGGAGATAATGAATCTCTTTATGATGCCTGGGAGAGATACAGAGAGATGCTACGAAAATACCCCTCTGAAATGTTTTCAGAGTGGGTTCAGTTAGACATCTTCTACTATGGGCTTGCAGAAGGAGCTCAGATGTCTCTAGATTACTCAGCTGGTGGATCTATCCACATGAGAAAGACAATTGAAGAGGCTCAAGAGCTCATTGATACAGTTGCCAGGAATCAGCATCTGTACCTAAGCAGCAACCCTTCCATGAATGAAGAGGTTAAAACAGTAACTGTTGAACTCAGTCCTGTAAAACAAGCTGCTGAATTCAATCAACAATTGGACTTTCTAACAAAACAGCTAGCCGAATTTAAAGACAGGTTACAAGAGACAAGGATGGCTAATATACATATGGATGAACAGTTTAAGCAAACAAAGCAGCAGCTATCAAGGCAAATAGCAGAAGAATGCCAAGCAGTTTAATTAAGAAGTGGGAAAACATTAAATACTCCACCTCAAGGCATCAAAAAGTCAAGAAATGAGCAACCCACCAAAGATTCACCTGAGGACAGTAAGAGCCCAGGGAAAAATAATTATGGCGCTAAAACGCCAGAGAATTGGTGGAAGGCTGGCGTTGAACGCCCAGACCATGCCCAAAACTGGCGTTCAATGCCAGAAACAAGGCAGGATTGGCGTTCAACGCCAGAAATGGGCAAGAATCTGGCGTTGAACGCCCAAATAGGGCAGAATCCAGCGTTGAACGCCTAAAATGGGCACAGTTCTGGCGTTCAGACGCCAGAAGCAGACAAGGAGCTGGCGTCCAGTTTCACTCCAGCTTCTGACTCTGGCACTCAATTGCCAGTGAAGGATCAAACACACACAAGTGCTGATAACAACCCCTCTAAAAAGGCTTCTTTAACCACTAAGGTTGAGGAATATAAAGCCAAGATACCTTATCCTCAAAAACTCCGGAAAGATGAGCAGGATAAGCAATTTGCTCGCTTTGTAGATTATCTAAGGACTCTTGAAATAAAGATTCCATTTGCAGAGGCACTTGAGCAAATACCTTCTTATGCCAAGTTCATGAAAGAGATCTTGAGTCATAAAAATGAGTGGAGAGAAACAGAAAGAGTTCTCCTCACTGAAGAATGCAGTGCAGTCATTCTGAAAAGCTTTCCTGAAAAGCTTAAAGACCCTGGGAGTTTTTTGATACCATGCATATTAGAAGGTGATTGCACCAAGACAGCTTTATGCGATCTTGGGGAAAGCATCAACCTAATACCTGCATCCACTATCAGAAAGCTTGGTTTAACTGAAGAAGTTAAACCAACTCGGATATGTCTTCAACTTGCTGATGGCTCCACTAAATACCCATCAGGCGTGATTGAAGACATGATTGTCAGGGTTGGGCCATTCGCCTTTCCCACTGACTTTGTTGTGCTAGAAATGGAGGAGCACAAGAGTGCTACTCTCATTCTAGGAAGACCCTTCCTAGCAACTGGACGATCCCTTATTAACGTCTAACAGGGGGAAATAACCCTGAGAGTCAATGATGATGAGTTCAAGTTGAACGCTGTCAAAGCCATGCAGCATCCAGACACATCAACAGACTGCATGAAAGTTGATCTGATTGACTCCTTGGTAGAAGAGATCAACATGGCTGAGAGTCTCGAATCAGAGTTGGAAGACATCTTTAAAGATGTTTAGCCTGATTTGGAGGACCTTAAGGGCATAAGCCCAGCTAGATGCATGCACAAAATCCTATTGGAGGATAATGCCAAACCAGTGGTTCAACCACAGAGGCGGCTAAATCCAGCCATGAAGGAAGTGGTGCAGAAAGAGGTCACCAAATTACTAGAGGCTGGGATTATTTATCCCATTTCTGATAGCCCCTGGGTGAGCCCTGTTCAAGTCGTCCCAAAAAAGGGAGGTATGACAGTGATTTATAATGAAAAAAATGAACTGATTCCTACAAGAACAGTTACAGGGTGGCGCATGTGTATTGACTACAGAAGGCTCAATACAGCCACCAGAAAGGATCATTTTCCTTTACCATTCATAGACCAGATGCTAGAAAGACTAGCAGGTCATGATTATTACTGCTTTTTGGATGGCTATTCAGGCTATAACCAGATTGCAGTGTATCCCCAGGATCAAGAGAAAACAGCATTCACATGTCCATCCGGAGTGTTTGCTTATAGAAGGATGCCCTTTGGGCTATGTAATGCGCCTGCAACCTT
Organism: Arachis ipaensis; assembly: GCF_059453495.1. Classification (NCBI taxonomy): domain Eukaryota; kingdom Viridiplantae; phylum Streptophyta; class Magnoliopsida; order Fabales; family Fabaceae; genus Arachis; species Arachis ipaensis. The sequence continues at coordinate 31,693,901 of NC_142441.1, read as the reverse complement.
CCAGAGATGCATGCTCTCTATTTTCTCTGATATGGTGGAAAAATTTCTGGAAGTCTTCATGGATGACTTCTCAGTATATGGAGACTCATTCAGCTCCTGTCTTGATCACCTGAAACTTGTTCTGAAAAGATGCCAAGAGACCAACCTAGTTTTAAACTGGGAAAAGTGTCACTTCATGGTGACTGAAGGAATTGTTCTTGGGCATAAAATCTCAAACAAGGGAATAGAGGTGGATCAAGCAAAAATAGAGGTAATTGAAAAATTACCACCACCTGCCAATGTGAAGGCAATTAGAAGCTTTCTGGGGAATGCAGGATTCTATAGGAGGTTTATAAAGGATTTTTCAAAAATCGCAAAACCTCTAAGCAATCTGCTAGCTGCTGACACGCCATTTGTGTTTGACACAGAGTGCCTGCAGGCGTTTGAAACGCTGAAAGCTAAGCTGGTCACAACACCAGTCATTTTTGCACCAGACTGGACATTACCATTCGAGCTAATGTGTGATGCCAGTGATCACGCCATTGGTGCAGTACTGGGACAGAGGCATGACAAGCTTCTGCATGTCATTTATTATGCCAGTCGCGTTCTAAATGATGCCCAGAAAAACTACACAACCACAGAAAAAGAACTACTTGCAGTGGTTTACGCCATTGACAAGTTCAGATCATACTTAGTAGGATCAAAAGTGATTGTGTATACTGACCATGCTGCTCTTAAATATCTACTCACAAAGCAGGATTCAAAACCCAGGCTCATCAGATGGGTATTACTTCTGCAAGAGTTTGATATATAAATAAGAGACAGAAAAGGGACAGAGAACCAAGTGGCTGATCATCTGTCCCGGATAGAGCTAGTGGAAGGGACGTCCCTCCCCTTTCTTGAGATCTCTGAGACGTTCCCTGATGAGCATCTATTTGCCATTCAGGAAGCACCATGGTTTACCAATATTGCAAACTATAAAGCTGCAAGGTTCATACCCAAGTAGTACAACAGGATACAAAAGAAGAAATTAATTACTGATGCAAAGTATTACTTGTGGGATGAACCCTATCTCTTTAAGAGATGTGCAGACGGAATAATCCGTAGGTGTGTGCCTAGAGAAGAAGCACAGAGGATCCTATGGCATTGCCATGGATCACAATATGGAGGCCATTTCGGAGGTGAGCGAACAGCCACCAAGGTCCTCCAATGTGGCTTCTATTGGCCCACACTCTATAAAGATTCCCGAGAGTTTGTACGTAACTGTGACAGTTGCCAAAGAGCTGGCAATCTGCCTCATGGTTACGCCATGCCTCAACAAGGAATCTTGGAGATTGAGTTGTTTGACGTATGGGGAATTGACTTCATGGGACCTTTCCCACCATCATACTCAAACACTTATATTCTGGTGGCAGTTGACTATGTATCAAAATGGGTTGAGGCTATTGCCACACCCACCAATGATACTAAAACAGTACTGAAGTTCCTCCAGAAACATATCTTTAGCAGGTTTAGTGTCCCTAGAGTACTAATCAGTGATGGGGGCACTCACTTCTGCAATAAACAGCTTTACTCTGCCATGGTTCGGTATGGAATTCGCCACAAGGTGGCCACTCCATATCATCCACAAACCAATGGGCAAGCTGAAGTCTCTAATAGAGAATTAAAGAGAATCCTGGAACGGACAGTAAATACCCGTAGAAAGGATTGGGCACGGAGCTTGGATGATGCTCTGTGGGCTTACAGAACAGCATTCAAGACCCCTATAGGGACCTCTCCATACCAACTGGTGTATGGTAAGGCATGTCACCTGCCCGTGGAACTGGAACATAAGGCCTACTGGGCAACCAGATTCCTAAACTTTGATGCCAAATTAGCAGGAGAAAAAAGATTGCTCCAGCTAAATGAGCTAGAGGAGTTCAGATTCACAGCTTTCGAAAATGTCAAGCTATATAAAGAAAAATAAAAAAAATGGCATGATAGAAAGCTGTCATCTAGAATCTTTGAACCAGGACAGAAGGTTCTGTTGTTTAACTCTAGACTCAGGCTATTCCCCGGGAAACTGAAATCCCGGTGGAGGGGACCATACGTGATTACAAGTGTATCACCATATGGTTATGTGGAGCTTCAAGATATTGATTCTGATAAGAAGTTCATTGTCAATGGACAGAGAATCAAGCATTATCTTGAAGGCAACATTGAGCAAGAATGCTCAAGGCTGAAGCTAGATTAAAAGCTCAGCAAGGTCCAGCTAAGGACAATAAAGAAGCGCTTGCTGGGAGGCAACCCAGCCATGGGGCAACAATCCTCTAAGCATTTTTGCCCTATTTCTATTTTTATTTTTATTTGTTTATGTAGAGTTCATTGACAACAAGGTAAATAATCATTTACAGAAGACCTCGACACACAAAACAGAGAAAAAGAGCTCACTGGCAAGAAAACGCCAGTAAAAGTATATTTTGGGCGTTCAACGCCCAAAATGGGCATCCACTAGGCGTTGAACGCCAGTAATGGTAGCAATCTGGGCATTCAATGCCAGAATGGGGCATCCACTGGGCGTTGAACGCCAGTAATGGCAGCAGCTGGGCGTTGAACGCCCAGGAGAGCAGCAATTGGGCGCTGAACGCCCAAAACAGGCAGTGTTTGGGCGTTCAAACGCCAGGAAGGCAGGGAGGAGCCAAATTCATTTTTTCCACACGTATTTCCATTTTAATTTCAAATTTTATGCTTCAATGCATGATTTTTACATGAACATGTCAAGAACCCTGATTTCTAAAATCCTTAATTTCTAAAAATCCATCTTTCCAAATTCAATCCAACTCTTTTCAAATCTTTTCTGAAAACAAATCTATCTCTTTCACTCAAAAATCTTTTCAACTAATCCATATCTTTTTCAAATCTCCATATTATTTTTTTCAAAATTCAGATTTATCTTTTTCAAAAATCTATCATATCTTTTCAAAATTAAACTATATCTTCTATCTTATCTTTTTCAACTCAATCTTTTTATCTTATCTTTTCCAATTTTTCGAAAACCCACCCCCCCATCCCTTTAAATTTGGATTCGGCCTCCCCCCCTCCTCCATCAACAATTGCACCTAGCTCTCCTTCTATCCCTCTCCTTTCTTTTCTTTTGCTTGAGGACAAGCAAACCTCTAAGTTTGGTGTGTTTATCCGAGATCACTAAGATCATGGCTCCTAAAGGAAAACAACCCACTCCAAGAGGCAAGAAAGAGAGCGTTCCAAAACCACTTTGGAATCAAGGGAAGTTCTTATCTAAAGAACATTCAGACCATTATCTTAAAGTAATGGGTCTGAGATCAGTGATCCCGGAAGTTAGATTCGATCTGAAAGAAGATGAATATCCGGAGATCTAGGAGCAAATTCGAATCAGGAACTGGGAAGTCCTAGCTAATCCTGAAACGAAAGTGGGAAGGAACATGGTCCAGGAGTTCTATGCTAATATGTGGCAAACTGACAAGCAAAAACTACCTGGAACTGCATTCTATGAATTTCGGACCATGGTTAGAGGAAAGATTGTCTATACCACCCCTGATAAGATCAGGGAGATCTTAAAGCTACCTCAGCTAAAGGATGATCCAGACTCCTTCAACAGGAGGATGATGAGAGCAGACATTGACTTGGATAAGATTCTAGAGGACATATGTATCCCTGGAGCCAGGTGGACCACCAACACAAAGGGTGTCCCAAATCAACTCAAGAGAGAGGATCTCAAACCAGTCGCCAGAGAATGGCTGGACTTCATTGGGCGTTCTCTGTTGCCCACTAGCAACCGTTCTGAAGTCACAGTTAAAAGAGCAGTGATGATCCATTGCATCATGATGGGAAAGGAAGTGGAGGTTCATCAACTGATTTCAACTGAACTCTACAAAATTGCTAACAAAAATTCTAAAGAGGCCAGGTTGGCTTATCCAAGCGTGATTTCTCTGCTCTGCAAGGACGCTGGAGTAAGGATGGGAATAACTGAATATATCCTAATTGAAAAGCCAATCACCAAAGCATCAATGGAAAAACAACAAGCACAGGAGGATCCCATCAAGAAGAGAGCACAGGAATTCCTCCCAGAGATCCCTCAATCTGAATACTGGGAGTATCTTGAGACGTCTGTTACCAAGATACGGGAAGCTATGGAGCAAATAATAAAAGAACAGAAGGAACACAGTCAAATGCTGACCTATATGTTTAAAGAACAGGAGGAGCAGGGGCGTGACTTAAGGGAACTGAAGCGCCAAAAGTCTTCTCTTGTAGGACCAAGCACCCCAAGGATCAGAGGAACCCCCGTTCCCCCAGAATAAAGGTTGTTAATTTCCAATTTCTGCCTTAACTCTGTGACAGTGTCCTTATAGAAGTTTACCTTAGGAGTCATATAGTAGTAATTAGTATCTATTTTGATTTTATCTCCAATTAAGCTATAGTTTATTTTTCTCATCATCAGCAAACATAAATAAAGTAGTAGATCTTTTGAATAAGAGGTAATAAAATTTCGAGTTTTAATAAGAGAAATTCCAATTAAGTTAAATGTGGTGGCAATGCTTTCTGTCTTCTGAATGAATGCTTGAACAGTGCATATGTCTTTTGAATTTGTTGTTTAAGACTGTTAAATATGTTGGCTCTTGAAAGAACGATGAACATGAGACATGTTATTGATAATCTAAAAAAATCATAAAAATGATTCTTGAAGCAAGAAAAAGCAGCAAAGAACAAAGCTTGCAAAAAAAAAAAAAAAAAGCAAGCAGAAAAAGCCAATAACCCTTAAAACCAAAAGGCAAGGGCAAATAAAAGGGATCCCAAGGCTTTGAGCATCAGTGGATAGGAGGGCCTAAAGGAACAAAATCCTGGTCTAAGCGGCTAAACCAAGCTGTCCCTAACCATGTGCTTGTGGCGTGAAGGTGTCAAGTGAAAACTTGAGACTGAGCGGTTAAAGTCAAGGTCCAAAGCAAAAAAGAAGAGTGTGCTTAAGAACTCTGGACACCTCTAATTGGGGACTTTAGCAAAGCTGAGTCACAATCTAAAAGGTTCACCCAATTATGTGTCTGTGGCATTTATGTATCCGGTGGTAATACTGGAAAACAAAGTGCTTAGGGCCACGGCCAAGACTCATAAAATAGCTGTGTTCAAGAATCATCACACTGAAATAGGAGAATCAATAGCACTATCTGAATTCTAAATTCCTATAGATGCCAATCACTCTGAGCTTCAATGGATAAAGTGAGATGCCAAAACTGTTCAGAAGCAAAAAGCTACTAGTCCCGCTCATCTAATTAGAATCTGAGCTTCAATCAAAAACTCTGAGATATTATTGCTTCTCAACCTATTAGTCTTCTATTTTATTTGTCTAGTTGCTTGAGGACAAGCAACAGTTTAAGTTTGGTGTTGTGATGAGCGGATATTTTATACGCTTTTTGGGGTTAATTTCATGTAGTTTTTAGTATGTTTTAATTAGTTTTTAGTCTATTTTCATTAGTTTTTAGGAAAAATTCATATTTCTGGACTTTACTATGAGTTGTGTGTTTTTCTGTAATTTCAGGTAATTTTCTGGCTGAAATTGAAGGAGCTGAGCAAAAATCTGATTCAGGCTGAAAAAGGACTGCTGATGTTGTTGGATTCTGACCTCCCTGCACTCAAAGTGGATTTTCTGGAGCTACAGAACTCGAAATGGCATGCTTCCAATTGCGTTGGAAAGTAGACATCCAGGGCTTTCCAGCAATATATAATAGTTTATACTTTGCGCAAGGATAGATGACGTAAACTGGCATTCAACGCCAGTTCTCTGCCCAATTCTGGCGTCCAGCGCCAGAAAAGGATCAAAAGCTGGAGTTGAACGCCCAAACTGGCACAAAAACTGGCGTTCAACTCCACAAATGGCCTCTGCACGTGAACTGCTTAAGTCTCAGCCCAGCACACACTAAGTGGGCCCCAGAAGTGGATCTCTGCATCATCCATCATAGTTTACTCATATTTTGTAAACCTAGGCTACTAGTTTAGTATTTAAACAACTTTTAGAGACTTATTTTTGGCAACTCATGACATTTTAGATCTAAACTTTGTATTCTCTGATGGCATGAGTCTCTAAACTCCATTGTTGGGGGTGAGGAGCTCTGCTGTGTCTCGATGAATTAATGCAAGTAATTCTGTTTTCCATTCAAACACGCTTGTTCCTATCTAAGATGTTCATTCGCGCTTAACTGTGATGGAGGTGATGATCTGTGACACTCATCACCTTCCTTAAATCATGAACGTGTGCCTGACAACCACCTCCGTTCTATATACGATTGAATGAGTGTCTCTTAGATTCCTTAATCAGAATCTCCGTGGTATAAGCTAGAACTGATGGCGGCATTCATGAGAATTCGGAAAGTCTAAACCTTGTTTGTGGTATTCTGAGTAGGATTCAAGGATTGAATGACTGTGACGAGCTTCAAACTCCTGAAGGCTGGGCGTTAGTGACAGACGCAAAAGGATAGTAAATCCTATTCCAACCGGATCGAGAACCAACCGGTGATTAGCCGTGCTGTGACAGAGCGCGTGAGCGTAGTTTTCACTGGAAGGATGGAAGGTAGCCATTGACAACGGTGATCCACCAACACACAGCTTGCCATAAGAGGACGTGCGTGCGTGAACAAGAAGACAGAGGAAAGCAGAGATTCAGAAGACAAAGCATCTCCAAAACTCCAACATATTCTCCATTACTGCATAACAAGTAACCTTTAATCCATGCTCTATTGTTTATTTGCAATTCAACTGATAAACATAACTGACTTCCTGACTAAGATTTACAAGATAACCATAGATTGCTTCAAACCAACAATCTCCGTGGGATTCGACCCTTACTCACGTGAAGTATTACTTGGACGACCCAGTGCACTTGCTGGTCAGTGGTACGAGTTGTGAAAAGTGTGATTCATAATTCGTGCACCACTGACTAACTAACTAATTAACTAACTAACTAACTAACTAACTAACTAAATGAGATGATGGTGGATGGTAAATGGTGGTGGTAGATGATAGTTGGAGAGGGGAAGAAGAGAGGAGAAGAGAAAAGAAGAAAAGAAATTGAGAGAGGAGAAGAAAAGAAGAGTGTATGAAATAGGGCAGGGGAGTCACGCGTACGCGGGACTTGGGCGAATGGGGTGTAACGCGTACACGGCTGGCAGGCGTAGGCGTGACAAGGGAAAAAAGAAAGTGACGTGTACGCGTAGGAAAAAATTGTGCTAAACGCACAGTTCCTACACACCACGGTGCACAACTCTCTGTGTGGACCGTGCGATGGCACAATCCACGCACGATCTTGACACACTCAAATTCTGGGTGTCACGCGTACACGTAGGTCAAGCGTACGCGTGATAGGCCCCCTTTTTTTAAGAAGCATAAAATAGAAACAGGGCTCTCCTACTCATTATTTACATTTTTAAAAACCAACCAAAATTCAAATCTAATAAAATCCTTAACTCTTTTTGAAAATTTTTTCAAATATTCCACTAGGCAATTCAAACAAAGATGAAATTTAAAACAACTAATCTACAACTTATGGCATAAATCTAATTAAACAAATTAACACATAAGGCAATATATACAAGAGTAATATAAAGAGAGAAAAATACCTAACAATGGCAACTCAATTCATTCATCAACTATATATACAAGAGAATGGACAGAGGTTACCATAGTGGGGTGTCACCCACCTAACACTTTTGTTTATTGTCCTTAAGTTGAACTTATGGAGAGCTCTAATCAAGGAGGCTTGTGCTTGAATTCATCTTTGGACTTCCACCAATACTTGGACTTCTATTGATTGTTAGAATTTTCAACCAAATGCACCAAACTTTGATGGAGTTTCACACAAGTCAAGAGCTCCCAAAATTGATCTTCATCATGTAATCTGGGATCCCAAATCTTGTTTTCACACCCGTCTTTAAGTTAATCATGACAATTTCAATTGGGTGACAAGTGATCCGAATTCTCAAGTAAACACCAAAGCATCTTCCTAGACCCATTCAATGTAGCACTATACCAGCCATTGCACTTAAACTTTAATGAGGTAACCACAATGAACCTAGAATGGTGTTTCCAACCACTAACCATCTCTCTTTTGCTCTTAAATCCATAAAGATCTCTAAGTTGCCCATCCGTCTCAAGCAAACCATATTCAAGCGGGAAAGTAAAACTTAGGGATAAGAGAGTTACCCACTTGAATGAAAGAATGGATGGTTGTATAGTGAGAGAGGCTTCCAACGGCCTTGTAGTTTCCACTTTCTTGTGCTCTTCTTGGATTACTTCCACCTCTTGACAAGCTTCCTCAATTTCAATTCCTTGTTCACCAACTTATTTTATACATTCCTCATTGCTCAAGCCATGTGTCGGAGGTTGTGCACGATCCTCCTTGTCATCAATTTCACAACACAATGAGGGAGGTTCATTAATTTCAAAAGGCACATTGGTTGGTGCGGAATCATCTTCAATGGTGGAGCTTGCTTCTTGCTCGACCTCTTCCAATCTTTCATAATTCAAACTATGCCTTGGAGGTTGTGCATTATCCTTTTCAACATCAATTTCAAACTCAATGTAAGAAGGTTCAACAACTTCCACAAAATCATCAACAACATTACTTGGTGTGGAAGTCTCCTCAAGCTTGGAATCCACCTCTTGCTCAACTTCGCCTAGGTCTTCAACTACTTCTTCTTCTTCAACAATCTCCATCTCTTCCACTTGTTGCAAAACACATTCCATCTCCTTGTTCTCAAATTGAGATTTTAAGATCTACTTCATGCTCCGCTCTTCAGTTGATTTTTACATTTATCCGTGGAAATGCTTTGTTTGTGGCATGAATTTCATGAGTCTAAGTTGGCTTTAATTTTGGCAAGGTTAGCCATGATAGCTTCATGCCTCTTTTGGGCTTCCTCTTGCTCCTTTTGAACCAAGATTGCTCTAAGACGATCCATCGCTTCCATGAGATGATCCTTTGACTCTTGTTCCACAACATAATTAGGATCATATTGCTCTTGGATCGATGGATGTGGGTACTCTTCTATGGAGGGTTGTGGTGGGAAGGAGAGTTCATCTTGGTAAGGGTAGTGTGGTGATGCATGAGGAGGTGGTGGTTCTTGGGAATATTGATATTGGAATGATGGTGGTCTAAGTATGGTTCACATAGTTGTTGGTATGGTAGATATGTGTTAGAATCATATAGAGGTGAATAGTGATATGGGGCTTGTGAGTAAGGTTGTTGAGGGCTATGTTGAGGGAAGGGGTCATATGCATATGGTGGTTGTGGTTGATAACCACAAGGAGGTTCACCACATCCATTAGATTGGTATGCATTAAGAGTTGGATTATACCCATAAGAAACCGGAGGAGGTTGTTGCCAAGAAGCTTGTCTATATGATTGAGACTCCTCCCACCTTTGATTTCCAAATCCTTGATGCAAACCTCCATTGACGCTTCCATTTCCTACAACATAGTTTGAACCAAACTCATCTCCAAAAGGATGAGAATTCATAGTAGAAAAGGGAAAACAAAAATAAAAGCTAATAAGAGATAAAGAAAACAAACTCCTAAACCAAAACTAGCAAATAAGCAAAAATCAAACTATTCACAATATTCGCATATGAACAATAACCAATAACAAGTACACATTGCAATTTCCCGGAAACGACGCCAAAAACTTGATGTGAGGGTTACCGTCGATTTAGAATTTTCAAAAAAAAAATAATCTCATCGAAGTATAGATCTAAACCAACAAACAACCCTCAATCAAAGTATAATTTTTTGTTGTCACAAGTTCAACTGAATAAAAATAACTGAGAGTATTAGTCCCGTGTCATTCTCCCTAGGAATTACAATTGAGTGCTCAATTATTAGTTATGAGATTCACGGGGTGAGTTGATAAAAATGGCAAGAAATTTAAATGACGGGGAAATAAATCAAACAACTAAAGATAACAAATAATAAAGAGGCATTCATGGCAAGGATTGAGAATTAACATTTTCTATCCTAGTAATCAATCATTACACAATAATTACCACGAGTTAAGTCTATTATGTTATCTTCGCATCGGAAGAAAGTCCAATATGCCTAGTTAACCCCAATCCATAAGTAATGTTAATAAAAAGACATCAATTGTATTAAAGAAAGTAAAAATCAACAAGAGTTCATAAACATAAAAGTGACATAAAAAGGGAAATTAACAAGAAAAACTAAGAGGATTAAACTACTAGAGCATGGAAATATAAATGAAACTACACTAAAACAAGAACTAAAGAGAGAAATTAAAGAGAAAATTAACCTAAGAACTCTAATTCTAGAGAGAAGAGGGAGTTTCTCTCTCTAGAAAACTACCCTAAAACATGTTTCTACACTACACTAATTGCTCCCCCCTGTTCCATCTTGTATTTGGCTTCAAATACTTCAGAAATGAGTTAGATCTGGGCCTGAGTGAGCTCAAAAATCTCCCCAGCGTGTTTCTTTAATGAGGTCATGTGACAAGTGTCATGCGTACGCATCGCTTGACAAATCTCTAGTCACATGTACGTGTGGGTCACGCGTACGTGGAACTGGACAAACTTCCAAAACTTCATTTCTTCATGAATTCTCCACTTTTACATGCTTTGTTCTTCATTCCTTCAATCCAATCTTTGCCTTCTAAACTTGAAATCACTTCATCAAATACATCAGGGCATCGAATGGAATTAAAGTAAATTAAATTTAGCAATTTAAGAGCCTAAAAAGCATATTTTTACTCTTAAGCACAAATTAGGAGAAATTTATAAAACCATGCTATTTCATTGAATAAATGTTTGAGAAGTTGATAAAATCCACTAAATTCAAAACAAGATAAATAATAAAATTGGAATTTATTAGTAATTGATAATGATATATAAGAGAGATAGAGTGAGTGAAAGAATGAGAGAGAGAGAGAGAGAGAGAGAGAGAGAGATAGAGATAGAAAGGGGGAAAGAGGAAGAGAAAATTTTTTTAATTTTGGAGAAAAAGATTTAATTTCAATTGTAATGAAAGAATGACATATGGCACATTTTGGTTGTAAAATTAGTAACATAATAACATAATAGTAATAATAGTAATTGATAATAATATATAAGAGAGATAGAGTGAGTGAAAGTATGAGAGAGATAGAGAGAAAGAGGAAGAGGAAGAAAGAACTCTTTAATTTTGAAGGAAAAGATTTAATTTCAATTGTAACGAGAGAATAATGATATGTGACACATTTTGGTTGTAAAATTAGTAACATAATAACATAATAGTAATAATAGTAATTGATAATGATATATAAGAGAGATAGAGGAAGTGAAAGAATGAGAGAGATAGAGAGAGAGAGAGGAAGAGGAAAAAAGAACTCTTTAATTTTGGAGAAAAAGATTTAATTTCAATTGTAATGAGAGAATAATGACATGTAACACATTTTGGTTGTAAAATTAGTAACATAATAGATATTTAGTTTCTCAAAACTTTTGAAAATTCATTTTAACCCCAAACTTTTCAAAAATTCTACTTTAACCACTTAACTTTTTAAAAATTCTATTTTAAAACCCAAAAATTTTTTTAATTAACTTTCAGCCTCAAAATTCTTTCTTAATTATAATTTGGCCACGAAATATTTAAAACATGAGGGTTTCATGTTCTTCAAGGAACCGAAGCAAGCTCATCAAAATTCATTAAATTTTACTTGATTTTTAACTAATTTTTCAATCTTTTTGGTAACCAATTTTTCTCAATATTTAAAACCAATTCTCAGCCACTAAATCACATCATTTCCATCATGATTTCAGCTTGCATTCATCTTTAAACATGGTTGTTCAGTTTGATTTTTCCAACAATTCTTGGAACCGAATTATTTCATCAAACTTTTAACATAAATCAACAGAATAACACTCAAAATCAAGCACAAATTCACAATCCAGCAATCATACAATGTTAACACATTTATTGATAACAAGAATGACTAAACCCTACCTTCTTGTTACAGCCATCAACACTGAAGCACCAAGAAAGTTTTATAACTGAAAAATCTAAGAAGAAAATGTCAAAAATCGGCTATTCCACCTTGATCACCAACTTGGCCAAACCATGCTTGGAGAGACAACATATTTATCTTGTGATTCCTTCCATGAAAAGTGGTACCATCATGAAGAGGAAGAAGAGACAAACACTTTAATCGGTTTATATTTTTTACGAAAATTACGAAACTCAAGAAATCAAGCTCGAAAGATTCATGGCATCCATGGTTTTCACGGTTCTCTCTCTTTCTTTTCCTTTTAGTTTGGTGATTAAGAGAGAAAAAGATGAGATTGGATGTTGAATATGGTAATAATGTGTTTAATTATGGGAAAATGTGTCAATAATCGGCGACGTGTCGTGTTATCAAGCTGTTGAGTCAGCGGTTCAAGTTATAAATATCTTAAACGGATAATTACAAAAGCTAGATGCGTTAAAACACAAGTAATAATACAGATGAAGGTAAATATATATGAGTTACTAATATAAATGACATTAGTAACTTGGTGATTGCAAGGATATAAAATCTGTGGTGAAGCATTAGCAAAACTAAGTCTACTGAAAAGTATCGATATTCACTTATATCGGCAGATATCAAACTCGAAAATAATATTATTATCTAAACTCTATTTTGATTATAGCATATAAAATAAAATAATAACGTAATAATAATATCATATTATTATTTATTTTATCTCGAGATTCGGAACCAACTCGTCAAACTAAACTAGTCATTGAAAAACAAGATCTCGAAAAACACCATTTTGGTATAAAAATTTAGGGTGTTACAGAGCAATAGATGGCGGTGTATTAGGAGCAGATGCGCGCTAGTGGCAGCGGTGCTGCTAGAGAGGCACCGACATTACCACCTAGTCTACCACCTCAGCAGGACCAGGGGGATGACGACGATGATCACTATCAGGATTCGTAGTGATTAATTGGGTTTTGTTTTAGACTATTTCATTGTATTTTATTTATTTGACTTTTTATTTTATTCATATTCTTGATATTTAATAAAAACCGTTATTTCATTTCTATTATTTAGAGTTTGACTATTAACCGGGTAAAAACTAATTTTAAAAAATAAAAAAATAAAAAAATGAAGTTACCGTCAGATTTATCGTCAGATTTATCTCGATAAATCTGACAGTAATAAAGCAAAAAATAAAATAGTGTGGCGCCAACATTACCGGCAGAGTAGGCAAAAATATTCTACGGGTAATTAAACAGTTTTCGAAAAATCTACCATAAAATTCGATGGTAATTACTGCCGGATTGAAAAATCTGACTATAACTGATTATCGACAAGGGGTTATACCGTCGGATTGTGTCCGACGGTAAATCCATTGGAATATGGTTATCGACGGATTATTTTTGTTATTCCGCTTATAAATTTGACCGTATTCAATATTTTCTTGTAGTGAACCATGAACCAGTCCCATAATCTCTACTGCATTCTATTCTCCTTGTCCTTTTGGGATGTGCACTTGGAAACTCACTCTTGGTCCTCCTTGTTTCCTTTGAATTTTTTTGGAATCTTGATGAAATTAGAGGGCCTGATATCATTGTGATGATCTCCACTTCTAGATCCTGAATCTGCGTTTGTGGATGGAATCCCTAAGAAGTGTTAGAATGGCAGTTTCCACTCCCTAATAGATACCAAATAAATGACTAATGAAATCTGGATTTTGAGCATAAAGATTCATTTTTCGACTCATCTTTGAAGTTGAATACCCCCTCAAGAATTATTTTTGATCCAATCTGGAGGAATTAATAGAAGAGACTGTGTGTCCATCTTGTTGTTGGTCATCTGTCACAACGACGTTAATGTTATGAGAGAATATCTGAAACTAAAGTGATTTAGGTTTAGATGTAAGATTTAGACTATTTTAAATGAAAGCTTCTATTTGTACACTAAAAGAGTAAAATTGTCTTACGTCGTTCTCAAATAGATGATGGTGGAGAGTATTTATAAAAAATTTTGATGTTTAAGTTATTAGTAAGATTTGTAGGTAAGTTTAAGTGAATTAAAATTGATAAATACTTGAATTTACTGTAATATTTATAAGAACAGATAATGACTAAATCATATCATTCGTGAGTCTGATCACTTATAATAATGGACAGTTATTCTCCAATATTTGAGTAGTTATTCTACATAACAGCAGATGAGTCGGATAAGATCTTTTTTTATCATCGGTCTTATTCGTGTCCCAAATAGGTCGGTCAAGTGGTCCATGCAAACAACTGACAGATTCTCTATGAAACTGTTAGACTTTTTTAAATCCCTTGTGAAATTGATAGTTTATTTAAGCCATAACTTTATTTATTCTTAGATAAGAGTATAACCATTATTATTATTAAAATTTTAAGACTATTTCTTCAAAAGAATACATGTATTCAATTTTTCTACAATTTATTTTTAGTTATGAAATTATTTTTTTTAACAGTTGCAATAACAAATTTTTAATAATGTATATTTAGATTTAAATGGACCAAGAAGCACCTTTTGCCAAATTTCAATACATTGAATACAATGGAAAAGAGAAACATTATTACTCGAATAAACTCTGTACATTAATAAATTATTGTAAGGAATTATGCAAATACTTGATGGGTAGTTACTTTTTATATGTATTAGGATGGTTAACTAACATTTCTTTTACTATTTCATGTCACTATTGTTTCAACTGAACTAATTATACATATGATGATCATGATTAAATTTTTAAAAGATTACATAATCATTTTAAAACTTCATTTCACTATTGTGTGGTAAACTACTAATCATATCCTCTTGTTCTATGTATAATTCATTAATTATAATTTTTTTAACAAATAGGGTCAATCATAGCTCATAAGTTTAGAGCGAATGTCATAATTTTAGAAATATAATATTTTAAGAGAAATAGGAGAATCAGAAGAATAACACACAGCATAATTATAGCAGCGTAGAAATGAGACTAATTTTTTTTATATTGATTAAATATATAACTCCGCCTATGTTACACTTGCGGTACATAGCCGGTTCCAAGCCCGGATAAAGGAGGAGGGTTGTGTTAGGTCTTCGGCAACCAACATAAAAATATAGCCGAACCCCCATGACATGAATCAAAGACAATATTGCGCTAAAGCTAAGTCGTTGCCCGGAAGCAATGCGTCGTATGGCTCGAGTACGGTGTCAAAGCAAAAGCCGCTGCATCGGTGCCCGGATGTAGTGTTAAATGAGCAAGGGTTCTCGCGTTTTCGTGAACGAACGAGGGTAAATAAGCTAGTTCACAAAGCAAAAGGTAAATGTCGAAGTGACAGAAGGTTGAGATTTGGGACATGGAACATAGGCACTCTAACAGGAAAGTCCATGAAGGTGGTGGACACCATGACAAGGAGGAAGATTAACATTATGTGCCTACAAGAAACAAAATGGGTTGGTGCAAAGGCTAGGGAGTTTGATACTTCTGGTTTCAGACTTTGGTATACAGGAAAGGTGAAGAATAGGAATGGGGTTGGAATAATTGTGGATAAGCAGTGGAAGAAGGACGTAGTGGATGTCAAGAGGGTGGGAGATCGGATCATCTCTATCAAACTTGTGGTGGAGGGAGGTGCTTTTCATGTGATTAGCGCCTATGCACCGCAAGTGGGTTCGGACGAACAACACAAGATAAGGTTTTGGGAGGATCTAGAGAGTTTGGTTCAAGGCATACCTTTGGGAGATAAGATTTTCTTAGGAGGAGATTTAAATGGCCATGTGGGGAGAGAAGTGACTGGATATGGGAGTATTCACGGAGGCCATGGTTTCGGGGTGATCAATGCCGAGGGTAAAACTATTTTGGACTTTTTCCTCAACCTTTGATCTTCTCATCGCAAATACATGTTTTAAAAAGAGAGACGAACATCTTATAACCTATAAGAGTGGCATGACAAGCTCTCAAATCGACTTCTTCTTGTTGAGGAGAGTCGACCGGAAATTTTGCATTAACTGTAAAATTATCCCGGGAGAGAGTTTGACAACACAACATAGGGTGCTCGTCATGGATTTTCGCGTTGAGCAAAAGTTGAGGAAAAGACATCATACGAAGAACCCAAGGATGAGGTGGTGGCGGATGAAAGGTGAGGAACAAAGAAGCTTCTTAAGACGGGTAGGAGAAGAGGCAAAGTGGGATGGAAATGGAAGCGTGGAAGAGATGTGGAGGGAGATGGCAGAAGTTATTAGAAGAACAGCAAAAGAAAGTTTTGGTGAATCTAAAGGAATAGGACTAAGAGACAAGGAGTCCTGGTGGTGGAATGCGAGTATACAAGAAAAGATAAAGATAAAAAGGGAATGCTTTAAAGAGTGGTCTTTATGCCGTAATGCAGATAATTGGAAAAAATATAAGGCGGCTAAGAAAGAGACAAAAGTGGCTGTAAGTGAAGCAAGAACAAGAGCATATGATGGTCTCTACCAGTCTTTGGGTACGAAAGAAGGAGAAAAATGTATATATAGAATCGCAAAGAGCCGGGAAAGAAGAACGAGAGATTTGGATCAGGTTAAGTGCATAAATGATAAGGATGGAGAGGTATTGGCTCAAGAGGAGAAGATTAATGAAAGGTGGAAGAGCTACTTCTACGAGTTATTTAATGAGGGACAGAAGACTCTTCCGAGCCTTGGTCGATTAAGCACAAGGGAAGAAGATCAAAACTTTGACTACTATCGAAGGATTCGAGACTTCGAGGTAAAAGAGGCTCTAAAGCAAGTGAAAAATGGCAGCGCAGTAGGACCTGATAATATTTCGATTGAGGTTTGGAAGGGTCTTGGAGAAAAAGGCATCAACTGGTTAACCATGTTTTTTAATGAGATTTTAATGTCAAAGAAGATGCCTGATGAGTGGAGAAAGAGCACCTTGGTACCTATCTATAAGAATAAGGGGGATATACAAAGTTGCGGAAACTATAGAGGGATTAAGCTTATGAGTCATACTATGAAGTTATGGGAAAGGGTGATAGAACGGAGGTTGAGAAAAGAGACACAAGTAACAGAGAACCAATTTGGATTTATGCCAGGCAGATCTACCACTGAAGCGATATACCTATTAAGAAGGATGATGGAAAGGTATCGTATTAATAAAAGGGATCTACATATGGTGTTTATTGATTTGGAAAAAGCGTATGATAGGGTACCAAGGGAGGTCTTATGGAAGGTTTTAGAAAAGAGGAGAGTAAGGATCGCATATATTCGGGCAATTAAAGACATATATGATGGGCCACAACTAGTGTGAAGACTCAAGGTGGTGTGACAGAGGAATTTCCTATTGGTATAGGATTACACCAGGGATCATCCTTAAGTCCATACCTTTTCACATTAGTCTTGGAAGTACTCACAGAGCACATCCAAGAGCCTGTGCCATGGTACATGCTTTTTGCCGATGATATCGTCCTTATGGGAGAGTTAAAGGAAGACCTAAATAAGAAGTTGGAGTTATGGAGAGAAGCTCTAGAAGTGTATGGTCTGCGCATAAGCCATAGCAAGACGGAATATATGGAATGTAAGTTCAGTCTGAGAAGGAAAAACCCCAATATAGAGGTGAAGATTGGAGAAAACATCCTACAAAAAGTTAAAAATTTTAAGTATCTTGGGTGCATCATATAGGATAATGGAGAGATTGAACAGGATGTAAATCATAGGATCCAAGCAGGTTGGTCAAAATGGCGGAGTGCATCTGGTTTTATATGCGACAAAAAAGTGCCTTTAAAACTTAAAGGTAAACTCTATCGCACCGCTATAAGACCGGCTATACTGTATGGTACGGAGTGTTGGGCGGCTAAAGTGGAGCACGAACATAAGCTGAGTGTGGCAGAGATGAAGATGTTGAGATGGATGAGTGGTCATACGCGATTGGATAAAATAAGGAATGAAGATATAAGGGAGAGAGTTGGAGTAGCACCCATTGTGGAAAAGATGGTTGAATCGCGTCTCAGGTGGTTTGGACATATGAGAAGAAGACCGATAGAACATCCAGTCAGGAGGGTGCATGAGATGAAAGATGGACAAATGGCGAAAGGTAGAGGAAGACCTAAGAAGACCATCCATGAGGTGGTCAAATGAGATCTACATGTAAACGGTCTCTCTGTAGACATGATACATGACAGAACACAATGGCGTCGTTTGATTCATGTATCCGACCCCACTTAGTGGGATAAGGCTTTGTTGTTGTTGTTGTTGTATTGATTGAATATATGTAATACATTGCTATTGAAAAATTAGGTGTTTTTTTTATATGGTGTTTTATTCAAATTAGACGGTCCGATTTGTTTGAAGAAAAAAATAAACTACAAATCGAAAGGTTCGATCTGTTTGAAAAAAAAAAACTACAAATCGGAGGGTCCGATTTGTATTTAATATTTTTTTTATTTTTTAAAACAAAAATTAGACGATCCGATTTCAACAATAAAAATTTTTTTATTTTCGAAATTACAAATCGAACCGTCCAATTTGTGATTGTTTGTTTGAAAAATAAAACAAATCAGAGGCACCAATTTGTAGCTCCCATAGCAATGTCAAACACTTCTCTTCTCTCATGATTCTGAGATACAATCTTCTCTTTCACACACAAAAAAGAAAAAGCTTAGAAATGATATGGGGTGAATATATCAAAATAACAGAAGAATAACACACAGCATAATTATAGCAGCGAGGAAATGATATGGCGTGAATATATAGTATTTTCCAACATGAAAATAACACAGCATAATTATATGCAGCGCGAAAATGATATGGGGTGAATATAAGTCCATAACAGAAGTTTTTAAAAGAAAATTATAAGAGCTTCCCAAAAGGCATTGTAATTTGTATGGAGTAGTGTTGTCGGTAGAAAATGTGGAATGTATGTGTTCATGAAATTTTTAATTGCAGTAATTGAGGATAATTAGTCAATTACCCACACAAAAGTAGTGTACACAAACTAATTCCTTCATTCATACACATTTTTTTTAAAGTACAATTCTTTCAAATTAATTAAAATACAAATGCCTGTTCAGTAACTTATTATTACTACCTCTTCATCAATTCAACAGCAGTCCAATCCACAGTGACAAAAGCATTAATTCCCATATGTTGTTGTTATACTCTCTAAATTTAATATGTTGCTTATTTGTTCAGTTGAAGAATCTTCAGTTGGTTTTCTATTATCTTACCTTCTCCTATTCTTGCTTCCAAAAAGAAGAGTCAAGTAGAAAAGGAAACGGAAGAAGAAACCCCAAGCGAGCGTTATCCAAAGGCAGTTCCACTTGCTCAGCTGCGTCACACCCTGCTGCTTCAGCACATCTGCTCCGGTAATCACGCACGTGGAACTCGTGATGTTAATCCCCAGCGTCTTGCTCATACTCTTCAGCAGCTCCACTTTCAACGCCTCCGGCACCTCCATCAGCGGCGTACTGTCGAACATCTGCGTCCCTCTAACAAAGCATCTTGGTGGATTCAGATCGAACTCGTTCTGCAACACTCCCTCGTACGGGTACTTCACCAGAGATATGTAGTGAAACCATATCCAGTACGGTGGGATTCTGTCCCTGCTGATGAAGAATCCACTGAAGAGTAAAAAGTACGCTAGAATCGCAACCACCACGGTGAAGCCAAGCATCACGTGAGAAACCACGCCGGAGAGGAACGTCACGAAGGAGCTCCCCGCCCAGAAGCTGGCCACAATGGTGAGGAAGTAGAAGAGGAAGCCGGTGGTGCCTCCGGCGAGTCCCACCGCCCAGAAGGTGGTGGCGGCGAAGGCGAAGGAGAGGAAGACTAAAGAAGGGACGGAGATGATGGAGTGAGCGAGGACGTAGGAGGAGCGGCGGTAGGCATTGTAGGCAGTTTCTCTCATGAAGATGTAGCGTTCTTGGAGGAAGACGGGGATGGCTTCAGCGCAGGTGTAGAAGGTGGTGGACATAGCGAATGCGAAGAACCCTAACCGCTCCTGAACGCCCTTGGGAGAGTTATCGAGGTGGTAAAACATGGTGGCGAGGATGGCACCAGTCACTAGTACTGCACCCAAGCGGATCCCGAATAATTCGGGCATCCTCCGTGAGTTTGTTAGAGACCGTTTTGCTATAACCGCCATCTCGATCCAGAATGGATTCACGAACGTGTGGACTGATGATGCCGCTGCGAGTTGGTTGGAGTCGTTACTGGTACTGGTGCCAGCTGGCGCCCCTGAGACGAGTTTACCCCTGGAAATGCTTGCGCTGATTGCGTCCTTCAGGGACACTTTCGGTATTCCGCTGAGGGTTTTCTCGGAAATTCTCTTGTTCTTGAGTTGCCACTGTTTATTGAAGTCCACGAGACCTTTTGTGCCGCCGGGAGCTTCTTCCAGCTCGCGGATTAAGTCAAGAGCGAACTCCGTACGGTTCTCGTTCTCCGGTATGGGGTGGCCGAACTCTGAGAAGAACGGCGGGAGGTTCGCTGGAGAGCCGCTGAATACGGTTTGGCCGTGGGACAGGAAGATCAGGCGGTCGAGGAGGCCGAGGATGCGGTAGCTTGGTTGGTGGATTGACATGATTACGATGCTCCCGCTCTGTGCGATTCGCTGAAGCACCTTCACTACCATGAAGGCGCTGGTGGAGTCAAGGCCGGAGGTTGGCTCGTCGAGGAAGAGGACGATCGGATCGTGGATAATGTCTATCCCGATGGAGACGCGTCGGCGCTCACCTCCGGAGACACCGCGGTGGCCTTCATCGCCGATGACGGTGGTGGCGGCGTTGCGGAGGCCGAGCTGGTCGATGAGGGCATGAACGCGAGCCTTCTTCTTGGACCTGGATAGGGAGCGAGGGAGGCGGAACTCGGCGGAGAACATTAGGGTTTCCTCCACGGTGAGCATGGGGAAGAGGAGGTCGTCCTGCATGACGTAAGCGGAGATAACCTTCAACATCCTGGACTCCAAAACGTCTCCGTTTAGCGTTATACTTCCCTTGAGGCTCTCCTTGGAGATCCGGTCTGCAAGGGCGTCGATCAAGGTAGACTTCCCGGAGCCACTGGCACCGAGTACCGCCATGATCTCGCCGTCCCTCGCCTCACCGGAGATATCATTTAGGAGAATCTTGGTGGCGGCGTTATCGGTTTTTGCGTCCGTGGCGTCGTTCTCCGGCAGCAAGTCATGGTTTGAGTAGGTGAAGCATGGAGACAGGATCATCTTGCGACGGACCTTAACACTGTAGGTTAAGTTGGTGAAGGAGAGAACAAAAGGGTGAGAGGAGTTAGGAGTAGAATTGAGATCGAGAACATGTTGTGTTGGTGCGTTAGGGTTGTCGTTTTGAGCATCTTCTACGTGTTTGAGGAGCTCGCCGAGGGTGGGGGAGAAACCGGTTCGGCTTCGGATTCGGGTTGCGGTTGGGTTGGGGAGTTGGACGAGTTCCATGGATTGGTTGAAGAAAGGGAGCATAGTTGGTTGTGTTGTTGGGTCAGACATTTTGTGTGTTAATGTTAGTTAGAGTGAGAGTAGTAATGAAGAGTCTTGGGGTGGTTTTATAGTCGCTAGCTAAAGGAACTTACATGATTGCATGGGTCATGGGACAAAGAAGAATAGTGTTATATATACATATATATGTAATTAAGAGGGGAAGGGTTTGAGTGAGTGTGAGTGTGAGAGTGAGATTGAAATGTTTATGCTCTATGTTATTTGGTGACTGTAGGTAGTGTACTATATATGGTTGCTTAGTTTTAGAAGATGGAATTTTTAATCCTTGCTGGTGAGGGGAGTTGTGACAACCCTGCTAGCTCTTTATCACCTTAGCATATCTTGATGCATGCTTTTCTACCATGCCTCAACTAGACTATCGTAATCACTCACTTATTTGCTTGTTTAGGACATAATTATACATGCGTGGTTCCTATAATAAAAATTTTATAATTGTCTTTATATAAAAATATTTTTTTATTCTTAAATGATAAATTGTAAGATTAGAAAAGTATTATTTTTATTTAAAATATAATTAAATAAATAAGTCACATTTTTAAACAAAATATCTCCATAAAAAAGTATTTTTATCACTTTCATTTAAATAGTTGCCTTATATATGTACACGATGAAGTGTGGAAATCATATTAACTTGAGTACTTGATACACTATGAGAGTCAACATTTGCAAATTGCTTAATACGACAAAAGAAATTGCAAAGCTACTAATCAATTTCCCGAATACATTATGATTTATGATATTATTGCATTATTATATATAATAAATGCAGTAAAGAAGACAAAAAGACAGATTTTCATCAATTATTCTTATGCTTTTTCACATGGCATCCCTCAGTTGTGATAATTGACGCATATAGTAGAAGCCCAGCCACCACCAATTCTGAAGGAGCTTGGTAAGGTGTCAATGTCGGGAAACAAAAATAAAAAAAATAAAAATCTACAACACATCCAATATTACTCTTTCTTCTCCATGTTAGCAAAATCGCTAATTGGATACACTTGAGTTGTTATACATTTTAATTTTGAAAGCGTGGAGTGATCAAAGTCTCCACCAAAAAGTTATTGAGAAACTATTCTAACATGGTATGTGTCAATTTTTTATTTATGTAAATTCTTAAAATCTAGCTTGTTTGATATGCTGGTTATGGCAAATTTGTAATAATCAACATAGTCAAAGTGTCGTAACATAATAAACTGGGTGCAGTCAATTGCTTAAGTTTGGTAAATTGTTTGTTAAATCTATGTACTCAAATTCATAGTGGTCACCAAACACACCCTCTAATTCATATTTTTCCTTCACTACATTTTTGTTTCTTCACGAAACCCAAATCGCTAATATAATGATTCTCTTGATGTTAGTACGTGGCTGAACCTCATTGGATGAGAAATTTAGAATTTTTCTAATTCTTTCTACGCAAGTAACTTAATCAAGTATATACGGTTTTTAGGTTTGGGCGTTATATCTAAATGTAGAGAGGAGAGTGGAATCGCTGTATCTACCATCTACTTGAGAAAAACCACTTCGGTGAAGAGTTTCGTTTGATAGCAATATATATATATATATATATATATATATATATTTATTGGTATTGTGTTAAAAATTTGATATACTTGATGAGCTTCAAATAACTGACATTTTTTATTCATTGATAAGGAACGGTTGCAAAAAGTATCTTTCATACTGCAATCCAAAATAAATATAAACGCAGTCCAATTGATAATTCTTGGGTAAACAATGGCTCAAGAACAATCAACATAACATACTAAGCAGACACTACCACAAAGATGGGGTTTAGCCACCAAATTTTAACTACAAATACTAAATCGTGATAAAAATAAATGAGTGTATCTTCTATTTAGTACGAAACATTGTTACAGTGGCTAAAATTTAACCTTTTGCCACACACAATATATTTCGTGGCTGTACTTGCTGTTTACATTAACGTGGCATAACTATCCTGTTTTGAATAAATTAATTTTTTTTAAATAAGTTTATTAATGTATAGTATCATTTTTTTAAATATTCTGACATTAACACATATTTATGAAATTAAATTTAAAAATATAAAAAATAAATTTAGATAAAACAAAAAATTATAAAAATAAAGATAATATTCTAATATTTGAGTTAATTATAAAGGTAAAATTTATTTAGCTAAAATAATATAATTTGAATAAATAATAAAAAGTTCAATAATTTTTAAGTATAACAAAAAATTTAGTTTTTATTAAAAATAAATTATTTTATCATTTTTTAAATTTAAAAAAAAATGAGGATAAATTAAAAAAAAATTTAGTTTTTATTTACATGGTTTAGTACTCATTATATATTTTTGTGAGTACTGTACTCTTATTATATGCATAATTATCTTTTTAAAAATTATTTTGTGAAATTATGAATTAAATTTTTTATTTATATTATTATTTAATTGGTATATTTCATTAATTAATTATTTTATAATTATTTTTAGTTATACAAAAATTAATACTAATTAATTTATGAGTCACTTATATAAAAATTTGTAATTTTACTAAGTAACAAAGAAATTGATTTGTAAAATTTTTTATAACAATTGTATGTGATAATTAATTTGCCTAATGTAATAAAATTTTAGTAACTAATTTAGTAATTAAAATTTATTAAACATTAAATTTTTTAGGTAAAAATATTTGCAAAACTTATTGTATAACTCTTATTATATTGTTTCATGTATACTAGATAAATAATTAAATAACAGTGAATTGTTTGAATCGTCAACTATCAACTGCATGAAATGAGAGATTGTGAGAGTCATATATTTATTAAAGTAATTTTTTGGTTATTTATTGTTATTATAATAAAAATTAAAGATAAAAATATTACAGGCTCAAAATTTAAATTTAAATTTAAATTTTTAATCATATTTAACCATTAAAAAATAAATAAATAAATAACTATTCTATTAAAAATAAAATAATTTAAAATATATTTAGTACATAATAAACAGTAAATTAGAAAGAAATATTCTTAAAATTAAAGAAAGTTAAAAGGCGGTCTAGATAATAATGACCAAGCTGAATTTTTTAGATTTAAAATTTTAATGTGCACTTAACTTGAGATAGTTTTTGGCGGAAAGTTAAAGTAATCACGGAGAAATTCCAATATAACTTTCCATCATTCACGTTGTCTTTTAACTCCTACTTTTCTGCAGCACCTGAAAAGCAATTTCTTTAACCACACTATATGAATCCTATTATATGATGGGTATCCTCCATACTCAAAACACCGATTTTTTTTCTTTCTTAATTTTGGTGTCATTTGTTAGTTTTTTTTAGCAGATTTTTTTGTGGAGCAAAAACCTAATAATTTAGGAGAGGCTCGTTTAGCAGAAGATTTGGACGAAATAAAGAATTTGCAGAAGATTTGGAGCAAAATTCACAGAATGTCAACAACAATAAAGAGTTTGCAGAAGATTTGGACGAAATAAGTTTCAAGCAATTGTACCTACCAGAAAAGATTATAATGACCTTTTAGTCGTGAATGTCAAAGGTATATGGAATTTTAATTTTTTTACGTGATTTTTTGAGTTTTAATATTTAATTTATTTCTTTTATTCAATTTTGTATTCAGTTCTACGAAAGAAATCACAACTGTCAAAAGGACAACAATTCAAGTTTGGCATTTGAAAAATGGTGAAAAAGACATTATGGAACTTGATGTATATAGACAAAGTCGAGATAATGACGCAAATTTATTAGTACGATTTCTGGATGTAATGGCACGTAGAGCAATGCTGTAAATTGGAAAAGTCTTTGGTGCTAAAAATGCAGGACTGTGATAAATTTAGAGAAGCTAAGCTATGGATATGAAGAAACCAATGCAAGATTCAGTTGGCAGCTCTGTATAAATTTTTGTTATCAAAATACAGTGATAAAGTGCCTAATTTATTCAGTGATATGCTAGACATTTAATTTATGTATTTAATAAGTAATAGTTGAAATTTTAAATATATTTATCCTAGAAGGGATTAGAATTTATTTTATTTATGTTAAATTTTTTTATTTCTTATTATATATAAGTTTAGACTTGTATTATTATTATTATTATTAATTTTTTTTATGAAAAAATATTAGATATTATATATTTAAAAAGTTTGATTTTTGTGATTAATGTTATATATATAAATATAATTTTAATTTAATAAAAGTGTTCAATTAGAACAAATTAGCACAAATTAGCTACGGATTGTATCTGAAAAACAGAGTGAGTTAGCCACGAAAATAATGTGATTAAATAACCCAACGTTAGCCACAAAAAAAATTGTGGCTGAAAAATCCGGCCTGCACAAATTATTTAGCCACGGCATTATACGTGGACAATGATATACAAATTGTGGCTCTTCGAAGGTCTCCACGATGTTTAAAACTGTGGCTAATAACGTTAAAATCGTGGCAAATTGAAAATGCAACCCCCGATTAGCCACAAATATTCTTTCGTAGTCAATGTATGGTTGCTACGGTTATCTTAGAGTTTAGCCACAATTTTTTTCGTGGCTAAACCCCTTATTTCTTGTAGTGAGAGCCAAAAATAAAAGACAATCAGCAACAAAAATTAAAATACAGCAATAAATAATCACCTTAAATTTTAAAATCAATAAATCTATTAACAAAAATTCAAAAACAGCAGATTCAAAAGTTAAAAAACACTAAAACAGTAGTAGCAACATAATAAGCGACACGACATTCAGAAATAAAAAACAGATCAACAGAGCATAAAAGAAAAAAAAAAATAACAAACGCAGTGCCACTAACTTTTGACGGAGAGCAGGACGGTGAAGAGACAACGGCAAACGGTGAGACGACGGCAACACGACGGCGAGCACTTCGAAGCCTCGAACAGAGAAGCCACGGATGGATGGATGACGTGCCGATTTAGAACAGAGCCTGAGTTTCGGAAAGGAGGAAGGAGGAGGCCGCGGATTCGCCGATAGCCATACACAGCAGCAACGGAACCGAATTCAAAAACTAGGATTTGGTTTGGGTTTTGTTTCTTCAGAGTTCAGAGAGAATGGCTTTGCTTTTGCTGAGTGAGAGTGACTCACGAAGGAGGGGATAGGTTTCAGGAAGGGGCGTGAGTCACGCATGAGGCTGGGGTTTCTTTTTTTTTTTTTTGAACTTAAGCTAAACGACGTCGTTTTTAAAGAACTGGTCGATTATCCGTTCGGTCTAACCGGCCGATTCCCAGCCAATTTAGCGATTTTTGAACAATTTTTAAATCTATAGTTTTAGGCATCGGACCGGACCATTTTCAACGCGAATTCCCGATTTAACCGGGCGATCCAGTTTGATTTTCAGGGCCATGATAATAATCTGCTATATTTAGAACATATCAAATAATTTTTTATATTATTTAAAATTGATATTTGATGCTAAATTAATAAATCATTGCAATTCTAAAATAATCAGGTTTTGTTTATAATTATTGTTCCAGGAATTACACTACCAAAAAACGTTGAGTACCGTTTGATTTACTATCGAATTTCTCAAATATATCCGATGGTAACCAATTTACCATCGGAAATAATCTGACGGTATAAATCCCGCTGCACTGTCGGATTTATTTCATCCGATGGAAATTACCGTCAGATTTTGCAACGGATTACCATCTCAGAAAACCAATTGGTTATCGTCGAATGTTTCCGACGATAATGTTGGCGCCAAAGTATGTTTTTACGTGCCATGTTGCCATAAGATTATTCCTACGATAATGTCTTTTTTTTTAATTTGAAATAAATGGTCAATTTTAACTTTAAATTTAATTTTTTTCATACAATTAGTGGTCAATTCATAAATAATGAAGAATTTTTATTTAAAATAAATAAATAATATAATGTGAAAATTAAATAAAAGTCAAGTACACCAAATAAATGTATGAAACATTAAAACAAAAACTTAATATTTACAAATCCAGGTAGTCATTGTCGTTGTCAGTCCTGTGGCCCTGAGTCGGCGGTGCAGGAAGCGGTGACGATGCCCATGTGCCACCAGCGCTACCGCTGCCACTTGATGGCAGCGGTGTTGCCACCAACAGGGTTGATACAAGTGGTGCACATATGGGCCTGGTACACCTCCATCTGAGCCTCCATATGCTACATCAGCTTCAGCGACTCCCTAAACTCCAGCCTGATGTCACAGTAAATTTTAGAAGGCTAGATTTAACGGTATTTGTATAGTTTTCTAGAGTATTTGAGAATGCTCTAGATGGTTTTGGAACGTTATAGAATGTCCTAGAAGGTCCCGAAATATCCTAGAGAGTTCTAGAAGACTCTGGAAGGTCATAGAGTATTCTAGAAGAGTTTGGATGTATATAGAAGTATAAATAGTAGTATGAAAGAATCTAGAAGTATTTAGAAAGTTGTGGTAAGATAGATACTTCTAACGAAGGTTCTAGATGATTAATCTAGACCGTTGATTAGATTTAATCATAACTATCCATTGAAGAGGTGGATGGCTATAAATAGGGGGTGAGAGTTAGAGTGTGAGTCATGTGTAACAAACACTTGAGCAATAAAGTGTTCTTTCCACCAAAGCTTCCTTTATCTTGTGTTCTCTTGTATTCTTAGCTTTCTTGCTAAGTATTGAGGGTTAGTGATGAGCGGATAATTTATACGCTTTTTGACATTGTTTTTAGTATGTTTTTAGTAGGATCTAGTTACTTTTAGGGATGTTTTCATTAGTTTTTATGTTAAATTCATATTTCTGGACTTTACTATGAGTTTGTGTGTTTTTCTGTGATTTCAGATATTTTCTGGCTGAAATTGAGGGACTTGAGCAAAAATCTGATTCAGAGGTTGAAGAAGGACTGCTGATGCTGTTGGATTCTGACCTCCCTGCACTCAAAGTGAATTTTCTGGAGCTACAGAACTCGAAATGGCGCGCTTCCAATTGCGTTGGAAAGTAGACATCCAGGGCTTTCCAGCAATATATAATAGTTCATACTTTGGCCAAGAATTGATGACGTAAACTGGCGTTCAACGCCAGCCTTCTGCCCAAATCTGGCGTCCAGCGCCAGAAAAGGATCCAAAACCAGAGTTGAACGCCCAAACTGGCATAGAAACTGGCGTTCAACTCCACAAATGGCCTCTGCACGTGCTACACTTATGCTCAGCCCAAACACACACCAAGTGGGCCCCGGAAGTGGATTTATTCATTAATTACTTACTCATGTAAACCCTAGTGACTAGTTTATTATAAATAGGACCTTTTACTATTGTATTAGGAATCTTTTGATCAGCTCTTAATCTTTGGATGCCTGGTTCTTAGATCAGAGGGGCTGGCCCTCTCGGCCATGCCTGGACCTTTCACTTATGTATTTTTAACGGTAGAGTTTCTACACTCCATAGATTAAGGTGTGGAGCTCTGCTGTTCCTCAAAGATTAATGCAAGTACTACTGTTTTCTATTCAATTCTTCTTATTTCTCTTCTAAGATATCCATTCGCACCCAAGAACGTGATGAAGGTGATGATTATGTGTGACGCTCATCACCATCTCCCCTATGAACACGTGCCTGACAAACACTTCCGTTCTACATGAAATAAGCTAGAATGAATATCTCTTAGATCTCCTAACCGGAATCTTCGTGGCGTAAGCTAGAATGATGGCGGCATTCAAGAGAATCCGGAAGGTCTAAACCTTGTCTGTGGTATTCTGAGTAGGATTCAATGATTGAATGACTGTGACGAGCTCCTAACTCGCGATTGCAGGGCGTTAGTGACAGACGCAAAAGGATAGTAAATCCTATTCCGGCATGATCGAGAACCGACAGATGAATAGCCGTGCCGTGACAGGGTGCGTGAGCATATTATTCACTGAGAGGATAAGATGAAGCCATTGACAAGGGTGATGCCTCCAGACGATTAGCCGTGCCGTGACAGGGCATTGGATCATTTTCCCGAGAGATGACCGAAAGTAGCCATTGACAGTGGTGATGTATCACATAAAGCCAGCTATGGAAAGGAGTGAGACTGATTGGATGAAGATAGCAGGAAAGCAGAGGTTCAGAGGAACGAAAAGCATCTCCATTCCCTTATCTGAAATTCTTACCAATGATTTACATAAGTATCTCTATCCCTTTTTTTGTTTATTTTAATCTAATAAAGTATCATGTTTAAATCCGCCTGACTGAGATTTGCAAGGTGACCATAGCTTGCTTCATACCAACAATCTCCGTGGGATTCGACCCTTACTCACGTAAGATATTACTTGGACGACCCAGTGCACTTGCTGGTTAGTTGTATCGAAGTTGTGACAATTATGAATTAAGATCAAAGCACCAAGCTTTTGGAGCCATTACCAGGGATTATTCGAGCCTGGACATCACAATTTCGTGCACCAAGTTTTTGGCGCCGTTGCCGGGGATTGTTTGAGTTTGGACAACTGACGGCTCATCTTGTTGCTCAGATTGGGTAATTTTCTTTTCGTTTTCTTTTCAAAAAAATTTTTCAAAAAAATTTTTCAAAAATTTCTCTTTTGTTTTCGAAAATAAATAAATAAAAATGTTTTCAAAAATAAATTATTCTATGGCTTCAGAATTTTTAAGAATGAATTCTAGTGTTTCATGAAGCATGTTGAAGCCTGGCTGGCTATAAAGCCATGTCTAAATTTATTTGGACTGAGGCTTGCAAATTGTTATCAAGAGCAATTTAGTTGTTGCTCATCTACCCGCTGTTGATCCACGATCACCTGCTGAAGCTTGGCTGGCCATTGGCCATGTCTAGTGTTTTGGACCGGAGCTTTCATTGAAAGCTTGGCTGGCTAGTGAGCCATGTCTAATTCCTGGACTGAAGCTTTAACTAACATGGCAAGATTCCTGGAATTCATATTAAAAATTTTGGAATCCTTATTTTTTCAAAACTATTTTCGAAAAATATAAAATAAAAATCCAAAAAAAAAAAATAAATAAGAAAATCATAAAAATCAAAAATATTTTCTGTTTCTTGTTTGAGTCTTGAGTCACATTATAAGTTTGGTGTCATTTGCATGTGCATCTTGCATTTTTCGAAAATTTCATGCATTCATAGTGTTCTACATGATCTTCAAGTTGTTCTTGGTAAGTCTTCTTGTTTGATCTTGATGATTTTTATGTTTATCATATGCATTCTTGAATTCTTAGTGTCTAAGCATTAAAGAATTCTAAGTTTGGTGTCTTGCATGTTTTCTTTGCATTAAAAATTTTTCAAAAATATGTTCTTGATGTTCATCATGACATTCAAAGTGTTCTTGGTGTTCATCTTGACATTCATAGCATTCTTGCATGCATTACATGTTTTGATCTAAAAATTTCATGCATTGCATAATTTTTCATGTTTTTCATAAAAATTTCAAAAATCAAAAAAATATCTTTCCCTTTTTCTCTCATCAAATTCGAAAATTGAATTGACTTTTTCAAAAATTTTTAAAATCAAGTTGTTTCTTATGAGTCAAATCAAATTTTCAATTTGAAAATCTTATCTTTTTTCAAAATCTTTTTCAAAAATCAAATCTTTTTCAAAATTCTTAGTTATTTTCGAAAATTCCAAAAATATTTTTCAAAAATCTTTTTCTTATTTTTATATAAAATTTTCGAAAATAACTAATCAATTAATGTTTTGATTCAAAAATTTCAAGTTTGTTACTTACTTGTTAAGAAAGATTCAAACTTTAAGTTCTAGAATCATATCTTGTGATTTCCTATGAATCAAGTCATTAATTGTGATTTTAAAAATCAAATCTTTTTCAAAAACTAATTTCTATCATATCTTTTCAAAAATATCTTCTTATCTTATCTTTTTCAAAAATATCTTTTCAAAATATCTTTTCTAACTTCCTAACTTCCTATCTTTTCAAAATTTGTTTCAACTAACTAACTAACTTTTTGTTTGTTTCTTAACTTTTTCAAAACCACCTAACTAACTCGCTCTCTCATTTTCGAAAATATCTCTCCCCTTTTTCAAAATTTATTTTTAATTTATTAATTATTTTAATTTTTAAAACTTAAATTTCAAAAAAAAAAAAAAATTTTCGAAAAAAAATACTAACAAATTTTCAAAAACCAATTTTCAAAAAGCACTAACTCCTTTTTCAAAATAATTTTCGAAAATTATCCCTCCCCCATCTCATTCTATTTATTCATTCATATCCTAACATCTCATCTCACATTCCTAGCCTCCTCACAGTTGTGTTTCTTCCATTATATTACATTCTTTGTCTCCCCTTCTCTTCCACTCACAAAGGGATCCCTATACTGTGGTATAAAGGATCTCTATTATTATTATTATTATCATTTTTCTGGCCATTCTTCCTTGTCATATGAGCAGGAGCAAGGATAAGAACATTCTTGTGGAAGCAGATCCAGAACCTGAAAGGACTCTGAAGAGAAAATTAAGAGAAGCTAAAATACAACAATCCAGAGATAACCTTTTAGAAATTTTCGAACAAGAAAAGGAGATGGCAGCCGAAAATAATAATAATGAAAGGAGGATGCTTGGTGACTTCACTGCACCTAATTCCAATTTACATGGAAGAAGCATCTCCATTCCTGCCATTGGAGCAAACAACTTTGAGCTGAAACCTCAATTAGTTTCTCTGATGCAGCAGAACTGCAAGTTTCATGGACTTCCATCTGAAGATCCTTTTCAGTTCTTAACTGAATTCTTGCAGATATGTGATACTGTTAAGACTAATGGAATAGATCCTGAAGTCTACAGGCTCATGCTTTTCCCTTTTGCTGTAAGAGACAGAGCTAGATTATGGTTGGATTCTCAACCCAAAGACAGCCTGAACTCTTGGGATAAGCTGGTCACGGCTTTCTTAGCCAAGTACTTTCCTCCTCAAAAGCTGAGCAAGCTTAGAGCTGATGTTCAAACCTTCAGACAGAAAGAAGGTGAATCCCTCTATGAAGCTTGGGAAAGATACAAACAGTTGACCAAAAAGTGTCCCTCTGACATGCTTTCAGAATGGACCATCCTGGATATATTCTATGATGGTTTATCTGAGCTATCAAAGATGTCACTGGACACCTCTGTAGGTGGATCCATTCACCTAAAGAAAATGCCTGCAGAAGCTCAAGAACTCATTGACATGGTTGCTAATAACCAGTTCATGTACACTTCTGAAAGGAATCCTGTGAATAATGGGACGCCTATGAAGAAGGGAGTTCTTGAGGTTGATACTCTGAATGCCATATTGGCTCAGAATAAAATATTGACTCAGCAAGTCAATATGATCTCTCAGAGTCTGCATGGAATGCAAGCTGCATCCAACAGTACTCAAGAGGCATCTTCTGAAGAAGAAGCCTATGATCCTGAGAACCCTGCAATAGCAGAGGTAAATTACTTAGGTGAACCTTATGGAAACACCTATAACTCAACATGGAGAAATCATCCAAATTTCTCATGGAAGGATTAAAAGCCCCAACAAGGCTTTAATAATGGTGGAAGAAACAGGTTTAGCAATAGCAAGCCTTTTCCATCATCAACTCAGCAACAGACAGAGAACTCTGAACAGAATGCTTCTAATTTAGCAAATCTAGTCTCTGATCTATCTAAGGCCACTGTCAGTTTCATGAATGAAACAAGATCTTCCATTAGAAATCTGGAAGCACAAGTGGGCCAGCTGAGTAAAAGGATCACTGAAATCCCTCCTAGTACTCTCCCAAGCAATACAGAAGAGAATCCAAAAGGAGAGTGCAAGGCCATTGACATAAGCGCCATGGCCGAACCTGTGAGGAGAGGAGAGGACGTGAATCCCAAGGAGGAAGACCTCCTGGGACGTCCAGTGATCAATAAGGAGCTTCCCTCTGGGGAACCAAAGGAATCTGAGACTCATCTAGAGACCATAGAGATTCCATTGAACCTCCTTATGCCCTTCATGAGCTCTGATGAGTATTCCTCTTCTGAAGAGAATGAGGATGTTACTGAAGAGCAAACTGCCAAGTTTCTTGGTGCAATCATAAAGCTGAATGCCAAATTATTTGGCATTGATGCTTGGGAAGTTGAACTTCCCTTGTTCATCAATGAACTAAGTGATCTGGATCAACTGACATTGCCTCAGAAGAGACAGGATCCTGGAAAGTTCATAATACCCTGTACCATAGGCACCATGATCTTTAAGGCTCTGTGTGACCTTGGTTCAGGGATAAACCTCATGCCCCTCTCTGTAATAGAGAAACTGGGAATCTATGGGGTGCAAGCTGCTAAAATCTCACTGGAGATGGCAGACAGCTCAAGAAAACAGGCTTATGGACAAGTAGAAGATGTATTAGTAAAGGTTGAGGGCCTTTATATACCTACTGATTTCATAGTCCTGGATACTGGAAAGGAAGAGGATGAATCCATCATCCTAGGAAGACCTTTCCTGGCCACAGCAAGAGCTGTGATTGATGTTGACAGAGGTGAAATATTCCTTCAATGGAATGAGAACTCCCTTGTATTCAAAACTCAAGGATCTCCCTCTGCAACCATGGAGAGGCAGCAGGAAAAGCTTCTCTCCAAGCAGAGTCAACCAGAGCCCCCACAGTCAAACTCTAAGTTTGGTGTTGGGAGGCCACAACCAAACTCTAAGTTTGGTGTTGAACTCCCATATTCAAACTCTAAGTTTGGTGTTGGAAAGTCTCAACAAAGCTCTGCACATCTGTGAGGCTCCATGAGACCCCACTGTCAAGCTATTGACATTAAAGAAGCGCTTGTTGGGAGGCAACCCAATGTTTATCTAATTCTTATTTTTATTGTTTTTCATGTTTTCTTAGGGTCATGATCATGTGGAGTCACAAAATAAATAAAAAAATTGAAAACGGAATCAAAAACAGCAGAAGAAAAATCACACCCTGGAGGAGCATCTGTCTGGCGTTCAGCGCCAGAACAGAGCATGGTTCTGGCGTTCAACGCCAGAAATGGCACACAGATGGGCGTTGAACGCCCAAAATGGCCACCAACCTGGCGCTAAACGCCCAGAGTTGGATACAAAGGCATTTTTACATGCCTAAGGGGTGCAGGGATGTAAATCCTTGAACACCTCAGGATCTGTGGACCCCACAGGATCCACTCAGGATCTGTGGACCCCACATGATCTACTCAGGATCTGTGGACCCCACAGGATCCACTCAGGATCTGTGAACCCCACAGGATCCCCAACTACCTCCACTCACTTCTTCTCACCACTCTCTTACACACAACCCCATAAACACTCTTCCCTAAAAACCCCTCACCAATCACCTCAATCTCTCTTCCCCACTAAACCTTCACCACTCACATCCACCCACTCTTCCCAATAAACCTACCTCATAAACTCCACCTACCTTCAAAATTCAAAACCAATTTCCCTCCCAAACCCACCCATATGGCCGAACCAATAAACCCCCTCCATTCCCTATATAAAGCCCTCCATTCTTCATCAAATTCACACAACACACCCCTCTACATCCTCTTGGCCGAAACACCTTCCCCTCTCCCTCTCCATATTTCTTCTTCTTCTTCTTCTATTCTTTTGTTTATTGCTCGAGGGCGAGCAATATTCTAAGTTTGGTGTGGTAAAAGCATAAGCTTTTTGTTTTTCCATTACCATTGATGGCACCTAAGACCGGAGAATCCTCTAGAAGAGGGAAAGGGAAGATAAAAGCTTCCACATCCGAGTCATGGGAGATGGAAAGGTTCATCTCCAAAGCCCATCAAGACCACTTCTATGATGTTGTGGCCAAGAAGAAGGTGATCCCTGAGGTCCCTTTTAAACTCAAAAGAAATGAGTATCTGGAGATCCGACATGAAATTCAAAGAAGAGGTTGGGAAGTTCTAACAAATCCCATCCAACAAGTCGGCATCCTAATGGTTCAAGAGTTCTATGCTAATGCATGGATCACCAAGAACCATGATCAAAGTAAGAACCCGGATCCAAAGAACTATGTTACAATGGTTCGGGGGAAATACTTAGATTTTAGTCCGGAAAATATGAGGTTGGCGTTCAACTTGCCATACATGGAAGAGAACGCACGCCCCTACACAAGGAGATTCAACTTTGATCAAAGGTTGGACCAAGTCCTTATGGACATATGTGTAGAAGGAGCTCAATGGAAGATTGACTCCAAAGGCAAGCCGGTTCAACTAAGAAGATTGGACCTCAAGCCTATAGCTAGAGGATGGTTGGAGTTTATTCAATGCTCAATCATTCCCACTAGCAACCGGTCTGAAGTTACTATAGACCGGGCCATCATGATCCATAGCATCATGATTGGAGAAGAGGTGGAAGTTCATGAGATTATACCTCAAGAACTCTACAAGGTGGCTGACAAGTCCTCCACCATGGCAAGGTTAGCCTTTCCTCACCTCATTTGCCACCTATGCAATTCAGCTGGGATTGACATAGAGGGAGATATCCTTATTAAAGAGGAAAAGCCCATCACTAAGAAGAAGATGGAGCAAGCAAGAGAGCCCAGTCATGGAGCTCAAGAGGCGCAAGAAGCTCATCACCATGAGATTCCGGAAATGCCTCAAATGCACTTTCCTCCACAACACCATTGGGAGCACATCAACACCTCCCTAGAAGAATTGAGTTCCAATATGGGACAACTAAGGGTGGAACATCAAGAGCACTCCATCATGCTTCATGAAATAAGAGAAGATCAAAAAGCAATGAGGGAGGAGCAACAAAGACAAGGAAGAGACATAGAAGAGCTCAAGGACATCATTGGTTCCTCAAGAAGGAAACGCCACCATCACTAAGGTGGATTCATTCCTTGTTCTTGCTTTCTTTGTTTTTCGTTTTCAATGTTATGTGCTTATCTATGTTTGTGCCTTCATTACATGATCATTAGTAGTTAGTAACTTTGTCTTAAAGTTATAAATGTCCTATGAATCCATCACCTCTCTTAAATGAAAAATGTTTTAATTCAAAAGAACAAGAAGTACATGAGTTTCGAATTTATCCTTGAACTTAGTTTAATTATATTGATGTGGTGACAATGCTTCTTGTTTTCTGAATGTATGCTTGAACAGTGCATATGTCTTTTGAAGTTGTTGTTTAAGAATGTTAAATATGTTGGCTCTTGAAAGAATGATGACTAGGAGACATGTTATTTGATAATCTGAAAAATCATAAAAATGATTCTTGAAGCAAGAAAAAGCAGCAAAGAACAAAGCTTGCAGAAAAAAAGAAAAAAAAATATAGGCGAAAAAAAAAAATAGAGAAGGAAAAAGCAAGCAGAAAAAGCCAAAGCTCTTAAAACCAAGAGGCAAGAGCAAAAAGCCAATAACCCTTAAAACCAAAAGGCAAGGGCAAATAAAAAGGATCCCAAGGCTTTGAGCATCAGTGTATAGGAGGGCCTAAAGGAATAAAATCCTGGTCTAAGCGGCTAAACCAAGCTGTCCCTAACCATGTGCTTGTGGCGTGTAGGTGTCAAGTGAAAACTTGAGACTGAGCGGTTAAAGTCAAGGTCCAAAGCAAAAAAAGAGTGTGCTTAAGAACCCTGGACACCTCTAATTGGGGACTTTAGCAAAGCTTAGTCACAATCTAAAAAGGTTCACCCAATTATGTGTCTGTGGCACTTATGTATCCGGTGGTAATACTGGAAAACAAAGTGCTTAGGGCCACGGTCAAGACTCATAAAGAAGCTGTGTTCAAAAATCATCATACTGAACTAGGAGAATCAATAACACTATCTGAACTCTGAGTTCCTATAGATGCCAATCATTCTGAACCTCAATGGATAAAGTGAGATGCCAAAACTATTTAAGAGGCAAAAAGCTATAAGTCCCGCTCATATGATTGAAGCTTTGTTTCATTGATAGTTTGGAATTTATAGTATATTCTCTTCTTTTTATCCTATTTGATTTTCAGTTGCTTGGGGACAAGCAACAATTTAAGTTTGGTGTTGTGATGAGCGGATAATTTATACGCTTTTTGACATTGTTTTTAGTATGTTTTTAGTAGGATCTAGTTACTTTTAGGGATGTTTTCATTAGTTTTTATGTTAAATTCACATTTCTGGACTTTACTATGAGTTTGTGTATTTTTCTGTGATTTCAGGTATTTTCTGGCTGAAATTGAGGGACTTGAGCAAAAATCTGATTCAGAGGTTGAAGAAGGACTGCTGATGCTGTTGGATTCTGACCTCCCTGCACTCAAAGTAGATTTTCTAGAGCTACAGAACTCGAAATGGCGCGCTTCCAGTTGCGTTGGAAAGTAGACATCCAGGGCTTTCCAGCAATATATAATAGTCCATACTTTGGCCAAGAATTGACGACGTAAACTGGCGTTCAACGCCAGCCTTCTGCCCAAATCTGGCGTCCAGCGCCAGAAAAGGATCCAAAACCAGAGTTGAACGCCCAAACTGGCATAGAAACTGGCGTTCAACTCCACAAATGGCCTTTGCACGTGCTACACTTATGCTCAGCCCAAACACACACCAAGTGGGCCCCGGAAGTGGATTTATTCATTAATTACTTACTCATGTAAACCCTAGTGACTAGTTTATTATAAATAGGACCTTTTACTATTGTATTAGGAATCTTTTGATCAGCTCTTAATCTTTGGACGCCTGGTTCTTAGATCAGAGGGGCTGGCCCTCTCGGCCATGCCTGGACCTTTCACTTATGTATTTTTAACGGTAGAGTTTCTACACTCCATAGATTAAGGTGTGGAGCTCTGCTGTTCCTCAAAGATTAATGCAAGTACTACTGTTTTCTATTCAATTCTTCTTATTTCTCTTTTAAGATATCCATTCGCACCCAAGAACGTGATGAAGGTGATGATTATGTGTGACGCTCATCACCATCTCCCCTATGAACACGTGCCTGACAAACACTTCCGTTCTACATGAAATAAGCTAGAATGAATATCTCTTAGATCTCCTAACCGGAATCTTCGTGGCGTAAGCTAGAATGATAGCGGTATTCAAGAGAATCCGGAAGGTCTAAACCTTGTATGTGGTATTCTGAGTAGGATTCAATGATTGAATGACTGTGACGAGCTCCTAACTCGCGATTGCAGGGCGTTAGTGACAGACGCAAAAGGATAGTAAATCCTATTCCGGCATGATCGAGAACCGATAGATGAATAGCCGTGCCGTGACAGGGTGCGTGAGCATA
The DNA here is from genome assembly GCF_059453495.1 of Arachis ipaensis. NCBI lineage: Eukaryota > Viridiplantae > Streptophyta > Magnoliopsida > Fabales > Fabaceae > Arachis > Arachis ipaensis. The sequence goes on along the minus strand of NC_142441.1, from coordinate 31,655,362 downwards.
TTATTCACTGAGAGGATAAGATGAAGCCATTGACAAGGGTGATGCCTCCAGACGATTAGCCGTGCCGTGACAGGGCATTGGATCATTTTCCCGAGAGATGACCGAAAGTAGCCATTGACAGTGGTGATGTATCACATAAAGCCAGCCATGGAAAGGAGTGAGACTGATTGGATGAAGATAGCAGGAAAGCAGAGGTTCAGAGGAACGAAAATCATCTCCATTCCCTTATCTGAAATTCTTACCAATGATTTACATAAGTATCTCTATCCCTTTTTTTGTTTATTTTAATCTAATAAAGTATCATGTTTAAATCCGCCTGACTGAGATTTGCAAGGTGACCATAGCTTGCTTCATACCAACAA